>NW_027205603.1:90185419-90905419 GCF_024711535.1 Dipodomys merriami
CTTTGACAGCTCGAGTTATTCTCATCATCACTAAGTGCTCAGGCTCAGTCCTCTTATCCTTCTGAGAGGTAATAGAGGCTGAGTCTCTTCATCTGAAGTTCAGGTCACATCCTGGGTAGTATGGAGTGCCTAGAGTTTATTCCCTCTCTTCCATGGTCTGGAACAAAGAGAAGGCAAAGAGAACAAGACTTACATCACCCTCCAGTTTGTCACGCTCAAACTTAATTTTTACACCTGTAGATTTCTTTTTCTATTTATCTAAATGCCTAAACAATTTTTACATGTATTGTGCAGTCTTCCACCTCACTTGGAGACCTTGCCATGATGACTTTCTCATGTTTCTGTACTAACCTTGTCTGATCATTTCTGATGCCTATCTAATATTGTTCCTATAAATGTGCAATGGTTTTTATGAGCTGTTCTTGCTCTGTCAGACATCATGTTTCTTTGAGAGCTTTTATTCTTACAAGCAATACCTCCAGCATGTGGCAGGCCCTATTTGGGGCCTAGGGAGGGGAGAGCTATTTGCTCAAGTTAGATTTCCAATGTCAAAGATTCCTGGGTCAAAGATTGGGAAGGATTTTTAGAACGTGATACCTATTGTTAAATTGCTTAGCAAGTGGAATGGCAAAAATGACTCATTACCCATCCCCAGTCACGATTGGGGGACCAGGAAGTAAAATTGGGTGCTACTAAGCACTCACCACATACGAGGCACTGTTTCTGAGCACACTGGAGCTTTACAACAGCCCCATGATATTGCACGGGCCTTATTTCATCCAGAGAGCTTTGTATTCTCTACATCATTGATCCATCAGATGAACTCAGAGCAAAGCGTTCTATCTCCATTTTGCAGATTAGGAAAATGGAGGTAACAAGGGATTAAAGAACTGCTCCAATGAAAGATTAAAAATGTCATGACATAAAATTGGAACTCTAGCAGACAGAGACCTTAACCTTTGCCACCACATGTTAAGCAATATTTCCACCCTTCTTGTTGATCTTGAGGCTTATCATGTCTAACAGAGGACAAAGGAGACAGGAGTAGCAAAACTGTCCTAAAAGTTGAAATGTAGAAGAAGCAAGAAGCCCAATCTCCATGCAAGAAGTCCCGAGCACTAGCCACAGTTCCTGGGACAAGTCCCTGTCTGTTGCCTGATTGAGACCATCGGAGGTCAGGGCCTCTGCCTGCCACCTGTAAACTCTCTCCAGAGAGTGGATGGGTGAGTTTATGGGACAGTCACACACCTGGGCTCTGGACACTTTAAACAGACCTGTGTGAAGGAGTTATCGGGCGAATGCCTATGGATTAGTGCAGAAGGCAAGGAACAAAGCCATGTGTCAGCACGGGAAATTTCTAGTCTGTGGAACATTCTGTGGGAATGGTGTGAAAATGGCAAGTGCACATCATTACATTGTGACTGGAGCTTGCACTGGATTCAGACATCGGAAGGTGCGAAGGGCACGATGTAATCCATCTGCTGCTATGTGGTTTTCCGGAAAGAAAAGTGCACACAGAAGGCAAGACAAGTGAAAAGCACTGGGATCTGCAATAAATAACTTCCTGTGCTACTTTGTCTGATGCCACAATCCTTTGGAAAAAGACTGGGCCCTTCACTTCCAAAAGTAGAGGTTATTTGTAATGGACTAATCATATCTGCTTCTGCAAGTGTTTAAGCTTTGCCTCTCCAATGCATTTGAGGATTAGGATCATCCTGGCTTCAATCCAGCGGCTTCAACAAAGTGACATATATTTTATGGGAGATAACTTTCTCTTTGGGAGGTGGAAGGGATGCTGAAGCCAGTAGCAGGTGCAGTAGGGTGTGAGCACTGTTAGAGGGACATAGGACAGCTCTGGTGAGCACTTACGTGGACACAAAAGTAGGCGTCCAGCTCATAAGCACTCACCAAGGTGCAGAGGCTTCATTGGGATCCCCCCCCCAGGGAAACAACATGGCCTTGACATTCTTGATGTGATGGAAGATCTTTGGGGTGGAACAATGTGGCGACGGCAGCCATGGGGATGGACGCTCAGAGAAAGTGAGAAAGGGAAAAGAACATGCTATGCCCAAGCATGGTGGGGAGATTCTGAAGACAGGAGCCACAGTTTGAACTCCAATGCCAACCACCCAAAACTACCACTTGGAAGTCGGAGATGAGGTTGAAACCCAGAAAATCTCTCTTCTGGACATTTTTGTGATATTAGACAGTTCATTTTGTCTTTGGATCTCAGTTTCCTCATCTGTTAGCCAGCATGCTAATAGTTATTTTACAAGTAGGATTGTTCAAGTAGATCGAAAAGAAGTCCATCAGAAAGAAAACAATAAATCAGTGATATCCCCGGTACATAAAATATCAGTACCTTCTCTGTGCTTTCAGTTGGTACCATGAAATTTGGACTGAACATAATTTCATAAGCAAATTTTGAGATTGTGTGTTCACAAAGATGATGTGGAGAAAAAAATGTTATCCATCCAGAGGAAAAAAAAAATGGGTTCTGTGGCATGGAAGGGAATGAAAAGCAGAGCGGGACGAGGCTGAAGAGCGAAAGGAAGGAGAGAAGCAAGTTGACCGATACTTCATGGCAAGCAGTGTTGATTCAAAGCAAGGGAGAGCTTCGCCTGGCTACACCGAGAGTCCGAGTCAATAGAGGGCAAATTGAGCAGGTGTCCTTTGTGATGTGACCCTTCCCCACCCGAGAGGGCAAGTCAGAGCCCCTGTCTCGGGGTCCTGAGCTCATTCTTTTGTCTCTGTCCCCCTGAGTCAGAGACCAATAATTCTTTCTAAGCTGGCTCCTGAACATGCAGTTAATTTAGATCTATTGAGTTTACAGGGATTACCTTGCTTCCTTTGTAGTAAATAAAGCTATAAACAGCTGGTGAAATTGATTAATGGCTTCAGGCTAGCGGCAGCATTTGATCAATGACAAAGGCCGCTCCTTGGGTGCTTCCTACAGACGAGAAGAGCCCAGGGTGAGGAGCATGCTCCCTGGGCAGCGTAGGTGGCAGAAAGGGTAATGGCAGAGCTTCATTCAGTATTGAGATGCTGCCTGCTCATACCGTGTGCTTCCTTTTTATTTCCTGTTCAGCTGGAGATGATTATTTGAGTCCACATCTGAAGACAAACTGTAATTGCATAGAAAGCATGGTAGGCAATGCCAAGAGATAGACATAAAAAACAGTACATTCATGCCCAAATGATTTTCTCATGTTCGTGTCTTTTCATTGAGCATTTTATTGCCATTTTCATTTGGCCTCACGTTGTCAATTGGAGAGATTGTCTTAAACTGAAAATTTGATTATGCTATCTATGCATTAGGTTCTCCAGGACCTTCTGAATTCACCCCTCAAGAGACAGCTTCCAATCTTCAACTGGCCTGACCTACCCTCCAAAATCAGCTTTGCTTGGTTGGGCTGTTCCTCGGCCTAACTTTCCCTCTCAGAACTATCTGCTTTTCTTATTAGATTTCAGCCACAGGGATCCATTTCTAGGATCTTCAATACCTGCTGGGAATTCTCCCAGCACTAGGTCAGCCTACATTTTCTCTGCCTTAAGCATTCTCTCATTGCTCTGTGATTCCCACACATCCACCCATATCAAGAGCTCTTCCTTGATCCTATGTGGACCACATTCTCATGAAATTGTAGAAGAGAATATGCTGTACTTTTATATGTCTGCTTCGATAAAGTCACTACAGCATGGGTGACTTTCTTTTATGTCTTTCTTTCCTTAGGTGGAGAACATATATTTCTTCACCACAGAAGTTTCTGGATGAGTACCTGGATCTTCAATGAATCTTTGCTGATAATGAATTTAATCATACTGATCCAGTTGTGTATTCTGCTCTTTACTGTGAACCCTGGAGAAAACTCCAAATATGACTAACTTGTAAAAGCTACCACAGACAATAAACAAATGGGAGACATGGACTGTATTCCAATATTTCCCCAAACAAGGTCATGATGCATTTAGCCTCCTTGCTATTGTTTCTTAACTCCCAGTCAAGAGAGGTAAAGCAGGTGCTATTTGTAAAGTCAAATGCCTGACTGACAAGTATCTAACCAAAAAATAGCTATCATTCCGATGATTACGATCCTTAGGACTGGCACCTATCTATTGAATGTGGCCACCTGCTGTCATTGTGAGGTTTCTTGGTCCTCCTATCTGTAACCAACTCTAGCAGTGCTTTCTGTTAGCACACTCTTGCAGAATAGAATAAGTCTCCTAGTAAAACTCAGTATCGCCCCTCTGTCTAGGTTTATTCCATTATCAGGCAAGAATTCCTAGAGTGCCTTGCAAATTGCAACCTTTCCAATTGGACACATTAGTTTAAAGGGCATAATTACTTCTAATTGAATTCACAGTCTATACACTGCAAGTGCTACTTGGAGGCATAATCAATAATCACTCTATGGGGCAATTCTAGCTCAATCCATCTCCCCACAACACTTTCTGATCAGATGAGATGTGACCACATCACAGATAACACCCAGGAAAGGAAGTCTTGGATTTTCACTCAGTCTGGGATTGCTGTTTGTATTCTTCATCTAATCCTGTAGAAACAGTTGGTCCTGAACAACAGGAGCAGCAACTTTATCAAGGTGAGGAGGGAACATTTATGCCCATCTCTGTACCTGGTGGCTGCAGAGGCAGAAAAGGAATTGCTATATAAGAAAAGAAGAAAAAAGCCACAGTCATAATTATGTACAACTCAGCAGACTTGAAGAGGATAATTTAGGGTTTAGATATTCTGGGTCAATTCTAAGCCTTCGCTGAAGCACCAAGATATGTAGTCTAATTTTGACTCAGAAAATTCCAGGCAAAAGGCAAAGAATTTTGGCTTTATCAGCTATATCACTCAAACTTTAGCAACCTTCTTCCCAGACAAGGGATAAATGATGTTGCTTCTTTATTCTTTGTATCTCGTCTGTCTGTCTGTCTGTCTTACGTATATGTCTATCTTCCATCTATTTATCTGTCTGTCTGTCTGTCTGTCTGTCTGTCTGTCTGTCTGTCTGTCTGTCTGTCTGTCTCTGTCTTATGTGTCTTTCATCTATCTATCTATCTATCTATCTATCTATCTATCTATCTATCTATCTATCTATCTATCTATCTATCTATCTATCTAATTCACTTTCTATCATGCTCCTCCATTCTTTTATTCAACTATTATTTCTTAAACATTACCCAAAGAAAACTGGAGCAAAAGACAGAGGAAAGAGTTTGAGTTTCTGACTGTCCAAATTAACCACTCCTGTGTCCTATGATCTGTTTAAGCAACTATGGGTTTATTTTCCATTGTAAATGATTAAGGAGAAAGACATGGTATTTATATACATATTGTAAAATGACTACTATAATCAAACAAATTAACACATCCACTGATTTTCATAGTGTATGTTTTGTAAAAAGAGCACCTAAATTTTGCTTTCTTAGTTGACTCAGCATATGAGGCATAGTCTTTCTACTGGATGTCAAATCTCTAAATTTATTCATCCTACCTATTTGCAAATTTGTATTCTTTTTATTTTATTTTTTAAAATTCTTTTTTTATTGTAAAAATACCGTATAGAGGGGTTACAATTACATGGGCAAGGTAATGAGTACATTTCTTATCAAGCATTGTTGCCTCCTCCTTTGTTTCCCCTTCCCATCCCTTCCCATCCCTTCCCATCTCCCCCCCCCCCGCCGCTCCCCACCTCCCTCTCTCCTCCCCCCAGCCAAAGTTGTAAAGTTTGTTTTTCAACATAATGGCTTGTACATCTCATTGTTGCAATGGGTCCACCTGTAACTCCAGCAAATTTGTATTCTTTTGCCTTCTTCCCATTTCTTCTTGTCATTGGTCCTTCTTGCCATGGATTCTCAGTGTTCTACTGCCCTACTCTGCTTACTCAATGTTCAGTTTACACTTCTGCATATAAGCTAAAATAATAAACACTGTTAGAAATCTTGCACTATTTTCCTTTCTTCTTTCTTCTTTCACAATATATTCTAGACCCATTTGTGTCCTTACAAATGACAATATAATTTTTTCCCATAAGTTGAATAATATTACCTTGTCTACAAGATATTGTAATTTTAATTGATTCATCTATTGGTCAAAGCTTTTTGTGAATACTGTTGCAATGAATACAGGGCTGCAAATATTTCTTTGAGACACTGATTTCACTTCTTGTAGAGACATAGGGAGAAGTAGAATTTTCTGGAGCATCTGATAGTTCTATTTTTGATCTTGTTTAATAGAATAGCCATGTCAGTTCACATCCTCATCAACCAGGCACAAATGTTCCCTTTTCTGCATAGCTTAACTAACACTTGGCTTTCATCTTTTTGATCATGACCATTCTAACACATGTGAGGTAATAGTTCAATGGGATTTTAATCTGTATTTGTTGATGACTAGTGATGCTGAACATCTTTTCAAATACTTGTGAGCCATTTGTATGCTTCCCTTTGAGAAATGTCTTTTCAGGTTTTTCCCATTCTTTGAATCCAGTTGTTATTGAGTCGAGTAGCCAGCATGATTAGCGAGGGATGCTGTCACTGTGGCGTCCCTGATCCCTTTGCCTGTGTAATGGGGTTTAAGCTGTTCTGGAAGACAACATTAACATATTTCTTGCTTTCATAGGAGCCAATGCCAAAAGCAAGTGCATTGGAACTTGTACTTGGCAGAGATGTGCTTATTTAAACATGAAACTCTGATTGCCAAGGCTTAAATATCAAGCTGTGTTAAGGACAATAATCAATGTTGTGCACAGATTGATATATAGGTTTTTTGTTGTTGTTGTTGGTCATGGGCTTGAACTCTGGACCTGGGTGCTGTCCTTGAGCTCTTTAGCTCAAGGAGAGTGTTCTACCACTTGAGCCACAGCGCCACTTCTGATTTTCTGGTGGTTAATTGGAGATAAGAGTCTCATGGGCTTCCCTGCCTAAGCTGGCTTTGAACTCTGATCCTCAGATCTCAACCTCCTGAGTAGCTAGGATTACAGAGGTGAGCCAGCAGTGTCTGGCTATATAGATTTTTTAAGTAAGTGAATCATATTTATGTAATGTATTTCCTCCTATAAATCATTTTCTAATATGTTAACTGGAACCAGATGAGTAACTTGATAGATAAATGGCAATAAACAATTCCTTGAGCTCCTGGAACAAGCAGTGGTCAATTTCTCAGGCAGCATAAGGTGTGAGGCAGACAAGGATGGGACACAGTAGCAAGCCTCTCTCTCAGCTGAGCACTGCATTTATGTGTTGGTTGAATAGTACACAAGTACACATTCCATCTAGAAGTCCAAATCCACCCGTCTTGAAATGAATGCTCGTTCAGGATGCCTTTACCCTTGGCCTTATGTTATACTGCACATATGTCAAGTACCATGCAAAATATTCAGAACACCCTGAATTTACCTGGCCATCACAAATTCAGTTCCTTCATTCTACATTTGTAGCCATGCAAACCAAGACGTGGGCATGCTGAATAACTCAGAGCCAAGATTAGGTGTGGAACTGTCTGACTCTAAGCATGGAGACTTACTACTGTTCTGTGGTACTACCCTGCTTGCTGGCACACAGGGAATTCCATGCTTCTGTGGGCCTGGTGACCAACCTGCCCTGAAGAGATTTGACTGTCTTTCCTGAAGCATGCAGATGGTAGCTCCTGTGCTAGTTTCTTGAGTTTCTGCAGACACTCAACTAGGTAAACAGTTTTCATACAGGTTACTGGAGTCCTGAGAAACCAGCCTATCTTCTGTTTCTCTGGAATTCATATTCTGGCCCCTCAAGTATCTAACACACCCAATCAGCTATTGAGAAGTTAATCAATCTAGACTCACAGGCTTGGGGAGAAGCAGCCTCTTTCAATCTCTGTCTCCTGACTTCTGGGTTACATTCATCCTGCTCATTGTCAAAGATGCATTATTACTAGGTCTGAGTCTTATATACCTCACCACAGCTCTCCATTAGACTGTCATCACTGACCAACTGCATAGAGACACTTGGATCCACAGGCCGTATCTGTAGAGATAGTTGGCTCCTTTATTTGTTAGGGTCCCATTCCATCTCGAGTCTCCCATCCCTTCTCAGTTTTAGAAAGCTTAGAATCAGAAGAAGGATTGTCATTCGCTTCTATCACACGACTTGTTAGAAAGGAAAACAGCTTTGGAGAAATCTCATAGCTATAGGATCTTGAGTAGGCTCAGCGTGATTGTCCGGTCTCTGAAGTGGGATGGTACTGGCTCTGGGGATGGTACATCTCTGAAGATGGCAGTAAGGATGAGAGGTGAAGGTATGAACTCCTGACTCACTGCGATTGCCTTGACAACGGTGATGAAATGGTTGGATGTTTCTGTCTTGAGCTGTGCTACACGGCGTGGTGTGGGGGTGACCTATTTCTTCTTTCACTGCAATGTCAGCCTCACTCTCCCACACTTTCACACCTACCAAACTCACTCAGACCCAAGGAAGCAACTCTGGCAGGCACATAAGCTCATTAAGAAAATGAACCAGATCAAAGGAGGCAGAAGTAGTTAAGAAAGAAAAAAAGAGAAAGGGAACTGGGTTGAAAGTGTAGTTGTTAATTACTTGCTCTGGATTTGTAATGCCAAGAGGGCCCATCAACCAGAATACAGGATGAAGGAATGCAATAAATTAACAGAGAAACTCCGCCTTGTGTTGATTCTCTGTAATAGTCCAGAGTCCTTGTGAGTAATTAATAGCAAGTTAAAAAGCTAATTTACTCAGCAATTGAAGGAATCTTTTAGAAGCCTTTTTTTTTTTTAAGAATAAAAGCAGAGATCATGGAGAAAATCAGGAACCATGTCACAGCCATAAATCACTATTATTAGTTCCTAAGGGAACCCACACTTTGGGATGGGGGTTCAAAGGCAAAGAGGGCTCTTATGGATTTGAAAATGGTGTAACACTGAGGAAATGATGTGAATGGAGATTGCGAGGACAGAGGTAAAGTCAGCATTCTTCTCTCATTTGCTCGGTGGTTAATTCACCTCAGTGAGCTCCTCATCTTTATTCTCTATAGGTAAAAGACAACGCATACCCATTCATTAAGGAAAATCCAATGAGGGAAGAAAAGATTTGTGTTTGTTAAGAGCCCTGAGATCTGGAGTGGTAATGATAAGGATGATGGTAATCAAATGATGGTTTTCGACATGATTGGGGAATCAGGCTACTGTGAAGCTCAAGTTGACCCCTAGATATTAAAACCTTAAGGATAACATCAGTGACAATTTATTCACCCCCTTCCCATAAGCACCGGGGCACATTAAATGGATCCTTGTCATAACGCATATCTAACCTTGATGAATGTTTTCTACTTTTCGCTTGCATTGTCATTGTATTTTCCATCCAGTAACCAAGGTATCAGGTACCACAAGACACTCCAATTTAGCATTTTTCTAATTAAATAATTTTATTATCTTTAAGTAGTTGTACAAGAGTTGCCATTCCTCAAAGCAATTTATGAACGCAGTGTACCTTGATCAATGTCCTTTCCTTCAACTTTCTCACCCATCCCTCCCAGCCCAGGCTTTCTCTCACTTTTCTTACTTTTGTATAGTTTATGCATACAATGGCTCTTGATCTGTGTCTCCACTTCAACATCTTCAGCCCCCTTGATCTACCCCTTCCCTTATTTTTCTGAGTTTTGTAGTAGACAACAAATTCTTACCTGCATTCTCCTCCCTTTCCCCTTTCATTTGTCTACACCTCTTCCCTGGGCCCCATCCATCCTCTTGCAAACACTCATTTCCTGGTACTTATTTGTTGGGTTTTGACTTAGTCTTTCTAAGAGATTATACTATTTGAGCTCTATTCTATGTCAGTCAATTCATTTGTAATCACTGTTTACTCATAGACTTGTAGGCACATTCTAGCTACTACTAATGAGGGAAATCATGCAACCTTTGTTTCTCTGGGTCTGACTTACTCTACTTAAGGTGATTTTTTTTCCAGGTCTTTCATTTCCTTATGAATGGTACAATATCAGGTTTTCTAATGGTTATATAACAATGAAATTATACACACACACACACACACACACACACACACACACACACACACACACACATATGTGTGTATCATTTTCTTGATCCATTGCATGGCTTTGGAAGTAGACATGATTCTTCATATAATTTGTAGAACAACTCTGATATCTCCCCCTACTAAAAGGAGGTGTCATGGAACTTAAGGTCACCAGTTCAGGCCTGTCAAAAAAGTCAGAACTTGAGTTTTCAATTCTTGAAAACAGTGATGAATTAAAACAAATCTTTGTAAAATAAGAAACAAGAGATAGATTCTAAGAAGGAATGATTGAAGGCCAACGTTGAAAACAATACCCTCTGAGCATGCAAGCATTTGGAAGAAAATATGTAGGAGAATTAATGTTTTTTAATATACAAAGAGAGTTCTATGCACACACAGATGGGAGCAAATTCTTATTCAAACACTGTTAAGGACTTTTAGGTATTTCAGAACTTCTCAGAGTATTCCTAAATCTGTTAGCTGCCTCCTCACTGCTCCATCTCCTAGTACTACTCGGTCTCTGTGGTCCTTGTGCTCAAGACCTTCTCACAAGGAGCAATGAACACTTCCACTCATTATTTTAAATAAAACTATGTTTATAAGTGGAATCTATAAGTAGATCTGTAGTGAGCCTTGGCCACTTCATCCAATAACCTCTGGTTGATGGAGACTGTGCATGTGTCACACACACGTACACACATGCACATACACACATATCCCAGGACATGTCATTTACACATGTTTTCTTCCTGAGAACATTTAGTAAGCAAGTACTAGGTGCCAGATCTTTGATAGGGATTTAAAGTTGAAAACAAAATATAAAATTGCTAATTTTCACCAGCATAGGGTCAGTTGTGCATGGGTCTGGGAAATCAGGACAAAAATGTCTACAAAATACCGGAAGCATTATGACGGGAACAGGGGTGGAGATATCAGAAGAATGTTAACTACACTGGTTGAGAAGCTAGTTTCACTTGATAAATTAAATAAAAAGTCATTGCAGAGTAGTTGGATTTTAAAGCAAAGACTGGGTCGATGTAATTACATGTCACCAGTGGACCTCATGATTATGAGCTGTAAGGCTTTCCCAGTGGGCTTCCGAAGGTTCTTTTCTTTCTTTCTTTCAAGTTTTCTTGGCTTCCTTCCTATTTGGGGTTTTACATCTCAGGCCACATAATTAAATCACCTGTATTGGTGTGTAACTGAGTTGGTTGCAGTAAACCAAATTATAGGAAATTATTGATTTTTCTATGAAACATAAGTATTTTAATTGCTGTGTGAATTGGTAATACTCTATTAGTTTGTTGTAGTCAATAAAAAGTAAGATTTAGACCATCACCATCTAGGTAGAAAAATATTCTTTTATTCCCTAAATATCAGTTACCAATTTGTCTTCAGAGTTGTTATAGCAAGACGCCAAGGATTTAGCTAATTTCAGCCTTTGTCACTTTTCCTAATCATAAACATCAGCCGTACTTACATGAAGACTTTCTAGAACTGACATAATTTATTTTAAAAATAAAAATTAGTGCAGAGACATTTGCGTTCAGAGATAATGCCCATTTGGAAGACCACGAAAAGAAAGCCTCTTGCTATATATTATTCCCATTAGAAAATGGCTTCCAGGGAAAACAGGGATGTATCAGTTATATGGAAAGAATGATGAGTTCGTACAGAAGAAGGAGTACTAGAGAAAGCTTTCAGGATGGTAGATGGGGGCATGTCCAGTGTCTAGAGTCGATGCTCAGTAGAGTAGATGCTCAGTAATCCCATTTGATGAGTGAAGACGGGGTGAATTTACAGCTCTTTCTTTGGATTCTATGCTTCCATCAGAAAGAATGACATGGCCCCATTTGTTAGGAAATGGAAGACTTGAAAAAAATTATATTAAGTCAAGTAAGCTAGGCCTAGAGAAACATAGGTCCCATGGTTTCCCTTATTTGCAATAACTATTATATGTCTAGGACAAGCAGAAAAGGTCAAAAGCTATGTACATATGACCATAGAAGATGACGTTAAGTAAAATAAACCCCAAGATAGGGACACAAGTGCTTTTTCTTTCTTGCTATTGTTTTTAAACATATTTATAATGTACTATGTGATTTTTTTTTCCTTTTGTATGTTCTTCCCCCACAGTATAACCCCTGATTTCACTGTATTTGATTCCGGTGCCCTGCATTTTGTATATACATTTTTCTAATTTGGGGAGGGGAAGGGAAAAAAACAAAATTCTGGAATAAGGATACAGGTTGACCCACTGTAACAAGGAGATGTACAAGACACTATGTTGAAACGAACTTTACAATTTTGGAGGGGGGGTGGGAAAAGGAGGGGAGGGATGGGATAGTAGGGGAGAAGGAAACAATGCTTGATAGGAAATGTACTCATTACCTTACTCGTGTAATTGTAACCTCTCTGTACAGGATTTTTACAATAAAAACCATATATTAAAATATAAAAAGATTTTTTAAACAATTTCTCTTTGTTGTTATTATCTTTAGGCAGTTGTAAAAGGAGTTGCCACTTAGCAAAGCAGTTTATGAACACAGTGCATCTTGATCAATGTCACCCTTTTCCTCTTCCCCCCCAGCCCTTCCAACACCGCCCTTTCCCTCAATTCTCTTAATGTTGTGGAATAGACATTGACTTTTGTGATTGCATTCTCTCCTTTTTCATTTGTCTATCCCTGCCCCTTGGTCCCTGCCCCTGGGTCCCTGGCCACCCAACTTAAGTACCTGATTACTGGTGTTGATTTTGTGGGACTGCGATTTAGCCTTTCTAAGGAAGTATGCCATTTGAATTCTCCCTATAACTGTATTTTAGTTAAGATACTATTGTGCACTTGGGTACTGCCCAAAGCTTTTGGAGATACTGAGGATTGAATTCAGAGCTTCATTCTTACTGGGCAAGCACCATGCCCCTAGTTCTTTTGATTTTAGGGTTTTTTTTTTGATAGGCTCTTATGCTTTTCCAAGAACAGACTTGAGCCATGATTATCTTGTCTTCCCTCTCAAGTAGCTAGTGTTACTAGTATGCCCCATCAAGTCCTTCCTGAATTCATAGTTCTTTCACTGACAGCACCACAAGTCTGTGTTTGAATAGAGGTATTCTAAGAGATTAATCTCACTGCCTTTCATGGTGTTTTTATTTAGACAGTGTCAACAGAGAGACTGAAACTTCACCAGTTTCCCTGTCATTACCCTATCTTGTCCAGCATTTTGTGGCTAGGAGAATCAACCATGTAGACCAGCTTCTGTGAACAGGCTCAGGAATGTGACTTAGCTGTTCTAGACACTTTATCCTTCCTGACCAGCTTTGATTACCTAACTGGCTTTAGAAGGAAACCCAGCATCTCTTTGGCTACTGGAAAAACATGAGGGCTCAAGATTCACAATCTGTTTTGCATTCACATTCCCAAGTACCTAGGTCTTCATATGTAGATTCAGACTTTCTTGCCCAAATATCTGATAAGTAGACTCTAACTTCCTAGCTTCATTCAGTCTGGTCCATCCATCCCCTGCCCTAGCTTGGACACGACCCTAGATATTCATGAGTTCCAAGTTCCTTTGTCAAAGGCTTCAGGAGATGCATGATAGCAAAACCCCTGCTGCATGCATGGTGAGGGGCGGGCTGTCAGAAAGATTTGGGGGCTGGTGGGAAAGAAAGGACTTAGGGGACCATCGCACCTCCCTAGGTACTTGCTAATGCTGTGTCAGGAGTCAAGAGAAGCAACAGGTCAGCACAATAAAAACAAAACAAGCCTCCTTCCTGCAGTGACTTGGAGACCCATGAATGCTAGCTCACAAGTTGCAAAGGAGATGAGAAAGGCTCTCACAAGACTGGGTCAGGCTGGTTACTGACAAGATCGTGGATGGACAAAGGAGGAGCAGCAGACTTATGTGAGAGACGACCAGTGTTGGAGCCGTATTACAACTCCCACAGTGATGGACGCTGAGAGCCTTGCGTGTATGAGCAGCACACACTGGTCAGATTCTCGCAGGTGCTGGAATTTTGAGGCACAAGATTTCCCAGTATCAGACATTGTCTACTGAGTTAAATCTGCTTCGTGTTAATTAAGCATATTAATATATTCAACTCCAAGTGGATCTGTGTAGCTTTTCAGACATCTTTCAGAAAGGCTGAGTGGGTGAAGATAGCACTCAGATCACTTGCATGAAGGCAATAACCTGTAGAAATTTAGACAGGATGTATAGAAACTGATGCTTTATAAGCACTTTTTTTGGTCTGGATTCATTGTGTTTCATTTTATTTTAGCTATGCTCCACATTCTGGGGCTCTTCCAAAGCAATCAAATATACGGAATAAACTGATTTGGATTTGGTTCCACCATGACATTTAATAGTATGTGGCACTGAAGAAACTACTTCAACACTTGAGCTTTGATTTCCCTCAGAAAAATAAAAAAACATAATTATCTCCTAGACGGACTGGGAGGATTGAAGTCGATTTTTAAAGCATAAAAGAAGAAGCCACAGTAGTGTTTATGTGCAGCAGGAGATATCAACAACAACCCCAATTCACCATTATCATTAGGATAATCCTGGGAAGTTTAAGTCAACTGGGAGTTTACCTGTGAATGTCAGGGGAAGACAATTAAAGGAAAGAAAATTCTGACCCCCTTACCAGCTGTGGAGTGCTCATTCAGAAGGTCTACTTGTCTGAGTGCCATATGGTTTAATTTTTTCTCATATCTCTAGAGCCCAAGTGTCAAGATGATCAATTACATTCGGTCATGACAGTGCTGAGCAGAAGCAGCTTGAAGACGAATGGGCGAAGAACATAAAGAATAATGACATTAACATATACGTATATATGAGAATTCTTAAAATTGCTTTTAGAAGAACTGAGACAAAGAGGGAGGGGGGAAACATTCAAATCTTCCTGTTGGAAATTGTAAAACATGCTGACTCTTTACTGGCAGAAGAATCATACCCCAGGCTGATGCGATTCATAATGAATAATATGGTGGTGATTTATTCATATCAAGGTTTTAAGAAACTTGCCAGATTCATGAAAAATGTATTGGAAGGCACTTTAGCCTGATGCCAGACTTGAGATGGAGAAGAATGAGCCAATTTAGATAAGATGGGAGATGGAGGGACCAATAGGAAGACCTGTGATAGGAGGAAGAGATGCTAAGAACCACACAGATGACACAAAGGATGCTTGTTTTCCCCTAGCCATCCGTACCTAAGATTCTGATGAGCAGTGTGTTTCAAAATAGATTTAGGAACACACCAAGGGTAGACATAGTGAAAGACTGTAAAAAGCATAGGCTCCAGATACAGATCTGGATACAGATCAGATACAGATCTGAGCTCTGTGAAGCTGTAAGAGAAACAACTTATTAGTCTGATTCATAGTAGACTTTCCTTGTCTTCACAGTCATCGTCCTAATTGTACTTGGGATAACAGGGGGAAATTGAGTCCAGAAGTTGAACCAAGTAGTCTTAAGCTAGAAGTTAAATCATTAGCAAACAATTCAAGTTAGACTCTTAGGAACCAAAATGTCTATAAAGAAATCTGAGATCAAAATCAACTAAGAACTGACCTGGAAAGCAGGCATAGAAACCACAAAAGGTATAGGATAGGACTTGGGGTTAAATTGGACTTTGGTTTTACAGCATGACTACCTCTTGCATGAGAGTATTTGAGAGAGATTTATTTGGACAGTTATGTATATATTTATACAGTGAAAAATTAAGATGTGGTCAGTAATGCTTCAAACAGTACAAAACAGTTACTGCAACGGTCTCTTTGATTCTCTGATACTCCAGGTCACTGTTTCTCATCTAAGTCAAACACTATTTTCTTTATGCACTTCCTAATCCATGCACAGAAAAGGCCTATGTAGATGCAGGAGAGATATATTCAGATGCATGCATAGAGACTGGTCTAATGGAGGTAAAATGCATTTGCATGTCTGAACAGAATTTCAGATGTAATCGCACATGCAGATGTACATGAGTGATTAAATATAGGTCTAGATGCGTGGACTCAAATGTGGAGGTCAGGGAGGTGTGGATGTATGTGTGGATACAGGTATAGATATAGATACCATGAAAATAGAATGCAGGTGCACCTGTACACATCCTTGTAAGTGTA
Organism: Dipodomys merriami; assembly: GCF_024711535.1. NCBI lineage: Eukaryota > Metazoa > Chordata > Mammalia > Rodentia > Heteromyidae > Dipodomys > Dipodomys merriami. Next base: position 90,201,578 of record NW_027205603.1, read on the forward strand.
GATAAAGATGAAGCTGCATGAGGAGTATAGCTATAGGTTCAGGTGTAGATGTAGATTTGGGTGGAGCTATACATGCAAAAAAAAAACATTTGTAGGCCTAGGTGCAGAAACAGATATTGGTGGAGAATTTTGGCCATGCCTTCTCTTTCTGGTTGTAGTTTTTAGAATACTGTCTTCACCTCTTCACAGTTTTCCTTGCCTCTTTGTGCCCAGTACTCCACAGAGGCAGATATTGCACTTCCTGAGTACTCAGCACCCTCTGTATAGGTGAACTCTAATTTTCTGGATGCTGCATTGAAAGCAATTCCAGTTACCTCTAGTTCATTCTAATAAACAAGGTCACTGTTGTTTTTGTACATTTGGAATGTGTGTAAGTCAACAGATTTGATGAAGTGGAATTGTTGAGCCAAATATTTCAAACATCTAAAATTTTATAGACTTTTTGAAAAATATAGGGGCTCAATTCCAGATAAATACCTGAATCAGTTTGAAAGCACAACACTTGAATTAAGGAAATGTGGTATTTATTGTGAATAAGCCTAGAGCCTTTTTGCTAAATATCAAGTTTTAATTTGTCTATTTCTACAATGAGTTATTGTTTAATTAGCAAAAAGTCATCTAACCCCAATCACCTTAGAGCTATCTATTTTTCTCTCATTTTAGAAGAAAAGATATTTCTTCATTACTCGTAGTTCTTAGTCCTCTGCCTACATCATATGTAAGAGATTTAATAATGTTAGTTTAATCTCAAATGCAACTCTCTCTGAAAATATAAATATTAAATAATGTAAATGATAATTATATGAGGCAAACTTTGACAGAAATAATCACCTAGGTAAATACACATTTCCACTAATTTTTAAAATATGGCAGTGCTACCTGGATCAAATACAATCCTTATAGGAAATGAAATACTCCTTTCTAAACATTCTTTTTGATCCAAATTCCTGTCACTGTTTGGATACAGTGTGTGGATTTGGGGCTGAATTAAATATAAAGTGACAGAAGATTCTTTAGAGAATAGTGCAGGCTGTTTCCTTTGATCAAAGAAAGGCAAGGTGGCTGGGGAGGTTGCACAGTACCTTCAAATGCATGGGTGGAATCTCAGGTGAACTGGGCTTGGTGTCTGTGTCTACTGTAAGAGATCTCACATGTTTTAAAACAATATAGGTATCTTGGAGATGCTGTTATCCTATTTCCAAGAACTTAGATTAAGAATCCAAAAGACAGTGGTTCTCAAAAATGGATTACCACAGCTGACAGGTTGGGGCTCGATACAAATGCAAGTTTCCAGTCTGTGTCTCAGACACAAGGCATCAGAAATTCTGAGCCACCACAGCACCAAGCTGTGGAGAGGCAGAGAGACTGGCTGCTTCCTCCAAAGGCAGTGCTTCACTAGGGAAGCCCCCGGGCACTCAGAGCCTCCTAGGCTGGGTGCTTTAGCTTGGAGACCAGTGCTTTCCTTTACATCATGCGGGAATGTTGGCTCCTCATCCTCAGACATCAAATGTGAGAGAACTAGGAGAAAGAATTCTAAAGTGACAAAGCCCTGCCCAGAGTGAGACTTTACTTTGATTTCACTGATTATTTAGTTAGAAATTTGAAAGGGGTGATAATGATCGAGATATATTGTATTCATAAACTGCTTTGTTAAAGGAAAACTCTTCTGTAGCTTTAAGTAGTGACTTAAAGATAATTAGATAATCAGAAAGCATTTTATCCTCTACACTTTTCAACAGGAAGTTTGGCCTGGGCCTCCAAGAACAGAGACAGCATGTCCAACTTCCCTTTGACACAGACATTCATAGACACATTTGATGTCTTGAAACATCCACTAAACAAGGTACTTTGACGTGGATAAGAGCTGGCTTTGTTCACAAAAATAAGTGACATAACACATGACACTCAAGATGTATTCCACACACTATGACATGACAGATACCAGCAGACTGTACCCTGGATCCGCACACATCGCACATGCTTCTTGCCAGGGATGATTGGAGGTGAGGAAAAAAGTGAATAGAACCAGGCAGAGCAGTTTATGAAAGTGTTCTACCCAAGTTTCCCCATGTCCTCTTTCAGAGGAGGTAGAATGTGAGCAGAGATAGATGAGCATCAGGGGAGGGAAGACAGAGGCTGCATTAGGTAAGCGCATGATGTGTGTGCGCATGGAAACATCACACTGAACTCCAACAAAAAGTACCATGCCCGCATGTCGATTGAAAGGAAAGTTAAGCAGATGGAAATTCACGATAGTCAAGGCCCTGTAGAGACTTCCTGGTGCTTCTGTCTTTGGCCTCCAGCACCTCAACCTCCACCTTTCTGATCCATTTGTCAGTCACAGGGTAAATGCCACGCTGGACCCTATGGGATTCCTGACTGGCTCTGCCAGTAGACCTGGTGGATGCCTTCCTCGGCAGGCCTGAAACCCATGATCCGACTGCCGTCTTCTACCTCCACAAGGATCAAATTGTTCCGCCCACCCAGCAGCCCTGTACGACAATGTCCTCTTATTTAATTTGAGCCCTGTTGGAAAAGGGACTTAGGAGTGAATCTTCAGACCTTGCAGGGAAGGCCCCAACATAGGAGTAGGTTCTAGGGTACAACAGGTGGAGAATATAATCTGAAATCAGAGTTTATACTTTATGACTGCTTCCAATGTAATCTTTCTGATCATTTTATTGCCAAAGGCCTCTGGTGCATCCTCCATAGCAAAGCAAGTGGTGCCAAGAAGCTACTCAATCACAAACCCATTGCTTCTATTTTATTACATGGACTGACCCAACCCATTTGGAACCTCCTTTCAGAGCAACATTAGATGACACAATTCCAGTTAGCACATGAGCTCAGTTTGTTTGGTAATTTATCTAGCCGAGGCGTTCAATGAGAAGATGCTACTCACCAGTGAAGACTGGCTTCTGCAGATCTGGGGGACAATCCATGAAAGAGTTAGAATGCAGCAGAATCAGGGAAATGTGTCATTTTCACTCCATTTAAGTAAACGAAGTATAAATACAAGGAGGTTAAAATAAAGGATTATTAAGCTCGCACTCTCTGTGTCTCTGTCTCTGTCTCCCTCCCTTCCACATTCTCTACCATCACATCTGACTCCAGGCATTACCATTGCAGAGCACATGTGATTTGCATAAACCAGGGATAAAAATATCTCCCATAGATTGCCAACTATGCACACCTCCTCCATGCTTCCAAATACAGAGTGTACATCATCTTGTTGCCGGCACTTAGGAACTTCCATTGACATGTGTGCAGGCAAAATTGCAGGTGTGCCTTACCCTTGCCTATCTACTAGTATATTTGCTCATCCTATACACAGACATTTCCAGTGTCATATCTCCATAGACTGTTCACATATAAACACATAGAACATCAGCCTGTACACACCACAGAGATGGATCTTCCAACTTACCACAATCACATGTCACGTGCACATTTGCATTCCACTTCCCCTGCAAAGTCTCCTCCATGCTTTGCATGCTATAAACCTATATAGGATATGTCCCTCGCCTCTCATTCCTCAGTCATAATCTGCACACACATACCCTCCACCTACCCTGATTCTCTCAGGTGATTCACTACACACCCAAGCAGCTTCCTGGCACTATAACTCTGATGTGCCTTTGGGCAGGCTCATTTTCAGCAGCCACCTGCTTGGCATTTGGTATAGAAAGTGTTCATATGTGGTCTGACTGAAGCTCCTTTTCTCCAGAAACCCTGTTGATAGAAATCTCTGAAGCTCAGAAAGCACCCATTGCAATCAGCATCTTTGTTGTTACGTTAGTCCTTGCTGCTCTTCCATTGTGCAGGGAAACACACTACACATTCCAAATAAATGACCATGGTTGATATTGAGAACAGATATTCATGAATGGGCCGCTGAGTGGCAGAGAAAGGAGGTGACTTTGGAGCCACAAATCCAGATCATGATGGTCCTTCAGTCCACATAGACTCTCCCTTCTTTGATCATGACCAAAGATGACCACGTGTCCTTCAGTTCATATAGACTATTTATTCTTCCCTGGGAGTGGGGTTATTTTTTTCCCCTGAAGAACACTGGTAGTGTCTGTAGATCACTTTTGGTGATTCTGTTTTGTCTGGGGGAAGATGGCCGCTTAACGGGATTGAGAGCCTGTAGACATTTAAACACCCTACACTGCCGCAGAACAACTCCCATTGCATAATCATCAGGACCCAGATGCCTGAGCCAGATGGTGTTCTGAGGTGGTAGGAGAGGCTGGGAGGGAGCTGCCCGCCCCAGCACAGGTTGACCTCGCAGAGGAAGCCAGGGAAGAAAGACGGCTTTCTCCTCTTTGTAGTGCATCTGGGTATAGACCTTGTCAGAGTTGAAAGGGTAGGAAAAAAGTACTACAGACAGGTTTCTCCCCACTAACATCATTTCTATGCATGCCTTCCAGAATCCATTTCCTTAAGAGATGGGAATTTCATTAAAAGAGAACGACTGAAACCTTCTGAACCCCAGCTGATGAGGACGCCTTCACTCCGGAAGTTCCATCTCCCTCCTCCAAAGGCAAGGTAAAAAGATACCAGGAAAAGCAAACGCTGGACTCTCATTGAGAGACAGAAACTGGCTGGACTGGTTCTCATGCCACTCAGATGCAGCCATCAGGGTCTCTCCCCAAGTCAGTAGCAACCGGAAGGTAGAGCAGAGGCCTGCCAGGTACCAGGAAGGGGCCTGCCATTCCTGTGCTTGAGCCCGCCCCTTTGTCCTTGGCGGATTGGACACAGAAACTGCAGGGTGTTGGGGGAAATGGCTCTCTACAGGAGGAAACGCAGAGCCCAACTTCCTGTGGCTTATTTGGGCATTTCTGTAGTTGATGACTTGTTCTCAGGTTTCTTACTGCACACATGATGGACAGTTGTGGAAGTAGTGGGTTCTACCTTTAGTAGAATATCTATTAGATTGTTGCTGGGTTTATGTCCTAAAAATTGGAGTCATTTGCTTCAAACTTTACCTTCTCTTTTCTGGATCTCCTAATGACAGGGGAGCCTTATTATTATTATTTTTAATTTAAATTTTTTTGTAAAGGGGATGTGCAGAGGCGTTACAGTTACGTAAGTCAGGCAATGAGTACATTAAATCCTCCTTGTTTTGCATGTGTGACCCCCACACGCCCCGCTGTTGTCTGTTCAATGCTCTGACTGATGTCTGGCCACCTGTAAAGCACAGCTGCAGCCTGGGCTTCCCAGCTCTGGAGAGACAAGGAGGAAGTCGTGTGTTTGCTTTGTTGCTCAGTGCGTGTGGACACCCAAAGGCAAGCACATAATCTAGGAATGATTAGAATCCAGCAGCTCTGCCTCCTGCTCTAAGCAGGAGTGACCCAGCAGTGGTATCAATTGGATTCTGGAGAGGAGAGGCCGAGGTCACATGTCTGGTCCATCGAAGTAGTACGTGTCTAAAGGAAATATGATATGTAAGGAAGAAAAGTGGAAAAGTTATTTAGGCAATTTACATGAAGAATGAAATTGAACTGGTAGAACCTGAATGAGTGAGCTATTTTTAAGAACTTGGCTTTTTCAACCACGAGGCACATCATGTGGGCTAGAAATCATGCCATGGTAAAACCAGGCCTAATAGTGCATGGGTGAATTTTACTGTTGGCTGTCTTTTGTGGCCTAACTTTTTCCTTTCAAACCCTGTTTTCTTGAGGATATAAGGGAATATTCGGTTGGCTGGGAGAATGTTGAGTCCTTCTGGGTTCTTTTTCCAAGACACATCAGACACAGTTGTGATAAACCAATATCCTTTGAAAATTCTGTGTGAAGACAATGTACAAACTAATGCATTTCCTGTTCTCAAGGGGAAGTGTGAACTTCTTTCCACAGCCTTCTGTGGTGCCAAGGTGTGGGTATATCAGCATACCTCTGCTTCCTGGATGTTCTCAGCTGCCACTTTATGAGCAGGAGGCAGGCACTGTGCAGAGTCCTGTGTCAGTCAGCTTTGTATTATTTTTATTTAAAAAAATTTTTTATTGCTAGTCCTGGGACTTGATCTTAGGGCCTGAGCTTCTCTTGTTCAAGGCGAATGCTCTACCACTTGAGCCATAGTGCCACTTACAGCATTTTCTGCTTATGCAGTACTGAGGAATCGAACCCAGCACTTCATGCATGCTAGGCAAGCACTCGACCACTAAGCCACACTCCCAGCCCTGTATTATTATTGTTAAATGCCCAAGGTAATCAATGTATGGAGATTTCAATCCATGATCATTTCACTCTATTGCTTCTTTGGGTAGAGTGGAAACATAATGTGTCATGACAGGGAGCATATGTGTTAATAAAAGCCACTCACTTCAGGGTCAGGACTTGAAAAAGAAAGATGTAGAGACAGAGGTTCTATTTTCTTCCTCAAGGACACTTTTTGTTGATATAAACCTCATAAGTAATTCAATCTTTTAATATTTCCACCACCTTCCAATGGAGACCAAGCCCTTAACACTTGAGCCTTTGCGCCATGGCAGATTAAAACGACAGCAATAGTGTGATGTTTGAGTTTTCAGGTTCTCATGTGACAAGCACAACACTGGCCTTTAGTAAAGTAGTTATTTTGGTGGTATTTGTTTTGGACCTCTTGGTGTGATTTGCTAATCCTAGAGGAGATATTATTAGTGTTTTGACAGTTGTTTCTTTCTTTTGCCAAATTGATAAATATATATACATGTATATTTATGTATATGCATACACACTCACATGCATATATTTCCCCCAGCCACAGTGGTTTCTATTATTTCTTATTAGAGGACATTGGAAGGAAGCAAAATATCCTGGTTCTGTGGTCAGAGCCTCAGAGAACTGATGTCTGGACTGTCTTTGAAGATGGCGAGTGTCCAGGTACAAATAGGATAAGGAACTTGGGAAACTTACTGCATAGATTGTGATACTAAAATTAAATCATCACCTAGGATTATGTGGGTTACAGGTCAAACCCAGGATATAGGAGACCGATGTGTTATAGAATAAGTGAAGGGTAGGAGCATTAAAAGGGCTAGAATAATCCCTTCTCCATGCATTGGAACACAAAAAGGAACTTAGTGATTCTCTTAAGTCAGAGTCAAAGGGCCAGAGATTTTTCCCATGACTGAGATAAAGGGATGGATGTTTTAACTCTCTCAATGGCAGTTGTAAAGCCAGAAAGTTCAAAATCAAAGTTTAACATTAAAGATGGCCGACTTACAATGTCGATAGAATTTTGAATCTTGCCTCATTGCTCTTGTGAAAGTTGAATATTGGTTGGGAAAGAGTGAGTACAAAACTCAGCTCTTTCCTCAACACACACACACACACACATACACACACACACACACACACACACATACACACACACACACACACACACACACACACACACACACACACACACACACACACACACCTCCCTCTGGGACAAGGTAAAAGCTGGCTGGCTCAGATAAGGGAGGAGCTGGGTTATATATAGTCACTCCTCCTCTCAGGTTATACTTCATCTAGGCCCCTCCTTGCACTTCCCTACAGAGCTAGACAAGATGTAGAAGATGGAATTTCAGTAACACCCTGGTTGGTTGCACTCTATTCTTTGACGGGAGGCCCTGACTCCATTGCTTTTCCTCACTTTTGTGTATCCACAGAGAGCTCAGTGCTTGCTGGCAGTAACAGGAGCTCACGCATAATTCGGAAGGAATGAATTCTGGGACAGCTTGACCATGCACTACGAGTTTCTTTCCAACAGCAAATTGGAATAAATTAACTTTTCTTTAAATGGCTCACATTTAGCCATCGCGATCACTTGTACTGTATGGTGGGTTTTACTTTCCAAGGAATTAAACACAGCTCCTGAGCTACTGAAGTGAGACGGAGCACCATTATCACAGCAAAGGGCCTCGAGCAGTTGTGAAACATCTGTCTCAGGTACTCAATTAAAGGGAATGTTCATCAGTGGGGCCGTTTGAGAGAGATGGTTCAAAGGGTCAAGGGATGTATTGCTGCTGCAGCATCGCAATGTGATAAAAATGAAGACGGCCAGAATGGGCTTTTAGAGTAAGCGATAATAAAATAAAAACATACGTTAGGCTGGGAGAGACACTTAGCAGCATAGCACGTGTCGTTTTCACGGGCATCCTGAAGTCTCTCATTCCCTCATTGTGCAGCCTTCTTCACCGCTTTCTAAATGCTATGCGATTAAGGAAAAGCCCTTCACAATCTCACAAGGGCATCAGCTTCCTGGCTCCAATTTCAGCTTGGTTTCAGACACTTTGTAGGATTCAGCATGCTTTTATTTGCAAGATCTTACTTTTAAGGATTTTACTGAGGTATAATTGGTATTTAAAAATTCCAGGCACTTTAAAATATTAATTTTGGAGGTTAGACATATTCATATTCATATATTTGTAATGCACCACCAAACCCAAGATAATAAATAAAACTGTCATTTACCCAAATTGACTTTTATACTTCATCTGTGTGTATGAGAGAGAGAGCAAGAGAAAGAAAGAGAGAGCACTTAAAATGTGATCTACCCTTTTAATTTTAATCACATGATAACACAGCACCATGTTTTTGACTGCAGGCACACTGACCTATAGCAGAGTCTCATTTCAAGATTAAACTTTGTATTAATTCAGCAGCAAATCCTACCGTCCTTCTTCCCTCTCCTCTGGTGAGCACAATTCTCCTGTCTGCTTCTAGGAGTTGGACTATATTTAGATGTTGCATAGAAGTGGAATCATGAAGTATTCAGTTCCCTCCCAAAGTTCCAGCAGCCAGGACTGTAACTCTCCACAGACAGCAGACAGGAAGAGTTCTGTGGAATCTGATCAGTTCAGGCAGAAAGACAATATGACATATGAGAACGGTATAGTGAAATGATCTAAAGACACCACTCTTCTACCCTGGTCATTTTTAGCATTTCTGATTATCTTTCAATGGCTCTATTTTTTTGGTATACCCCACACTTGCTAGGCAGATGCTCTGCCACTGGAGCCATGCTTCTAGCCTGTTTGTGCTACAGGTGTTTTTTGGATATAGTCTTGTGGATTTATAAATATGAACAAACATAGTTTACTACACAGGAAAATGAATGCCAAGTGTAGACAAAAGTAACTAAGAAAATTCTGGGAGGAAAAAAAGTTCATAATGGTCATTAATACCATGAGGAAAATATTACACACCAAAAATATCTCCTAATTAATATGTGGCTAGGTAAAAAAAAGAGCTGCTTGCTCCTAGCAGAGCATTCTGGCTCCTCCTCTCATGGCTACTCCTAGTTATATTAGCATCACTGATATATTTGGACATAAAATCATATTGCTGCAAAGTAGAATGGAAACCCTGGAATGTGAAGGAGAGATGTCTGGGCTTCCAGGCAGATGGACCAGACTGCCACCCATTTCTATCACAGGCTTTTGGGGTGAATGGTAGGCTATGCAAAGAGCTTTCTCAATTCCTTACCCAGAGCTGAGGGATGTTGACCCACAGTGTTTGCAAGTCATGATTACATGCTTCTCTCTTCCCAACAGGTGATTCTATGAGAGGTGCAATGATATCATCAGAAAGAATACTTCAACAAGTATTGCATACAGGCTGCTGGTGGGTGTTGAGACAGAGACAGACTTCCTTTAGAGATGGCGCATCACGATTCAAGCAACTTACTCTGCAGCACTATCAGTTGCTGCGGTTCCCCGTACCTTCCTGTCTGGCTTTTTAAAAATAACATACACAGGTAGAGCAGAGAGAAGGAGCAATGTGAGAGAAGCATTTGCAATATCTGAAGTCTTTAAATATCACTGTTTCCCTTACCACCCCCCCCCAAACCTGTACCAGGCTAATAACATTTTCATCAGCAGATTCTCCTATGATCTGGGGGCCATTCCAAGCCATAATGAACAATTGTGAGCAGCAAAGGAAGCTATTACAGGTCCGACCCTTTCGGATACATTTAAGCAGTGATTTATTGCTGTCGGAAGTCTGCTTTTCTCTTGTCTCCTATCCACAAAAACAGGTGCCGTAAGTAGTTCTTAGCCACTCCTCCTCCTGCCAGGTTTTATATCAGAGCATCATTCATGCTTCATTCATCTCTGGCGCCTGCTCTAAGAGGAAAAAGCTGGCCAGCCACAGCAAAAACAGCAATCTTAAAAATACCCCAAACACATCCAACACCAGTAAAACAAAACGGTGCTGCATACCTAACATGGGTTATTTTTTTACTTTTGTGCATCATCCACATTATCAAATTTATTTCTCAAGTCATCTATAGGAAAAATGATCAGTTTTATTTTATGGATAAAGAAATTGAGGCTTAAAGAGATACTTATTGACGGAAGCTTGTGAGCTCAGATTCCACACTGAGCCATTCATGACCGGTTTCCTTGACTCTGTCCACACTGAGTCACACGCTGTGGATGCGGACTCCTCACACTTTGGGAAAATGAAAGGACAATTCCCTCTCTGAGCTTTGTTGTCTTTCAGATTCCATCTGTCATTTAAATACTTGACACACACAAGTTCTCAATAACCATTGGTTATTGTCTCTGTCCTTTCTCTTCTTACCCCTCAGTTTATTATTTCCTTCTATCAACAGATATGGAGCTGTTGATTGATACCAAGCCACATACACACAGCATATATACACACAGATCTCATATATATATATATATATATATATATGCATATATAGTTTATCACATCTTTCATGTATCTATCTCTCATGTGTCTGTCATCCATCTGTTGTCATTCTATCATATATCTGTCATGTAATATATATGCATTAGATTACCCACTCTTCTGATGCATCATTTGTTCAGCTTTCATCCTAGGAAAGAGAAGCTCTTGTTAGGCAGAGATTCTAGAAATTCAGCTTCCCTCCCCCTCTTCCTCCTCCTTTTCCTTTTCCTCCTCCTCCTCTTCCTTTTCTTTCACCTTCTTCTTCTTCTTTGCTCCTCCTCCTCCTTCTTCTATAAAGGGAATTGACTGCATACCTTGGATACTTTTTGAAGTGGCATTAACTTTCAATTTTTGGCACATAAGTGTTGGAGAAATAGAAACATCAAAATTAAATAGGCTCCCAATACTTAAACTGAGCTCATAATAAATCAGGCATTTTCAGATGGAAATGACTACTCTTTAGCCAATGAAAATTGGATAGGAGAAGTATCCAGTATCCAAGTAGGCTGTGTAAATAGGTTTATACCTATTGCTACACTCTATTAATTCATGCAGTATTCCCTTGGGGGGAGCCTATTGTTTCCAGAGCAGAATCCTTCACCCTATGAAGTTATGACTTGGATCCTGTTCTCCTGATCTGCACAATGTGGTGTAGAACTAGATATGTGAAAAATTCTCCTACCAAGAGAGAAAGAACGTGATGTAATGCAACAGGCGCTTGCTCAGTAGAAAGAGGAGGGGGGAGTGTCCAGGAAGGGGCTGATGGCAGAAGGGAGAGGAGGAGATCCGTTCATGCAGAAAGAACTTTTAGTACAGCTTGCTTTCTTCGGAACTAAGAGGGAGGAACCTCACAAAATGATTACTCCAGTGAGACTCAGGGTTGCCTGCTCCTTCCTTTCCAACAGCCAGGGAAAGGACATTTACTCTTCTCCTTGCTTAGGGAAGGCTGAACAATGTTCTCTTTCAAACAACCCCCCTTTCTTTCTTAACTTTCACGAATACCTGCTCCTTTGCTCTTCTTAGACCTTCTAGAGTGAGGTAATCTTGGCCTAGCACATTTGTACATTAGGAAGAGTTTACATTTCTCAATAGGTTCAATAGGTCTGGCTCAAGTGGCTATCTCCATCTTTATTTTTTTTTTTTGTCCAGGGGCTTGAACTCTGGGCCTGGGCGCGGTCCCTTCAGCTCTTCAGCTCAAGGCTGTCACTCTACCACTTAAGCCACAGTGCCAATTCCAGTTTTCTGAGTGGCTCATTGGAGATAAGAGTCCCGCAGACTTTCCTGCCTGTGCTGGCTTTGAACTGTGATCCTCAGATCTCAGCCTCCTCAGTAGTTATGATTACAGGCAGGAACCACTGGTGCCTGGCTTCCACCTTTTTGAATTAGGGATAAGAATAAAGGCAGAGTTTGAACTTTTAAGCTACTTCTCTCTTCCCAACATGAGATTCTATGTGAAGTGGTCAATGATATCTTTGATAAGAATACTTCAACAACTATCCATTTTGTACAGGAATGGTGGGCATTGGTGGTACCTTAATATCAATGTAAAATATCTATCTAGTGGTGCTACTAATATCTATGTAAATATTATACTCTGCCTGCCCCTCAATCTACTAAATTTCTGGGTTGTGTGAATTTCAAACATGTTCATTGGAATACAGACTCTCTGCCCTAGGCTGAAGATGAAATAATCTTGTCTTTCATGATCTGCCCTCTCAGCATGGTTCTGTCTGGCTGTCATATTCTTTTATATTGCTAATTAGGTTATCGGTTCATCTAGGAAACAATAGAACTCACCTCTGACTGAGCTTTTGGACAGAGATATGACTTGACGTTAGTCTGCTTTCATCTCTCGCTCTGAGTCTTAGATTCCTGACCTCTGAAATCCAAGTCTAGTTGCTGTATGTATATGCAGGAGATAATCATGATGAACAAAGAGATGGGCTACATGAGTAAATTGATTGCAACAATGATTTTAATAGCATCCCTTAGAAATGATAGAAAGTTGCATAGTAAGTCCATTAATGCATCCATGAGGGTATGTCACAACCCACCTACCAATCTATTCCTGTGAAAATCCCCTATGCTTGAATACTCACCCAGATTCTTTCTCTCGGATTTAGGTGCTGACATCCTGGTCCTTGGGAGAATCACAATTGCTGCCCTGTGGTCATCGATATGAGAAATTATTAATCATTTATCACTCTGAAAAAAATTTTACCTTTTCAGCCACTGTGCCAACCCTGCCAAATTTAGGGCTTCATTATCTCCTTTTTATGCACAATTTTAATTGCACCTGGCTACAGAAGTAGAAGTTCAAAGTAACTTCTCCAATCTCCATAAAGCTGAATAGGTTTTAAAACCCTTGTACAATTTTGAAAATAATTATTTCAAGAGACTGAGATTGGTTTTCTTCTGTCAAGCAGGCTAATCCTTCATCTAATATTATGAATATTCACATAGGTAGAACTCATACTACAATTAAAACTGGTTTATATACAGGCATAAAAATGGAGTAATCAAACTTATTAAATTATCTTAAAAGGAGGGCACCAGTGATCCATTGTAACCTTAGCTACTCAGGCAGGAAAGTCCATGAGATGCTTATCTCCAGTTAACCAACAAAAAGACAAAAGTGGAGCTGTAGCTGAAGTGGTAGAGCCCAACACTTGAGCATAAAAGCTAAGAAACAGAGCTCTGGTCCTAGCATAATACAAAACAAAATAGAAACAAAATAAAAGGGTGAGAATATTGAAAGCGGTGGCATTGATTAAGGTATACATACTGCTTTGTTAAATGGCAACTTCTTTGCACAACTAAAAAAATAGTAATAAAAAAGAAAAAAACAGTAAAAGACAAATAAAAACAAAATGAGAAGAGGAAGGATAAGAAAGAGTGATCGAGTGGATGGATGGGTTTGATGCGAGCACATTATATGCAAGTATGGAAATTGCACAGTGACACTCCTTTCTAATATTAGCATGCACTAAATAGAATTCTAAGGAGCCTTTTTCCAGATGAGATTAAGAATTGTTACTAAGTGGGCTTGGTCATGTTAAATTGTCCCATTATCTAGCTCTGCCAAAATATTTGGGGTTTCAGATATGAGAACAAGAGCAGTGGGTTATATTTGCATTATTGTTACTATTAAATGTACCTATGCTCTATCGAGCTCTTTCAAGTTGTCACTTTCCATTTTCTTGGAGACTCAGGAAGAGATTGGGCTGTCATTTTACTAATGAAAATACAGAAGCTTGAAGAAAATGAATAATTCCTGCACACACATGCTAAGAGGAGAGACAAGGTTTGAAATTGGGAGGGTCTGACTTCCCCTTCACAACACTGCACAGTTAATTCTTCTGGAAAATTCAGGTTTCGCTCCTCTTCATTTTCAGATTTTCTTTGGTCTTAGGTTAGAGTTATTTACTTAGACAAGGAGATTATAATTTTCTGTCAGTGAAATAGAGGTAAAAGTTTACAACAATATTTACAAATATATCAAGTTTGTAACTGAAACTATGACTATGGAACCTCCATTCTTTGATTCATTATCTCTACAATGTACAGCTTCTAATAAAATTCTCCTCTTTCTCCTCTTCCTCCTTCTTCTCTTTCTTCTGCTGCTGCTCCTCTTCCTTTTCTTCCTCTTTTTCCTTTGTCCTTCCTCCTCTTCCTGCTTCTTTTCTTCCTCTTTGTCCTTGTCCTTATCCTCCTCTTGTACCTCATTCTCCTCTTTCTGCTATTTTATTTGTCCCACTTTTATTTGTCTTATTAATTGGTAGAATCTGAGAGGTATTACAGAAGATATGTCTGAGGAGGATAAAATACAAAACACAACCCTAGTTAGAAGGCTGAAGAAAACGGCAAAAATTCTATAGAATCTGATGAAACATTTTTTTCTATTCAGAATGAAATGGAAGCCATTAGAAGGTCTTTTTTCAAAATTTAATTTTATTGTCAAGTTGATATACAGAGGGGTTACAGTTACATATGTAAGGTAGTGAGTATAGTTCTTGTATAACACTGTTACTCCCTCCCTCATTTTTCTCCCTATTTCCCCCCTCCCTGCAAATTGTAAAGCTCATTTCCAACATATTGTCTTGTGAGTTGAGTAGAAGTATATAGGCTTGTTCTACTAGCAGAGACTAACAGGGAGCATCATAAACTGCATCACAAAGAAGTAGTGGGAAAGAGACCCAAATCTATCTCTTCTTCATTGGTGTTTTGAATGGACTATAATGCAGCATTTTACACAAGACCCATGAGCTACCAGTCTGTTAATTAATGTAATTATGATAATTGATATGAGCTATTCATTCCAGAAATCTGTTCATTAGAACAAAGACCTTACAGGACATCATCTTCTCTTTGGCAAAAGCCCTAAAGCCTGAGGATCTTTTTCCTTTTGAATTATTTGACTGTCAGTGCTTGAATTTGCTGAGTTTTATTCCTGAAAGCTTAATTTTTCCATTATACCTAAAGAAAATTCAGTTCTGAATGGGATTTCCTAGACCCAGATATTAGACACAAGCCTTGTAGTTCTGTTAAACGCAGTTTCTGAGCCTCTTTGGTACTTAGGCACCTCCATGAGGACATATTCACACAAATCTTCAGCCCGTATAGTTCTTAGTTTGCTTTTGTAAAGAGCAAGGCACAGGCACACACTGACTGCACAGCGTTACAGAGACTTCCCTGTGATCTTTTGCCAATTGTGCACAGCATTGATGTTGGACAGACTGGGTGTGAATTATTTGTGACTCTGTTGCTTCCTAGCACATGAGTTTTCCAGTCTGTATCAGCATAATAATAATACGTATCACGGTGATTGTTCCAAGTACAAAGCAAAGATAAATATGTATAGAGACAAGTCCCAAAACATACAAACATTTGTTCCTCAAGGTGTCATCTAAAATTAGCTTCAAAAATAGTAATCATTGAATAAATAGTGTTGAGACATTGGTTAAAAATCTAGAAATATATAATTTGATTTGTACTTCATGCTCTATGAAAAATTGACAGGGCTTGCATGTTTAGAATATAGAAACAACAAACCATAAAGATACATTTTTATCCATTCAAAAATATTTACTGAATCATTATTTTAAGTTAGCAACTTTTAAGTTCAGAAAGATAGAACAAAGGGACAAAATTTCCCTACCTGTTTTTGTGTTATAAAGTAGAGAAGACAGAAAGTAAGCAATAAATATATAAGCTACTGAATTAATGAAATGCAAATAACAGACAAATGAGTTTGACAGACAGAAATAAAGTGGAGAAGAACAGCATAGGCTATATAGGGAATAGGTCATTCTTTTAAAAAGGATTGTTTTTGATTGCAGGTAGCATTTGAGTTGTTACCTGAGAAATATGGGATTGAGCCACACCATCATCTGGGAGAGGAGTGCTCTAGGAAGAGCAAACAGCAAATGGAAAAATCTTTTTTGTTTAATTGTGAAAATACGGTACAGAGGGGTTACAATTATGTGGGCAAGGTAATGAGTACATTTCTTATCAAGCATTGTTGCCTCCTCCTTTGTTTCCCCTTCCCATCCCTTCCCATCTCTCCCCATCCCGTCCCCCCATATTCCCCCTGCCAAAGTTGTAAAGTTTGTTTTTTGACATAACGACTTGTACATCTCATTGTTGCAATAGGTCCACCTGTATCCCTATTTAAGCAATTTGTTTTTTCCCTTCCCCTCCACAAATTATGCCAACATCAAATACAGTGAAAGCAGGGGTTATATTGTGGGGGAGGGACATACAAAGCAACAAAGAAATCATCTTATAAATATGTTAGAAACAATTGCAAGAAAGACAAATATTTGTATCCTTATCTTGGGGTTCATTTCGCCTAACAACAACTTATCTGACTGTTTCTGCTTGTCTCAGACATATACTAGTTATTGCAAATAAGGGAAAGCATGTTGAAAAGTCTTAAAGCAAAATAATTTCTTTATAATCTTGAACATGAAACTGCTTTCTAACTATGGCTCAAAGGACAGGAAAATAAATGTTAATAAAAAAGTAAATTTTGAATTGTTAGATATAAATTAGAATAGAGTAAGAAGAAAATACCTTCATACATGCAAGCTGTGAATAAGGAGTTAACACGAAAGGTTCTTAACCATGAAAAGAGGCACTCACAATAAGACACATGTAAGTTGAAGTTATACTAAATTGCTACTTTTGCTCATTTTATGTCAAGGGCCAAAAAGTAGTTAATGTACTCTCTGTTGAAAAAAAAAAGTTTCTGAGAGGAATGTAACCAAGATGGCGTGTAAAAATTAACACAGGTGCCAATGGATCACATCTTCCTGGATATCCTTGGGAGGGAGAGATCAGAACTATCATGATCTAGGTCATACATGGCAAAACAAAACAAAACAATACAGAAAACCTCAACCAATAGCCTGTTGTGATAGTTTATGCCTGTCATCTGAGCTCTTGTGTATGACTGAGGCTGAGATTGCAGGAGGGCTGTGGTTCTATACTAGCAAAAGAGTTATAAAACCCCATCCCAACAGAAAAATTCAGGTGTGGTGGTATGTGCTTGTTATCCCAGATGGCGTAAAGGAGGATTGTGGTCCAGGCTGGTTTAGGGGAAAAAGCAAAACAAGACTGAAGCAACAATGGCTAGGGACATGCCTCAGGTTGTGTAGTACCTGCCTAGCAAGCATGAAATTCTAAGTTCAATGCATTACAGTAAAGATGAGTTCAAGCCATTACAGTAAAAAATAAGTTAGTTAATAAAACTAGTGTCCCACATGAAGGACAATTCTATCCAAATTTTAAGTTCATATAATTATTAGCCTAGAAATTCTACTGCTGAAAAACTACCCCAGAAAGTTAAGCACTGGTATAAAAGATAAGCATATACATTTGACCATGAATACAGTTATTCACCACAGAACTTTTTTTAGTAACAAGGTGGGAACTACTTAAATGTCTATTAATAGGGCTCTAGTTATATTAATTATAGTATTTTTATATAATCACAATTCAGGCTGCTATAACAGAGGAGGAAAACCTTCAGGTGGTATTGTCCCTAAAATTATAATGAATTTAAGAAATCAAGTTGTGTATCACAATGCATTTTGCAGAAAAATGAAAAAAAGATAAAATTCACAGGCAGTTGCTGAATTCAACATATAGAAACCCCATAGAGCACATAAGAAACTATCCATACATTATTATTACATTATTAATACAAACATGTTAATACAGTGAGAGAGGAAAGAAAGAGAGATGACCATGAATGCAATTTTTTAGCTATTTTCCAGTACCAGCAATAATTAATATGTTGACAGTAACTAGAAATATTTTCCATGCATAGTGTAACAAAGAAATGAGACTTTTTACTGTTTATTTTTGCTCTAATTTTAAAGTTAACAGGTTATTTATTAAAAATTAATCAAACTATGATTAAGTTTGGAATTCAGCATTCATTTGATATCTGAAGTTATAATTATTAATATTAAAACTGATATTAATATTAGATAACCTGAGTTCTAGTCGGATTCAAGCCCAAATTATCTGACCCTTTTGTTAGAACAAACTTGCTCTAATACTCTAGCTCAGAAACATTGCTTTTCCTTCCTTCCTTTCACTCTCTTGGCATACTCTTCCCTTTTAGGTGGCAAACTTTTAATTCACTTCCTTTTTCAGACACAAAGTCACAGGAGACCTTGAAAATCTAGATAAATTTCCAATATCTCAGGAAATCTGAATGAGTCCAGTCTTAGGATTTCTGGGAAGGTGGTACACACTTAGAATTTTTCTCATGGCCGACAGCACTCCAGGGATGTGTGTGTGCTTTACAAGAGACAGAGAGGTAGACGCAAGCCATTTGGGGGTGGGTGGGGTAGACTTAGAGATACACTTGGTTCAAAAAAAATCTGCACGCTTTTTATCATGTCTAGAGAAGACTTACGGTGTTTTAAGCAACTCCTTGTTTCAGAATCAGACAGAACATTCCTAGAGCTTAAATGACACCTTAATTGTGCTGGACAATTTGGGTGCACTTAAAAGTGACATTACTTGAGTATTCAGTCATTGCTGGAGGAAAGTACCATTTATCAAAATGGTTTCCAAGCCGCCTTGTTTTGTGTAAGCTTTGTTCAAGGTGCTTATCAGCGGCCAGGCTGAGTGCAGTGGAGAATGTGTCTGAGAGCAACCACCAGGGCAAGTGTTTGCTTGGCTTTCATCTGAAGCCCTAAAGTGATTTTCCTGATGGTAGATGGGGCCCTTCATTGTGCTATGATTCTTTGGGGGTGGGGGCGGGAGGGGGGGCATAGGCTTTTTAATCTCAGCTTCCAGTTTGCTTTGGAAACCAGCGATTAATTTCCTGATGGCTGCATAGTTGTTTTTAGGACTTTTCCCCCTTATTTTAATTTTATTTTAAAGCCAGGGCACTGTAAGGCTCTATAAACAAAATAATCGATCAGTGGCTATCAGTGGCTATCGTGGGAGAATGCAGAATAATTTGATGGATTCTGGACAATCGGAACAAAATTGAGCAGGCAAGTTGAATTAATTAATGGGCATTGTTATCCATGGAAATGGAAGTTTCCTTTCTTTTTAAATTTTAATTTTATTGCAAAGGTGATGTACAGGGGTTACAGTTACGTAAGTCAGGTAATGAGCACATTTCTTGCCCAGCAGGGTTATCCCCTCCCTCATTTTCTCCCTCTTTCCCTCTTCCCAACCCAACTTCCCTCCCTTCCAAATGGTAAAGTTCATTTCCAACATAGAGTCTTTTGAGTATCATGGTTACATTCGCTCGTCCTTTGTCTTTTGATTTGTCTTTTGATTCCCCTTCCCTTCCCTAAATCAGATAAACATATAAGTAAGCCAGACCCAAAGAAACCTAGGCTCCATGGTTTCCTCAGTTGTAATAATTAGTATATGTCTAGGATAGTCCTAGCCGAGGATCACAATAGCTCAATAGCTATGTTCATAGGACCATTTAAAATGATGCTAATCGAAATGAACTCCAAGATATGGAAACAAGAGGTTCTTTTGTCTTTAAAAATTGTACTGTGTGAAGTTACTTCCTTTTGCTTTCACCTCCCGCCCTTCCTTCTTTGGTTTATCTCCTGAGGTATTCTGAAGGGAATGTTCTCAATCTTATTCTCAGGATCTTACAGGGCACAAGGAGGTGCTAACGTGGCAGTTTCTCCTTAGAGACTCAGGTCCCTGCCCCAAATTTCTAGTGTGTGTAATTAGCCTCTTTCCTGGGGGCACAGGTAGCAGGGATTTAAAATGAGTTCTCGTTTATTTTTGATGTTTGCTGCTCACCTGAATGCAGGCACTGGAAGAGGAGGCTTCTGTCTTTTCAACTCTCCTGTGTGAGGATCAAGGATTCTGGACGCCATTGAGGGAAGACTGACTCAAGTTGACAGGATTTTACTATGAGACTCCAGCCTGAAGTCCAGGGTTTCTGTTTTCAAGTCCAACACTTGTTCCTCTCCATCACATTTTCATATCCAGGTTTTATCCGGGTAATGGTGATATGAGCACCATTATGAACGTGGCCTCTTAACTATTTCTCCTGCTTCTCCCTCTCCTCTTTCTCATTCTCCTTTTAGAGGAACTTGTGTCTTAATTCTGTCAAATATATTTTTCTGTCTTTAAGAAGAAAAAGGAACCATAGTTCAAAGTTCTTTCACATTTGTTCATTGATTATTGTTTAAAATGCCCTCATTCCCTGTCATTTAATGGTCTCTATAACCTTTCATGGATGGGCTAATCTACTGCTCCTTATTTATTTTCTGTACTCTCCTGTGCTGGCTAAAGCTCTTTCTTTAGCTACAAATACCATCTTTTGATATAATTGATTAAAATTCTGTTTGTGTTCACCATACATAGCAGATGGGATTTATTTTATGAAGCCTGACTATTTCCCCGACCTCCAGCCTTCCTGGGTGCGGTTTCTTATGCTTGTGCGGTTGCTGGAATCACCTTGGAATGCACATGTTCAACATGGTGGAGTCACAGGTAGGAAACAACCTGAGTCCTAGAAGTCCTGCTCAAAGAATTGGCCCTACAGAGTACAACCATTTTTGGATTTAAAATATATTTAAAAAATCAGTTCTGCTTTGATGGCCTCAGATCTTTAGGCTTTTATCTTACTTAGTGGAGAACAAGAATATCTAATAGTACAGTGCAATATATGTTAACAAATAAACTACAGAAAGTAGGGTAGATAATTATTTGAATAAGAAATATGTGACTTGGTCAAAAGATGATGAATAATTCTCTTTTTCCAGAATACGGGTTTGCAACTTTGTTATATGGTCCCTACTTGGCCATTGGACCGTCATATTTTTTGTGTGTGGTTTTGTGTGGGGGGGTGCATGCATGTGTGTGTGTGTTTGTGTGCATGTGTGTGTGTTGTGTGTTGTCAGTTGGGGGGCTTGAACTCTAGGCCTGGGCACTGTCCCTCAGCTCTTTAGCTCAAGGCTAGCGTTCTACCACTTGAGCCACAGAGCTACTTCCTGGACCATCATATTTTTTTAAAAGGAAGTTTTATTGAAACACATGTTTTTTTTCTTTTTTTTAAAATTTTATTTTATTTTATTTGTGAACATACTGTACAGAGGAGTTACAATTACGTGGGCAGGATAATGCGTACATTTCTTACCAAGCATTGCAGCCTCCTCCTTTGTTTACCCTTCACATCCCTTCCCAGACACATGTATTTTTATACACGACATATAGATGCTTTTGTAATACTGGAGCTGAATCTAGTAGTTATGGGGGAAAAGCTGTGTGGACAAGAAAGCTAATGTGTTTGTTATCTATCCCTTTACAGAAAAGCTTCACCATGCCCTGCTCTACAGTACTACATCTGTGCGGAGAAAGAAGAAAGAGGGTGAGTAGAAGTGATGATGTGACATGAAGGAATTTTGACTTTGTTTTTCCAACAAATAAGGATAGTATTATTCATCTCATCTTTTCCCATTGTCTGAAGATGACATGGGTTAATCTATAGAAGGTACTTAGAATATTGTCCAACATATCAAAAGTGCTACTTTTGTTAAATAAAAAAGGAAGATAAAAACAAGTTACGTAGTAGATGTGTTACAAGTTGCATATTGTTTTTAATTGATTATTTTGGCTGCAATCTATATAAGGGTTCTATAGGTCATTGAAGAGGTGACGACAGAAGAGTCTGTGCATATAACTTTCTGATGTCCATGTGCTTTCCCAAATTGTCTCTTAAAGGCACTATTCTCAACCATTTTGTGGTTAAACACAATGAGCTACTAATAATGAACTATTCTGAAGTTGTTGGGAGCATGTTTGTCAGCTCTGAGATCACTCTCACCACACCTGAACACTTCTGCTCCCAAAGGGAGGACAGATGTGAATTTAAAAAAAAGCCACTTGTGTGTTTGTGACAGTTGTACTTGTATTTATACACTTAATTATTTACTATGCAAATGTGAATGCCAAGACAAAGACAGTCGTTTCTGTGAAAAAAATGCAAACCCTTCAAGATGGTTTGACAAATGTGAGTAGTATTTTAAAATATAGTTTGATCAGTAAGGGGATTTAAAAGACAAACCCCCACAAATCCAGAAGTCTATAGTCTTATTGCTTTCCATTTATATTCTTCTTTCATGAAACCCACATTGGAAATCAAAGCCCATACATTATGAGAGTGATTTATCCAAAAAGGACTAGAGGGAACTGGAATCAATACAAAACCTACCTTCAAATCAAGACCCTGGCTGAAGTCTGGACCTTAGCAAGTAGATATGTTTTTATGACTTGTGTTAATATAAAATCGTTGAAGTGTGTATGCATAATTTTTAGCATCTTCTTTATTTTTTTTTGTTGGTCTTGGGGCCTGAACTCTGGGTCTGGGCACTGTCCCTCAGCTCTTCAGCTCAAATCTAGCACTCCACCACTTGAGCCACAGCACCATTTCTGGCTTTTTCTGCTCATGTGGTGCTGAGGAATCGAACCCAGGGTCTCATGCATGCAAGGCAAGCACTCCACCACTGAGCCACCTTCCCAGCCCCTAAGGTCTTTTTAACGGATTTCTTTTAAACCTTTCCCGTGCTCTAGACTCTTGTCCTGGGCATGTTTTGAACAGTGCCATGTAACTGTTTTTTTTTTTTTAATCACTTTTGTCAATGTGATATGTTTGAAGCCAGGATGTCATTTTTTTCACCTTCTTCAGTCCAAAGTCTGGTACAACAGAATTCTATCACTGTGCAAATATTTAACAGATGATCTCCATGTGGAGGTAAAATAACCTCTATCACCTCTCCATCTCTGCTAGTGGTGATTCCAGCTTTCCATTTGCTCAAGTGTTTGGTCTTTCACTGTCAGCAGTTTTTCTGTTTGCTTATATGACAGCCAGTCATTTAATTTCTACTGAAAAGGCCTCTGTACTGTTAATAGATCTAGCTCTGAGCATTTCTTATCACCTATACTGCATTGTGGATTATTGAGATAGCCTTCCAAATGGTCCCTCTGTTTTAAAACTTGTCTTTTTATTCCCTTGTTCTCAAGACAACAATCAGACTTGTCTTTCTAAAATATAAGTTTGATCATTTCATCTCTTTCTTCAAAGTATTTTCATACCTCTTTAGCTTTTTTAGCTTAGAAATATATTTAAATGGGTGACTATAGAGTAAGTCTGCTAGTTAGGAGAATAGTAGAAGTAACAGTAGTTAGTAGTAGTAGTAGTTTCTGTAATTCTCAGATAATTCTCATTTTCTTTGGTGGCAAAGATAATGGGAAATATAGGAGCAGCCCAGGGCTGAGATGCAGAAGAGTTGTCCCATATTTGTTGGCTATGGGGAAGGTGGTCATGCTAGGCAGGTGTCTTACTGCTATGTAGAGCTTGATGAGGAAGAGGTGATCATGAGAAATCAAGAGTTAGAGTTGTTGGATGATGCATTGAGGATTTTGGATTCTGTGTCATGACCAATGTCTGGCCCATAGTCTAGGAGAAGATGAAGAGACAGATTATCTGACTCTGCATCCTCTATGTTAACAATGTTGAGACTGAGTGATGAAGAACAGAATTTGTCATCTGTGTGTGTAACAGGATACCCACTAGAATGTATGCATTGCCTATAAACCTTGGTAACTAGTTTTGTCACACCAGATATTTACTAAGTCTTAGTAGGCTTAACTGTTATGGATAGAGAAATTGAAAAGAAAAGACTCAAAATAGTAACATCACTTGAAGAGCAGCAGCTTTAGAATCAGAGTGTGTGCACTTCCCTGATCTTGTCTTTGGAAAGATGAAGTACACTTGCCTCTTCTGTAAAATGAGAGTCTCAATACTTCAGCTAATGGGATTCTGAGATGGGTAGAATGAATTAATATGATTGCTATAATGTTAGTCACACAAAGAATTGCTGATACTGCTACTGTTTTCTAGGCTTCTGTAACAAACATGGTAAATTTGGGTTTGAATTCTGGTATGTCTTTTATCAACTCCTACATTTGGTTCTCTTGATAGTTAATTAATTCCTTGGGGCAACTTGGAGCATATTTTTGGAAGGTATTAGCATTTAAAATAGTAAAATTTGAGTGGAGCAATTTCCTTACAAAATGTGTGTGTGTGTGTGTGTGTGTGTGTGTGCGCGCGCGCGCACATGCACACACTCCTTACCTACCTAATCACTTTACTGTTTGAGTTGAACAAAAGGAAAGCAGGTCTCTCTGACTAAGGTGGATTCATGGGCTTCATCTGCTCCAGCAGCTCTCTGGAGACTCCAATGTGGTGGCCCATAATGTAAATTATAGACTCCTCAGCCTTTATAGTAATGTGTTAATAGAGTACAGACAATCTAGATAGAGGTAGACATAGATGCACAAACACACTCATACTCACGTATGGTCAGGGTGTTCAACCACCATGGGACTTTCCCTCAGCTCTGCGTATTTGGGCCCCTGAGACATTCAAAACTTGCCCTGCTGCAGTATGTGATCCTTTTCTGCCTCTGAGCTCACAGGACTTCCTAGATCACCCCAAATCAGCCACATCTTGTCAAATGTGCCCAGTCTGGGACCGCTGTCTTCCATCTGTCTTTTCTTCCCAATTGGTAAAGCTTATATTCAATGCAGAACACCAAACTGCTTCCATCCCCCTCAGTCTTGGGAAATAGCCCCTCTACCACCACCTCTTGCTATTTCTCACTTGGCACATCTATTTTTTGACCCTTTTACTCATTCAGTTAGCTTCATCCCACAGATTTGTGCCTGAAGCAGGAGTTGCATCTCATTACCTTTCTATTTCCTTAATGTCACTGGACACTGCCAGGCTCACATCAGATACTCAATGTTCATAAATACCAGTCGGTGATTGGCAGAGCTTGGAGCGTCCATGTCTCCATTGACCCACATATATCCAGGGATGATTGTCATCTCCACTGAATGTCTAATCAGCCTCTCCCACAAAACCTATCCATAGCAGTATCTTCAGTTGCATTCAGCACCCTGTGTCCCCCAACCTGCTATTCCTATCATCTCCCTACATAGGAAACAGTGCCACCCTCCATCAGACGACTTGTTGCATGGTATCTTTACTCTTCCATTATTTTTACCACAAGCCACTTCTGGTCTTTGTCACAAATCTCTCTTTCACACAGTCTCAACTGTGAGCACATCTTACCATCCTTGCTATGATCCCTGCAGTCCAACACCCTCATCTCTCTCTCAGATTATCAACTAGGATGATCTCAATCTGGCCTCTCTCATTGTATTGTCTTCTCTGAACTTTGCCAAGTGTGCTCCTTTAAACATTAAATTACTTTGAGCCTTTTACTTACAATCTGTCCTTCTCTTTAAATTTGTCATTCATCTCTTCTCAAACAAAAATCAGAAGTTTTTACCATGGCTTAATAGTGCCATGCAGCCCGCTCTCTCCCATCTCTGAGGTCATCTCCTCTTATTTTGCTCTTGCTAATTCTTGTTCAGCACCCTCTAGTCAAAATGCTAGCCGATTCTCATGTAAGAGACAGAACGGGCTCTTTCTCCACCCACAGTACCGGACTGAGAACTTCCCCTGCTTTAGTTTTTGGTACTATCAAGTTCACATTAAATTGCCACCTCTGAGGAAAGGCCTCCCTTGATTTCCAAGCACTCTCTTTCCACTCTGACAGTCAGGCCTTTTTTCTATTTTAAACAGCCTAAAGCACCTTCTGAAATGATACTGTGTCATCCTAACCATCCAGTCACTACTACCACTGGAACAGAAGATCAGACTTAAAAAATGATCTACTTGTTTGGTGACTATAACAAACTAGCTACATAGTAGGTGCACAGTGATATTTGATGAATGAATGAATTGATGGAGCAAGTGACTTTGTTCATAAATTTGGATTCTTTGGTTTGGTTATAGTGCTTTTTTTCTTTAAATATATTCAACATATTCTTGGCAAGAGAATACAAGAGAGTGAATATGTCAGATGATATATGGAAAAATGAGAAAATAAAATGGAAAATCTGCTGAGCTATGGAATAGTGAACCTTCAGGGGGAATTTTCTTATTTTCAATATCTTTATTTCCCGGAACAGATATAGAATATTTTCGTTTGGGAAGGAAATCCCAGTGGATCTTGCAAAACATGAAAGAGAATTGCTTTGCTCTTTTTCTTTGCATTGCTTCAGTGTACGAAAAGAGGTTTCTGTGCATCTTTATTAGGTCAGTGTTAGCAATAACATTATGCTGAGGGCAGTTGGGGGGGAGGGGAGGATGGGAGCCTGGAAATCTACCAGTTTCCAGACCCACTAAGTGCTTTGCAGCCATTGCCATAGTACTGGAAACTGTTGGAGGGATTAATCATTGTTCTGTGCCACATGTATTCTCTGATGTAATTCTATTTAATCTTTCTGGCATCTGGAAATGCTAGTAGGGTTGCCTACCTATTTTCTAGATTAGGAAACTGAGACTTAGAAATACGATTTCTCTTTCTATACACAGCTTGCAAAAATCCAGAACTTCATGTTCCTATTGAGAGTTTCTTTTGAGGGATCCCCTATTCTCTGGATTCTTGACCAGGATTTCCAATAAGAAAAAAGGAGAGTCTGTGATTGTACTAATGTCTGTTTCCTCCTCAGTATGAGATTGAACTATGAGCAGTCTAGCATTCATTCACTTGTTCATTGAGAGGAGAGAGAGAGAGAGCTCCCAACTTACTAGGAATGAGGAAAGTGGAGGAATGGAATTGAGGAAATAGTCATAAGCCAGACTTTGTGTGGTGATTTACCATTTCTAACTGAAGTAATCTAACCCTTCTGCACCTCAGGTTTTCACTATAAGATTTTCACTTCGAGATTGCCAGTTGGATTAAATAAGCTCATTTTGCAGTATGGTGTGGTATCTGGATATATAAAGTACTTAGTAAATGGCTAACCCAGTGTGATCACTTTAAAATACGTCCACACATGCATTGACATGCTCTGAATTAAGATGTAGCACTGTCTCCTCTTCCTTTAAATTGTGGCAGACTAAGTGACTTTGAACCGTGGCACACTTGACCCATGTGACTCTCCCTGCCATGTTGGAAAGGTGACATGGTTTCTGTATGCTTCTCTCAGGACACTCATTCTTGGGCCCACTCTGATACTTCAGAAGGTGTGTGTGTATGAGAGAGAGAAAGAGAGAGAGAGAGAGAGAGAGACAGAGAGACACAGAGAGAGACAGAGACAGACAGACAGAGACAGAGACAGAGAGACAGAGAGAGACGAGACAGAGACAGAGAGACAGAGACAGAGACAGACAGAGACACAGAGGCATAGAGACACTGGGAGAGACAAGAGGGAGGAGGAACAGGTATGAGATTGAGACTTAAAAGCTTCTACTGGGGCCCAGTAAACTCAATGTTGTAAATAACTTAATGTTTCTGTGTAAAGCTACTACTTCAAAGTGATCTTTTTTGTGACAAAAATGTGAACAAAACACCATTGTTTCTGGGCCTCAGATCTGACATTTGGATGGTGTTCCACTGTCAGGAATGCCTGGAAACATGGAAGAGAGATAGAGGGCAGGGGTGCTTTGAAACCTGGTTGGCAGGACATGAACACCCTGATGCTGTAATTCAAGATCCTCTAGACAATGGCCACTGTGCAATGAAATAAAGTAAACATATGTTTTGTTTTAGGGTATCCAGTAGGTGTAGATATGGTATTGGTATTGTGGATATGGCTTTAGATATTGTGGCAAAAATGTAATACACTTTTAAATGTCTTACATATCAGATCTGTACAAGCAGTCTACTGATTCATTGCAATGCCCATCAAAATCCCAAAGCCATTCTCTACAAAACTAGAAAAATCAATCCTAAATTTTATATGAAATCATCAAAGACTCCTAAATCAAAAATACAAAAGCAATCCTGAGTGAAAAGAGTATTGTTAGAGGTATCATACTACCTGACTTTGAACTATAATATATACTACAGAGTATGTATTGCAGAAGTAAAATGAATAAAACAACATGGCACTGACACAAACAGACACAAAATTAAACAACACTAAGCCACACAGCCATCTAATTTTTGACAAAGAAGCTAAAAACATCCACTGGAGTAAAGATAATTCCATGAACACATGGTACTGGGGATCTTGCTTTCTACATGCAAGACACTAAAGCTAGGCTCCTGTGTCTCTGTATTAAAATCAGTTCCAAATGGATAACACATCCTTACGTAGGATCTGAAACTTTGAAACCACTGAAGGAACACGCAAGAAAAATTCTAGAGTGTGTAGGCACAGCTGGTCTCTGGAGATCTTACCAACTGCCCAATAAACAAGAACAAGCATTGACAAATGAGATTGTCTCACAGTAAGGTTTGGTACAAAGGAAACCATTATCAGGATCAAGAAACAACCAAATGGGAGAATATCTTCACCAGCTATTTGATGAACAAAGGATTCATACCCACTATATATAAAAGCTCAAAAACTTATAGTAAAACAGCAAGTAACTAAGCTAATAAATGATTCAATGAACTGAACAAATGATTTTCAGAAGAAGAAATGAGAATGGCTCACAGATATATGAAGAAATGTTAAACATGGCTAGCTTGAAGGTAAATGCACACCAAAAATTACTTTAAGATTTTTACCCCAGGGGCTGGAATGTGGCTTAGTGGTATAGAGTGCTTGCCTTGCATGCATGAAGCCCCAGGTTCAATTCCACAGAACCATATAAACAGAAAAATCTTGAAGTGGCACTGTGGCTTAAGTGGTACAGTTCTAACCTTGAGCAAAAGAAGCTCAGGGACAGTATACAGGCCCTGAGTTCAAATGTTGGACTGGAAAAAAAAGATTGTTAGCCCAGTTGGAATGATACTGTCATGAAAATAAACAACAATAAATGTTATCATGGATGGAGGGGGAAGAGACATCATACACTGCTGGCAGGACTGTCAACTAGTTCAACTATGGAATTAAGCAGAGGGGTCTAAAGATAGATCTGCCACTTTAGGGTGTCTAGCCAAGGGAAAGTAAAACGATATTTAAGGGACATACCTACAAAGCCATGTTTACTATAATCTCTGTCCACAATAACCAGACCATGGAGGTGCCCAGCAACAAATATATGGATACAAAAACAGATGATAAATGCATACTGTGAAATATCACACAGCCCAAATGATACATGAGCACATGCTATTTGCAGGAAAATGGACAGAACTGGAGAGTATCATGTTGAGCGAGATGAGCCAAGTAATCAAATATCTCATCAGAACAGCTATGTCTCACATTGTGGAATTTAGGCCTAAAAGATGTGCAGATGCACATACATGCATAAAGACATGCAAAAGCACATGTATAACATGATTGTAATGGACCGTTTTGTGGATGAGGTGGTGGGGAAGAAGGAAAGACGTTGGTGGGGACAGATGCTGTTGGACTACACTGCATCTATCTTTGGAGATGGTATGAGGTATCTCATGGAAAGTTGTGTATTAGACGTTAGGTTATTTGGAGAAGGAGAGAGAGCAGTCGAAGAAATTACTATGACTAAATAGTCATAGATGAACATGTCAAACACCACAGTACTTCTCTGTACAATTAATGTGCACTTGTACCAAATTATATCTTGGCCAAACAGGCTCTGATAGGGCCAGATACCAGAACAAGGGGAGAGGTCCCACAGAATAGTTGAATGAAGGCAAATACAGCAATAGTACTTCACATGCATGTGTGAAAGTAGAACAATGAACATTTTGTTTCATGTGAAATCATTTTAACAAGGGTAGATGGGGGAATGCAGGAGATTCAATGAAGAATTAACTATTGAGCCATTGAGCATGGTGGCACTAAAATAAAAACATTAGATAATTCAAAGCACTGAGAACATTAACTTATAAAATCCAGGCCTCTAACTGCCTATGAGGTAGAAATTTTCACTACAAGATCTCTGCTAAAGAAAGACGACAGGATGATGAGCAACATGGAAATGCTGCTGTTCTTTCTCAATTATTCAAGATGTAGAATCTGATCACAAGCCTTGATCTATTTTTCCAATAGGAAAAAATAACTCATAAAATTTAATAAGATAACATTTCAGACATCCACTTCTTATTAATGGTGAGAGAAGCTATTGTAATCAATACCCAAGTTTAGTTTTATAAGAAAATAGAACCAATTACTCATTTCCTCTCTTACAAGGGAGAAGATGGAATAAAAAAGTCAAGACTTGAAGCCAAGAAAAGATGTTCCTAAGGGCATGATCTTCTCTATAGCAATCAAGTGTTTGGTTGCGTATTAGCTATCGGGGGATGCTTCGGAAGTCCATGTCAGGAAAGCATTTTTTCCTCTGTGCGTTTGACATTTGACTCCAACTTCTGCCCTTTGGATATTGTCACTGTGGGATCTGATGCCATTGTCTATTGTGGGTGTTTATTTTTACTTCTTTCTTATAAGACAAAAGATTGTGCTCCTTGTATAGGCTTTCTGCTCCCAGCTGGCAAGAAAGCAATTGCCTCTTCATGACCAGGGAGGGGAGAGACAGTACGGAGCACGTTTCCTTCAAAACATCGGTGGCTCAGCCTCTCCAGCTTAAATTATTGGTGATGGACCAAGGGCATGTCTAAATCTCTCACTCAGTCGCCCTGATCCAGGTAGAATGAGTGATCCACTCCCCATTGCTTGGAAATTCTAACACTCTCTTGTGTTAAGCTTTGGAATTCTGGTTGGGCTATTTTTTTTTCTCCATTCAAATGCTGACCTCCTCCATGAAACTCTCCTGACCTGGAGTATATAGAAAATAATTGTATTGATTCACCCCTGTCATCTTACCATCCCTACCCTGCTTTGTTTTCTCCACATCTGCAGACTGTGTGCACGGGATTGCCCAAATGAACAAGGACTCTGCTTAGGATTTTTTACTTCATAATGGCATAATGGTGACATGCCCTAGAGACCATACCTGGAGTTCTGAATTTTGATTTGTCCCTGGGTTAGTGATCTGGAGAATGACCCTTTCTTGCGATGGGGAGCTCAGCAAAGAACAACAGCTTTCAGTGAGCCCCTGGTCTTGGCAGTGAACTGTCCAGCTGGAAAGCTATGATGTCTGGAGAGTGATGGGGATTTAAGTGCATTGTTTACTTACAGTGTTTGCCACCTGTGATAGGTGTTGAGTGGTAACCTCATCCTGAGTCAGGAAGCATCTGCATTTGTCTTTACTTCTGTCTTCACCTTAGACACTGTGTTCCATGAAGACACCATTTAATTTGTTTCTTGTTGTCTCTCAGTTTTCTAAAAGAGTACTTGGCACAGAATATACACAGAGACTAATTTGTAGAGAAAGTGAATGGGATGAAGAAATGGAACAAAATGGAGCACAGTCCAATTTACACTGTAAAATATGGTAATTTGTTGTGATATACTTTCATATTGTGGTACCATGTATCAGTAAGACATTAAATCAACACTATGTATATTCATGTAGCCATATTACATACTACTGAATTCAAATGGAAGCTGAAAGAATCATGGGAGTGATGTAGGTAAAAAATATACTGGATTAGAAAAGTCAGAAGTTACCGATGTGTATGCCATTTCTCAGAGTGTACTTCAGACTCAGATTCTTTTCCTTTAAAATATATTCAGAGTAGACAACATGTCCTCTCACTTGTTCAGCCATGGCAGCAGGTGGGAGACAATGCCCGAGAAATGTGAGCAACTTGCTGAGCAGGTTTGGATCCCCACTTTCACCCGGCTGTCATAATAACCTGTTGCAAAGCCATCCTTCCCTATATCATAAATTTATTTACTGTATTTCACTGGCCTGAGTTTTGGGATGGTATTTCTTCCTTTGAAGCATGTATAAAATCAGTGGATAGTTCTGTAGAGGAGATGGTAGGTCAACTCTCAGGTGAGCACACGATTCCCTGGTTCTGTGAAGCCGCTAGGCAGCTGATATCCATGCTCCTCTGAGTCATCGCCTGGAAGAGGAACAATGCTTCTCATTACCGATTTTAACATCACCTTCATAATGGCTCACAGTCTGACCAAGACAAAATGAATGGGACACGATGCCTCTCAAATGATGCAGAATATCTACAGAGCATGGGCTTTTGGGCCAGAGGGACCTCCATTAAATCCTAGTTTATTAGCTGTGTGTCCTTTGACACGTTTTCTAAGTTTTCTGAGCCCTGGTTTTCAGTTTTCTTTTGCTTTTTTTTTTTTTTTGCAAAAAGAGGCCTTAATAGTCATGTTAAAGATATATATTATAAATAAGCTATATAATATATGTATAAGATAGGTATATTTAATATATATGTATATATGAATGTGTGTTACAAGATGATCAAAGAAACAGTCACAAAAGAAGCTACTCTCCAGTACTATCATGTGAAAAGTGGAACCACTGCTCGAATGATTCCACAGGTAAATATGTACAGGAATGAAGGAGTGAATCCTACTGTCAATGAGAGGCCATGTATGCAAGGGCCCAGAAGGCCAAGGCTGAATGTGCTGAAGGTGCCTGGATTATTCTGGAGTGCAGGGAAGACTGCTGACTTAGAGGCGCAAGCAAATCATCAGGGAGAAACTCGAACACTGGCGTGTGGTAAGAATAGAGGAGTGCTTTGCATATTGGGGTGAAAGGAGAGGAGGTGGCATAAAAAGACAAGGCAAAGATGAGGTTAGTTATCAACTTCATATCCACTCATTGAACTCAAGTCTTGATATGAATGAGATAATGAGCAGTCACGCAGCATCACCCAGGGGAAATGCAACTTTGCTATTACATAGTAAGAAGTTGGAGGGCTTGAAATGCTTTTTTAGAATTCATTTCTTTTATCTCTCAATTTTTTGCTTAATTTTAGACAGGCAATATCCTCACTAGATGAGAAACAGCAAGTACATAGTTATTTCTTCAGTAAACCATAGAACCTTCCACACTAATAGAATAAAGACTCCAGAGCCTTGTGACAATTCAGGCAATGTCTCCCCTGAAAACGCTTCGGATCAACTTTCAACTTTCAAAGATATTTGAATTTCAAGTGTCCAGATAAGACCAGCCTGGCTAGGCCCTATGAAAGAAGGGTGACCACACATAAAAGCACTTGGCCATATCTGTGCTGAGCCTCCTACCAAACTATGGCACGGAAGGAGCCCTGCAGGAGAAGTTAGCCTCGCATTCACTTCCTGCTCAGTGGATGCATTTCTTCTCCCTGCTTTAAATAAGCCACAAGAATTAGAGAGCTCTCTGGAGAAATCTGAGCTGTCACACAGTAATTAACACAAATAGCAATCCTCCCATGGATGGATTATGTCTGAAAAATCATCTTTGACGGAGCACATCTAAGCCTCACAGGAAAGTGATGACAAATACGCATTTCTCTCTCTCTCTCTCTCTCCCTCTCTCTCTCTCTCTCTCTCTCTCTCTAATGGCTTGAATTGCAAGATATTTCAGAAACAAGATCAACAGAATACCAATTTGTCTGACAAGGGAAAGAAAATGTGAAGCATGATTTTTTCTGACTAATTTTTTTTCCTGAGATGCCAAAGATATAACTCAAACCTGCTACTTTTTGTCTCGTTGGTAATGCAATGCCAGAAGCACAGCTTTGTGTGGGGGCATCTAATGTGGTTTTCATGATATGAACAGAAAACACCATCTCCTCTCACTCAGGGCATAAAGATCTTGAATTTCTATGAAAGAGTCTTGGTAGGAATCGGCGAGCAGTCCTGTGAGTCACTGAAACTCAGGAATACGCTCATGAAGACACGAAGTTGCCTGAGCTGTTTTGCATTAAATTATTATTTAATGTTTTGCATTAAAATTATGACAGTAAGTGCTTACTGCAGTCAATGAGCGATCACATGTGGATGGGGAGGTTGTTGGAATAAACTAGGTCCCCCTGTCCAGCTATACAAACATATTCTTATCTTTCTCCACTTGGATGGAGACCTGAAGTGGACTTGTGTTTAGCTCCTACTGATAATAGATTGTGTTGAGAACTCCCCACAGGGCAACCAAGGTCAGACAACCCAGCAGTCACGGCCAAGACATGGTTATTGTAGAAGGAAGGAATCGAATGAACCAAAATATTTTTAAAGATCAAACAGATGGTATTTAGCTGGAATTTCAGAAACCCAGACACGGGTATGAGCCAACAGCATTTGGAATAGAAAGGGAGATGCAAGCTTATTTGTCTTATCGAAAGTAGAGAGTTGGGACCCAGAGATCCTGGATCTGAAACTATCCTTCTCATGTATGTGCATTATCAGTGTGATTTTGAACAAGTCCTTTAAACTTTCTCAGCCAATATTTCTTCATCTGAAAAATAAAGAAAATGGTATCAACCGGTAGAAGAAATGGGTGAGAATGATGAATCAGGTCACACTGATCAAGATGTGTTGTACTCATGAATGGATGCATTGCCTAGAAATCTTTTTGTTTTGTTTTGTTTCCCATTATCTTTCAGAAGTTGTACAAAGGGAAACAAAGTAAAACAAAAAGATTTCTTTGTTGCTTTCTATATTCCTCCCCCACGCTATAACCCTTGTTTTCATTGTATTTGATGTTGGTATAATTTGTGGAGGGGAAGGGAAAAAACAAATTGTTTAAATAGGGATACAGGTGGACCCATTGCAACAATGAGATGTACAAGACGTTATGTAGAAAAACAATTTTTACAACTTTGGCGGCGGGGGGGGGATGGAATGGAGATGGGGGACAGTTGGGAGGTCAGGGATGGTAGGGGAAAACAAAGGAGGAGGCAACAATGCTTGACAAGAATGTACCCATTCCCTTGCTCATGTAATTATAACCCCTCTGTATGGTATTTTCACAATACAAAAATATGTATTAATTTAAAAAAAAACAAAAAAGAAAACAGTGTCATGCTGACAATGTGTCTCATGGAGGCCAATCTTCTCTTAGGATGGCTTTGTGGATGTAATGATAAAGATTGGTGATGAGGTGATGATGGTGGTGGAGGTGGAGGTGTTAGTGGTGGCAATGGTGGTGGTATGAATAGAACTGGAGGTAATAACTAAGGGCCTGGGATTTGGAATTAACTGTAGCTTCACTGGCAATTCTGTGGTAAGTGGCATATCAATATATCAACTTGTCATCAGATCTGTGAACTGAAGGAAACTGAAAGAGGAAAGAAGGTAGTAAGACCAAGCCCTCTCCTCTTGTTAGAGCCTTACATTCTTCTGCGTGTGGGTGACACGGGGGCATAGGTCGTTGCAAGGGAAAGAGGGGGAAAACAACCAACACCATGGCAGATGAGCTCAGAAGGTAGGTGCAGACTCCTGTGGAGGAGTCTCTCATGGTCACCCAGGGCTTCTGTGTAGAAAGCAGGGGAGCATGTTCTGTGGGGAGATTAGGCATAGGTTTCCTTTCCCCCAGTTTTCAGAAAGTCTCCCTGAGAAGCAGAATTTTAAAAACTGAATGTGAAATGGTTAAAGAAGGAGAATTCGGTTTCTACACCATGGTAGAGATTTCAGATTTTTTTTTTCTCCGTGGAAAGCAAACTGATTAGAAGGTCTTAAGCACGGGATGACATAATCTGGTTATGCTTTGGGGAGATTACTCTGGTTGCTGAGTGTGGGATATTAAGCTGTTGTGAGGGTGTTGGGGGAATGACATGAGGGAAAACGCAAATAGCAATAGCTTAGGGAGTCTGTGGCAGGAATCCAGGAAAGAGGAAATGGAGGCTGCTCCTAAATTCTTGGCTTTGGAAAAATAGGATGTGTGGAAACAGGGATGGTTCATTATGGAGAGAGGTTTTCCCTACAGTTGGAACACAGGTTGGAACTGGTAATGGAGCCTTCATTCTGTCCTTCCCGGACACTCTGCATCCATGCCTTTTGCTCCCATCTGCTGCCCCCTGCCCCTACCTTGCCTCTTCTACCCTCCTGCACCTGCCTGTGCCTCCCTGTCTCTCTCTTCCCCGACCAGCTCATGCAGTGTGGATAAACTTCCATTTGCACCAATCTCTTTTGTGCTAATGATGTTGTTCATGCTGGCTATCCTGCTTGGATGCTCTAGAACACTTCAGGGATTGCTTACTTTTGGTCTTTATGCCTTTTCCCTGGTCTAGTCTGGTGGTGGAGTCCACGAACTTCCTGCTAAGAGCAGCCATGTGCTTCCGATATTACGGCCACTCTTAGGTAGTTTATGTGAGTTATCTAGCTTATTTCTTACAGCAGTGAGATAAATGTAGGTAGTTATGCTATCTCTGTTTTGTGTACAAGGAACTAATGCTTGTGTTGTTAGGGGAGATAGCTCATCAGAAGTAGGATTGGGGTTTGACTGAGAAAGTCTGGCTCAAAGCCTTAATTCTAAACTATTCATCACACCACTTCTGACCCACTTAGCGTAGGACTTAAGTTTACTCATCATAACTAGTTGTATATGTCTGTGTTCCCTTGGGCTTCAAGCTTTATTAGTCTCAGAAACATATTTGTATTGTTTTGAGGTGCTGAGTTTGGTAACTAAGAGCCTTGTATAGACTCCAGAGTGACAAATATTTATTAATTGATCATTATCATTTCAAACCATTGTCCTGTGGGAACCAAGAAGAAATCCCTTGTGTTCTCATTCCTGTAATGCTGAATCCAGCTAACTATGCCTGCTGAAGTTTAGGCTCCTGGAATACCAGAAGGTCAGATGAAGGTCACAAGCACCTTCCTGTGTTCCAAGCTGTAGGTGAGATGAACTTGCTGAGTAGCATAAGTAGCATATTCATGGGACCCTAATCCAGAAAACAGTCCTGTGATGCATGCATCTTTATTATTCAAGAACTTCAGGCTCAGAGCTATGGCTTTTGAACATAGAAGACATTGCAGTTTTCAAAGGAAAGGCTAGGATATGATGCTCAGTAAACTTTCCTCCTATACGTGTACCTTATGTCCCTTGCACTGGGAACTTGATGGGCCGGGTGACCTTTCTGATGAACTAAGGCTTTGCAGACATCCCCCCTTTCATGGAAATGAGCTGGAAATCAGATTGGACTTCCTGCTACAGAGCAGCCTGGGACTGTGAGCTCTACCACTGCGCTCTCATCCTCTGTATGACTGTGGCTAAGACTGCCCTTCTGGGAGGCTCCCACTCCTTTCCTGCACATGGAGCCAATGTAATGGAGAGGTTGAGTATGGGTGCAGAGTGTATACATCACCAGCTCTCATCAAATAAACCCTCCTCTTGCCTGGCTCTTATCAGCTTAGATGCTTAGTCATCTCTACCAACTAAGTTGCTTTGAACACGGCCATTGACATTCTCATTTTAAACTCCAAGCAATCATTTGTAAAGCACTTATTCTGGCTTATTGTCTTAATAAAGATAAGATTGATGGCTAACCCACAGAAAAATCAGCGTGATGTCTCAGTGACTTCACACAGCAAGAGTGTATTCTTGTTTCCTCTGCTCAGACTGAGTGTGATGAAGTGAAAATTTAGACAACTTGTTACCAGAAGCCCAACACCTCCAGGCCAGAGTTTCTAATCACAGGAACGAGAGAGAAGGAACGTCTCCAGGCTGCCCTGTTCTGGAAGCGACGTATTACTTCCATTCTGCACTGAGGACAGAGGGTACTGCTGGGTTTCATTCAAGAACTTTTGGGCCTGAGCAGTTTCTGCCACCCCTACCCTGTGTGAATGGCTATGAGTACAGACCCCAGGAAACACATCCTATTCTCTCGGTAAAAATGCTCACATGGCTTCATTATTTCTCTTTTGGTTTGTTTAGGGTTTTGTTGTTGTTCCTGTTGTTAGTATTAAGGATTGAACATAAGGCCTTACATGTACCAGGCAAGTACCTTCCCACCAGAGCTGTGCCCAAGGACCTTGTGCTTTTTAGATTGTTTTTCAGTTAGGGTCAAATGTTAACTTTGTCTGACAGGGTACCAAAAAACAAACATAGTTCTTCTCCCTGTAGGAGGACTACAGCTAGGATTACAGATATGAACAATAATACCTACCTTGGTTTTGAGATAGGGTCTTGTTAACGTTTGTCCTGATGGATTGTGATCATTTTATTTCTTCCTTCTATGTAGATACTTAGGTGATATTTTCCTTCCTTTTTTTCCCCCAGTGGGTCCTGAAGCTTAAACACTGGGCCTCGGCACCGTCCCTAAGCTTCTTTTGTTCAAGGTTTTTGCTCTACCACTTGAACCATTGCTGGCTTTTACTGAGTAGTTT
The DNA here is from genome assembly GCF_024711535.1 of Dipodomys merriami. Lineage (NCBI taxonomy): Eukaryota > Metazoa > Chordata > Mammalia > Rodentia > Heteromyidae > Dipodomys > Dipodomys merriami. Next base: position 90,239,891 of record NW_027205603.1, read on the forward strand.
ATTGGAGATTAGAGTCTCACTGACTTTCTGGCCCGGTCTGGCATTGAAACATGATCCTCAGATCTCAGCCTCCTGAGTAGGTAGGATTGCAGGCATGAACCACCTCTGCCCAGCTTACTTCTTAATTTAAAAAATTTGGGATGTGCTTAATCATTAATGCTTGTATTTCATATAGTAGACTAAATGAGCACCATTTTTAACTGACCTTATATGTGTCCACCATTAACATTAAAATACAGGAATTTATCCCTTAAGAAGTTCATGTTCTCATGGCAGGAATAGAAAAGGGACAAGAGATCAGGATCTTGTCAAGGTTCTGAACAAAGTCAGCTCTCTCCATCATGGGAGAGACCATAGGGGGCTTCACGGAAGACGTGGGACCTAATTAAAGAATGGAAAGGAATTGTCCATGGACAGAAAGGAAGCGATACCTAATTCCCATGGAGGCCAGGAAGAGCATGCCAATAGAAAACAGAAATGAGGGGAAACACTGGGTGTGGAGATGAAGACAGAAAGAGAAACCGAAAAGGTGAGGCAGAGAACTACTAGAATCACATTGAAGATGTTTCTGAAGTGTAGAAACAAAGGGTGTTAGTGGTTCTCTTTCTTATTATAGATATTATCTCATTAAAGCATTTCAGTTCAGAGACTAAAGGACAGGAAGTACTTCATAAACACAGAGTAGACAGAATCTGATCTTCATTATAAAAAAGATGTTTTCTCCCAGACCAGGAATGTGAGTTAGGACTTCTGCAGGCTCTCCAGCCTCAGGTAGAAGTGGCAGCAGGGAAGGATAGGTTGAGGGTATACTTGGTGGGAAAGAAACCACAGGAGAGACAAACACAGGAGGTTGTTTCCTGAATCATCTCAGAAGAGCCAGACATCCTAAGAATTCTACCTGTAGAGGAGCTGAGCATCTGAATCAGAGCCTTGTTCTCTGTCAGGGGAAAGTCTTGGACGGTTGCAAAGAATGAGCTCCTGGGTCTTGATTAATAGTGATGTGCATGCCAGTGAGCTCAGACAGTATGGCCTGTGCCGCAGGCTGGGAAGCAGGCCTACCAAGATGCACCAGCCAGCCATGAGCCTCTTCCTGACCTTGCCTCTCATCTCCTTTCTGCTGTGTCCTCCTGAGCCTTACACCTCAAACACTTTCTCCATTGCCTGGCTTTACTCAGAACTTTATGAAGCCCACAGCACCATCTCAAGAGAGCGGAGTGAACTAGCACTCAGATTACAGAGGCAAGAGCTAGCGGTGCACCGGGCTGTGGCTCATGCTGGGTCACGCACATGTTGGGTGCCTGTATACAGGTATCACGCATGGTTATCCCGTGTGCGTTATACTGAGACACCAGACTCACAGCACAACAGCCCCACCTCCTCATGCAGTTCTCTGTGTCTATACATCCCTGGGTGCTTTGGTGGCTGAGGGTCCAGTGCTGAAGAAGAGAAGGCCATGACATAGGAAGTCTGATTTCTGTGCAATCCCCAGAACGAACCTCCTCTCCCACACATGAACTAAACAGATGCTTAAGCATCTGAAAGCAGGAACTCAAAAAAGAAAGAAAGGTTTGGATTCAGAAAAAAAATCGAGAAAGATACCTTTAATGTTGCCATTTGCAAAACTTCTCTGTTCCGTGACATAATGTACCTTATCTTGAATCATATTGGACATCCTGGAGGTGAAGAGCAAGTTCACAGGGCAGGGGCATTGACCATCTATGTGGATCCAGTCACCGCCATCCTGGTATCTGCCAGACCTCCCGATCCACTGTGCTCACAGACACACACACCTGTGCCTTTTCCATCAGTATGCACCTGCCGGCACCGCTTTTACCCATACATCTACAAGCTCAAAGCATTGGCTCAAGTTCAGTCACCCGAGACACAAATCCACTTATATATCCATTGTGTACTTATGACCTTCCTTCTCCTCATCTGCCCTGTGTCAACACTGTCCACAGCGGACGCCTTTCTGTCCTCCATCTCTCTTGGTCTTTAGAGTGATGGCTGAGAGCTTCCTTTGCTGGGTGTCCATGTGTCTTGCTGGCCATTCTCTGCAATCCGTGCTCTTATATCAATTTTCCCAATAGATTGTCAAGAAGTCAAAGTGAGGGAGTACATTCTCTCTGTCTTTATGTGGCAGAACCTAGGAGGGCCTATGGGATAGAATTACATTCATTAAGCAAAAAAATAAATAAGTAAATAAGTGAAAAACTCGAGATCCAGGAATGGAAGGGAGGAGGAAGGAAACATTACCACCTCAGGAATATTGAGTAAGACCTCCCCCGTGGTGTCATCCCTGTTTTCTGTCAGAGGAAATTCAGAAGACTCACTTTGGGTGGGGAATCTGGAAGAAAACATCACAACATGAAGACCTAGGGGTGTCTGGCTGCCAAGGACACAAATGCCCCTTGCCTAGGGCGAGATTCCATTCTGCTACCAAGTGGAACACGCAGAATACAGAAGTAGAAGAGTGGGTAATGAAGCCTGAGGAAGCAGCCCTGCTCCCAGAGCAGCTGATGTATGGTGTGCTTGCTGCTCCCAGGGCCAGGCTGAGAAGGGAGAGGCATCACTGGATTCGGAGAGGTCTCTGGTTGCCCAGGTCTTGACCTCAAGTTGTCAGACAGGCCCATTTCTGTTTCCAACCCAGATAACTCCCAGCTGACGCTACAAAGTCTACTCAGGGTGGGGTCTTCCTGAACCTCAAGGCTCCTCCTCCAGGCCAGCCTGAAGCACTGCATGTCATCTGTGGTTTCTGCTCTGGCCAGGACAGCAGAATGGATAAAACTCTACATACTAGTTGGCTTTAATAGGTTGAATTTTGTGTTTGCAACCATGAAATTGAGACATTTAGACCCTGGCTCTGATACTTATAAACAATGTAACTTTGGGGACTACCCTTTAGCATTTTGAGTCCTTAAGAATAACAATTTTAAGAATGTGCCAATTTCATCAGATTATAATGAGGATCAAGTCAACCGATCTGGATTTGCTTAGTGTACCCTGGAGGCCTATTGAAACCTGTGTCGTTCTAACCTGCTTTGTTTCCTTATTTCCTTTGAATATTTATATTCAGACATTAAGCCCACATACACTGACTTCCTCAAAGCATCCTTAGTAACAGATGGAAGGGGACTGAGCACGACTCTACTCCAGGAGGATGCTTTCTTTGCTACCATTTACTGACTGCCAGCTCTGTTCTGGTCTGATCTGGTCTGGCCTGGCCTAACACTTAGGTATCTATCATTACCTGATGATCTGAGGAAGCCTGAAGAAGAAATTTTTATTGTTGCTTCACTTAAGAGATGAAACACATAAATTAACTTTTTCAAAGTGATGCAATTGTAGAATACAAAATTTAAAATTAAGCTCAAATTCTAACCTAGAATGTGTTTGTTGCTTCCAAATACCGTGCCGGCATTCTTTGCATTACCCTCTGCATTGCATGAATAAAAAAGCATTGTCTGAAATGATGTCAGTGTTCAGAAAATGTTTGAGAATTTAATAGAAGCAATTGTGGGTTTGCAGAGATGCAAAAACAATGTCTGGGGATGATAACAGATTGTCTCACAGGGAGATTTTTATGAGGATGGGAGTTGAGAGCTTGAACCTTCATCTTTTCTTGCATGTCCTTCTCACTCTGGTCTGTCCTCATCTATTCATGGATAGTACTTCATTAGTCACTGCCAGTTCGCCTTCTTCTGTGAGAACTGAATATTCAAAACCAGAGACATGTACTGATTGTATGAGACGTCTCATTAACCACACTGAAAGGATATTGTTAGCATCCTATGCGCAGAGTAATTCCTGATGCTTTGCAAAAATACTCAATAAAGAGAAAGGTGACTGACAACCTCTGCCTTCCCTGTGTTTGCCTTCTCCGTGAAAGTGACATTGGAATTCACAGGCCAAAAAGATGGAGATCCACAGATGGTGGCTTGGTTGAGTTTCCTGACTGAGGCAAAAGTCACAGACAGAAGCAGAGTTCCAGAGAGATCAAGAAGGAGAGGTTGAGGAGGAAGGCAGGAGCTGAATCCTGTCTCATGTAGGTTAACACAACAGGTAAGGGAGATCATCCTTTTTCTCATGACTTTTGCAAGGCAAAGAAGAGAGATGGTAGACTGAATGCTGACTGTGCTTTGTGATATGATAAGCTCAGTTGTAAATTTGTCCAATGGCTAGCCACCCCTACTCTTGTTCTGGAGAAAACTAGAAGTTTCTCCAGCTTGCAAGTACTTCAAGTACTCTTCTCTCAAAGGTGTATCACCAACATCCTCCCTAGTACTTCAGAATCATGCTTAGTAATTGGGCATACTATTGAGTACTTAAAACAACCTTCCCAGTACATCAATACTTTCCTTAGTACTTTGGTATATTTTCTAGTATTTCAACATCCTTATACCCATTGTCCAAGGACCATGATAGTACCCACCAAGGAATCCTTCCTACTCCTTAATATTTCAGAGCACTGCTTAGCGCATCAGTGCCCTCTCCAGTACTCCAGCATTCTTTCTGTGCTTCAGCACCATCTTTCAGTACTTGAGAGAGTGTGCAAGAGTTGGAAGAAGACCATCTCTTCTTGATCAAGGTGTGAACATAGGAAGGGGGGAATAGATTTCCCTTTAGAACAAAGAAAGTCACTTTCTGAAACAGCAATGCAGAATGAAAAATACAAGGCAAGCAGATGTCCAGTACCATTGTAGCTATTATTATCTATTTCAGCCTTACTGCCCAGTGATTTATGGCTGTTATCTCTGCTGCTTGACTTTAAGTACCTGACAACAGGATTGCTTATCTGATTTATCTTTTTATTGCTGATAGGCCTCGGTGCATGGAAGGAACTAAAGAAATATTTGTGCAGTATGTGATGGGTGTGCATGTGTGGACAAATACAGGAGACTAGTCACAAGCTTGCTAATGGTCACTAAATTCAACTAAGGTTCTGAAACAGAGTCCTCACTGGATGCTGACTGCAGGCATGAAAAACAGTGGTGAGCTTCCAAAGAAAATTCAGAATGACCCTAAGTCTCCAGACATAAGAGTTATTTGCTATTAAAAATTAATCTCAGATTTAGGTAAGACCTATCAGTCAAATTCAAGTCTTAAATGTTACATTAAGAGAATCCATGGGATTTTTTTCAGTGAACAAATGTCTAGAAGGAGGGGGTTTTGTCTCTGTCTTAAATTTAACACACACACACACACACACACACACACACACACACACACACACACAGAGTGAGCTGCCCAAAGTTATGGACCTCGAACTGAATTGAGTTGAGGAAAAGAATCCAGGCACATGCGTTTGTTGACAGAGACTACGAGCTTGGCAAACACAGCTAATTGTCTTTTTCATTTTAAGCACAAAAAAAAGATTTTCAAATAGGGTATATCAAATCATTATTGACAAACAGGGGTCCTTTGTTTTCCTGAAATAATTTTATGGTCATAGGAGTCTTCATCAATTATTGTGCTGGATTTGGAGGAATATAATACATTCCTACCAATCATATTGATTGATGTGAGCATAGCACTGACCTAATTTAGGACAACTTCTGTGAATCTAGAAAAACTCCATTAGAATGAGACACACCTATTGGACAGCATGTCAACAGAATGATTAGAAGACAAGGTGGGCCAGCAGATCCCGTAAGACACATCTGATTGTGTGCACCCTGAACCCTGCCATGTTCTCCTTTCTAGTGCAGGGAACTACCTTCTTGGGTCAGCTGCTGACTTTGTTTCTCCTCTCCACACTCTTCCATATTTTGTTCTGCCATTGTAACTCCTCAACACTTTGTGATTCACTATATTCCACCCACATAGGATGTGTGTGTGTTCAACATTTATAGACTCCTCAGGGTATATTACAACAATATTTGCATATAAAGGGGGAAAGCATGCAGCCAAGATGGAATGCTAAGTGGTGGAAATTAGATATCAATGGCCTTGTAGGGCTGTATGCCAGGAATTGGGATTTGACGCTAGACAGACTTAGGTGTAACTAGAAGTATAATCTCATGTGTCATCTCAGGTGAACCGTGTGTCCTTACCTTCATCACAGGCCTGGTCAGACGTAGTAAACACGCGTTTGTTAGGACAAGGAGTGGTCTGTATAGAAGTATCTAGTTTAGAATTTAGATCAAGGTAAAGCACTACAAAACAATTTTAAAATGTCTCTACTGCTCTGATTTGTATTTGGGGGTTGGAGAGCAGTTGTAAAGAAACCAGAATAGGTTAGGAGCAAAAGATTACATCATAAGAAGCTGGATGTTTTCAGAGCCAAGCCAGTTATGAGCGGTAGTGGTTTACTGGTAGACATTCATGAGCTATAGGAAAGGCAAAAATACTTTGAAGTCAGTTCTCTTTTGCTTAGCTGAAGTATGCAATGGATATAGTGTTTAGCTCTATACCTTCCAGTAACGGGTCCCACCTTCCCAGGCTTTGTAAATATTTGATGATCCACCCACTTTCTGTCCCCACAACTGTTAGAAGTAGAGTGAGGGGGGTACATTGTTTTTTTATCAATTAACTCAGATTGATCAATAAATCAGAGATGGCAGTGGGTGTATTTTCTTGGTTGAGAAGAAACCTGGAGACAGGCAATTGAGAAGGAAAGTGTGGCTCAGTTCCTAATCCCCGAAGAACAGCTGCTGAGTTATTTCTGAGAAGCAGCAGGTGGAATTCTAGTCACCTGATTATACCCTTTATCAGGTTATTATATATATATATATATGTATATTATAACTGTAATGGAGATTGCTCCATCAGTAGAGAGTGGCCATTTTGCAAACTGAGAAAAATCAGAGAATATCAAGTTGGATGTGTAACGTGTGTTAAAAAAAGAAGCATTCGTGAACTGCACATATGTAATGTGTCTATAATTCAGTGAGTGTGGATTCATGCAAAGGCCCATAATGCTATTCCACAAAGTGGGTAAGAGACATGATCAACACTTGCTCTTTCCTTGTGTCTGTTTAATTATTATTATTTTATTCTTAGAGTTAGACTATTTAACATGAGATTTATTTAACCATCAAACATATGTGACGTGTTTACCATTAGCTATATAGCATAATTTTTCATAACTACTCATCCAATAGAATTATAGCATTATTTCCACAGCAAAACCAATTCTACATTTCTGCCACTGCTCTGTCCTGTGTCCTCTGTAAGAACTGTATCCTCTGCTTATCTAAACTCGACTATCATAGGGCAGACTCATAAACTATTTGCTCCTTAGTGAATTGTTTATGTCCTTTAGTATCATGTTCTCAAAGATCATCCATCTAACAAAAGGCCAGATTGTCCTTGTTTTTAAACTGGAATAATGTTCCCTTATACTGACTTTTTCACATTTTTGTCAACACTTCATTTTTTCCCATAGATTGGTAATTGTGAATAATGCTTCAAGTAATACAAGACTACAGAGAGTTCTTTGAGATTCTTCTTTGAACTATTGTGCATGTACACTCGGAAGTAATATACAGGGCTGGATCATAAGGTAACTCTAGTCCTAACTTTTGAGGATGCTCTTTCCTGCTTTCCATAGCTCTGGAACTATTTTATATCCCCTAAACTGTCCTGGCATCGCACCATCATTACACCATCACTACAATATTTTCTCTAATAAATATGAAGGGATATTTCCCTTGTCCTTTTGTTTCATATTTCCCCAGTAATCAGTCATGTTGAGCATTTCATTTCTTCAAATATATGGTTGCTCTCTATGTGTCTTTAGAGAAATGTCAATTCAGTTCTTCTACACATTAAAGTTTCTGTGTGCTGTGGAGTTGTAGTATGTCTCATATACATGTGGAAAGAAATTGTATATGTATATATATATATTTATCATATATATGAAGCACAAATACTTTCATTATACAGGTTATATTTTCATTTTCTCAATTGTTTCCATTATTAGGCATTTTAGTTGGATGCAATCTCTCTTGTCTGTTTTTTATTTTGGTTGCTTGTGTAATTTGAGATATATTAAAAATTATTGTCAAGACCAATGTGAAGATTTCCCCTCTACGTTTTTGCCCTATGACTTTCACAGTTCTAGGCCATATGTTTAAATCTTATATTCCACTTTGAGTTGACTTTTGCTATGTATGGTAGAGGTCTAATTGGGAATATCCTACTTTCCCAGAAGCATTTGTTGAAGAGACTATTATTTCTCCATTCTATATTCTTCACATGCTTGTCAAACTTTAGTCCATGAGTTTATTACTGGGCTTTCTTTTATGTTCCACTAGCTTATATGTCTGCTTGATGATCGTATTGTGCTGTTTCAATTATTATAGTTTTGTAATCTATTTGAAGTCTGAAAGTGTGATGCTTCTTAGCTTTGTTCTTTCTCAGTATCCCTTTGGCTATTCTTGATCTCTTGTGCCTTCATGTGAAGTCACAAGATAGAATTGCTTATTACCATTTCTGTAAAACATGCATTGGTATTTAGATGGCAATAGTACGACATCTCTGATGTGAACATTTTCACAAAAGTAATTCCTCCAGCCAGGCCTCCTGTTTCCCGTCAACGTCTTGCAAATTTCCTGATATAGACATTTAACTTTCTTGGTTGAGTTTGTTCCTAAATATTTTATTCTTTTGATGACACTATGAATGGGATTGTTTCGTGTGTTTTTTGGAAGGTTCCAGCTTAGTCCACAGACAAACAATTGAGTTTCCAATGCATATTTTATATCTGGCAAATTATTTTGTTCATCCAATAGGTTTTTGATGAACATTTGTCTGTGTATAAAGCACTCTATCTGCAAACAGGTCTATTTTGCTTTTTTTTTTTCCTTCAAATTCAGGTTTCTGTACTTGTTTCGCTTACTTAATTTTTCTGGGTAGGACTGAAAAGAAGTCATAGGAAGAATTAGTATCTTTGTCTTGTCACTAGTATTAGAGAAAAACCTTCAAAATATTTACAGTCTAAATACTGCATGTGCATATCAAATGCACACATGTATGATATAAATTAAAATACAAAAATACTTTCAAAATAAGAAAACCTGTACTTCCAAAGAGACTTGTATTTAGAAGATTGCTGCCTTGTTCATATTACCCATTTGGCTACAGTCCGGTCAAAAAGTCACCACATATTGGCCAAGGTCAAGGACCCTAAGTATCCCCTTCTTTGTTTAATTTCTGTTCTGTTACCATTTGCTTCTCATTTCTACAGCTGGCTGCTTCACAGCTGTTCTCTGCCTGAGTGCACTATTATTTCTCCTAATACAGCTGGCCCCTCCCTGCAGACTTTACTTTTCTGGATAGGTAAGAAGCTAACACAAAGTGTCCTAGAGTAACCGTGCAGTGACATCTCTGGTGGCATGGTCTGACACAAGAATATTCCCCGACATAATGGGAATTGTCTGAGTGCCAAGGCTGCATGTGCCCTTCTCCCTGTCCCATGTAGGTTTTAGCATGGAATTGAAAACATGGTGGGTATGTCATTGGCCTATTCAGGAATGAGCACAACGTATAGAAAACTGGCGAGGTGGTTTTACTTAGTTAAGCCTTTAATCACTTCTGTATCTGATCATGCTTTATTTCAGTTAACCTTTCTTAGCTTATTAAAAAGAAACTTAAAGTACTAAGAAATTTAATAAGTGCAACCATGTTAATACACTTTATTCCTGTCCTTCTGTTTGAGAATGCTGATGTCCCTGGGCTTTTCTGTGTGCTATTTAGTCAGAAGCAAAAGTTAGTTCACAGGAACTAGCTTTTTAAGGAAACACTTGTGATAAAGGCTGAAGATTGGTTAAAGGAAACATAAACTTAGGATTTGTACAGGAGCATAAAGTGGATGTGAACTTACTAAGATCCTTTTATGGCAGTCTGTAGCTATTTAGATTTTGACTTGAGCAAAATGTTTCAGCTTTGAATAAATGAGACTTCACTGAAATTGTTATAGTCAAATTTCCATGCAGTTTGGTTGAGAAGGCCATAGGCCAACTTTACTAGGCGTCTATTTTTCAGAACGCAAGAGCTCTGGGGTTGGTGTTTGTCAGGACTGATGTAAGTCAACAGAGCTGAGTGAGGGAGACTGACAGATTCAGAGACATTTAGAAGAGGGTTTCTCTGGGACCAAAGCATCTGTCTCCAAAATGAGGAATGGATGGTGAACAGCTTTGAAATATTGGTTTTCTGTCTACCTACCATTCTCTCTTCAAAAAAAAAGTAAAAATAGACGGACAGGCAGACACAAAGGAAAGAACTGCTAAATCCCGCTTGCTTAGGAGTACGGAATTGAGCAACATGGAAATCGCAGCCAGCCATAGGCTGAGAGAGCTCCAGTTCACATCAGATTCTAAGCAAAACTCATGGCATGGGAATCTGTAAGAGGTCAGAGAAACATGTAAATCTGAACGTGCTTTCTTTCTTTGAACACAAAAATCAGTGTTTTATTGATCAACATATCCCCATAGCCCCAGGGCATGTCCCTCTGCTGCCTGGGTCATTTTCTTTTGTGTGAATGTGTTGTTTCTTTCCATTGAACCAACACAAAGGAACCATGGGCAGGACTGAGACAGGGACCTGTCATTTCCATGCAGCCGGACACTAGCATAAACACAGACACCAAGGAAAACTGAACACAAACATCCCCTGAGCCTCAGCTGCAAAAGAAAGAAACATAATTTCTTTCTGAACGAGTATCATGACAATCCAAAAGGTAATATCTCAATGAGCTTAGGACCATGGCTGATGTTCTGCAAGCTCTCCATACGTTAACGTTTCTAGATGCTCAATACATGTTCTGGAAGTACTTGGTATGCTCAAAACATGGTCTACGTGTTCAATACATGTCAACGTGTTCTATATGTTCAGTATGGCTACCTTTGTTGCACTTAGCATGATACGCTCTCCCCTTACCCAGAGCTCTGTACGGGATGCAGATGCCGTGATTGACTGATGGAGTGGTCAATCTCACCCTGATCCACAAGTTGACAAATTTGGGAAGCAGGGAAAAGGCTGACTTCAGTAGCACAGAATGCCTTTCATGAATTCGTTTGCGTTTGAATCCTGCCTCCTCTAACTGACCCATTAACCAAACCATTATGGAATTTACCTCAATCAGGCTCTAGATAAACTGATATTTCTTTGAAACTACTGGAAAGACAGTACTTACTCTTTCTATAGAACTCTGATTTTTATTATTATTATCTTAAATACTGGCTGCTTTTTGTCATTATCATTGTTTTTATTCTTATGTTTCTCTAAGGAAATAAAGGCATTAAAGGGAATAAACTGCACATTGAACAGCATCGTCTGACCCATTGGGGAAAGTGTGTGGGGGATGGGTAGAAGTCTTCCAGGTGTCCTTAGGTCAAGGACACCTAGAGGACACTCATACGGTTCCCCAAGTGCACAAGCACTTCTGCCCCATTGCTCTGCATCTCCTTTGGCCCTCCTGAGGCTGAGAACCCCTCAGACAAGAATTTAGCAGAGCATCAATAATGCTTCCAAGAACCTCTTCCAGTGGGAACATTGAGAACATTCTTCTGCCCAGTTCAAATGAGGTGGCAATACCTGTTTTTCTTGTCTCTCTCTCTCTCGCTCTCTCTCTCTCTCTCTCTCTCTCTCTCTCTCTCTCTCTCTCTCTCTCTCTCTCTCTCTCTCTCCATATATATATATATATATATATATATCACCTGGAATATGTACACTATGCATAGCATATATTCTCTCTATATATTATAGTTATTGCAAAGGTGGTATAGAGGTTACAAATATATGTCAAGTAATGAGTACATTTCTCTCTGAACAGTGTCACTCTCCCCTCATTTTCTCCCAGTTTTTCCCTCCTGCTCCCCTGACTTCGCACGTTGTGCAGTTCATTTTCAACATCAGTGTCACTGCTGCATTTGCTCACCCTTTGTCTCACCTTTTCTGTGCTCCACCCCCTCTCCAAACCATAAACTCACAAGACAAAAGGTACAGCAACGAAAAATGACTAAGGAGAGACAATATAAATAACTATTTAAAAACAAAATAACAAAAATCCCTCTTGCTTCCATTTCTTGGAGTTCATTTTGACATCATTTTATATGTACACAAAGGCTCAATAGCTCTCTGCATATGGTCATATAAAATGATGTTTATTAAAATACTTTTCTTGCTCCTTCCTCCTTCTCTTTCCTTCCTTCTCTCCTTTCCTGTCTTTGTTTTTTGGTGGTATACATGGCTTGAATTCAGGGAGCCTTGCACTTTCAAGGCTGGCACTCTATCACTGAAGCTGTGCCTCCAATTCTGCGTTATTTTACTTTTCTAATTAAATTTTAGATAGGGTCTTATGACCTGGGATCTGGCTTGAAATTCAATCCTGTTACTTGTAGCATCCCAAGTAGCTAGGATTACAGGTGTGAAGCACAGATTGATTACTAATAGTGCATGCATGTATGCATGCATGTAGCAACACTGAGCAGTTTAACATGTCATAATACCTATAACGAATGATTTGTTTGTTAATGGTCTTATTATTCTTCCTCCTGTCTACTTAGAGCTCTTGGGTGTGTGATAAACAATGACCTTCTGGTGTATTTATTAGGGAGTCTTTAGATATCTCAGTACATGTAGGTAATCTTGTGGTTATGTTTGCTTTTGTATTAAGATTCTCAATAATATTTCTAAATATTGGGAAAGATGTGGTTCTCCATGGAAGAAGAGTCAAAGTAACTAACTTGTAAAATCAACTTGAGTATGTACATGTATGTATGTATGTATGCATGCATCATCTATCTATGGATACGTTTTTTATGGTATTGGGGATTTTTTCATGAATGCCTTACCACTTATTCGATGTCCCCAGTTTTTTGTGGTTTTTACTTTTTACTCTTTTTTATATTGCATTTATAAGACATTTTATTAAAAGTTATAGGGCTTGGAAGGTGGTTCAATGGTAGAGAGCTTGCCTTGTATGCCTGAGGCCCTGGGTTCGATTCCTCAACACCACATAAGCAAAAAGAAAAAAGCCGGAAGTGGCGCTGTGCCTCAAGTGGTAGAGCACTAGCCTTGAGCTGAAGAGTTGAGGGATAGCGCCCAGGCCCAGAATTCAGGCCCCATGACCAGACCCAAAAATAAATAAATAAATAAAATAAAAGTTACAGAAACTCAACTGAACAAAATGTCTTTGTTCATTTGTGTGAATAGTCTGAGGATGATCACTCCAGATATACATTGAGTCAGGGGCTCAGTTTAAGACACGGAGGACTGCATTGTCCATTTCTGGCAAAAATGTTATTTTACTATATTTCTTTACTTATTTTGACATAGTGTCTTGTTACCTGTTTCCTCAGCTGGCCTCAAACTTGTGATTCTCTCCTTGGTCTCTCTCATTCCCTGAAAATGTGTAAGTGTAAAGTAGAGGGGCTACAGCATCATTGAGGTCTGGGTTATTTAGAGTTGAAATCATAACATGTGAAGTTATCTTTAAAAAATGGTACTCACCGGGAGCCAGTGGTCACATGTGTAGCTGTAATCCTAGCTACTCAGGAGGCTGAGATCTGAGGATTGTGATTTGAAGCCAGCCCAGGCAGAAAAGTCTGTGAGACTCTTATCTCCAACAAATCACAAAGAAGCTGGAAGTGGTGTTGTAGCTCAAGTGGTAGAGCACTAGTCTTGAACAAAAGAAGCTCAGGGACAGCACCCAAGCCTTGAGTTTCAGGCCCAGGATCTCCACACAAAAAAGTCTCTAATGTACTTAACATTCTTCAAACATCCACTTCACTTGTTAATTTACCTTTTAAATACCTTAAGTGCTACCTTTTAATCCTGCTTAAGTTGTTGTGTGCTGATATTTTATGGTTCATGTATTTTGTGGTTCCAGAATTATGGCTTCAGTTGAAACTGCCTGCTTCCTTCTGTGATTCTTAGGCTCATTTGGCAAGTCATGTGATCCTCTGGGCGGAAGTATCTTCTTCCCAGGGTTGCGCCAATGCTGATCCCAATGCTCTCAGGATGCCTGGGTGATTGACATGTTTTATAAATAGAAGTTTGGAAACACAGTATGGGAATAGGGAGAGCCAAAAGTCAAAAAACAATTTCCCATGAACATAACCATTCAAATGTATGCAAATTGCCTAATTAATTGACCTCATTTTTGCTTGCAGATATCCTCTGCCTTCCCCTTTGTGAATTGGGTATTTTTCATTGTGCTCCAAAACAATATTCCAAGGCTAATTAAACGCTTTCATGCTATAGGTTAATATTCAATTCATATGTAAACACATTTATAAACATTAATCAAATCTAAATTGCTCATTTTATAAATACCGTTTTATTCATTTTCAGTTAATGGATATGTTTTCTCCATTTATGCAGGATTGTTCTTGAGGAGTTCATATTTGGGGAAATGATAGTTATTTAAATGGCAACCTGGTGTTTACTTTCAAGTCGATTACTATATTGCCGTCTTCCCAGTTGCTTGTTTCTAAAAGATTTAGCACAAAGGCTTTGTTGGAGTGTTGCTGGGGCATATAAGATATAATGATGGTGATCAGGGACTATTTCTTCTTAGAGCCTTTATGTTTAAAATGATGTCGAAGGGAAGACTTTAGGCTAGACTCAAGAAGGAACCAAATCCTAGTGAAATCAATAGTCTCTGCTCTAGATTCAGCTTGGCATCTATTACTGGTTTAGTCATCCATCCTTCCATCCATCCAAACATTAATTCAGCACGTGCTAAATATCCTTCTATCTCAAAACTTGAAAAAAATATTTAATCCATTGCAAATACATGGGCCCTACCGTATATTCACTGATTCTGATATATCCACACATATATAAATTTCCAAAATAATTATTATGTGCATGAAATTTTAATAATTTTCATCTTCCTTATGATAGGCTTTGTGCCAAGAACCGGGTATGCAGTTATGAATGAGGCAGACACTGCCTTCCCTGTGACAAGGGACATAGTAGGTATTAACTGGAGATCCTAAGATATGACAAGGCTGGCCTGAGGCTGTCATATTCCTGTACAGCCTGAAGATGAAATGGAAGTGAGTGAACCAGGCCAGAAGAAACTGGTAATGGTTTAGAGAAAGCTTCATGGAGGGTCTTTGGTAGTTCCTGTCTCTCAGAGTCCACTAGGAGTAGCCATGGTCAAAGCCTTCCAAGTTTTGATCATCTCTTAATGTTTCAGCAAGATATTATACCAATACTTCACTCTATTTATTCTAAGAATTATATATCACATGTAATATGTGTATGGAATTATATAAACATATGTGTGTATATCTGTTACCATTATTTACCATCGATCTATGTATGTAGGTCTATATAAGTATGTATGATCACTTCTATCAGAAGTATCACAATCTCCCATTTGCACGCCAAGGAATTCAGGGAGTTGGGATAAGTGAGTTTAACTCAGAAGGCCCCAGTATTGAAGGGTTCATTCCAGAGTCAGGACAAAGAGGTTAGAAATGGTGACCCAGGTACATCAGCGAGACAGAAGGAAGGAGCCAATTTCTTCTTCCAGTCTCCTTGGCTCCGATCAGGCCCCCAGTGATAAGATGATGCCCAGCCACGTTGGAAGGGAAGCCTGTAGTATTGAACCAGCTGATTCAGTTGCTGCTGAGGTACAAATTCACAGACTCCACCCAGATTAAGGTTGGATTTGGGTACCCATGAACATTCACCCACAGCATCCGCCTTCCCTGGGCCAGAGAGGGCCTGGCAGGGAGATGGAGCCCTGGAAATAATGAGGACTGGGAACAGTCAGAGCCACCAGGGTGGCATTCCTTCTTTGTGGTCTTGGAGGCATCAGAGTCTGGCTGCAGATCGAGGCAAGGACTTCAGTAGTGCAGATGGCACCACGTGGCCACCAAGGAACTCAGCTTAGGGTACCTGTGAAGTATCTTCAAGAATCTCAAGAATCTCAGCAATGTAAGCCAGGTGAGACACCTAAAAGTAGGTGTAAATTTCAAAAATAGTTCTATTTAGTGATCAACTTTGTGACCCTCGCTCTTTTTCCCCAGGCTGGTAGGGTCTGGTGACACCGCAGGAGTATTTGGGGTAACCAGTGCTGGCTATGATGAATGTGATGGCTGTGGGGTACAATTCTGATGACATTATCCCTGGACGTGTGGGTTTTGTTATTGGGAATTTATCACTACATATCACTAAGCATGGAAATGTGTAAATGCATACATGGTCACCATTCATCCCAAGGTGATTTATGAGATTAAATAATATGTTATGGCCAGCAGTATTCTTCAAAGCCACAGATTACTTCTTATCTGGCATGTGTATTTGCTCATCATTGTCACCCACATGTCTCCCTTTGCCTATGTCCTGTTTCCTTCCATTTTCACATCCCTCATCCTTTTGTATCCTTTTACTCTATTTCCTTCATCCATCATCTGACTTGAGGCTTTTCTTCAGATCCTTAGGGCTGAAGAGCTCCTGAGAACCATTTGTATAAGGTTTGAATTAAAACGTATTCGCTGTTAAGACAGACCTTTACCGTTGAGTGGTTAAATTTTATTGACTCGTTTTTCTCTTAATTTATAGAGATAGTAGCATAATCATCTACACCTTTTAGATGAAGTCACCTGCTATCATTTCCAGTGTTTAGATTTCTTTTTTATTTTATTTTATTTTATTTTATTTGAGAACATACTGTACAGAGGGGCTACAATTACATGGGCAGGATAATGCATACATTTCTTACCAAGCATTGCAGCCTCCTCCTTTGTTTACCATTCACCTCCCTTCCCAGCCTCCCCCCTCCCCCCACCCAATTATATCCCCCTCCCCCCCCCCACACCGACATTGAAAAGCTGGTTTTGACATGACATTTTGTACTTCTCATTGTTGCAACAGGTCCACCTGAATCCTTAAACGACTTGTTTGTCCCCATCTCCTCCACATGTTATACTGACATCAAATATAGTGAAAGCGGGGGTTACACTGTGGGGGAGGGACATACAAAGCAACAAAGAAATAATCTTATAAATGCGTTAGAAACACATGTATGAAAGAAACAAAAACATTAAAATACATATTTAAGGGTTCATTTTCCTAACATCACATTATCTGACCTTTTCCGCTTGACTCCTACCTATACTAGATATTGCAAATAAGGGAAACCATCTATGCTTCTTTGGGCCTGGCTTACTTCACTTAATATAATTTTTTCCAAAACTTTCCATTTCCTAACAAATGGGGAAATGTCATTCTTTCTGATGGAGGCATAGAATTCCATTGTGTATATATACCACATTTTCTTGATCCATTCATCTACTGAGGGGCATCTGGGTTGGTTCCATATCTTAGCTATGGTAAATAATGCTGCAATAAACATAGTTGTGCTGGTAGCTTTAGTGTGGTCTTGTTTATAAACATTTGGGTAAATGCCCCAAAGTGGGATTGCTGGGTCATAGGGGAGTTCTATGTGAAGTCTTTTGAGGAACCTCCATACTGCTTTCCAAAGTGGTTGAACAAGTTTACATTCCCACCAACAATGAAGTAAGGTTCCTTTCTGTCCACATCCCCTCCAGAATCTGTTGTTGTTAGAGTTCTTGATTTTCGCTGTTCTAACTGGAGTGAGGTGATATCTCAATGTTGTTTTGATTTGCATTTCTTTTATGGCTAGGGATGTTGAACATTTCTTCATGTGTCTATTGGCCATCCTTCTTTCTTCTTCAGAGAAGCTTCTCTTTAAGTCTTTCGCCCACTTATTTATTGGGCAGTTGTTTCTTTGAGGATTTGTTGTTGGGTGGTTTAATTTTTTGAGTTCCAAGTATATTTTAGATATGAGACCCTTGTCCGTTGTATGGCTAGTAAAGATCTTCTCCCAATCCGTGGGCTTTCTATTGATCTTGCTAGCTATGTCATTTGCCCTGCAGAAGCTCTGCAATCTTATGCAATCCCATTTGTCCAACCTTTCTTTGATTTGTTGTGCTTCCAGGTCTCTATTCAGAAAATTTCGGCCTGAGCCAAGGAGACCTAGGGTTTCTCCTATTCCATCCTGTAATGTTTTCAGAGTGCCTGCTTTGAGTTCAAGGTCTTTGATCCATTTGGAGTTGATTCTGGTGCAGGGTGATATATAAGGATCTAGCTTTAGTTTTCTACATGTAGTTAACCAATTTTGCCAGCACCATTTACTGAAGAGGCTGTCTTTCTTCCATTCTATTGTTTTAGCTTCCTTATCGAAGATTAGATGGCTATAGGTCTGTAGGTTCATTTCTGGGTTTTCAATTCTATTCCATTGGTCCTGAGGTCTGTTCTTATGCCAATACCAAGCTGTTTTGATTACTATGGCTTTATAGTAGAGTTTGAAATTTGGTATTGATATTCCTCCAGCAGTGTTCTTTCCGTTGAGGAGCGTTTTTGCTATTCGGGGTCTTTTATTGTTCCATATGAATTTTTGGATTGCCTCTTCTATTTCCTTGAAGAATGAGGGTGGAATAGTGTTTAGATTTCTAAAAGTTGAATCTTTTGACCTGAACACACTTTGAGGCTTAGTAACAAATAATTAGTAACAAATAATTAGGGATTGTACTTGTGTCCAGCATTCAGGAAGGGCTAGAGGAGAGCAAGCAGAATACAGGTAAAGAATTCCTACATGGGAAGCTGGGAAGCTAAAGATGAGGACAGGGTAAAGCTGGGATGATGGCCTCCCATCTCACAAGATAGAAAGACCTGCCTGTGTGTGATGGTGTGCATGCATATATATCTACACGTTTCTGAGTGTACATATGCAGGCCCACCAGCTAGAGAGAGAGTACATGTGTGTGAGAACGTATGTTTTAGGCATGTGTCCAGGACCTCTATTATCTCAGGACTCTTTTTTTGGGGGGTCCGGTCATGGGGCCTGAACTCTGAGCCTGGGCGCTGTCCCTCAGCTCTTCAGCTCAAGGCTAGCGCTCTACCACTTGAGCCACACCACCACTTCCGGCTTTTTTCTTTTTGCTTATGTGGTGCTGAGGAATCGAACCCAGGACCTCGAGCATTCAAGGCAAGTGCTCTACCACGGAGCCACCTTCCCAGCTATCTCAGGACTCTTAAACTGCATTTTTAAGACGAGAAGAGATGCTTCTTTAAGCATTGCCTTTAAAAACTGTTCTTGAAGTATAATATATGAAGAATGTATAAATACTTAGGATGGATTTTTATAGATTAGATATAGTCATGGGACCAAAAGCAAAAATCAAGAAAAAGAACATCAACAGAAATACAGAATTTACTTGTTACATTCCAGTTTTACTTTTGAAGAGGTAATCGCTTCTCTTACATTCAACATCATGTGTTTGTTTTATCTCAGTTTTAGATTTTATATAGTTGATACCTTTGGCTTTCACCATCTGTCACTCATATTTCTTATGAAACTCACTAATGTTATGAAAGGAATTTTCAGATCTGCACTATGGAATATATATTGAGTACAGGATAATGTACTCAATTTTCCACTGCTAAACATGTAGGAAATGTAGTACCCTTTTGTGCTGGTCTGAATAGTACTGCAATGAATGTTTTGGTATATTCTGTTTGGTGATTAAAGGCATCTGTTTGATGCAGAGACATCTAGAAGCCAAATGATTGAGTCCTAGTATGTACTTGTTCATTCTTAGTAGATTCTGCTAGACAGTTTACCAAATTTGTTCTATCCATGGATTCTTCCACTGAGAATGTTTGAGCGTCATATTTTTATAGCGCACAAGTACATTTTCAGTCTAAATGTAAAAACCTGCTTGTAGCTATACTAATTCACACTGCTACCCTGTGATTTAATGTTGTTGTGCTCGAGATCTTTCATATGTGAAATGGAGTTACTATCTATTTCTAGGATGCTATAGGAATTAAAAGGGTGCAATTACACATAAATTACTTAGAAAAGTACCTAGGAGATAAAAGAAAACACTCAATAGAAATTCAAGAGCACTAGTAAATAATTTTTATATTTGTTCTTTATAGATGAGGAAATAATAGTTTAGAATATTTAAGGGATTGTCAAAATGTAGCCATAGGCCAGGAAAACCACCTTACCAAGGAGGTGAAATTACAAATCAAATATTATCCTCATCATTTTATAAATATTTTCTATATCATGTGACTTGGGTCTGTAGTACCTTAATAAGATAACTAAGTCATTCATTCATTTTCCCCCTCACATCAGGGCTTATTTATATATATTTCATGAATAGTGCATAGTTTATACCTATTTCATAAATTCATTCTACATTGTAGTTATTAAATGTAGTTTCCTTTTTACTATGTCTATGACAAAAAAGTCACATCTACCTATGGATATTTTAAAGCATTTTAAAATGTAGTTGTGAAACACATGCTAATGATGTATATGCATATTACAAACTTTACTGTCATAATAATCTGATTACAGTATAGTATAAATTTGAAACATAGAAACATGTCATTCATTTCTCTGATTACTAAGAAAATGTATGGGGTCGCAACATTATCATTAAGAAGGTCACATGTATTAGAGGCTCATGAGCCCATGAAGATTCTAAACTAAAACAGGGCCTCAAGAACCAATCCCCCGTGTGCAATAGACCTAGAAAGAATTTGTCAGGGGTTCAGCACATAAACCAATCTGTTTGGTGCTCATATCAGCATTCTATGCCCAGTATGGAGTTTCAGCATGAGCTAGGCATGTGGGAGAGAGTAACCCTATGTAGAACAGGCTGGGTTGATGGGAATGATAGTCCCGTAGTCATCTATGTATCAAGGGACTCAAATCTTATTTGTAGGAGAATATTTGTACTGGGAATGCATTTATGCAGCCCTGAGTGTCTTCTATTTCCACAAATACCTCTTTAGCCTGTTTTTTGCAATTAGCTTGATCCCAAGTTATCCTTTCTGCCTTGTAGCTCTGTCTCTGGCCACCACCAAATCTGGGCGCTTTTGTAACCTTCACATAAAGGGAGGACCAGCATCTTGTGCAGGGCCTCCTGCAAGAGCTCTGTTAGCTGTAATGCCCCTGATGGATACTGATTCAGCCTCAGATAGATTTATCTTGAATATAGTATCTGAATCCTTACGACACAATCATGAGCAGGTTGTTTAATTTCTCGGAGAGCCTGTTTTCTAATTTTAAAACTCAGATGATGCTAATGATACCTAATGTCTATAATGCTTAAATGAAGGCATATTTATCATGTGCTGAGGTCTGCAAAGGAGCTCTGGAAACCACTGCCTTACATATCCCCAGTACCACAGCACACCTCTGTGGGTATCAACTCTTATCCATCTCCTCACCTGGGTGAGGGTGTGCCTAAATGCCATTTTCTCCCTGTGGTTCACACTAATTCTCAGCCTCAACCCCACATTTATAATGTCTTTAGAAAGTCAAGAACATGTTGAAGTGAATGTATCTTCTTCCTCCAAACTTTTCTCCTTGGACCCACACTGTGGGTAGTGATTGAATTCTGTTCATCTTTGCAATTCAGGAATAGTGCTAGACAACCTAAAGGAAGCCCAATGCCTTTCATATGACTGATAATATATACTAAGTAGCATCTCCTATTATATTATCAAGGAACCAATCAATGTTGCTGTTAATGCATATGTAACAGCAATAGTCTTCAAATGTTCAGCAGTTGTTTTTGTCTAGTCTATTCCCTTATCTTCTGCTGGATCAATTTTTAAGTTGTTTTGTAACCTTTACAATTTTACAACTTTTCTCATTCTATATGTGTTGCAAAAATCACTGAACTGGGTTTGCTTTTGAATTCTTATTTCCTGTCAATGGGTTAATTATTTCATATTTTGAGTACTGATTTATAACTGTTTCCATAGATACCTGACCATAATAGCTAATTAGCTGGGCATGTTTTCTAAAGTCCTTTGAAAAGCATTTCTGAAATAATAAACACCCAGCTTTTATTCAATTAGTGCATTTTTCTTATTTCTCTTAGGCAACAATCATAAATGCTACCTGGTGTCTTTCTTCAATAGATAAAATGTAACAGGACTTGGGTTCTTTTCTGATCCCTGTATAGACACTGTTTCTGCTCCTTGCTCTACCTCGCACTCGTCTTTTTTTTTTTCTATTTAATGAGTCCCCTGTGCAGGGCCTCAACAAGAATGCACACTTGAAAAGCACATTTTAGTTTAGAGAAAAGCTTTTACCTATACTGATGCACTAAAACTTCACAAAGAGCCCTTAGCTATCAGGTTAATTTAACAGAGCATACACGGAAGCCCGTCTTGTGTAGAAGCAGGTGCCGAGGTCACTGGTGCCTAGTGCCCTGCAAGCATGCCACCGATACTGATCACCAAAGAACATGCACACGAAGAGTTCTCTGAATGCTTAACATTTGTTTTCCTTTCTCTGTTGCAGTATTGGGAATTGAGCTCATGACCTCAAGCTTGTTAGGCAGGCATCCTACCACTTGAGTAAGTTTCTTGCCTCGCATCCATCACACTTTGTGCATTGTCCCCTCTCTCTCTCTCTTTCTTCCCCTCTTCTCTCCTTCTTCCTACTCTCTCTCTCCATTTCTATTTTTTCTTCCCCTTTGCTGATCCTCTGTTTCTCTGTCACTCTCTTTCTGTCTCTGTCTGTCTCTGTGTCTCTTTCCCTCCCTCTAACCAAAAGTAGAAAAAGCCATGATGTTTCACAGAAGGAAGCCATTGGTTTTAAAAGCTCAACATTCTACTGTTAAGATTTAAATGTACTCATTACCTTACTGTTGTAACTGCCACTCTCTACAGCATCTTTACAAGAAAATAAAAAATTTTAAAAAGGATTGATACAAAGGAGGGAAGCCATGAAGCCTACATTTCTTTCGACCTGGCTTACTTCCCTTAATACAACCTTTTCCAGGTCTTTCCATTTCCTTATGAATGGGGCAATGTCATCCTTTCCGATGGAAGAGTAGAATTCCATTGTGTATATATACCACATTTTCATAGTCCATTCATCCACTGAGGGGCATCTGGACTGATTCCATATCTTAGTCATCATAAATAATGCTGCAATGTATGTTGTTGTGTTGGTGGCTTTAGTGTGGGCTGGTTTGTAGTCATTTGGGTAAATACCCAGGGGTGGGATTTCTGGGTCATTGAGATGGTCTATGTTTAGTCTTTTCAGGAACTTCCATATTGATTTCCAGGGGGTTTGGACAAATTTACATTCCTGCCAACAGTATGTAGTATTCCCTTTGGTAATATCCCTACCTGCATCTCGTAGTATTAGTTTTCCTGATAATGGACATTCTAACTGGGGTGAGGTGGAATCTTAATGCTGTTTTGATTTTCATTTATTTTATGGCCAGAGATGTTGAATATCATTCTTATTTCTTCAAGCCCAATGGATAGTAAAAAAAACAAATTACTATACTTGGGTATGATTATTTAGACAGCACTCTAAACATTCACACAGTGAGAACAAGGAGGAGATTTTTAGGAGAGTTTCACAGGACCTCAAGAGCTATGTGCATATGGCCATATCAATGATGCTTATTGAAATGAACTCCAAGAAATAGAAACAAGGTTTTTTTTTATTGTATTCTTGGGAGTCTATTTTTTCTATCTCTTTAGTGTATCCCCTTTGCTGTTTTTTTTAAATTTCTGTACCCTTTGTCTTGTATATAACTTTATTTGATTTGGGGAGGCACATAAAAGCTGGGACAAAGGGAGAAGTGATTCAGCAGTGATACTCTTTAGACACTATGTGGGAAATGAACTATACAACTTGGAGGAGATGGGGGTCAGGAAAGAGAAAACTGGGAGAAAATGAGGGAGGGGGTGACACTGTTCAAAAAGAAACATACCTGACTTATGTAACTGTAACACTCAGTACACCATCATTACAATAGATGCAATGAAGACAGCTCTACTAGTAGCATAGCCTGAAATCCATTTGTGAGCCCAGAGAGCACAGGAACAATTCACCACTGACGGCTTTCTGCTGACCGGAGCATGCATTTGCTGTTTGAGACTTCCAGGTTTCTTCCTACATGGTCCTGATTGTTTGTGGCCTCCACGCTCCCAGCAGAGTTGGTAAGTTGGGCAAGTTCAATGCAGCTGTTCAGCACTTGGAAAACATTCTTTGATCAGTTCAGAGAAGAGCTGGTGCCATAGGCCTTGGAAGACCTCTCTTGCAGAGGGAAAGCAAGGCTGCGCAGCAGAAAACAGTGCCTAGAAGAGGGGATCCTTCACTTCTGCCTTTCTAGAAGGATCTACAAACAGAATCAGCCTCTGAAATTGCCTTTAGTGATACTGAAGACAGTAAATAATTCATGTACGTAGTATATAGCTAACCTCACAGCCTGGGCATGAACAGAAGTAACCAGGGAAGGGAAGACTGCTGTAATAGTCAGTCACACTAACCAGGACACTGCAGGTGGAAATTGGGATTCAAACATCTGTCATAAAGAAACAAGACCAAGAACAAAACAGCATGATATAGACTCAGCACATTCTGCTGTGTGAGATACTGAATCCATCTTCTTCCTCTTCTTTCTCTTTTTCTATACTAATTTTGGTTGAGAGGGTGAGATGCTAATGGAACTCTCACACTCTGCCTGAATAAATAGTCACCTCAGTATGTTTAACAATATCTCTATGTATACTAATTATTGTTTTATCACCAGAGTACAGATGATGGATTAAGACTTTGAATTCTAGAATTATGCATGTCTTGGCTCAGACATTGTTACATTTCACTCGTTAACTGCAACTCTTTTATCTGGACAAAGGTAAGTACTTAATAATATTATGAAGAACATTTATACAATGGATTCAAGCAAAGGTAGTATTTTACATTAGACATGTCTGTTACTATTAATAATAGTAGAAGTAGCAGTAGTTAAAATTTTATTTGTATGAATGCCAAGAAACAGGTGTATTCCCAATGATTAGACAACTACAACTTAAACAATTTTATCACATTTTTGAATGCAGAAATGGAGATCTGATGATTTGGACATATTCTTAATATCTGTCAGGTGAATTTGCTGAATAGCCGGTGCTACTCCCTTTTCTGATGCCACATGAGAGGAACGCAAGGGCATGTATGGCAGCTCTCTTGTTCCATTCATTACGTTTCCATGTCACAAACACCCTAATTTAGGCTGCCCTAGCCTTATTAAAAAATTCCATGTGTATCCCAGAACTCACCGCACCACTACCAGGTATCAGAAATGTTTCTGTTGGTAGAGGCTCTTTCTTTCTAGAGATTACTGTCTGTGATGCATACTTGTTTGAAGAACATACCTAGGAAGTACTTAGGGACACGTTTGTGAAGGTTTTTCTTTTATTTATTTATTTATTTATTTTTGTCAGTTGTGAGGCTTGAACTCTGGGCCTGGGCGCTGTCCCTCAGCTCTTCCGCTCAAGGCGAGCACTCTACCACTTGAACCACAGCTCCATTTCTGGTTTTCTGAGTGGTTGATTGCAGATAAAAGTCTCACCGACTTTTCCTGCCCAGGCTGGCTTTGAACTGCGATCCTCAGATCTCAGCCTCCTAAGGAGCTAGGATTACAAGCATGAGCCACTGGTGCCCAGCTCTTGTGAGGGTTTTTCAAATCCAACACCTTTAAAGAGGAGGCTCTGTCTCCCTGTAACAGGTCAACATCTAAAATAAGCCACCTACATATGCTACTACTGGCGACACAGCAGCCCTGATCTGCTGTGAGACCCCAGGCGATCCTGCACATTTTCGTATTAAATGAGTGATTCCACACTTAACCTGGTGCTGATCATGCCAGTGGAGCAGGAGGAAGCTGCCTAAGCCACGGAAGCTGCCTACTCCTCGTGGCTACTACAGGCTCCTAAGGGACTCTGGAGTCCCACGACCTGGAAGTCACTATTTTGGCTCCTTTTGACCTGCCCTGACATTCTGTATAGCCTTGTGGACTTGACTGAAAAATATTATGGATTGAGTTGAAGAATAACAGCTTGTCAAAATTCAAAATTCTCTTGAGCTTGTCTATGCACGACCTGGGTCCCTCTCAATAACTACTCTCTTCCTGATAATTCTATGGTCTAGTAAATTGACTTCGAAAAATATGATACAGCACAAAGAAGGCTTGTGCCTAAATAAGCTAATACATTTATACCAAACTAGTCTAAAACAGAGATGAAAAAGCAGGGCTTCAGTGGCTCACACTTGTAATCCTAGCATCTCAGAAGGCTGAAATCTGAGTATCACAGTTTGAAGCCAGCCTCGGCAGGAAAGGCTGTGAGACTCTTATCTCCACTAAACTACCAAAAGAGCTGGAAATGGAGCTGTTGCTCAAGTGGTAGAGTGCTAGCTTTGAGCAACAGAAGCTCAGGGATAGTGTCTAGGTCATGAGTTCAAGTTCCAGGACTGGTACAAGATATAAAGAATATATATATATTGTGTGTGTGTGTGTGTGTGTGTGTGTGTGTGTGTGTGTGTGTGTGTGTGTGTGTGCGCGCGCGCACACGTGGGCATGCACACGTTTATATCCCTTAAAACTGAACTTCAAGATGGGATGCAATGACCCAGTCCTTCCTGCCGAGATATTCACTGGTTGTCCTGGCACATTCAACAGAGGCTTGGAGGAAGCAGAAGTGGCTGACTACTGGACTAAGTTCAGGCTTTAGGATCATTTTGAGTCACCTGTGTCAATCATTAGCTGTATGATCTGGGCAAGTTTGTATTTGTCTGCTACTTTACCTACCAAGCTTTACCTTCTTCATATGCATGTAAGTATTTGCCTAACATTCTTGCTTTGGTAATCCTCCTACCATTTCCATTTGGTACTGTCAGGGCTGTCGGTCATGCCACTGTTTTCCGTCCCAGCCATAAGCATCATTCTCTACTGCACTCTTACCTGGTCAGTGCATGCATCACATCGATTGTGAGAAAAATTGTAAGGAAAGTCACTTGTTCCAAGCAGAGCCACGGGTGCCTTCTCCGGGATTGCTTTACGGTCACTGAGAAAAAGAAATTCCTTCAATTTTGTTTAGAATCATAAAGACCATGGAGTTTCAGTGAGGATGCTTTCTCTCCTAGACAGAGCCTGCCCTAACAGCAAAACCAACTGGACAGTTGCGAAGTGGGAACAAAAAGGAGCACAAATCTAAAGCTAGAGTCAATAATACATTTGAGATTCTGAATTCGCCTGTTCCTGGTGTAGTCTAACAATCGAAATTCAGTCATTTGCAGTGACTGAATCCCCCTTAGAATGCCCATTGTTTAGTTTTTAAGGATTGTAGCGATAATACAAGAAGCTCAAGACACACACTAATCTAGAAGGAATGACAAATTATTTTATTCTTTTCATAGGTAAGTGAAATAAATACAAAACCAAGTTGATCAATGTACGTGGGACTAATCTTGATAATTTTTTTAATTTCTGATTTTTTTCTTTATTTGACCTAACCTTGATATTTTTCTATATTTAATCCTCAAGGCCCAAGGATAAGGTTATATTGATCAGATTATTTATATACTGAGATTAGTTTCTTTTAATTTCCAAATTTAAATATAGTTGATAAAACATACATTTGTGATATTCAAATTTCAACTCATATATCATTATATTAATAAAAATAATTTCTGTTTGATGGAAATGACTTTATAAAATGAGTAAGACCTCAAAGGATGTTCCTGTTTATAGTATTTTTAATACTGTTTAGTGAAGAAACAGAAAGAAAGACTGTGCAACTGTGTATTATGTCTCAGGCAATTTACTATTAGTAAATATTTGATCACATTTAAGTCTTACTCCAGATGTCTCACATAGAATTAGTATCCTTAGTTTGCTGGTAAGGAGACAGAGGCTGAGAGAGTTTAAATAAGTCATCTAAGGTAATGGAAGTAAAAGGATATGAAACCCTTATTTATTTGTTTATTTTTTGTCAAATCCTGGGCCTTGAACTCTGGGCCTGGGCACTGTCCCCAAGCTCCTTTTACTCAAGGTTAGCACATTACCACTTGAGCGGTAGCACCACTTCTGGCTTTTTCTGTAATTAATTGGAGATAAGAGTCTCATGCACTTTCTTGGGCCCTGCTTCCGCCCCTGTGATCCTCAGATCTCAGCCTCAGGTGTGAGCCACCAGCGCCTGGCTCTTGAAATGCATATTTAAACCCAATTTTTCTGCCTTGAAAGCCAGTGTTCTTTCTAAGGTACCAAACAACTGCTCTAAGGAATAAAATACTAGGAAAATAAGAAGCAATAATGTTTTCCCAGACAGAATTTTGGAAAAGAAATTTGGCTTGTGCATGCTCATGACACATTTGCTGTGGGATTTTTGTGTCCAGCTGGGCTAGTTGCCTCATAACATGTCTGTACAGGCTGTCCTTCTGCCAAATGCTTCTCCTGCAGGTCTCAGGAGCTGTCTGACGCTGGCTTATGCCCCGTCTCAGCTCAGGTGGATGTTGGCCTTTCCCTGAGCAGGCTTCCAAAATGCCCAACCACCTTTTCACTGTCTCTTCATCCTGTTTTATTTTATTTTATTTTTTCGTGAACTTATGAACAACTGAATCTTATGTTTTTCAAGTCATCTCTTCTCCACTAAAATATTACCTTCATGATAAGAGGAGATTTGCATTACCTTTCTCCATTCAGGATCTTCAAAATGTCAAGTCCATATGAAGTAAGGCGGTCGGGTCTGGCCGGCGCCATCTTGGCCACATGGTGGATGGTAGGGTCTGGCATCTTGTCTTCATGCTGGGGGAAGGTGATGCTCCTTCCTCCCAGAGGATGGGTGTGCCTGAATCCCTGGAGACAGGGGCCAGCACTTAGCTGATAGGTTACTGGACCTGTCAGTCCAGGGACTGGGACTGGGAATTTCTTGTGACCCTGCCCCCTGCCCTGGCCCTGTTTAGGCCCAGACCGGCATAGGCACCATTACTCCATGCGACATGCCTCTGTGATCCTGACTCCTGGCTCGTCTCCCATCACCGTGGTGTCCCAATTCAGCTCTTTATCAGAGCTGAATTGGTTTGCTGGTATTTTGTTCTCTTTCTTTCCTCTCTGGCCTGTTTCCTAACAGTGTTAAGTGTATTTTTGGGCTGCAGGCTTTTGTAACAATTGGCTGCCTGCAGACTGCCACGGCTCTAAGAAAGACTCCAAAATTCGACCTCTTGAAATGTGGCTTCTCTGAATTCTCACCTCACAACGCATACTGTGAATATGATGAATATCTTCTGTGCTGGATGGATCATGACCAATCAGCACCTTAGGGTTCCATGAGGAAACACAAGCATCCAGACGATGCTTCTGATCTTCTGAAGCCTCTCACACAGGGTACAAATGCTTCCTGTCAGTGGCCTGTCTCTCCTTGCCCTGCATGGACCACAAACCCATCTGGGCCGCAGCAGGCTGTAGGTGAGTGCCCTGGGTCTTGATGTCTTTCTCTGCCACACCACAGTCTTCAGGAAGACATGAAAACACCAGGATTGAGTGCTCTGGTCAGACAATCAGGACATAAGGCAGGCCTGTGGCCTGGGTGCTGGTTACGCATTCATCCCAGGCATCTCCCAAGAGACAGGCAGGGATGAAAGTAGAGTCAAAGTAGAAACAACCTCAAGGAAGCCAAAGCAATCCCCAGGAATGGAAGTTGAGGAATATGACATGGATCCTAGGATCAGGACACGGCTGAGGGCCGGTGTTTAAAATCTGCAAGCTCCAAACAGCACGGAACAGAGGCCAAGGACCAAGGCCGGGGGCAGGTAGTTCTGACATATGCAATCTGCTTTGTTATGAAGATGAATTAAGTGCTAAGATGACATCAGGGCACATGGATTCCAGATGTGGCACAACACAGCCATTTCTTCCCCTGGATGCTCCTTCCTCCCTAACGTTCCTCCCTCCCCCCCCCCCCCCCCCCCAGCTATTCTCACTAGTATCAAGTTCAACTTCTTAAAAGTCTAGTTTTTATTATGGAAGATCCTTTCTCTTCTTTCATAGTTTTGTGAGTAGCTGAAGTCAGTCACATAGAACTCAACATGTAGCTAGGTATATCCTCCAACTAGCTGACTTTCTTCTTCAGCCTCTGGGCTGAAGGCCATTCTCACTGAGGTGAGGAGGAATCTCAGTGTTGTTTTGGTTTGCATTTCCTTTATGAGCAGAGATGTTGAGTTTATTTTCTTCTGTGAACACTTTTAGGCTCATTAGACCATTTATTAAATTGGTTAATAAGTAAACACATTAAGTGTTATGCAAGTATATCTAAATGTATTAATTGAAATATGGTAGATTCAAGGGAGAACTCAAATAGTGTAATTCCTTAGAAAGGCAAAGTCAAAGTACAACAAAATGGACACCAGGAAGGGGATATTTGAAAGGGGAAGGTGAAGTCAAGGGGAGAGGGGTAGATAAACGAAGAGGAGAATTGGGGGAATGCAGTCACGAATTCAATGTTCATCCTACAAAATTAAGAAAAGTGAGGGACGGTTAGGTTGGGAGGAATGAGTAAAAATGTTGAAGGGATGACTTTGATCAAGATGCCTTGCATTTATAAACTGCTTTGTTAAATAGCAACTCCTTTGTATAACTACTTAAAGATAATATATTTTTTAAAGAGTATTTTTTTTTTACCCATGGGAACAGGTTGGTCCAAAAGAAGATGATCATTTATTTGTTTCTTCTACCCATGATCCAAATTAATATTGACTTCTGAGGTTTTAAAATTAATGTAAGAAGCCATGACTGAAAATAAAAGGGAACATTAAATACTGCAGCTTGCCTTGCCCCTTCTTGTCTTTGTGACCTTGCCCAAATCATATCCTCTGCTTTTTACATTAAAAAGGGCAGATTAATCCCTGTCCTGTGTTCCTTACTGGCATTTGTGGAGATTAAATGTGATAATGGCTAGAAAACTGCTTGGAGAACTGTAAATTGCTGTACAAATGGAAGGGATTAAGGGATTAGCTTCAATCCAGTAAAGATTTTCTCTTTTATAGAACAGCCCTCTAAACATCCTCTCTATAAGCTGCTGGCATAGGCCCCCTGCCCCCTCCCAACACATGTGCCTCAATTTTCTTTCCTTCCTCCATTGGTGTTTTTTGTTTGTCTGTTTGGGGTTTTCAGAACCTCATCTAGTTTAACTTTATCCAAACATATCAAGACCTTTTATTAAATATGACTTTAGCAAAACTATCTTATGTTAAAGGCTTCCCAGACCCCAGGAAAATGCACAAAATGAAAATGATGCACATTCATGTTTGCAAGTGTGTATTTTTTTATTATTTGTTGAGCATTTTGTCTGTTTAGTAGACCAAGAAAACACACACACACACACACACACACACACACACACACACACACACACACACACACACACACCAGGAGAAATAAAACATGTTATTGTTTTATTTCTCCTTGCTGAAATTATTCATAACTAGAAACCTGATAATAAAATATTGTCTCTCTATGTGCATAATTCTTCATCTTTCTGTGGAATGGTAATGATTCTTTGATTCTTAAATTTTTATTGTAAGAATTCCCTCCAAAAGACATGTCTTTCAAGTCTGCACAGATACTTTTCAACAACTTCTGTGTTCTTTGTGACTATTTCTCCTCCCAGTAAAGAATTTCCTTAGGGAAAAGAACATGTCTATACATGATTCCAGTCTGTTCATCACTCATTTAGTTCCTGACTACCATATAAGCATTTTATTGATTAATCGACTGAAATAATACACATATATAACACATTTTTTGACCCTATTGTCATATTTTCAGTGCATTTTCCCAAGGAATATGTGAAAAATGTGCCTCTTTAATATATGTATAATACACACATATATTTTGTCCCTATTATCATATTTTCAGTGCCTACTTTTCCAAATTATACGAAAAATGTACCTCTGTAACAATAAATGATTCTATCAGCATTTTTCTATGTAATACATACATAATGTATAATTTAGAAATTATCCCTATTCACTCTTTGAATGTTGTACATTTTGTACATTTCTTTGAATTTCGCTAACAAAATATACATTTGCCAACAAGAACAAGAAAGGAAACTCAGCCCTGCAATTTCATTCTCCTATGTTTTCAATCTAACTCCCATGGAGTAGACATGGCTTGACTGAAAAGTAGATCCTGAGAAAGAACTCATTTTGTGATTCTATATGACTTTCTATTCTACCTGCTATAGTTGGGCTGGGCAGGATGAGAGGGCTAGAGGTGGAAAATGAGGTGGGAGGAGGAAAAATATTTGAAGGCTGTGGATAGGAAATCAACCAAATGAAAAGGTGCATTAGTTACGGGGTGAGGGGCCCAGCAGTCCTCGGCCTGGAAAATGATGTTTTTTCCTTGAAAACCTGGTACAGGAAATTAAACTCCGCCCACTACAGCGACACAGATCTTCACAGAGAACTGAAGCACTGAAATGCTCAGGCAGCCAGAGCCCTGCTCACAGAGTCTCTGTCTCCTCCATTTACAGGACTGTAATTAGGGAAAAACTTAATTAAAGTCCTGGGTAATTAAGACAGAATACTATGGTGTTCTTACTTTTAGTGTTAGGGTTGTAGTAACTAGACCCTGAAGCTAGCATTTTATTTAGTGGTTGAATAACTAATTCGCAACAAAAATACATAAAATATTAGTGGCAGAGACTCACCTATCTGCCTCTGTCACTGGAAGGACTAGTGTCAGCATGTGGAATTAAGAAATAAGGTGGGATCCGCTTTCCAAGTTATTACTGCATATTTTCATCCACAACAGATTTATTCTAAAGTTTACGGAAGTATTAACACTTCTCACATTAAAAAAATGCATGTAAACTTATGTGATCATGCATCCACTCAATATGTGCTGAGGTGGTATGTGGAAGGTGCTTCATAAATATTGGTAGAATATGTCTGGTTGTTTTTCAATAAATCATCACTTAGATGCTACTTTATTGTTTTTTTTTTTTTTTTTTTTGGTGGTCATGGGGCTTGAAATCTGAGCTTGGGCGCTGTCCCTGCGCTCTTCAGCTCAAGGTGAGCACTCTACTGATGGAGCCACAGCACCACTTCTGGTTTTCTTTTCTTTTGTTTTTTTAAATAAGTTTTTAATTGTGAAAATACTGTACAAAGGGATTACAATCATATGAGCAAGGTAATGAGTACATTTCTTATCAACCATTGTTGCCTCCTCCTTTGTTTTTCCCCTACCATCCCTCCTCCCACCTCCACAACTGCATCCCCCTGCTCCCCCGCCTAAATTGTAAAGTTCATTTTTTGACATAGCTAGTCTTGTACATTTCATTGTTGCAATGAGTCAACCTATATCATTATTTAAATAATTTGTTTTTTCCTTTCTGCTCCCCAAATTATACCAACATCAAATATAGTGAAAACAGGGGTTATACCATGGGGGAGGGACATACAAAGCAACAAAAAAATCACATGGTATCTTATAAATATGTTAGAAACAATAGCAAGCAAGAAAAAAAAAACACTTGTGTCCTTATCTTGGGGTTCATTTCACTTAACATCATTTTATCTGATCTTTTCTCTTGTCTCAGCTATATACTAGTTATTGCAAACCAGGGAAACCATGGGAACTATATTTCTTTGTGCCTGGCTTACTTCACTGAATATAATTTTTTTCCAAATCTTTCCATTTCCTAACAAATGGGGCAATGCCATTCTTTAATAAGCCACTAGAAAACCAGAAGTGTCATTCTTTCCAATGGAATTCTATGCCTCCATCAGAAAGAATGACACTTCTGGTTTTCTTGTGGTTTACTGGAGATGAGTCTCACGGACTTTTCTGCCCTGGCTGGCTTTGAACTGTAATTCTCAGATCTCAGCCTCCTGAGTAGCTAGGATTACAGGAGTGAGCCACTGGCACCTGGCTCAAATGGTACTTTAATGAGCAGAATGAAATTCCGTATAGACCAATTTCAGATTTTATGTATATTTATTGTGATGATGAGGATTGAACCTACTGTATAAACAAATGCTGGATGATTATTCTATCAACAAGCTACAACTTCATATTATGCTAAATAATATAATTAACATATACAAATGTACTACCTTATATAAATTATAATATCTACGATATTAAGTTTTAAGCAGAAGGTTGGAGTTATGACCCACTCTTGTAATACTAGGGAGGCAAAAAGGGAGGAAGATTCTGAATTCAGGTCAGCTGCAGCAGAACAGTTTGGAAGATACAGTCTCAGACACAAGTCACCTGTGGTGGTTCAGGCCTGTAATCCCAGCTACTCAGTTAAAGAGGGCAAGGACCATGGCTCAAAATCAGCCCAGGAAAAAAATGTGAACCCCCTATCTGAAAACCCAAACTAAGCCAAAAGTGGTCTGTAGTAACTGTGTAACAAGTACACTCATGTCCTTATAACTGTGCAGCATTAAATTAGCCTACATCTTTAAAGGGCTTTATATAGTTTGGGACACATGATAAAAAACTTCTCAAAATTAAGCTTCTTAGAGAGCCAGTGCTGAAAATGTCATATTGAGAATTAACTGTATAACTCATCACAATGTCATAGATACTTCAAGAGATATGTATTGGTTTCACATTATCTGAGGAAGTTAAAAACATAAAGAACAAGTAATTTATCTAAACCTCTATGCACTTATTTAAGTCTTACATGAATATATTTGGGACCTCTTGATATACAGGACTGCTCTTGTTTCTTCCTATCTCTCCATATGTCAGCTGTTGAAATCCTAACTCCTTAAGTGACGGGGTAAGAAGGAAAAACTTTGCCAACATGGTCCATCCAGAGGTAAAGTCCTCACAATGTGATTAGTGCACTTATAGAAGAAGACTGAGGAAGCCCCAGCTCTTCCAAAGCAGGGGGACATAGCCGTGAGGTGGCTTCTAAGAATCAGAATGTAGGCTGGGAAGGTGGCTCAGTGGTAGTGCACTTGCCTTGCACGCATGAGGCCCTGGGTTCGATTCCTCAGCACCACAATAAGCAAAAAGAAAAAAGCCGGAAAGTGGTGCTGTGGCTCAAGTGGTAGAGTGCTAGCCTTGAGCTGAAGAGCTGAGGGACAGTGCCCAGGCCCAGAGTTCAGGCCCCACGACTGAACCCAGAAAAAAATCAGAATGAAGATACCTATGAGGATGGAATCTTCCTGAATCTTCATCATGGACACCCACCATCCAGAGCAGTAAGACATGCATTTTTGTTTGCCCATGATTTCCACATTCATCATCTTCCTAGGTAGATAACTCCCTGATATGTCAACTTCAGCAACTATCTCTAAAGGTCAAACACATATGTGACCAACTAAGAAATGAATCTTGGTCCTGTTTTCCCAGTGGTTCTACTTGCTTCTTAGAAGAAGGCCAGGCACAGGGCGAAAAAGAACGGCTATGTTCTTTGAAACCTTCCCAAAGGTCTTCTCTTCTGTTTTCTGTATTGTCATGGCCTACCATTTATATGTTTGGAGTAAGAGGAACTAATAAAGGAATGAATGGAAATATAAATAGGAGATATCACAGACATATATATATTTCTTATAAAATCCTAATAGCTATTCCCTGAAAATGTGCAAAATCATGGCCTACATTTTCTCCTAGTCCATCTACTTAATACACTGAGAATCTCAGTGAAATCTTACTTTAGGATTACATGGTCACTCCCCTCCTATAATGATTTGGGAGTGGGCACAGGTAAGTAGAAGCATCTGTAATTTACTTCAAGTATAAAGCAGGCAAAGAATTATGTAAGTTTCATTGTTTTTTCCTCATGCTGTGCAGTTGTTTCTGTACCCAATAATTAAGATAGGGAAATGGGCCACCAGAGAATGGTTTTGGAAAGGCCCCATCTGCTCCAGCTATCCTTAGCTGGAGATAGCCTCTCTCTTGAGGCTAAAGAAGGCCAATTCAAGAACAGCAGGTGGTGTTTAAATTCATAAGCCAGGAATATCTGAATAAGATGAACAGATACAATATTGTTTTCAATATATTCTTGCATTTTTAATAATGTGCTACAACTTGAATTATGGTAAAGTTTTCAGTGGACATGAATCTTCTTAAAGTATAATCTGAGAAGTCCTTTATGCTGTTCTTTTGGATAAGGGACTTACTCAATTTCAGAGAGCAAAAGTAAAATAAAAATGCACATCAGAATTAGGAAAGCATGTGCTAACCAAGTGCTTGTCCACTGAGTTACATCCACAGTCCCTACTGAGTTGTTTTTGGTTTTATTTTTAGAGCTGATGTTTTTAAGCATGCATAGGTAAGGGACTTATAATGTCTTTATTCATTTTATCCTATGTAAATCCAAGTAATGCTTCCTGTACTCATTTAATTAGTGTCTGCCTTGCCTACATTAAAATAAAGTTAGCGTGTAAGTACTGACATTAGAATAAATATTTTCTAAAGGGCCATCCTTATTTCATGTATTGATCACAGCTTCTTGTACTTGTGGTATTATCTTTGAAAAACATTTATATCCCAAGGATAAGAGAAATTAATCTGTGAATAAGCCATTTGAGTAGAGTGATTTCAATTCTATACTAGCATTCCATGCTTCTTTGAGTGTTTGATCATTTCTAATTGATGATTTTTCCCAGTCACCAGTGCTGAGATCTGGCCAGAGACCAACTTCATTCCTTCTTTTGTTGGCTGGTTAATGCTTGCTTTCTTCCTCTTTTAACTTCAGAAGTGATGTTTACAGGCCTTAGCTGTACAGAAGGAATTCATTTCAATTTTCTATCTGTCCTAACTAAAGAGAAGGTCTTCTGTCCTATGGCATGAGAATCCAGTTCACCTTCCATTTCTTGTGGTTGTTAGTCTGAGATCTCAAGATCCCTTTATAGTACTGGTTCATGGTGCCCAGGTGTTGGGTCTTAGTCCGTCCCACAAAAGAAGGAAGGGGTCCGAGGAAAGGTAAGTGCAGCCTCCCTTAACCCAGGAGACAATCAGATGCAGCAGGGAGTCAAGTCAAGCAGGAACTCATTTATTAACACACAGCAAGCCCCTTTTAAAGCAAAAGACTGCGTGGGAGGGGAGGAAATGGAACGAAAAACGTCACACCCTATCATGCTCCTAAGCTTCCAGGAGCTGTTTATGCACTGAACTTAAACAAATTGGGCTCTGCCCACTCAACTTCCTCTCAGGGCCATCTTTGCTGCCTGTGTGTCCCACACCTGGGTATTTCTTCTTTTCCTTTTGGTCTCTTGTGTTTATTTATATATTTAAGAATTTATTTTCTAAGTAAGAACAAGACAAATACCTATAGTGTAAACTCTTGCTACATGCCAAAAGCTGAATCTGTGCTCTCATTCTTTATCCTAGCAATCTTACATACCATGGTTTTTCTTTATCAACAGATTTCATCATGGAATATTTAGAGCAAGCCATATTTGGTAACTTGTCCATGATCACATGACTATTGAGTTATTAAAGTCAGTAAACTTCCTTCTACTTGTTTTGGAACTGACAAGTTGCAATAAATTAAATTGTATTATAAGGATTAGTGAATAAATATAAAAAGCAGGTACATTTATACTCTCTAGATACTCTAGTTGCATGAGTCAGAAAAGGCTCAGGTTGTTCTATATTCACATGATTTGTAAATGTCTTATATATGTCAAAAAGTCAGGCTCTCTTCATCATGCAGCTCTGCCTTTTTGTTGTTACCTTGTAATTGGGCAAGTTTGCTTCAGGTATTAGAAAGGTGGCCACAAGGAGATCTTGGTGTATATCCTCAAAATAAATAATCTTACAGAATGTAAAATCCCTGAAAAGTCCAAGGAATGTCACTCAGAGCACTGATTTTATTTACTGTCCTGTGACAAAGAATATGTTCTTCTGTGGACCTGGGTCTACAGAAGCTGACAGTATCTGGAATGGCCAGAGGACGTTGGCTTGAGTTCAGTCCTGGGTGAAACCAGGTGGTAAGAATTCTGTACACCTGCTTGTGTGAGGCTGGATGTGAATCTGCTGCTTTTTGGACCAGCCCCCTGGCTTCCAACTCTGTCTCAATCAATATTATCATGCTCCTTTAGAAAAAGTACTCAATGCAGTGGAGTGTTTGTAAAACTATTTATCTCTCCTCTTATACTTAGTTTTCATGAGGGCATGAACTATACTTGTTTTGTCTATTATCTGAAAGTCAGTGCCTGAAATTTACTGATGCATTATAGACAGCCAATAGATAAACAGATAAAGGCATAGAATACTAAGGTCCTAAGAAATACTGACTTATCTTCTTTTTCACATGAAATTGGATCTGTGGTGGTGGTGATGGTATGCCAGTCATTGCACCCAATCAGAGACCTGGGCTTGGGGAGGATCCATCATCTTCCAATCTTGGTTGTCAAGAGGGTATTGATTGTTAATATCAAGGTAGCTGGTAGATGGGGGTCCACGGAGGACCCAGGATCATCCAGGAGGCAGTGCAGTGGGGAGAAGCTAGGATGTGACATACAATCTCCTACTGCTGGGCAGTATTCAATTCCAAGTTCATGTCCGTGTGCACAGGTAAAAAGCATCTGCCACACCCACTGCTACCTCTGTTTCACACAATGGAAGCGAGTATCTTTCTTGCATGGTTACAGCACTTGGACAGTGCCACAGCAAGAACTGTGGAATGAATGTGTCATCTCAGCATAGAATGAGGGTACAATCTCAGCACATTTTGTTCCATTGAACATTGCATATGATCTCTTTTACACATTTCATTTCAGATTTTAATTTTGTTCTGTTTGCTTTGTTTCTTTTGTTGTAATTCTCACAGACAGAAGCCAGATAATATTCTTAATGGGGAAAAAAACTGGGACTCTCCCAAAACCTCAGGAATGATGACAGCAATGTCAGCCTCCTAGGACATTTGAGAAAGACATTAGGGGACCAATAATTTTTGAACCAATACATCTTTTTTCCCAAAAATTATGAGCATAACCTTCTAATTGTTGGGCAAGCAAAGATAAAGTATATAAGGTATAAGGTAATTGAAACTACTTTTATTGACTTTTTATAGTATATTTTTTCTGTAGAAGAGTCATAGTGGACATGGTACATAGGATATTTCATTCATTTACTTAAGTATCTCCATTAGGATGCAGTATTACATATAGGCTTATGCATATAAAATAAAGTACAATACATGTGCAACATTGTATGAGGTAACATTTAAAGAGCTCAAAGTGGGTCCAGCATTTAGGATAGATATTCTCCCTCAATATTCTGGATTACTTCATGAATTTCAAACCTTTCTGAAGTTCAAGTTCCCTCATGTGGTAGCAATTAGAGACCCAGTAAGACCCTGGACAAACATATTGGTTAGTTAAAAACCAGATATGGGCTGGAGCCAAGTTGTTGCCCTTTCAAACAGACTGGCACCGTTGTTTCTTAATAGTCATTATTGCTACTTGCATGCCCCCAAGTGGAGGAAAACCAAAGGTCACATGGTACCTGAGTGGAATTTGTTAGCTGTAAGAAAAGAAGAATATCAAGAAGAGGCAAGGACAAGGGAGGGCGAGGTGCTGTCAGGAGGAGACCCTGGGAGCTGCGTGGAGGATGAGGCTGACAAGTACAAGATGCAAGGAAACACAAGTCTACCGTGGTGCATTGTGCGGCGTGGTGTGCAAGCTATTGGGTGACACAAATGTCTTTGTTTGCCTGTGATTCTACAGTGTCTGTTACAACTTGTTGTGGCCTTGCATTCAGGGAGATAAATGTATGTAGACTGCTCTCCGGAGAAGCAGCTTCTGTGTATTTAGAGGAAATAACACACATCCTTAGACATCCCTAGGCAGTGCAAACCATTTGTTATGTGGATGCAGGGTAGATAGGTGTGTGTGTGTGAGTGTATATGTGTGTGAGCACGTATATTCATGTACATGTACATATACATCTATACATTCACACATGAGATTATATGCAAAATATTTCCTCTCTGCCTCTACTCAGCTGAAAAAAATACTATAAAAATACTATACTATAAAAATACTATCTGTAATAGCATTATTTCTGAGTATTAACGGTACAAGTGGCCATGGACTCCTGGTTTGAGCTTATATTATTTTTAATTGCTCTGTCCTTTTTGACTTAAAAATCAAAGATATAAGGTAATATCTCCTTTTTCAGTCCTGTGGGAGATAAGAGTAGCCCCTTATTCCTCCTGTCTCTTTAATCTGGTAGCTTTGCTCTTAGATTCTCATTGGGAATGCTTTGGGGGAAGCCAAACAAACTCACTTTGGAGAAAAGCTCTTATGAGTGTCCTGTATCAAATGCCTCATCTGAGGTATCTGTTTTCTCATGGATACTACCAATAAATGGGAAAGAAATATCTCCATGTTGGGACATTTTGGGAGTGAGGTTCCCAGTACACCAGGGATATGTTTTCCATCATGCTATTACATGATGGGTTAGGTTCCTGATGTGAGCCTCTCTTGTCCCCAGCTTAAACCTCATGCCTTGAAGGCCTGTTTCCCAGCCATGACACTATTTTGGGAAGATTGGCAATATCAGGAGGTGGGCTTAGCTGGGCAAAGGAGCTCCCGGGCAGTATGTCCTTGTGCACACTCATCCCTGCCTCCTTCCTGCCTCATTCTGTGCTTCCTGGCTGCTGTGTGGGGAATATTGTCTGCCCCCTGCTTCTGCCACTGTGGTGTTCTATCTCACCACAGAATGAATGGAACCAGGTACTATGGTTTAGCCTCCAAAACCTTGAGCCTAAACAAATGATTTTTTCCCTTAAAATATGTTTTTTTTTTCTTTTTCTTTTTTTGTAGAGGGGCAGGTACGTGTTACAACAAAGGTGAAAGCAACTAACACAGCCAGTAGAGATGCAGCTACTTTTTAACCCCTGCTCTCAATCTCTCGGGAGCTGTAACAGGTGCACTGAAACTAGTCCATCCAAGCTTTGATGAATTTCAAGAATCCTCCCTGCAGGCCTTCATTTGGAAATGAAGATTTCTGCTGAAATATAATTATTTCATATGGGACCGTGCTCCTATAGGGAAACCAAACAATAAAAGAAGTACCAGCCGTTATAAACTCCTTTTGTTTATATATTCACAGAGAATTCCTTTTGCTCTTTAACATTTGTAAAATAATTATCTGTGGCGGTGTAAAAAAAAGAAATTCTCTGACATGAACTTCAAGCAACACATGTTTATTATCTCATAGTTGGAGGATGGGCTTTGATTAGAGATTAACTGAGTGTCTTGGGTTCAAACTCTTTTCAGTGGTTTTATTCAAGACGCAATGCAAGCCTGGGGTCTCCCTGAAGCCTTGTGCTAGGGGAGAGCACGCATCCCAAGAGTGCAGTGCCAGCTGCCTGCAGGCTTGAATCCTTCCTTGGCCATAGTCAGCTCATAGGAGGCTCTCATGACATGGCAACTGACTTCTCCCGGAAAATGAGATCTGAGGCAGTAAAGCAATGTTAGACCACAGGAACACAGATGATACCTACCAGAACTTGAACTCAGGACCACTGGTGTCCCTCTGCCCACACATAAACATATATCCCTGAGTTCCTGTTGGTGAGGTAGGTAAAGGAAGAAGGAATGTAAAGTGAGTGTGACCCCACAAAACATTTGCATAAAAGTAGTGACTGGATCATACTATTTTACTTGTTCCAGAAGGCAATAGATCTAAAGTTGATAGTCTCTGTTTTAATATTAAATGTGTAATAAGTAATAATGTTATGCATCTATAGCCTAAATTCTTTACAACAAAGTTAATAGTATTACATGATGTGCTTCTACTTCCTCTTATGACTTTCTTTTCCATTATCTTCCTACAGGCTTAGATTGTAAAAGAGTAACATCCATCAGAGTTTTAGGAAATTTTAGTTTTGTCCATGCACTTTTTGGCTAATTGACCTAAACTTTAATTTTTCATGTATGAACAGGAATAAAATAATTTACCCATTTCACAGGATACAGAGAATGACATGAAATAAAAAAATTTACATGAACATGATTTGTAAATAACCTTTTGTAGTAGAGATAGTTATGCTGTATGTTACAGTAAGAGAATGAAATATACTCTTGAAAGCTTAAAGGTATAGCTCAGTACTAGAGCACTTACCTACCATGAGCCGATCCCATTTCTAGCAACCCTCCAAGACTCACTGATTTTGAAAAATATTACACACACATACACAAGTATGTGCACGCACGTGTGTGCACACGCGTGCGCGTACATACACACACACCTACCATCTACCTCTACCTATGAGTTGGTACTGGGTTCATTTTCCTAAAGGTCTCTTTAGTCTGCTCCTTATTGAAATTCTGCTCATCTTTATAGACTACTTTATCCACCTAAAAAGTGATCTGCTCACCCACTTCCTATGTTTGAATTAAAGAATTTGTCACCTTCACCTGTTTCGAATTCCTGCGCTCTGCCAGGTAACCTCACCTCCCATCTGACTGTTCAGGTCCACAGGGCAGGGGCTGTTTCCTCTCACCCCAATATATTCAGTCTCTCAGTAAGACAGCTGCACCCTATTTCATCACTACAATCTTTGGGGGTTAGGTAATAAAAATTAATCTTTGAATATCCTAGTGTCCGCAAAAGCATTGTCTACCCTAGGCAATCATGTTGTTTGAATTATATGAATACAGCCATGGTCAAGATGGATTCCATTATGGAGAGTTCTGCATGGTCCTCTTCTCTTGGCTAATGTCTAGTGTATTCATTGGCCTGGTTCTCTAGTCACTGGGATTACTCTATACCCATCAATGATTTCTAGATATGCAGGAACCATTGTGTGGTAAATTTAAGTAAGGGAATTTAAGTAAACATTCTACATCATTTTCACATGTTATTAGGCTTCCTAACTTTACTTGAAATGAAATAATTGATCTTGTTTTTGGAGATGCTATATGTGTTCCCAATCTTCAGTTCTACTCACACCTTTCAATTTTGTACCCAATTCTTACCTCGTAGAGGAAAGAAAGAACCAAGTATATGAAATTGATTTTATCAAGGTAGTTCTTACTGATTTGTTCTCTCTCATCTCAAACAAGCCCCGGGAGTGGCTGAAACTGCTAGACTGTGAGTGTTTTGAATTAACTTAGTCAATTATGAAGAATCCCTTAAACTTTTCCTTTAAATCTAATTCAAGCTTCTCTTTCCAGACTGATTCAATTAAGATTCATTTTAACTGCAGAGCCCTGTCATGGTAATTGTTCTTTTTAAGTCCTTTAAAAGACATGCATCAAATTTCCAAGTGCTGTCTGGTTTCTGGTTTTATCTCCAATTCTGTACTTAACCAGGCAAAAAAGTATAGGTGATTTTACTGGTCTTTTGTTTTTATTGGACAAGCCCAAAAGGATTGTTCTAATTCTGTGGAAATTCTCCAAATTTGAAAATTCCACAAATGTTTAGGATCTATTCTACATATGAGTACAACGTGGGAGATCTGCTTTCAATGCCCTTCTTATTAAAAATATTGAGCATCAGTCATGTCCTGCTCATTTTAAACTTGGTAATGGTTTGGTGATAATAAAGATCTGTCTTGTGCTTTTTGCCCCTGGTCTCTGTTTACAGTCCAGTGGGAAAGATCCACTGGCAAAAGCTCTGAGAACATGGAATCTTAACTGCTGAGAATGTCATTTTACCTAGGGCCTGGGATACTTTTATTTCTGTTTTGAATAAGTGGGTCATGGAAGATTTTCCCCAAAATGTGACTTTGAAGATCTTTTTGGAGAGTGAACAGGAATATAAAAATACCTAGTATATAATTAATTTGGTGTCAGTTAGTGGATAGATAGAGATACAGAAAAGAACATACTTCTGAACAAATGTGATATTGCTTGCTCTGACCCAGGAACTGATGGGACCATGCAGTCCTGGCCCAGTGCTCTTTCTTAGACATAGTTCTCACATTTTATATTTTATTATTATATATTATTTATGTTCCCCCCCCCGGGTCTCTTTTGTCAGTTGTGAACTATGAGCCTGGGTACTGCCCCTCAGCTCTTCAGCTCAAGGTGAGCATTCTACCACATGAGCCACAGTGCCACTTCCAGTTTTCTGGTGGTTAACTGGAGATAAGAGTCTCTCCTGCCTGGGCTGGCTTTGAACTGCAATCCTCAGATCTCAGCTTCCAGAGTAGCTAGGATGACAGGCTTGAGCCACTGGTACCAGGCTATATTTCTTATATTTTCTTCTTTCTTTATCTTCGAGCCTCAGACCTCTTTAGGCAAATGATAGACCTAAAGCAGCTCAAGTCTTATATAGCCGTTATGTAGATGAGTATTCTGTCAGGATCCCTGACAGTTTCCAAAGATGGACTTGTTCTTAACCGAGCCCACAAGTTGTTTAAACTCTAGAACTTGGTCATCCAGACCAGTGTAACTCACTTCACTCCCACAGACCGAAGGAAAATGCCATATAATCTTGCTACGTGGGAGAGGCAGCTTCTTTAAAAATACTGGATGAATTAAACAAGCATCCTCTCTGTGCTATACTGTTAAAGATAAAGCAGCCTTCTTAGGAAACCCAAAGTTGGGACAGTCATGACTGGCCCATCAGAACAGCACTGGTCATCTTCTTCCAGCTTAAATTTATTTTAAACTGCTACCTAAAAACAGAAGAGTTGTGTAGATTTATGAGCAACAATGTGGCCTTTATTTTGTATTAATCAGGCAAAAGGGTTTTATCGTTGTATTTATGCACATGCACAAAAGGTACCTTGAGCAAATTCACCCTTCTACTTTCCTTCCCTATTTCAGTAGGAATTATTTGGTCATTTTCATCCCTACCATCCTCTTTTCCCCCTCCCCTAGGTGATGGTTACTCCCTTAAAAAAGTGATTTTCTGACACCTGTATGTGTTGCCTAATTTAAATCAGGTTAAACATATTTATTTCCTCAAAACTTTTATGTCTTACTCCTGGTAAAAGCATTTAAACTCTTTTCTTGTAGCCTTTCAAAATACACTGCACCTTACTGTGTTCATGTCAGTGTGCAACAAAATTCCTTGTAAGAGACTGACTATCTCTTACCACCATCCTCTCCCTCTCCCCAGACCCTGGCAACGGCCATTCTCTTCTCCATGTTGACGGGATCAATGTTTTGCTTTCCACCTATGAGTAAGACCAGGCAGTACTCACCTTCCTATGCCTGGCTGATTTTAGTAAAAAGGGTG
This sequence comes from Dipodomys merriami, assembly GCF_024711535.1. Lineage (NCBI taxonomy): Eukaryota > Metazoa > Chordata > Mammalia > Rodentia > Heteromyidae > Dipodomys > Dipodomys merriami. Next base: position 90,284,878 of record NW_027205603.1, read on the forward strand.
ATCTCTAGTTACGTGTTGGATTCCATTCTTTTTGTGAGTGGAGAGTATTCCACAGTAGGAGGGTGGAAGCTGAGGTTTTCTCAGCTCCCTAGTGAGACTGACACAGCTAATCTGTGTCCCACGCACTTAGCGTCAGAAAGCATTTGTGGCATCAAATGTCACGTCACATGGCTGGAGGTCAGGGCACATGGGTGGCTACATGAGAAGATGCGCCATCTTCCTCTGCCTCTCTGACCTGCTCACACCAGCGTTCCTTCTCTAATTCCATCTCTCAAGTGCGTGATGTTGCTAAGAAACTCCTGCCAGGGAGGGTCAGATACCATATAGAGAACACCTTTGAGGGTCTTACTGCTGAGGAGCTGTGCTCGCTCTGATGTTATGGTTTTGGCCAGGTTATTTAAACATGGTAAGTTCCTGTGTGTAGTTATTCCTCATGTGCTCAGTGATCACTTCCTCTCCCTGCTGGTGCCCATGGAGGCCTTCCTCTGCGGGTTTTATCCTTTGGCCTCCCCTCCTGGTTCCCAGTTGACAGGGGAAAAACAACAGAAGACTGGAATGAAGGAGGAGGAAGAGGGCATGGTATTCACTCATGATGCGCCATCCCCGTTAGATGGAGCAAGGGTTTGGGTAGCATCCGTTTCTTCCATCTAAGACTCCAGTTCCAAGCAGGAAATCACCTCCGCAGGTCCCATCAGGTGCTGGGGCACTGTGTTCTCCCCTCTCCTGCCTGACTCCCACTGCCACGTAAGTCGAGAGGTGGCAAGGACACCCACCAGAAACTTCTCCCAGGGCCTCTGCTGATGAGTCTATAAGCCCTGTTGGAGTGAGCCATCTGTTTCCTGCTGGGCCTCTGGCTGTTATGCCTCCCATAGCTCATTGGTATAACAAGCTAAATGCTCACGCTGCCTAGTTCTGTGAGAGTTATTATGAAAGGGCTTGCTTGTCTGTGTGGTTTGTTTTCTTTCTTAAAAATCCTTTTTATTATCTTTAAGTAGTTGTACCAAAGAGTTGCCAATTAACAAAGCAGTTTATAATTACAACACTTTTTTTTTTGTTGGTTGTGGGGCTTGAACTCAGGGCTTGGGCACTGTCCCTGCATTCTTCAGCTCAAGGCGAGCACTCTACCACTTGAGCCACAGCACCACTTCCAGTTTTTGAATGCTTTAATGGAGAGAAGAGTCTCATGGACTTTTCTGCCCGGCCTGGCTTTGAACTGTGATCCTCAGATCTCAGCCTCCTGGGTAGCTAGGATTACAGAAAGAAAGAAAGAAAGAAAGAAAGAAAGAAAGAAAGAAAGAAAGAAAGAAAGAAAGAAAGAAAGAAAGAAAGAAAGAAAGAAAGAAATAGAGAGAGAGAGAGAGAGAGAGAGAGAAAGAAAGAAAGAAAGAAAGAAAGAAAGAAAGAAAGAAAGAAAGAAAGAAAGGAAGAAAGAAAGAAAGAGAGAAAGGAAGGAAGAAAGAAAGAAAGAAAGAAAGAAAGAAAGAAAGAAAGAAAGAAAGAAAGAAAGAAAGAAAGAAAGGAAGAAAGAAAGGAAGAAAGAAAGGAAGGAAGGAAGGAAGGAAGGAAAGAAAGGAAGGAAGGAAGGAAGGAAGGAAAGAAAGGAAGGAAGGAAGGAAGGAAAGAAAGGAAGGAAGGAAGGAAGGAAAGAAGAGAGGAGAATTAGAGGTGAGAAGAACTGGTACTTGATGATTGACTTGCTATTCTATGTCTACTTCCCATTTGGTTTAACTTCCTTAGACAGCAGAAGAAATGTCTGGGATCCTCTAGACTGCAAATTACTCTTACACAGAGGAGCTGGGATGCAGTCCTTTGTTACTGAAAGCACAAGGTGAAGGAATAGGCTCCTCTACAATGATTTTGTTCAGTTAAGACAAAATAGGTTGTAAGAATTGTAGGTAGACTACTGTCAAAGAAACTAAGCGTGATCAGCACCCAATACCACACTAGCGACCTTCTAAGAGATAGTATCTCCCCTCCAAGATGTAGCTGGAATCAGAATGTCAAGGTCAGAAAGCTGGGGGTCATGTTCTTTGCCACCTTTTCTTATTTTGCCATTTCTGTGACTTTGGGTTTGGCTACTTCTAAATCACAATAATCAGCAGAATATATTTGTTTTTTTAAATTTATTTTTATTATCTTTTTATTGTAAAGATACTGTACAGAGGGGTTACAGTTACATGAATACGGTATTGAGTATATTTCCTCCTGAGCATTGTTACAGCCTCCTTAGTTTTTCTCCGGCCATACCTTCCCTCCCCACCTCCACCTAAACATTACACAATGATAACAGTTTACACTACATTTACCTGTATTACATATTGAAGTACACGTATACAGGAAGATATCAGCAGAATATATTTGTAAACCTCAACCCCACTCAGTTTATAGCAAATGTGTGCTATTCATAATCGCCCATCCACCTCTAAGCTCAAGAATTCTGCCTGAAGTGTGAATGCAAGATATAACAGCTTGGGCTGGGAAGGTGGCTCAGTGGTAGAGCTCTTGCCTTGAATGCAAGAAGCCCTGGGTTTGATTCTTCAGCACCACATAAGCAAAAGTAAGCTGGAAATGGCGCTGTGACTCAAGTGGTAGAGCACTAGCCTTGAGCTGAAGAGCTGAGGGACAGCGCTAAGGCCCAGAGTTCAGGACCCACAACCGCCCCCCCCCCCCAAAAAAAAAAGATATAACAGCTATCTGCCATTGAATGTGTCCATGGACGGTACCTTTAATGTTGTAATAACGTGTCCAGAGCAAAGAGGTTTCGATTCCATGAGTCAGATAATGAGTATCAGGCATTTTTGAGCAACATTTCCCCTCTATTGTTCTCCATTTTCCTCCAACATTCTTCTCCGCTCTCCAATGAGGAAGAGTCCTCTCATCACGCCTTCTGCTAACTTTCTAGATGCTCTTCTTTTCTTTTCTTTTTCTCCCACAGCCCTGCTCTCCACGTATCTTCTGAAATTGCTCATCTCCTTTTTCCAAATGAAGACTGTCAAGTCACCCGCGTGAGCCCATCATATGCAAGAAACGTGTACTGGACATGGAGGCCAGGCTACTCTGCTCACGGTGACTGTGGGTGGCTTTGGCTTCCGGAACTACCGCACTGAACCAGACAAAGAACATTTTGTTCCTTGTGGGAAGAGGACCAAGATGCTCTGTTAGCCCTTTCTGATGTCAAAGGTCACCTGACTGTTTGGCACTCTCATTCTGTATCTACAAGATACTTCTTGTGGTTTCAATCCCTGCTACAATGAGTGTTTCCATAAGTTCTTAGGCTGCTCTCAGGAGTATGTCTTGGGTTGATCTCTTGAGGACTGTGATCCTATGAAAAGGAACATAAATGGTTTATTCTAACTTCTGAGTAATAGTTAACATCATTCTTTGCTCCTCCATTGGAAATTGAGCATGTGGCTTATTTTATTTATTTTACAAAAGGAAATGGAAGTGGTGCTTGCATCCCATCCTGCCCTTATTCTCAGGGTAGCAGATGCTCCTATGGAGGCTCTGTTGTCCTAGAGTCTTCTAGAATTGCTGCTTGAATTGCATATTATCAGAGAGAAGTAAACTTTGTAGCTTGTATTAGGAACTGAAATGTGAGATTATTTGTTGCTGCAACATAACCCTGCCCGGGCTGACTGATAGAATGACCTAACATGAATCACACCCTCTGTCTGAGGCCACAGTTATTCACATGTAAAAGGTGTTAGTTGGACTGAATTATCACTTACGTGTGTGTTTCTCCTCACTCTGACACCCAAAAGGCTGTGCATCTCCCTTGACAGCATCCTGGCAAGATGGTGGGCCCATCAATTGTTCTTCTGGGAGACTTTGCACAGAGCTCAGGGAGGATTAAGATTTGAGTGTAGATAACAGCCAGCAGCAATAGAAGGAGACAGCTGGCTAAGCAATTGTAAACTATCATTGTCAAATGCCCAAATAAATGCTTGTCCCAATTTGGAAGCTGAGATTTCTCTTTATCTTATTATATTTTTTTACTGTCTTTCAAACTGACATATGCATAATCCATAATGCAATTGCCACCTTATTTTCTCAGGGGTAACTGCCTATTGTGGAAAGTAGTTGAACAACTGAGTTGCAGAGTAGATAAATGCTACCCTAATGAAATCAGAACCCCTCATCAGTTTTAAAGTAGAAGCCTTTTATTATTTAAGCCAACTTTTTTTTGGGGGGTCCGGTCGTGGGGCCTGAACTCTGGGCCTGGGCGCTGTCCCTCAGCTCTTTAGCTCAAGGCTAGCGCTCTACCACTTGAGCCACAGCACTACTTCCAGCTTTTTTTCTTTTTGCTTATGTGGTGCTGAGGAATCGAACCCAGGGCCTCAGGCATGCAAGGCAAGCGGTCTACCAATGAGCCACCTTCCCAGCCCATAAGCCAACTTTTTATAAGGTTTATATATGTGGTCGTATATGTTTTCCTTACGCTTACAAGTAACCCCATCCCTGTTTCTTTTTCAGATAACTGGGCTTGAATTCAGGGCTTCACACTGACTGAGTTTGCTTGCTCACACTGATGCTGTAGCTCTTGAGTCGCTCCTCCATCCTGGGTCTCTTGCTAGCTACTTGGAGATGGAGTCCCTTGTACTACTTTGCCTGAACTTACTTCACTTGTGCCTTGAAATTTTTTTAAATAGCTGAAGCAGAGAATCATAGAGGAATTCTATTTGCAGATTTCCCTGATTTGACCAATTTATAGCAGATTCCATGCAGAAAATTCAGACTTGTGGACCAAATTGGAATGTCTGTCTTGCCCTTGTTAGTAGTGTGATTTAAACTTGTTTAGTAAGCCTTGATTTCTCAAACTGTAGAATAAAGTTGATGTGGTTGGTTTAAAATAGTTTGAGGATCAACATAGGGTATGCCTGTATAGTCCCTGAGACACCTTGCTCAGTCCCCAAGGGGAAAGGCCAGTTGCATTGCTAGCAGGGTTGTCAGCGTCCTCATGGGTACCACTGTGGGATGTTTGCTCCTGCAGATGAAACATGGGAGCCTCTCTCTGATGACTTTGCTGGTTCTGGTAACACATCTTAGCATATCAGATTCTACTGACATCCAACAGCCCCAGGGAAGATTAACTGCCCTGAATGGCACACTCTGTCATTTTCAGCATGACTTCACCCATAGATATCGCAGGGGATTTTTTCATAAAACCCAGCTTAGTGAGTTAATCAACCCTTGGGAGGTATTAGAGGACAGAATAGATGTACATTTCAAACGGGCTTTATCCCTAAATCGTTCTAAATCACATGTCTGAACAATTTTCTTCCCTCCTGCAGTTAACTCGTTGGCCCAAATTTATTGAGTACTTTTTAGTTACTCTGGTTTTGAAATAATCCTTGCTATCCTTCATCGGTTTAACAAATGCTTCCCTCTCTTTCTTGCTGTCTGGGGAAAGGGGAACGATGACATTTTAGTGGAGCTGTAATGTTTGTAAACTCAAGTGGTGACACCTCCCATTAAGGAGTGTCTCATTTATGGGAGGATGTGCCAGTGAGCATCAATGTAACTTATCATGAAAGAATTTTAGCTTCAAAATGGTTTAATAATGATAGTTAATATTCACTGATTGCTGCTTACTATACACCAAGCACTGTAAATACTTGAGATAGAATAAATCACTCTGGCATATAAATCAGAACAGCCCCAAGAGTTATTATGTTCCACTGTCTTCTTCCTTGTAAAACTATAGAATGAGTACACTGGTTTAAGCAACCTTCCCAAAGTCCTTCAACTAATAAGTACAGAATTGAGACGTAAGCCTGTATTGGCACATTCGACAGCTTACGCTTTAATCCCACTGTACACTTCTGTCCCCAATGTGAGAGATGTTTGCTAATGGAAGCCGAGGAAAGAGCTGAGTCTCAATTCAATCAAGTGACTAGACTACATCACCGGAGCTGAACTTTGAGTGATGTGCACTGCTATTCTATCCAATTTTCAACCAGAGAAATGAATAAAAGGCACTGAAGAATTGGCTCATTTCTGAAGGCACTGTGTAATATACAGATAATTCCTTAGCTGCATGTGCTTCACTTGGTTGCTTATGTTCAAGGAACGCTTTCATTTCACTGCATCATACATTGTACCAAAGCAGGGATTTCTGACTGTTTTGTTTGTTGATTTATGTCCCTAAATTAATCAGTGCTTGGTGTGTTGACTCAGTGAATGCGTTTATGATCTCTAGTTCCTGGGTGCATATGTTCCTGCCTATAGCCTGTGCTGTCTGCCCCTCCTGGTGGTTTATCCGGCTTGGCTGTGAGCTCATCGTCAGGGGGAGGCAGGTCTGCAGGCAGCTTGCCTGGGCCTCTCTCGTGTGGCATCTGTTCACACAGATCGGTGTTCATTTGCTTTGGTTGATCAGGAAAGCACAGATCTCACTGATCCTAGACTAGTGTTTAAATATTAACTTCTCTGCTTACAGTTTCTTTAAGATGCAGCTGCACGAATTTATATCTCACATGGGTTCGCAGGACAGACCCGAATTTCGATTGCATCAGGAATGAATATCAACTTTCTTGCAACTTCCTCACCCAGTGAGTAGAACTTTTATTCCCAGATTCACATTGAGACCGGACATTTATGCTTTTGGTCTTTAGCAGACAGCTCTGGTGTCTGCATACATGATGAACTGAACTTCTGGACCTTTCTTAATATTAAAGTTCCATCCCTGAGGCATGCATTTTTATATTTGGTCCCAGTTCCTCCATAAATTCTTTGGTTTTTTTTTTTTATCATTTCTTTTCTTATGGGCTTCTTCTTCATCTCTTATTGGATTAACTTCATTTTGTATGGGAAAAAGTAATAAATTTTGGTGAGGTTTTATCTAGCATTCTATTTGTTTTATCTTGAAGAAAGAAAATGTCAGCTCAGTCTGCTATTCTGATAAAAACCGTAAGCAGCTTTCTGCATGGTAAAAGCCTTGCTAGGGACACCAGTATCAAATTTAGAATTACCTTTCTTAACTGACACCCCAATTCAACTTTGACTCATGATGGGTAGAACTATCCACACAGAGCCCAGCACATGATAGGTCAGTAGGGACATTTGTGATTTGGTGAAGGAGCAGCTGTCCATTCACCCTCAGCCTTTACCGCTGACTGGTTGTTCCCCAACACCAGCAGACTCAGGATTATATCCCCAAATCTCTTACATTTTAGTCAGCATTTGCCATCTTTACTCACAGAACTTTCCAAAATACTACCTATTCTTACTATGTCATCCCTGGGCTCTCTTTTAACTTGCCTTGCTCTGTGAATTTGACTCTTATCTTCGCCATGGTTTGCCATGATTTGTTTGCAGTATTGTATCCTTGGCTGTTGCTACTCACAGGCAAACTAGATTCGAGGTTAAGCAGTGAACAACTTCCATGCTGTGTAACAGGGAAAAGATGACTGGTAGATGAGTCCAGACAAAAGCTCATAATAGAAACATTGTCTAAGATGTACATTCTAAGAGTAAGGTACAATTTATATCTTGAAGGCAAGAAAGATCTGAGGATTCAAACAGAGACAAGAAGACTACAGCTTAGTTATAGAAAGAGGGTCTATAGCTAAGGCTTGCATAATAGAAGATCAGTTGAAAACTGGGGAGCTAGAGATTTGTTTTTGTTTGTTTTTTAGCTTCTTCCTGACAAAAGCAGGGTATGTGTGTGCACATTTGTGTGAGTTCATATCATATGCATACGATTTAGTTTTTAAGATTTTCATGGTTGGCCAGAGGTATTTCAGTAGAGGGAATTAAGAGGCTCAGAGTGCCTGGGAAGCGGGTAGTGCTGATTGTCTGCAATGTACAGTGTCCACAAAGGACAATGGAGTGCAAACATGACTCCTTGCCTTCTTCCCTCCAGTGGTAGGTAGTTAGAGGCCTAGGTGGGATGGGAGAAGGCCCTAGCTGGAATTGCTGTTATATGTGGGCTGAAAAGAAGTTGAGGGTATTTTTATCCTCCTTGCCTTCCTCGCCTTTGCTGTGGAAACCTTATTAGGTTGTTACAGTCTCAGCAAATAAATCTGAGAATTCATTTTTATTTATATATGTTTGCTCGGCATTTCCTGTGATAGACTTCAGTTGTAAAGAGAGTTATAAATGCCGTTTCTGCAGGCTGTTTTTACTGCAATGTATCTGTGTTATTTCGGAAGGCCCCGCTGAGACTCGATTCCAAAAGGTCTTGTTGTTGGATAGAGGTCTGCACCTTGTTAGCTGCAGCCCAGAGAATTTTTGATTGACATTCTGGAGCTTTCCAGTTATCCAGAGTGGTCAGCAGAGGTACCCTGTGTGGCTGCCTTTCTATCTGTGCCCTTCCATCCACTGGCTATGGAGTTGCTCATTCATGTGTGTAATATGCATAGATACATATACATATATATATGTGCATCTCTGTCTGTGATTGTCTATCTCTCATATTTCTATTATTATTTCTTGTTTGTGTGTGTGGGTCCTGGGGTTTGACCTCAGAGCTTGGGCACTGTCCCTAAGGTTTTGTGTTCAAGATTAACACCAGTACTTTCAGCTTTTTGGTGCTTAATTGGAAATAAGTGTCTCATGGATTTTCCTGTCTAGGCCGACTTTAAACTGTGCTCTTCACATCTCAATCTCTTGAGTAGCTAGGATTACAGGGAAGAGCCATCAGTGCCTGCCTTATCCATTTTTATTTTTATAACCCAGACTGTTCTGATCATAAAGGATGTAGTATAGAATACAAACAAAACAAAACATGGACTGGAGCTATGGCTCTCAAGTTGTAGTGCATATGCTTAGTTGTACAAGGCCCTGGGTTCAAACTCCAGGACCACCAAAGCAAAACAGCTCTACCCTCTTGGACCATGGATTGTTATAGAAGTTGAGAATTACACTTTAAATACCCCTACTTATTTTATTTGGTCAATAAATAATATAGGTACAAATACAGATGTTGTAATGAAATAAATACAGTAGATTAGTGGCTCGAGGAATGCTGATGATGAAGAGAGGTAATGGGAGGAGTAAAGGTATGCGGGATGGGGGTGATTTAAGAATGGATCCAGAGGAGACTCCTCTCGGGGGTTCTCTGGATATATGTGAAACAAAAGACTTGTTGTGTAAAATGGTGCTCCCAATAGAAGGAAGGATAGAAAGCTCTCATGGTTTGAGGAAACATACTTGACATGATTTAACAAGACATGATGTTCACTGTGGCTCCAAGTTGTTGAAGGGCTGGGCGTGGACAGTCAGCAGGGAGAGCTGAGTAGAAGCAAGGTTATGGGAGATGAATGATGAAAGGCCTTGTAACACATTGCAAGGATGTTGAGTTGTAGTGGGCTGACAAGTGTTTGAGCTAAGAAATGACATGGATAGATTAATCTGTTCAAGGAGCACTCAGACTTGGCAATGGTATCCCCAGGGAAGACAGCAAGAGACCAGTTTAGAGGCTGAATTTGATGCTGGTGAAATATGACAATCGTTTGGGGCAGAGTTGCAGCCACAAGACTGCTGAGTAGATTTCATTGTGTTTTGATTTTTACTGGGCTTTTTAAAGGCAAAGCAGAAAAAAAACATTATTGGTAGATGACATTAAACATATAAATAAATAGAACCAAGGACAATTCTTAAGATTTTTTTTTTTTTGCCTTTAATGCAGGAAGAAAGATCACCGCATGCAGAGGCAGAAATACTGGAGAGCAGTAAATTGAAGAGAAAAGTTGACCTTCAGTTGGTATATATGGTATTTCAAGAATAATCATCAGGGAGTGAATGCCAAGAGAGAGGCAAGGTCCAAGGATAAACTCCTAAGGTCTCCAGTATTTTGAAGTTCAGAAGAGGAAAATAATTCAGAAGTCTGAGAAGAGTGGCCAATGAGGTAATCACACAACCTTTGCTTCTGAAAAAGATTCCGAGGAGCAGCAGCTGTGCTGGAAGGACTGCTGGTGGACACAGTTAAGGGGAAGCTGAGACATGGTCATTAGATCTGGCCGCATCCACGCGATCATAGATAATGAGGAAGCTTTGTCAATGAAATTGGGGGGCTCCGATCCTGAATGGAGAAGTTCAGGAAAACCTTGGAGGTAAAGAGTAGAAGAAGTATAGCACTTTTTTCCCCCCAAAAGTCTACTATGAGTTCAAAACAGGAAACAAGAGGGCAGATTTCAGTGTCTGAGGACCTTGACTCTGTAGATCAATTTCTTTGTATTTTCTGTTGTCCATGCTAGGGCTTGAACTCAGGGCCTAGCCACTATCCCTGAACTTTCCTTCTCAAGACTAGTGCTTGACCACTTGATCCACAGCACCACTTCTGGTTTTCTGATGGTTTATTGGAGATGAGTCTCATGGACTTTCCTGCCCCGGCTGGCTTTGAACTGCAATCCTCAGATCTCAGCCCCATGAAGATTATAGGTGTACACTAGTACCCAACTGTAGATAGATTTTATTGTCTTCTTTCTCTTCTTCCTTCATCTCTTCCTCATTCATGCTTTTTGTTCATTTGGGATACTAAGCTTAAATACTGAACAAAACATCATAAAGTAGGTAATTTGTCAAACATGGTACAAAGCCAGAGGTATCTAATTTGATTTCACTTCTGCTACAATAACTTTGTAAACTTATGTTTATTTACCTTAGAGAAACAAAGACGGCATCCTTTCATAGGTAATTTTCATTTCGGTCCTTTTCATAGTTGCTCACACATCTCACTCACCCCTCAAGGGCTCATTGACAGAGCATGATGAAGTAGGTCAGTGTGGATATCTTTGCGTTTCACAGTACATTTAATAAAATGTAGATATTTTCCTCTCCTTTCCTTCATCCCTGCCTACCCCTTCACACATCTACACTAATAGCATAGTGTACTGACTTGTAATGACCTCTGCCATGACTTCTTCTCTTCCCTCTTCACTTTTGAGTCTCATGAATGGAACCCCAGTAGCTAACAGACAAGAACAGATCCCTTTGGGGACTGGCAGCTTTCCCAATATCATGTGTGTTGTGAAGCTGTACCTTAATGGCTACTCATGGTGGCACATTGTACCAACAGCTCATGCATCAAGTGCTCCCTAAACAGCAGTACTCCCTAACGTGACAGATCGTTACAGGTTCATTATAGCCTCTAAGTCAATGAAGTGGGAAGAATGGACTATCATCTTTAGCCCTTCGGGAAAAGAGTGATTTTGCCTCTTCAAAGGTACCACCTGTTATTTCATCCATGTCCAGTATTTTAGAATCTCTCTTTCTCAGGCTTGAATACATATGCCATGCTGTAAGACCGGAGTGGGGATGTGGAAGGTGGGGGGTGGGGGGGTTGGAGATGGGAAGGGGAAACAAAGGAGGAGGCAACAATGCTTGATAAGAAATGTACTCATTATCTTTCCCATGTAATTGTAACCCCTCTGTACAATATTTTAGCAATAAAAATTACTTTCAGTGATATTCAGTGATATCTTAATCACCATATCATTTTCAAGTGAGAAAAGAACACTAAACTGGAACACTAGTCAGATGGGAATAAATTAATAGTATTTATTTGAAAATTTTATGGACAATTACAAATACTGGCTGATCAATAGATGTATACAAATATACATAAAACCCATTTGTGCATATGCACACACAAACATGTATAAATGTATATATTGCCTGAAATTATCTAAATTATAATTAATGTCATACTTGACTGTACCAAGAATGCATCCGATCTATTAATCTTTATCTGAAAGCATTTATACTATTAGTTTCTCTGTCTACTTTACAATGCCCATGAGAGACAGATGACTGTGTGAGTAGTATAGAAATACAAAGAAGTACACGTGAAAACCACTGATTTGTTTGTTGAAAATAAAGAAACTCAGTAGAAATTTCTGTGATGAACAATTCTAAGCACCTGTTATTTACCAGGAAATACTCAAGAGACTGTAGAGTGGGAAGAACAATACTTAAAGCTTCTCAGTGTGGGTAACCGGGATAGACATCTTACATTGAGCTTGAAATGCAAGTTAGTTCATCTCCAAAGCCAAGAGTAGCTTGAAGGACCCAGAGATTCTGGTAGAAAGAGATTTTTGCTTGTCACAAAGGGCAATCTTTGAAATTCATCTGGGTTTATATTGGCTGTCAAATAAATATTCTTTTTGGTCCCTTTTTTTGGGGTGGGGAGTGGTGCTGGGAACTGAACTCAAGGTCTCAACCTTGCTGTGCAAGTATTCTCCATTGGAGCCAGACCCTCCAGTTCTTTTGCTTTTGGGCTACTTCAGGTAAGATATTGTGATTTTTGCATGGTATCAATCTTGACCAGGAGCCTTTTGCTTCCATGTCCAGAGTAGCTGAGATTTCAGCCTTGCACTACCATGCTCTGCCATTTCAGTTCTTTTACATAAGTAAAGCTGGCAACAATTTACAATAGTAAACTGTGATGAAATCTCGTACTTTCACATAATGAGCTCATCTAATGCTCCTACTTAGTAAAAATTACATGAGGAGGTAATCATGGATCAAGAAGAACTTTACAGAAGGTATTTAAGTTAATAATGAAGGTATACTGGGCTTGGATGTACTAGGCTGTGTAAGGCACAGTTCTATTAACAATTCCACCCGAGAAAGTCAAAGAATTGGGGCCATTGGTTGGCTGGATATGGAAGGCTGTGGCAGTGGCTATTTACAATACATGATGGAATTACTTCAACGTTTTATCAAACTTTATACTAAGCAAGATTCAACTTAACTTTATCTCTTCCTGGGTTAATTTATAAACAAATAAATCTAATAAACTTTTCTCTGAAGGTTTTAATAAAGTCTGCCTTCATTCAAGCCAGGAATTAAATGCACTATGTATTTATATTCATCACAATTTTAGTATATGCCAAGGATCAAGCAAGTTTTGGAAACAGGGACATTGTGTTTATTCTGGGATCAGATTGCCTATGTAAACGAATATGTACCCTAAGCAAAATTGCTTAGCTTGTTTAAGTGTCATTTTCTTTATCTATGAATTTGGAATATTTGAAGTTAGTATCTCATAGAGTTATTCAAAAGATCAAGGTTAACCAATCTATGTAAAATGCTAAGCACATTTGCTAATAGATTCCTGGGAACAGCCAATAAATGTTGGCTATAAAATGATAATGTTCGCTCTGTAAGTGCCAGTCTTTAACACAGCCTTAATCTACATTTATGAAGTGTCTTTGAAGCCAAACTTCTCATGAGAAGGTGACTTGCTGTCCTTTAGTTATTGGAGCATATTATGTGAATTGTTTACTGGAGGTGGAAGTGAGTGGGAAGTTGTACTTTCTGACCTCATTGAGGAATATAGAGACCTTTGAATATGATCATCCAACCCTCAAACCAAAGTACAGATGCACCAGCAAATGAAACCCTTTGTTCAATTTCAGGAAGCTTACAAGCCTATGCATCCTTGAGTTACTAGATAGGAAAGATATTTTAGATACTAATTAATTTCTTACATAATCTTAAAGATGAGTAGTATCAAGACTAAAGATGTTGCTTTTGGTTCTGTGCTTGGCAGAGCTGTGCTCTTAAGCTTGCTCATGTCTGTGTCTATGGGGCTTGTGAGTTTGTTGCCTTTCATGAAAAAAGAGACACTGGAGGTGGGATTGAGACAGGAGGATAGGAGGATAATGTTCCGCATTATTTTAGTGAGTTCAAACACTCATCTTTAAAAATCTAACATGTTGGCTTTGTGTATTTAAACAACCCACAGTCCTTTATTATTCGTCACTCTTTGCATAGGTAAAGATTCATTTTTACTTCATTGAGGATCTCAAGGGTCAGCCATCGGCTGAAGATCTGACTGGGGAAGGGAAGAAAGAGGGGGATCTACTTTCATAGTCACCTTACCACGTGGCTGAGAAGTTGGTACTGTAAGAACCTTTCATTCTGAGTTCATGATAACGCGACTAATCAACACACATGAGCGAGATGTAATATCACTATATTTAAAGATGGTGGAAAGAGGCCATGAGCCTTCAAAAGGCCAAGACTGGAATTCTCACCCAACACCTCCAAGAAGGCAAGAGGCTCAGTAAGACTCCTCCATCTCAGTTCAGTTAGACCCAACTTTCCAAACTGCCACATAACTAACAGCTGTGTGTGTGTGTGTGTGTGTGTGTGTGTGTGTGTGTGTGTGTGTGTGTGTTCTGGTCCTAGAGCTTGAACTCCTGAGCTTTTGCTCTCAAGGCTAGTGCCCTACCATTGAGCAACAGCTGCACTTTGGGCTTTTTGGGTGCTTAATTGGAGATGAAAGTCTCACAGATGTTCCTGCTGGGGCTGGCTTCCAACTGCAAGCCTCAGACTCCTGAGTATTCCAGGCATTAGCCACGGGGTCCGGCAATAGCTTTTGTTTTAAGCCACTCTCTTTGTGGTGATTTGTTGTAGCATCAGTAGAAAACCAATGTAGTTCTCTAGGAGCAAAGACAGATATTTTTCAAAAACAGCAACAATCGATATCTAAGAAAAAAAGGAGAAAAGAAGCAATACCCAAGAATAGGACATATCAAACAAATTCAAACCCTGACAAAGTTTTGTACACTATCCCCTTACTGTTCATCAAACTTGTATCACTTCCAGCTGACCTGGGGTAGCTTTTTACCCCTGCATCACCAGATGCACATGCTGCAGGGAGGGGCTGCCTTGACGTGAACATCAAACATCTCTCTGGAGCTACAGAGAGGTGGGAAGCCAACTGATGGTGTCCCCCACCCCACCTGACCCTGCCAAGCTGGACAATCTTGCGCTTTTTGTAACCATGACTCCAGTAGCCTGCCTCCTGCTCTGCTCCAATCTATTCTTCCATAATAATTTATGAGCTACTACTCATTTAAAACCCTAGGAGCTCTGTAATAGAGAAAAAGAAAAAAATTGAAGAGAAGAATTAATGAAAGGAATTGCAATCATGCTGTCTCGTCTGTCTCATACCTCAAAAATATTTATTGCAGTTCTTCTCTTCTATCAATGCTTTTTATTCCCTTCCCAGTCAGCCTTGAGGATATACCTAGTATAGCAACCCAGACCTTCATCTCTGAGAAACGTAGGTCCTTGCTTAACTATCTTCTTTGCGGACTGGGTTTGCTATGCTTATTTATTTGCAGTCAAGGGATTCTGAAGTAGAAAGTCTTAGTTCCAACCATTGTCTTTCCTACCTTCTTCCTCACCCTACCTCGAACTCAGCAGCCTGGAATTGCAGATTTGGGAGGTACATGCTTTTCCCCAGGGGTCACTGGAGGACATGGTAAATGAGACCACATTTGGCTTTTTTCATTTGATTCCTGAATCTATGTATCTTCCTTGTTGATAACACAGTGCCATCTCTAGGTTTCTGATCATGTTAAAGGATGGTGTCCTATCCTATCACAGATGGTTTCCTTGCAAGTGGTGCTTTGTGGCTTTGTCTTTATCAGGCCAGGAGCTTCTGCACAATGTACCATGGATACAAGGCCACGATGTATGCCTTCTCCATGCTTAGTGCTGAAATGTGAGATCTCTGCTTCAAGATTAAGACACTCAGTAGGACTTGGGGTAGCAATGCTGCTTGAGATCCTTTGGGCAGAAAAGATTTACCCACAAACAGAATACCTATCTGTTCCTGTGGCTGTGACTCACTGATGAGTCTTTCTAGAATGACTCAATAGCGTGAACTTGACATGGAATCTTCAGTTTTAAAGGAATGACACCATATTGGAAGCTCATTTTGGCCTCTGCCACTGGCAGTTGGGTATTTGATATAGCTAGATAAGTTATGAGATTGAAAATCCATGCTATTGGGCCAATGCGTATCTTCCATTTTTGCCAATGTAGATATTTAATTAAGATGCCCTGCATGTGATTCCTGCATGAGTATGACAGAGGCTGGCTGCTGCCATCTGCCAGAAGTGCTTCATCTGTTTATCCAGTGACTTGTCTGTGGTAGTTGTTCTCAGTGGGCATTAGTAGACAACACAGAGACTTTAATAATTCATGCCACTTCCATATATTAACCACATATCTTTACCATAACTCTTTATCTCTAATTTTGCTATTGTTTCCATCTAAGCACTTGGCTAGTTGTCCAGTTCATTTACTAATGACAGTGGCTCCTCATCTGTTCTAATCTTGGACCATTTCCCCTTGCATTCATGGTGGATGACATGGTGTAGTGCCTAAAGCTCTACCCATTGGGAAGACTTTTCATTATCACTGTTTTACAAGACCACCTCTGAGTGAGGCTGTAACACAGCCAGCTTCTAATTTTGGCTTGCAGCCTCACACTGAGTTGTGCATCTGTTAACCAGGATCAGGATTTTTCTTGCTCCATTTGCAGGTCACTTATGTATATGGTATTCTGTTGTGCTATCATTCTTGTTTACTCTGTAGATGTTTTTCAGCTTTACTTATCTATTCAGAAACCAACTTAAGACTGTTTAATTTTGGACTTTTATTTTAAAATTTTTGCCTCATTTTTATTTATTTCTTTATCCTATTTTGTGTGGCATTTGCATCTTTGTTTATATTTCTTAAGCCCAAATTTATAACATTGACTATATATTTTTATTTTTTCTACTGTAGATATCCATGACTTTGAAGGTCAATATTTTATCTCTATTTTATCTATTGTTAAAAGAAGAATTTGATATTTCTGTCTGTGGATTTGTCTTCATATTTTTTGAGCTCTGTCATATTTTGCTTGAAACTTTTTTAAACTCTGTGATGCACACTATGATAGTTACATGTTTTGACCTTTAAATATTGTATAATATCTCCTTGAGTAACACTCCTTTAAAAATATATTTGAAGCCAAGTGTTGGTGGCTAATGCCTAGCTACTAGCTATTCAGGAGGCTGAGATCTGAGAATCACTGTTCAAAGGCAGCCTGGGCAGGAATGTTTGTGAGACACTTATCTCGAATTAACCACAAGAAAACCAGAAATGGCACTGTGGCTCAAGGGGTAGAGCACTTGCCTTAAGCTGAAGATGTCAAAGACAGCACCCACAGTTCAAGACACATGACTCACAAATCTCTCTCTCTCTCTCTCTCTCTCTCTCTCTCTCTCTCTCTCTCTCTCTCTCTCTCTCTCTCTCTCTCTCTATCTATCTATCTATCTAATGGACATTGTCTTTTTTATTGTGAAAATATTGTACAGAAGGGTTACAATTACATGGGCAAGGTAATGAGTATATTTCTTATCAAGAATTGTTGCCTCCTCCTTTGTTTCCCCTTCCCATACTTTCCCATCTCCCCCGCCCCCTCCTGCCCCCATGCCAAAGTTGTACAGTTCGTTTTTCAACATAACGTCTTGTACATCTTATTGTTGCAATGGGTCTACCTGTATCCCTATTTAAGCAATTTGGTTTTTTTCCCTTCCCCTCCACAAATTATACCAACATGAAATACAGTGAAAACAGGAGTTATACTGTGGGGGAGGGGCATACAAAGCAACAAAGAAATCATCTTATAAATATGTTAGAAACAATCGTAAGAAAGGAAAAACATTTGAATCCTTATCTTGGGGTTCATTTCGCCTAACATCAACTTATCTGACCATTTCTGCTTGTTTCAGACATATACTAGTTATTGCAAATAAGGAAAAACATGGGACCTATGTTTCTTTGGGCCTGGCTTACTTCACTTAATATAATTTTTTCCAAGTCTTTCCATTTCCTAACAAATGGGGAAATGTCATTCTTTCTGATGGAGGCATAGAATTCCATTGTGTATATATACCACATTTTCTTGATCCATTCATCTACTGAGGGGCATCTGGGTTGGTTTTAACTCTCATACCAAAACCAGGCAAGGACTCATCAAAAAAAGAGAACTATAGATCCATTTCTTTGATGAATGATGCAAAATTCTCAACAAAATTTTGGCCAATCGACTTCAACAATTCATCCAAAAAATTATACACCACAATCAAACAAGATTCATTTCAGGGATGCAACACTGGTTCAATATATGCAAATCAATTAATATAATTTATCACACCAACAAGAGCAAGGATAAGAACCACATGGTTATCCCAATAGATGTAGAAAAAACATTTGACAAGATCCAACACCCCTTTATGATGGAGGTTCTGGAAAAATTAGGAATCTGGGGAACATTCCTCAATACAATAAAGGCTGTATATGACAATCCTACAGCCAGCATTATACTTAATGGTGAAAAACTAAAGCCATTTCCTCTCAACTCAGGTATGAGACAAAGATGTCCACTCTCTCCACTTCTCTTCAATCTAGTATTAGAATGTCTAGCTACAGCAATAAGACAAGATGCAAACATAAAAGGGATCTAAATAGGGAAAGATGAAGTAAAACTCTCCCTCTTTGCAGATGACATGAGCTTGTATTCTACGCCTCCATCAGAAAGAATGGCATTGCCCCATTTGTTAGGAAGTGGAAAGACTTGGAAAGTATTATATTAAGTGAAGTAAGCCAGGCCCAAAGAAACATAGGTCCCATGGTTTCCCTTATTTGCAATAACTAGTATATGTGTGAGTCAAGCAGAAAAGGTCAGATAAGTTGATGTTAGGGAAATTAACCCTAAGATATTTATTCAAATGTTTTTTTTCTTTCATGTGATTGTTTCTAACACATTTATAAGATTAGTTATTTGTTGCTTTGTATGCCCCTCCCCCACAGTATAACCCCTACTTTCACTGTATTTGATGTTGGTATAATTTGTGGAGGGGAAGGGAAAAAAACAAATAGTTTAAATAGGGATACAGGTGGACCCAATGCAACGATGAGACTTACAAGTCGTATGTTAAAACAAACTTTACAACTTTGGTGGGGGGGGGAGGGTTGGGGGGGGGTCGGGGGGAGGATGGGATGGGAAGGGGAAACAAAGGAGGAGGGTACAATGCTTGGTAAGAAATGTACTCATTATCTTGCCCATGTAATTGTAACCCCTCTGTACAGTATTTTCACAATAAAAAATGTAAAAAAAAATAATAATCTCAGGGACTCCACTCCCAAATTACTCAAGCTGATTCAAAACTTTGGTAAAGTAGTAGAGTACAAAATTTACCCTCAAAAAATGAGTGGCTTTTCTGTATGCCAACAATGAGAAAAATGTGGCTGAAATCAGGAAAGCAACTCCATTCGTATTAGCCACACAAAAAATAAAATACCTAGGAATTAACTTAACCAAAGAAGTGAAGGACCTCTATGATGAAAACTTTAAGAACCTGAAAAAGGAAATCAAAACAGAACTTAGAAAGTGGAAGAACCTCCCATGCTCCTGGATTGGAAAGATCAAAATCGTGAAAATGGCAATACTTCCCAAAGCTATCTACAAATTCAATGCAATACCTATCAATATTCCTACCTTATTCTTCAAGGAAATAGAAGAGGCAATCCAAAAATTAATATGGAACAATAAAAGACCCCGAATAGCAAAAAACGATCCTTAACAGAAAGAATAGTGCTGGAGGAATATCAATACCAAATTTCAAACTCTACTACAAAGCCATAGTAATCAAAACAGCTTGGTACTGGCACAAGAAAAGTCCTGAGAACCAATGGAATCAAATTGAAAATCCAGAAATGAACCTACAAACATATAGCCATCTAATCTTTGATAAGGGAGCTAAAACAATAGAATGGAAGAAAGACAGCCTCTTCAGTAAATGATGCTGGCAAAATTGGTTAATCACTTGTAGAAAACTAAAGCTAGATCCCTATCTATCACCCTGCACCAGAATCAATTCCAAATGGATCAAAGACCTTGGAGTCAAATCAGACACTCTGAGAATATTACCTGATGGAATAGGAGAAACGCTAGGTCTCCTTGGCCCAGGCCGAAATTTTCTTAATAGAGACCCGGAAACACAACAAATCATCGAAAGGTTGGACAAATGGGATTGCATGAAATTGCAGAGCTTCTGCATGGCAAAGGACATAGCTAGCAAGATCAATAGAAAGCCCACGGATTGGGAGAAGATCTTCACTAGCCATACAGCGGACAAGCCTCTCATATCTAAAATATACTTGGAACTCAAAAAAATTAGATCCCCCAACAACAAATCCTCAAAGAAACAACTGCCCAATAAATAAGTGGGCTAAAGATTTAAAGAGAAACTTCTCTGAAGAGGAAAGAAGGATGGCCAACGGAAACATGGAGAAATGCTCAACCTCTCTAGCCATGAAAGAAATGTAAATCAAAATAACATTGATATACCATCTCACACCAGTTAGAATGGCTATATACAAGAACTCTAACAACAGATGCTGAAGGGGATGTGGACAGAAGGGAACCTTACTTCATTGTTGGTGGGAGTGTAAACTTGTTCAACCACTTTGGAAAGTTGTATTGAGGTTTCTCAAAAGACTCCACATAGAGCTCCCCTATGACACATTGTCTTTTTATTTTTTATTTTCTTTCACCCTCTCTTTGCCCTCTTTTCTTCCTTCGTTCCTTCCTTCGTTCCTTCGTTCCTTCGTTCCCTCCTTCCTTCCTTCCTCCCTCCCTCCCTTCCTTCCTTCCTTCTTCCCTTCTTTTTTTTTTGTGTGTATGTGTCAGTCTGGAGGCTGAGTGCTGTCTCTTAGCTTTTTATCAAGGCTAGAACTTTACCACTTGAGCCAGCAGCTCCACTTCCAGCTAATTGAAGATCGAGTCTCATGGACTTTCCTAAATTGACTGGCTTTGAACCATGATCCTCAGATTTCAGTTTCCTGAGAAGCTAGGATGACAGGCGTGAGCCACTGGTGCCTGGATATGAGGTATGTCCTTGTTCCTTTTATTATTATCCTGTCTTTATATTAATAAATCTCCTTCAGAGAACCTGCAACCAAGTCTTGTTTTTATCCAATCTTGCAACTTGTACATTTTAATTTGTCTCAATAAGTTTAAGCTTAATTCGACCATCAATGTTTTGTGTTTCCCATTGACACCATTTACATTTTGTTCTTTGGATTCTTCTTTCTTGTATTTTTAATTGTGTATTAACATCCAATTTTATGCCATTGACTTATGAATCATGAAGTCTTAAGTTATTTTCATGTCTGCTCTATATATTGCAATGTGTGTTTAACTTATTGTAGTCTGTCAGTAAAATTATACTAACTCATTGGAAATATTGAGTTCATTCTTACTTTTTATTTTTATAGTAAAGGTGATGTACAGAGGGGTCACAGTTATATAAGACAGGTAAGGAGTACATTCCTTTTTTAACAGTGTCACCTATCCTTCATTTTCTCCCAGACTTTTTCCCTCCTGACCACATCATTGCTGGGTGAAAAATTAACAAAATTGACAGACCCTTAGCAAATTTAACTAAAAAGAAGAGAACACACCCAAATCAATAAAATTAGAGACAAAAATGAGAACATCACAACAGAAATAGACAAGATTCAGAATAATATTAGGGAATACTTCACAAAACTTTATGCCAATGAATCTGAGAATCTTTGAGAAATGAAAGTATTCCTAGAGAACATTGATATACTCAAACTGAATCAAGAAGATTTAACTCAACTAAATAGACCCCTAAGAAGTAATGGAATTGAAATAATAAAAAACTCCCATCCAAGAAAAAAACCAGGACCAGATGGATACTACAACCTTCAACTAGAATTCACTCCCATATTCCTCAGATTCTTCAATGAAATAGAAAAGGAAAGATCACTACCAAATATATTCTATGAAGTCAGCATAATGCTCATTGCTCATTTCCAAATCAGATGGAGTTCTTCTATTAGAGTGTTGCTTCATGCAACACAACTGGATAAGAGAGCTGATGGAAAGAGAACAGATAGAGAGAATGAAGCAAGTGGAGACCAAGGGGTACAAGGCTCATCAGCTCTTGGACTCTGAGTCCTCTGAGTTCCCTTAAACAAACTTTTTTTTATTAGATTTAGTACACAGAAGGATACTATAGATCAAATCAGGCTATTTATGTAGAAAACAAGGTTTTAACATATTTTGTTGTTACAGTCCTTCGCATAAGGCAGATTTTGTGTACATAGTGGTAAGCGATTCTGGGCAGAGGGAAGTGGTAAATATTTTTAAAATCTGAAGCTGTGACTTAGACATTGATCTTACTTCTTTTGTTTCAGCCTGATTCTCAGGGTCCAGTTTTCAGCCTCCTGAGTATGGAGAGGTGGCTTCCCACCTCTCAACCCTTTCCTCATGCTACAGCTCAGCTTCAGCATTATCTACTGGAGAGCATGTTCAGTTCCTACCTCTCAACCTTTTCCTCATGCTACAGCTCAGCTTCAGCATTATCTACTCTAGATCATGTTCAATTTGTCTCTCCATCCTAGAATCAGAACAAGGCTGAGAGAAATGTGGGAACAAGAGTAGATATGCCGTTGAAGGTGCAAGTGTTAATATTATGTGTGATTCTTTTTTAAAATATGGTTTTGCTTGTGATTTGATGATCTTTTTGATTTGAGGGAATTCTCTCTTCTTTCTGGTACCAAATTGTTTTTTCTTTCTTCCTTTCTCCCTCCTTCTCTCTCTCCCCCTCTCCTTCTCTCCCTCCCTTTCTCCTTCTCTACCTCCCCCCTCTCCCTCCCTTCCTTCTTTCCTTCTTTCCTTCCTTCTTTCCTTCTTTCCTTCCTTCCTTCCTTCCTTCCTTCCTTCCTTCCTTCCTTCCTTCCTTCCTTCCTTCCTTCCTTCCTTCCTTCCTTCTTGTTGGCCCTGGGGCTTGAACTCCATCCCTCAATGCTAGGGTTCTACCACTTGAGCCACAGTGCCACTGTCTAACACCACAGTTTCAAGTGGGGTGTCATTAGGATTATTCTTACTCTACATTTCTTTTTGCACCTGAAGTCCAATGATGTTTATTGACCATGCTTAGACATAGAATACTCACCTTGTTAAATCCAACCTTATTCCATTATAAAAGACCTTTAAATACATGGAATGACATATAGTTAATTTCTAACAGTTCATTTAATTGATTTATTAATTTCATCTTTTTTTTTACTGAATTTCCCTATCTGCTAACAGAGTACACGTTTTGCCACTTAAGTACACTTTAAAAAAATACTTATTTTAAAGTAATACTCTTTTAATCCAACTTCAGAGTTACCATCAGGCCTCCTGACCATGAGAGAGTGAGGGATAGACCCTCCCCCACAACACACACAAAAGGGCATTTCCACCAGACCACTGGTTGCTTTGTGGAGAATTTGTTTCCTCTTCCCAGAAGGAAGGGGATATTATGGAAACAAGAAATCCAGCAAAGGCAGGAAATGTGGTCAAAGTTGTGATAAATTTTAGAGTAATTAAATATAAAAGGCAGAACTAAGGAGACATGATGAATGAAACCTGCTGTGCCTTGAAGCAGAATGAAAGTGGCCAACTAAGAAAGAGGAAAAAGATTGAGGAAGGATAAACACTGAGTTTACCAATCAGCTCTTCCTTCTCAGGATGGGTGCTATGGTAAACACATCAATGATGTCTTTGCCATATCCATACATGGGAGTTGGCATGTAGAAGACTCACAGTCACTGACTAATAAATAGTACAAACTCAGCCTTCTTTACAAAGATTGTCAAAGGTACCCGCAGGGCTCTCCAAGCTCTCTTTGACTGAACACATTTGCCAGTACAACATTGTCAACACAATATGTAGCATTTTTTTCAGGGGAGTAAACAAAAGAGGTAGAATTATTTCAAGGGAGCAGAGAGAACAGAGCTGTGATTTTAATATCTTGTCAAAGATGTCTCCCAGTGGAACTCCATGACTTTTTTTGCTTAATCTGAGAGAAGAAAGGCAGTGCTGGAATGGACGAATACTAACTTGCCAGTTCTAAGACAATGAACAATTTCAAAAACCTTGCGCAATCCTGTCCAGAGGTTTCTATATTGTCTTTAC
Organism: Dipodomys merriami; assembly: GCF_024711535.1. NCBI lineage: Eukaryota > Metazoa > Chordata > Mammalia > Rodentia > Heteromyidae > Dipodomys > Dipodomys merriami. Next base: position 90,308,666 of record NW_027205603.1, read on the forward strand.
TCAAACTCTATTATCCATTTCAGAACTTACACATCATAACTTGCAATGACTTGTTTCTTAAGCCTCACATGCAGAGAGATAAGCACACAAAGGAACTGACAAAAATACTTGCTGAGAGATGTACTTTTTCTTAGCAGGATTGTGATTTTCAGTGTCTGAAGATTAAGGACACAGATGGAAATTGGATTGAGTATTCAGGCTTTGAGACTAGTAAGATGCTTTAAACCGTCAACTTTCTCCCCAAATACTGGAGGTTTCTGAAATTTTCAGTGAATTTCTTAGACCCTAAGTACTTTTCTCATCTATTAACAAGTACTGCAAAAATACTCAAGAAGAAGAAGGTACATAGTTTAGTGTACAACATCTATAAGAACAGCAAACGTGCATTCTAAAAGAACTGTTATCTCTAACAATTAAAACCAGTGTTCTCTAAGTTGACTCTAATAGACATTAGCATTTTAGTGTTTTTTTTTTTTTAGCTCCTCCCCTTATTCCTCCTCCACCATGCTGACCTGTAGGGGAGTTGTGTCTTTGATCATCTGGACCAGAAATTGTCCTCACACAGTTAAATCCAGCCTGAAAGAAATGAAAGTTTGCTAAAGGCTTATTATATATGTGTATTTTACACAATATATGTTATGTCTATATAATATGATATAAAAATTATTATCATGTCTAAAATATAATATAAAATGTTATATATTATTCATATGTAATGTAAAATATTATATATTCTGTATATATTATATAAATTATATAGGTTATAGACTATATATTATCTACATTATATAGATTACAGAATATATATTATCTCTCTACAGATAATATGGTATAGTTTTCTTCATACATAAACATACATAAAAATGAACAAAGAAAACCCATGAAATTGTTTTAGGAAGGGTAAGGAAGCTCAGGGAGATGGATAGAGGGCTAAATTTGATTGGGATATGTTGTATGCATATATGGAAATGTCATAGTAACCCTTTGTTACGACTAATGCATGCTAATGTTTTTAAAGAAAGAAAATACAACCCTATGATCTGTGGAAATTGTTTTAAGAAGGGAAAGGGGCCAATGATGGAGAGGTTAAGGTTGATGTGTACACTGTATTCATGTATGGAAATGTCACAATGAAAACCCCTTGTGAAAGTAATATATGCTAATAAAATACTTTTAAAGAGTTACAGATAACAGTCTGACCTTCAAGGTATGGCCTGTTTTATAGAGTTTATGGGATAGATTTTGAAATAATAATTCACAGACTGCATCTCATGTGGTTTGCATCATATTGATACCATCTCTCCTAAGGATTTCAACCTCTCCGAGGGAGCCATGGCATCCTACAGAGGACAGAGTCTTTTTCTGCTCTCATCTTAATGATTCTTTCATGAGACTGGGGCTTTTTGTTGTGATTCTGTATGTGTCAGAGGATATTACACAGAATTTCTTCCAAAATTAGTTTAATGATGTAAATGTCAACAGACGTATCTGGTATAAATTCCAGATCTATCCTAGTGAAATCACAGAGGCTGCTAGGGTGGATATTGTTAATGTGCATGATGGTGGCAGTAGAATTCAGAGTTCTGACAATGGCTATCTTTGATAGAATCAATTTATTCCCCACAGTTGATACCATTGACTCTCCTCAGTGTGGAGGTCTATGCCTGCCGACTATGAATCACAGAACTATGCCTTTGGACCAGCAATGTTGATGAATTAAGGATATCATACACTGTGATACACCTGGAGACTCCACAGGAGGAACGTGGGACAGCTTTTGGGTTTCTGGTCGTTGATTTGGGGAAAGTTACTGAGAACTTATTACTTTTCCATTATAGGTTGTCAGGAAGTGATAACACTGTGATTAGTTAGCAGTAATTATTATCTGAAAGGAGGACTGGGGTTATTTTCTTCTGCTTCTTAGTTACAAGTTAGATAATAAAAATATTTGGCATCATAAAAAATGGCTATGCTCTGGCATTAAATACTCTGAACAGTTTATACAAACTTTGAACAACTGTAATCCAAGTGATGGGAAAAAAACAAAGCCAGGAGCCAGGCATGAACTCTTGTCACAGTGCCAAGGTGAATGTGTTCTAGATTCTGGATGTTTTATTTTGTCCTATTTTCAGAATGACTTGGCTGGCCATACTTTTATAGCTATAATAAGATCTGTTTCTAGTACAATACCACTGCTATCTTGGCTGGCCAAATAATATCAGGGGCCACATAATTGTTCATCACAATTTATGGTTGTTCAGCCATTGGGGGAAAAGCCATTGTATCATTTATGTATGACTTTTGCCAGGATTCGAATTGAGTTTTGAATCATTATTTTCTAATAGTGCTTTCCTACCATCAGAGTTTGAGCAAGCTGAATCTTTCTGCTTGGATAATACAATGATAAAGCTACTAAATTTAATCAACTGTATAAACAGAAGTAATCTTACACCCCCCCCCAATCTATTTAGACCAGTTCTGGTAATACCAGTCTGAGCTCTTGAATCAATATATTTTGGACACTAGTGGGACATGACTCTAAACCTAGCTACTCAGGAAGCTAAAACCTGAAGGGTTCAAAGCCATGCCAGAAAGAAAAATCTAAGAGACTCCATCTCCAAACAACCAGAAAAATGACAGCTGTGAAAAATAAAGTCCAATGAGAGTGCAAGGGCCTGAGTTTTAGCACAAAAAAACAAACAACAACAATGATACAACAAATGCCCACTTATCACTCCGTGAAAACCATTGGACTGGTTTATCTGGCACATTAGAAAACCTGAGTTAGCACCAAACAAAGTCCCTGTGTCTCTTGACAAACATGTATTGCATACTGTATTTACTGTTTAAAGAAAGAAGAAAGAGCAGGCTCCCTGGATACCCTCTCTGTGTTACCTACACCAATGAGGCATACACTCATCTATTTGTATGGTCCAGACAACTTCGTTACCTTCAGATGCGCTTGGCTGAGACAAGTAAGCAAAGTAGACTCCTCTGTTTGTGCCTGCTCAGCAAATGATGCTTCCTATGAGAAACCCACATGCCCCATGCCCCTGGGGTTCTTACGGACTTAATCTCTCTCTATAGACCTCAAACTGGCACAATTACAATGGTTGTTTGGATGATGCTCATGGGATCCAAAGTGATCTCTTCAGGGGGTGCCCCCAAAATATTTCATAGCAAGTAAGAGAAAAGAGAAAGGAAGTAAGGAAGAGCTTCTTCCCTGTGGAATTCGAGCCAACACAGGTACTGTAAATAGGGAGGCAACAGAAGACTTTAAATCAAATTAAAAAACAACAACAACACAGTACATGGGAAAAAGCAGGACCCTGATTTTTGAGGAACAAGGGCATAGAAATGCAGTTGTATTTGAACCATGTTCAGTTGACCTTCTCAGATATGCAGCCCTGCGAAACAGTTCTGTGTTTCCCCTTAGCAATGTGGGTGCGGGGGGGACCCCACGATTGGAGTGGGAAGCGTTGTGAAGATGGATTTTCTTAGCTAGGCTCAGGATTAGGACACCTAGCGTTTGACTGAGGAGTCCCTCAAGACCAGTGCTCTGCTCACTTCAGGTAAGCTGATCAAAGGGAATTGGAGCGTGAGAGAGCTCAGAACCTCCGGGGAGAGCAAACTTCATGAAGAAGACAAGAAGGGGTGCTGCTGCTCTTGGCAGATGTTGGGGAGTAGAAGTTCCCTCATCATTTTTTTAATCATGTCATCCTGTCCTTAATAATCACAATGAAATGTTTCTCTCTTTATTGCAGGGACAAATATGTGCATGTATTATCACTCAAGGTGGGAAACCACATTTGTACTTCACTGGGTTTTGAATAGCCAAGCCCCATTCAAAAGCAATTTGTTTTCCTTTTGGGTTTACCCCAGGAGATGGTCATTCACTCACTCCTCAATTAATGTGTCTAATTCTATTTTATACCAACAGTATTTAGCATAGGGTCTGACCTGCAGAATATTTTCAATAAGTGTTTGTGGAATGATTGAACGGATCAATTAATTCTACCAGGGGCATCACCTCCACACACCTCATTCTCATTTGTTTGCTCTCAATTTCCCCAGAGTTCATGCGGTACCGGTGCCGATCAGCCACGGCAGCGTCCTTTCTCAATGTGCCTTAGACCCAGGGCCACCTGTGTTCTCAGCAGGGGACGCAAGAGCCCCTGAAGCCACATTTCCACCACATGCACAAGAGCAAGGATGGGTTGTTCCCCTCACAGGCAGTGGTAGTACTGTGCTCCCCTTTCATGATACAAAGGCAGACGCAGACTTATAATATAAATAATGACCTGGAAGCAAGGTAATTTGGAAGCATTTCATAGCTGATGAGCCATTATTCCTCCCCTTCACCCATGCATCTCCAACAGGCGCTCCTATCACCTTGCTCAACCTCCTTCATAAAATTAATTACCTCTGGATAGACCTCATTTAATTGCTCATAAAATTGATCTTACTTTTCAGATTTTATGGCAACTAGTATGTCATCAACAAAAGTGCCTAGAATAAATGGGATGCTGATTATCTACTTTGAAATAAAATAAAACAAACCCCTGATGGGGTTGGTACCTTGGTACCTGAGTTCTTGGTATGCCATGGATACTTGTAAACAACATACAGCATGCTAAAGACTTTTAAAAAAATCTTAAGACTTTTTAAAGAAATATTAGAAAAATATTGTGAGGCTGTTTCTGTTATTCATGTGATTTTTAATTCTTTAATTCCATCTGGGAGCAGTATGGTTATGGAAAGACTATGAGATTTGATGTTAGATAAATAAAAATTCTACCCTTGTTCCTTTCTGTAATAACTATGACCCCCCACCACCAAATTATCACTTTTGCATTCTATAAGTTTATTTCAAGTAAATTAATCAACATGATATTTATTTCATGGAATAGTTTTAGATTTAAATGACAGGATGGATACAAAACATCTAATGGAGGTCCTGGTCCCAAAGATGTTTAATCAGTGTTCTGTATTGTTATATTACTACTGCTGCTGGTTTTAATAACCCAACCAGCAAACAGGTATGAGATGTCTTACTAGAAAGACTAGTGGTGAGAACATGCTACCAGAAAGATGATATGCTTTGATAGACCAACACTTGGAGTATGATTCACAAATTGTAAACCTTCAACAAGGTACTTAGTTTCTTTTATTCTTAATAAATTCATATCACAATGGGATTTCTAATGCTTATGTTATAGGCTTCAGGGAATGGCAGATAAGAGCAAACTCAGAGCTGTGCCTGCTGAAGATATCTTACATTGACTGTCACCTTGGCCTCGACCTCCAGACATCTCCATTTCCATTGTGAGGGGAGAAGCTGAGGTTTACTTAGATTGGGTCTTTTAGTTGGGTTTAACTACTTTTCCTTGTAGCCAGATGTATTCCAGCGGCCAATCAATGCGAACCTGCTGAAGAAATCCTGATCGATAATGTAGAGGGCACGCAGTGTTACTCTACCCTCCTGCTCTAAAATTTTGTCATCCAAAACATTCCATAAATTGAATAATACAGAGTGAAACTTTTTCCAATAGCATCTTTAAACATAACATAAATCTTTGGAGATCCATCCGTATTGTTGTTTATGTCTTTTTTATTGCCAAGTAGTATTTCATGATATGGACATCAGGTTGCTTGCTCTTCTGCTGAAGGACATCCAGGCTGATATCAGTTTGGGGCCATTACCATAAAAATGTTATGAATATGTGGGGACAAGTTTTAGAATGAATGCCAGTTTTCTCTCCTGTTGGATAAATGCCCAAATAAAGTGCCTAACCAATTGCATACGTGATAGTTTTTTGTGTGATTTTACAAGAAATGTCCAGGCTCTTTTTGATGGTATAATTGCATGTTTTCATCAACATTGTTCACGTGGCTCATTTTCTCTGCCTCCTCACCATCATTTTGTGGTGTTGCCATTTTTCTTTGTTAATTACACACACTCTGAAAAGTGCATGGTGATACATCATTGTTGTTTCAATTTGCATCTCTCGGATGGATAATTACATTGGACTTTTTTCAAGTATGATTTATTGCCTGCATATTGTCTTCATTGAAATTTCTCTCCTTTTGAAACACTGATTTGGAGATCTTTTGTTGGTTTTTTTTTTTTTTTGTATGAGGGTTGGGGACAATTCTGGGACTTAAACTCAGGCTCCTGAGGCACTGTCCCTAAGCCCTGAGCTTTTTTTTTTTTGTTCAAGGCTAGTTCTCTACCACTTGAGCCATGGCTCAACTTCTGGCTGTTTTTGTTAGTTTGTTTGGGATAAGAGTGCTATAGACTTTCGTGCCTGACATGGGTTAGCACTATGATCCTCAGTTTTTAAGACTCCTCAGTTGCTAGGTTTATAGGCCTGATCCTCCAGTGCCTGGATGGAGAACCTTTTTTATTTGGTCAGTCATGGGGCTTGAACACAGGGCCTAGGTGTTGTCTACGAGCTCTTTTGCTCAATGCTAGCACTCTATCATTTTGAGCCACAGTGCACCACTTCTAGTTTTCTAGAGGATAATTGGAGATAAGAGTTTCATGGACTTTCCTGCCCAGGCTGGGTTTGAACCACATCCTTAGATCTCAGCCTCCTGAGTAGCTAAGATTTCACTAATGCTGAGCTTGGAAAACCTTTTATATTTCCTAAATTCCACTTTGTCACTAGATAAGAACTTGCAGTATATTTGCTGTGGGTTTTTTTTTCTTTTTCTGTGCATGGACTCTTACAGGACAAAGTTTCAAAAAATAATTGTATGCATTACTGGGAGTTGAGTTCTGCAAATCACACTTGCTAGACAAGTCCTTTTCACTTGTGCTACAACCACAGAAGGTTTTGTTTTTGTTTTGCTTTTGAGTTAGGGTCTTATTTACTTACTCATGGTAGCTTTCATCTCAAGATTCTTCTGTTTCTGCTTCAATGTTGTTGATATTACAGGCTTGAGCCACCATGCTCAGCTAAAAGATTTTTTCAAGATACGTAATTCATTGGATTTTTACTGTTCTTTCATCTTAATTTTGGGGGGAGGCTTTGCTTTCATTTGGTGGCACTAAGCATTGAAATCAGGGCCTCATGTTACTAAGCAAGGGTTATAACCTCTTTAGAGCCCTCAGGCTCTTGATTTTAGCTTAATTTTTAGATAAGGTCTCATTGTTCTGACTGACTTTGGACCCACCATCATCCTATCTCTTATTACCATAACCTGTTTACAAGACTAATTGTTTAAGAGATAGGGTGTCACTATCTAACTTTTGCCTTAAACTCTGTCTTTCTAATTGTACCTCCTAATGGGTATCTTAATTTATAATCTGTTCCTTTTTATTTAATGTATCTAATTCTTTGCTGGAATTCTCTATTTCAAAGCCATAGTACTCAAAGCAGCTTGGAACTGGCACATGAACAGACCTGAGGACCAATGGAATAGAATTGAAAACCCAGAAATGAACCCACAGAACTATAGCCATCTAATCTTTGATAAGGGAGCTAAAAAAATAGAATGGAAGAAAGACAGCTTCTTCAGTAAATAGTGCTGGCAAAATTGGTTAATCACTTGTAGAAAACTAAAGCTAGAGCCTTATATATCACCCTGCACCAGAATCAGAAGAATTTACAATTGGCTCTTGAAATAATTTTAAAACTGCTTCTTGAAGTCCCTTGTTATGTAATTCCAACATCTGCTTCATCTTGCTGTGGCATCGGGCACTGTGTTTTCTAGTTCACATTGTGAATTTCTTAGGTTTGGGTGTTATAGAAGATTTTCAGTTGTATCCTGGCTAGTTTGTCAATTTTGTGAGGCTACTAGTATTACGATTGCATTTGTTTGATTCTTAAGCCCTTTATTTTAGCAGGCAGTCTCTTCTGTGAGGTTTAGAATGCAAGCTTCGGTCTAATGTGTGGGTGAGATTCCAACAAGAATTCAATTTACAGAAGCTGGGAAATATCGTGGTCATCCATTTGGTCTTTGTAGCTTGAGTCTCACTGCTCCTGGCTAGCAACCCCTAAAGGTGTGGATGGAGAGGACCCTTGTCATTCTGCCTGCCAGCCATCTTCCACTGGTAAGAAGCCTAGTGGTTCCCCTGAACAGATACAGCCTCTGGCTCTGGTGGTATTTCTCAGTGGAGAAGGATAATCTTGGGGCTGTGAAGACACATAGGTTTCTTGAGTTTTGACTCCTTGCTTTAGGGTCTCACTTCCTCCTCTTCCATCTGAACCTCTCAGTGTATTTAGCAAAGAGAAGAGAAGCTCAGGCCACAGGCAAAGGAGCATTCCTCCATCTGGGCAAACTCCACGTCTGGAGGGGCCTTCTCCCGGCCGCTGAGAGCCCCTCACATGCCCTGTTCCCCTGCTGCGTCTCCATGCCTGGATTCTCATGTAGCTCACCTTCTTCCTTCCTGAACCTCAGAGTTCTACTGAGCTTGGCACCCTCAGCAGTTCAAGGGTTTATGCCAGACCAGAATTTTAAGTTTGAGTTTTATCAAGAGTTTTTCTTCAATATAAGGGAGCCTTCTTTTATCTTCTAATGTGTGTTTCACTTTTTTTTCTGTTTATTTATTTATTTATTTTTGGTTGGTTATGGGGCCTGAACTCTGGGCCTGGGCACTGTCCCTCAGCTCTTCAGCTGAAGGCTAGTGCTCTACCACTTGAGCCACAGGGTCACGTCTGCCTTTTTCTGTTTATGTGGTACTAAGGAATCGAATCCAGGGCCTCATGCATGCAAGGCAAGTGCTCTACCACTGAGCCACCTTCCCAGCCCTATTGTTATTCTCTTTAAATAGTTGTACAAAGAGGTTTCAGTTCAACATGTTAGTTTGTGAGGACAAGGCATCTTGACCAATGCCATCCCTATCCTGGTTCTCTCCCCACCCCACCCATCCTCTTAAGCTACCTGGTTCCATTCTCACATATGTGTACCGAGTATTACGGCTGTATCTGCCCATTCATGATATATATGGGATTTGAGGTCTTTCTTCCACCTCAAATAGGATTTGACCTTTACCAAGGATAGGTGTGGACCTATCCCCCTTCACGTCACATTCCACACTCAGCCTTCTCCTGTTCTATTATTAACTGTCACACATACACACCTGCCACCATGCCTAATTTGTTGATCTCAATTGACTTTTACAACGTTATTCATATTATCCCTTGTACTCCTGCTATTTTAGAGAAACTATGGGATCTGACTAAGTGTTTTGAGTGATTGGGAAAGCCAGAGGTAAACTATTAAAGACCAGACATGTGAAGTTAAGGATTTCAGAGTTGCCTATAGATAAAAGCAATTCCCTGGCTGGCCTCAAATCTTCGAGAATGTTTATTAGTGGTGACCGGGGCTGGGATCTTCTGGAGAACTTGGTTTGTAAGGAGAGAAGCATGCTTCACTGTTTTGTTTTAGGATTCAGTTGACATTCTGTTATTAGATTAATTCAAAGTGTGTTTTCCAATGAATGTCTCAGGGGAAGGTTTTCAATTCACTTTGGCTACTTAAAAGAAGTTGTCAGAGTAAATTAAGGACTCTGCTTCTGTTCAGGGAGCGGATGTCTTTCGAAAATACCTGTTGGCTTTTCTCGATAAGCACACACTTGTTTGCAGCCAGCCTGGACCACACAGCCAAACAAAAAGCAATTATTCTATAGAGAGGTAGTCACCCCTCCAAAATTGTACCTGCCACACATGTATGTAATTATTTTCCTTAAGACAGCAGATGCAAGGAATGTGCAAAATTCAGACAGTGCAGCTGCTGTGTGGCAAATATAAACTACTCACTCACCTGGGCACTCACTAATTCTATCGGCTTTTCATATATTGACCCAATATTTACTCATTGCTGCTGTATGTCAGTTATTTTGCTAAATGTGGATGAAGTGATAAACAAAAAAAGCATATCCTTGAGAAGCTCATCATCAAATCACCACTGACGGTCTTTAAAGAGATGCTGAAGAAGTCCTGTGAGCAAGGCAGTGGCTCACTGCTGCGTAGACTCCACAGACATGCAGAGCCCCACCAGAATACAAAGAGGGGTTCTCTAACTCAGAGTGCAGAGGAGGATGGGCCATCATGCAAAAACCCCAGTTGAATAAGGCTTAAGACAGAGAGACTGCAACCAGCACTGGCAGGCAGAGATGAGAGAGCTAGAAGGAGAAAGGCACAGGGACAGGGCAGTGGGACATGGCCGTAGAGACACAAGCAAGAAGAGTCATTAGCATGCTGTAATCACTATGATTTGCATAATGTTTTACTGTTTACAGCCTGCTTTGTTTATCACACAAAAACCTTTGATAATTAATTCAACCCAGTGGCTCAGTATATAAGAGTAATGTGAGATTCATTAAATTAAGTGTCTATTGAGCTCCCATTTCTCTTTATTTTTTTCCTCCCTCCTTCTGTCTGTTTTCCCTTCCTCTGTTCCTCTCCAATTTCAGCCTTGTCTGTCTAATCTTCAACCAGTATCTGTGAAGTTAGATCAGTAGTATAAGGAAATAGGTGTACACCTGATCAAGAGCAGTAATATCCCCTCCACTTACTCTATTCTTGTTTTCTACATTCTACGCGGGAAATGACATGTGTTTGACTTAAGATGCAAACATTTAAAATTCACTGGGAGTTAGAATACATATGAAGAAAGGAAAATCAGGCTGAAACTATGAATGAGTGAGGTTTACTTTATAAAGTCTAGATAAGGAAATCTTTGGATAAAGTTGATTTGAGACTCAGAGGCAGTGATAGACACCCCTCCTTCCCCGTGGATAAAGCCAGGAGCAGACAGGCACATTTCTGTGTTGGAGTGCAGAGCCAGAGCTGGAATGAGTCTGATGGGGCTAAAACAGTGGGAGAGGTGGAAAGTTACAAGTATGTCCAGGGCCCAGCACGCCTGCATGAGGGGTTTGAATATTTGTTAAAATGTAACATCAAGAGAGTGAATAATTTTAGCCAGTGACTGACTTCATCTAATTTGCATGACTCAGAGCATATACTGAGTGATGTGTGGGGATGGAATACAGCAGACAGCCACTGCAGTATGGGAACTCATCAGGGCCCACTGTAGTAGCCCAAGTGACCAGGGTCCAGGCCACTAGAGACAGAATCCAGAAAGGTGCTGGTGACAGAATGGAAGAGGTGGGTGCTGGCAAGGTCAGGAAGGGCAACAGTAACTACCAGGCTTGTGGCTTAAAAATCTAGATGCATAATATGCTCTTGGCTGAAATGGGGATGAAGAATAGAAAGTAGCTCTCCTACCTGCTCATGTATTTATATTGCATAGTGCCCACTGTGGGCTCTGTGAAGCTCTAATTGAGTCAGAGTTTCATCATTAAAATGTCCACGCAGAAGGAGGAGCCCTACACTCAGGAGCAGGAAGTGTTAACAGATTTCTTTGCAGCCAAGGCAGCCAGGCAGATGGCTTGGTTCTCTTCTAGGATGAACTCAGTGGAGACATTGGTTTTGACATAGTGTCCTGAAGAGGAAAGAAATAGTATTTATTCTGACAAGGAGGACAACTAACAGGCATAAGAGCCTGTCCTCAGAGAGATAGACTCTCTCATATTTCTATTATATCATATTAGACTTAATATGTAATACTGTAAATAGATAGCATTATTATATATTCTTTTCTTTTTCCCAAAACTGAAAAGATGCAGGGATGTGTTCAGGACATATTCTTGTGAAGTGGCATTAAAGAAGAGAGACAGAAGTAACAATTGGCTGTGCAATGACATGCCCCAAGGTGAGGTTTGGGCTAGAGACATTATTTCAGAAGTTATCAGCACGAATGGGCTCTGAAAGAAAACTGACCAAAAAGCCAGATAGTGTTGGTTTCCAAATTACAAACTCAAATCTACTAACTGGCACAATACTGATTATTGGTTTTATTCAGGAGGACAATCTATTTGGAGGCCTTCTTAGACACTCAGAATTCTCTGATGGGGTCATGAATCAGAAATTCAACTCATCTGTGTATCAGCTATACTAAGTGAAAGAAAGACAGTGAGGGAGGAGAGAGTTAAGGATAAAGAGAGAAAAGGGGACAGAAAGATAGAGAGGAAAATAGAAACTAGAAGGAGAAGGAAGAAGGAAAAGGAGAAACGAGAAAGAGAAAGAACAAATAGAAGAAAAAAGAGAAGAAGAGGGAGAAAGAAGGGGGAAAGAAAGAGGTGAGAAGAAGAAAAGGAAAAGCAGGGAGAGGAGAAAGGAGAAGAAATGAGAGGGGTAGAAAAGGGAGCAGAAAGTGAAGGAGAAGAAATTAGAGGAGATAGAAAACTGTTAAATGGATTCATAGTTTGTTGCTTGGCTAATTGTTTTCAAAAGCTTAAGATGTTAGTCTCCACTCCATGCCAAGGAGGTAACAGTGAGTACTGGTACAACTAAGTTGTTATTTTGCCAATGTCAGTTGGTTGAACAGCTGTAGAAGAGAGTAGAAGAGAGGGCAAGAAGGACATTTACATAAAAGCCATCGCTTGGAACAGCATGGGACTGTCCAAGGCATGGCGTGTTGACCACACAGGATGTCTTTCAGCCTAACTTTCCAGAATGGCATTAAAGAAGAGAGACAGAAGTAACAATTGGCTGTTCAATGAGATGCCCCAAGGTGAGGTTTGGGCTAGAGACATTATTTCAGAAGTTATCAGCACGAATGGGCTCTGAAAGAAAACTGACCAAAAAGCCAGATAGCTCTGACTCCCTGTCAGGGTCACGGATCACACCTTTGGTGGCAGATGGGACATTTGAAGCTGCAGTGCTTTCCCGAATTCATGAGATTCATGCCTTTCTCCTCTTTCTTGTCCTTGTAATCAAGAAGATGACACCGCATCCGTCCTCCTCATGCAATGGGAAGTCTTCAAGGCCAGGTGGCCCTCACTGTGGGAAAGGAGATCTCAGAATGAAGGAAGACAAGTAAACCAAGGACACCGAAGGAAAGAACATGTTACCCAGAAAGAGGGACGGAGCTGCCGGGAGCTGCAGACCGGTGGCTCCTGAGTAGATGTAATTGGGTACAGAAGAAAGATTGGGAAGTTGGAAAATTAAACATAGAGCATGAACTTGACTTCATCCACATTGGATTTCCCATTGGATTTCTCTTTCTGCTGTCCAGTGTTCGGTTGTACTATGGTGTCATGATTTTTGCAACACAATCTTTATATATGCATTGTAAATTTCTATGTGAGCTGAGTCCCCATTCCCTTGCCTTTTTTTTTTTTTTGGAAAAAGAAATCAGGGAAAGAGGAAGGCCCAGGTATTAGTTATATGTTATATTCCAAATTCATCAGCTGGTATTCTATATTCAGGTCTCAAGAATCATAACTCTATTTCCTGACAATTCAGAAATGGTCAAGTTCAGAGCAAGATTCTGGGTTGTAAGTCCAGTTGCTACAGCCAGCAGGTGGGAAAACACACACAGAACCCAGATCTTTCCAAAGCCAAAGATGATGCTCTCTTTGCATCTTCCATGCACCGTGGGCTGAACACAAGTTTTCTGTTTTCACAGGAAGCAGACTCTGTGATACTTAACTCAGCATCCATCCCTCACGCCCTGCGGCTTCTTTCTTATCAGAGCCCGGCTTTGGTTTTTACCTCTAGACCTTCTGTTGAGCAGGAGCTCCATGCTGTGCTTTGGAGCCTGGGTCCTGACTGATCTAAAACAAGCAATGTATGCATTTTCTTGCAATGGTTATGATTAAGGCCTTAGTTAACTCAAGATAAACGAGAGAGGAGAAACAGCCCATGCCCGAGGGAGAGTTTTCTCAGCTGTCCTGCTCTACACAGTCAAAGCAGCACATGAGTGAAATTCCTCCTAGTAGCCCTGTAGTAGGTGGAAGGAATGACAGCCTCAGACACAGGGAGAAGACAGTGCTGCGTAACAGGAGATGGAACAAATCTTTTTGTTTGTACTCATTGGTATTTGCCTAAGAGCTCCAATATTTACTTCTGAAAGTTCCATTACTTACATGTGAACCGGATTTGTCCTGTTATCTCTCAACACAGTTATTAGCAGCCTGGCAGGAGACATAGGTGTTTCCCTGTATGACCAAGATGCTACATGTTTGTCTTCGTGTCTTTTAACTACTGCTTCCTGAGGGAGGTGTCTTCTGTCATAAGACTAAGGCTCCTGATTACAGAGTCTCACTTGTTCCTCTTTTGTATATACATCACAATCCTAACCAATTGTTTAAGTGCTTACTTACTATCTGATAGTTCCTTGATTGAAAGCATCCTCAGAACAGGACAATTCTTGTTCCAAGAGCATTGAGCATAGTTCTGGGCACACAGAACATTTGCATAGTGCCTTAAGTGAGTGAAGAACCAGCCTTGAACACATGTGCAGAACTGGAGCTGAGGTTGGTACATCTGTATGCAATGCAAACACGGGAATGACATGCCTAATTAACAGGCGCTGGACACATTAGACTCTCCTACAAACCTCATCTAGTGGCCTGACTTTGGTGTCTTTAGAAGTGGCTGCTGGAGTTCATTTGAACTGTTGTATTTGCCAACTCCACTTTATTTCCTCAGCCTAGATTTCAGGGCAAAGCAGCATGCCTTTCATGTATCAACTTATTGAGAGCCCATGCAACAGGATAATCAACTCCCAGCATGTTCCACACTTGTTGTTTGTCAAAGCCTCTTACAGTCAAGAAATGGAAGAAATCGGTGCAGTGTGCCTACAACACATGGACTGAAAAGTTCAGGATTTTAATTATGGTCTTCATTTAAGAATAGCTTATCTGAGGCAGCTCTAGTGAACTTTCTTCCTTCATCTCTGGTGATAGGAAAGAGTGTGACTGGCCCTTAGGTGTAGCATAACACTAATCCTTACTGCTTGCTCCATGTCTTGTTATTCACTCCAGAGTATTGTGATATATTTTTATTTTTATTATATATTTCATTATTTTTATTTATATTTACTTATTGATTTCTCAAAGTGGGGGTATTTGATGTTTCCACTTTGGAGTCCACTCTCCCAAAAAGAGGCCATAATTCAACTCAGTTCCACATGACTGTATTTGCAGAGATATATTCTATATCAGACGATGTACTAGAAAAGCTAAACCTACAGAGAAGTTGTGGCCAGGGTGTCATAGGAAATGGTCAGAGTAATAGATAAAACATTGTGTCACAGTCAAACTGGATAAATTAAACACTTCTGCACAGTGTGAGTTTCATGGGAGTGGTGCTGCACTTCAGCATGTTTGATACTTTGGACTCAATGGTTCTTTGTGGGTTGTAATGGAGGAAATATCTTCTACATAGTAAGCCATTTGTCGTAATTCCTAAGCTCTGCTTGGTAGGTTTTAGCAGCATCTCTTGACTATAATGTTGAAAACTATCTTCATTCATTAAAACATGTCCCAGCCACTGTTTCATACCTCCCTGATATATGATCATCTGGATGAGAAAAAAATTATGTCTGAGAGTTTTCTTCAACAGTTAAAGTTGAATATGCCCTCTATCTTATTGGAAACTCTCAGTTATTGTTTTCTCTTTAACAAGAGAAGGAGAAGGGTTAGAAAACATGAGTTCCTAAATCAAAGTTAAACCATTGGTAGCATCTTAGGTAGAGATATTTTGCCCACACTGTGTAAATGCTGAGTTACTTTACCTATAGCATTGAGCAATTTTTATTGTCCAACATTAAAAAAAGCATTTCTTTTGTTAATCTGAATCCCATTTATTGTCCTGGTCTCATTTATGATATAATTATCAAAGGTTTATGGATGTTCTAGTAAAATACTGCATAGTTAAGATAGTCTCTGGAATCATACCCTCCCAGGTCCACACAAATCATCAACATGATTTTGGACAATTCCTGCTTCTTTTTACCCCCTCTTCTTTTGTCCTTCTCCTCTTTCTCTGTCATTACTTCTGTTTCTTCAACTGGTATTTGGGTTATTTACTGGTCAATCAATGCAAACTCTCCTAAAATATAGTGCATACGTTTATAATTGCTATTTTAATTCTATGTTATAATTTTCAGGTCAGGAATTAGGGCCAGACATGGCTGATTCCTCCTCCTCCTTTCTACAGAGTTTGGGCCTAGACCACCAGTGTGGGTTCAGTTGGCTGGTGGGTGAGTCTGGAAGACCCACAGAAGCTGTTCTCACATTATCTGGCATGTTGGCAGGTGACTGAGAAGCTGGCTTCACAGGGAGCTTTCCACAAAGGGAGCTTACGACCATTAAAGTAGTGTCAGAGTAGAGAAATTCTTACCTGGTGATTTGGGGATCCAAGAATAAGATTCCTATTGATTGAAATGGAAACTCAATGGCATTTAATAACCCAAACCATCTGGAGGTATGGATTTTTTTTTCTGTTGTTCTCTGTGGTCTACTCAGTCATAGCTCACTGACATTTAAAGTAAGGGGTGTAGTCACCCCCAAACCATGAGAAGACCACCTATGAATTTACTCGTATTTTAAAACCACTCTACCTATGCGATGAGACAGTAATTATTCTTACCTCCTTGAAATGTCTTTGTAAGGAGATACACCTGTCAAATTCTTCTGTCACAGTTTAGCATATAATGACTACACATGAGCTGTTTTATTCACATGTGGACTTTAAGTCACAGTAGTAACATTCCTACAGCAGTGAGAATGCGGAGGTGTGGGTGGAGACCTGGGCACTTGAGGATACTAAGTAAATCTAGACACAACTCCAATGGGAGGCTGTGAGATATATACAAAAAAAAAGAAAAGTGAAGGAAAGCAAAGAAGTTAATTCCATTTCAGAGGGTGAACAGGCTGTTTTCATAAGTGATTTCTAGGACTACCCTGGATTTATTTCTGTCCATATTGAAAGTGGCAGCACGTGTGTGCTGCTCGCATGTAGTTAACTGCGCTGGGCACACACACCGAACACACTCTAGGAAGGGAAATAATAAATCATTAGTCACTGTGAGCTTCCCCTTATAGAGAGCCGGAGGAGGGGAGGATTCCCCCAAGCAATTCAAACTCAATTACTGTGCTCACAGGGTGTTGGAAATGGAAACAAATGAAGAAGGAAACTGTAGAAGCGGACAGCATTTGTCAGTGCAACTGGAAGCATTATGTCCTGGGCCACTGGTTAGATTTAGTTAAATTAAAACATGAGTAAACATAGTGTAAGTAACCCTTCACATGTGTAGAGCTTGTCAGAGTTAGCAAAGTCATTTGCTGTCCATCACCCGCTAGAATTGTCCCTTCGAGAGCAGATGACAAGTCTGGTGCATTGATGGCTTCGTCCACGGTTATAGATTACCAATGATCAGAACTAGAATCAGCACTTTAGATGGTACTTAAGTTTATTCCCAGTGCTTTTGCCTAGGAAAGATTAAATTAATGGAGTTGAGAAGTACTTCTTATTTGATAGACTTTGTCTTCTCCTATATCTAAGCTCCTCAGCCCACACTGCCAGCCACAGTGACTGTATTAATTTTTGAGGGTTGCCATAACAACATACTGCACCACAGCCTGGGCAACTTAAGCAATAGAGATTTTTCTCTCATAATAATGAAGGAGGGCGAGACCCAGATGTCAATCTAGTTGGTGTCTTGTGAGGCTTCTCCCTGTGACATGCATGGTTCCTGTTATGGTTTAGTCTTCCTTTTGTGAAAGCCTGTATCCTAATTGCTTCTTCTTTGGGCAATAATCATAAGAGATTTATGTCTTGCCCTATACTTTCATTTGAATTTAGTTGCAGGTTTAAAAGTTTTATTTCCAAATGAAATCACATTCTGACATACTAGAGGTTTGAATGAGTCATTCAAAATTTGACACATAAATTTGTGAGGTAGGATTAAGCCTTTGAAATAATGGTCGAGATAGAACCAGTAGCCTTTGCTACAGCTATTCAGGAAGCTGTGTATGAAGACAGCCCAGGATAGAAAGTCCGTGAGACTCTTACCTTCAATCAGTCACCAAAAAGGCAAATGTTAGTTTGCTTAGTTTGGCTAATACTAGCCTTGAGTGGAAAAGCTAAGGGTCAGCAAGAAGAACCTGAGTAGCACAGTGAACTAGTGAGGGCTTCCTACCCTCTCAGATCATGGTGGGAACATGGATGTACCCACGAGTGGGTGTGTGTTCGGGAAATAAAAACACAAGTGACACCCTGCTTTACACTGATTTGGTCTCAAGACACAGTACCATTTGTTTGAGAAGGGCATTAACGGCTCTTCATGACCTAACCCCCACTCCCCACTGGGTCCATGATGACAAATTTCAACATGCATTTCAGAGGGAATGGACTGTATTCAAACCATAGCAGGGGGACAAGATCAGAGCTTAATGAATGTTACCAAGTCTTATTCAGTACATTCAAATTGTAATCCTCCCAAGAGTGAGTTAATCATAGTGAAAGCTTTTGAAAGAATATTGACAGATGCTAATCAGAGTATGGAAGACAAGCTTTTACACAGATGCAGGTTGGCCTAGGAGAGAAGCATGTTCCCCACAAAGGGAGGAATGCTGCTGAATAGACAAAGCAGGCGATCATTTCTAGAGAAACCAGCTCATTGAATGTATATGGAAGGCTATTGAGACAGAAGAGGTACAGATTCCAGGTTACAGAAGTGGAAACTGGGGTCCATGTAGTTTGTAAGTGCAGAGTGTAAATTCATAGCTAGATTTAAAAAGCTTCCAAGAGCTCACAGTCATTTCCAATTAGTATATAATGCCATGTAACTCAGCGCTAAATTATATGCTAAAACTCAATACTATGAAATGCTGAAGCAATAGACATAGCATCTTTGGCATTGCTACAATTGTTCCTGCAAGTCCCTGTCTGGTTTTCAACTGTGCCATGTAAGTACTATTTATTCTGTGCCCTGAGGACACATTCTGAGGACCAACTGAGGTCAGGAGTAGGTGGCATTCTTTACTACCAATCTCAGTAGAGTTCACTAGACTGTTAAAGTGTGCATATGCCTTTGTTAAGAAATGGAAACCATGTAAAGAACTTTGTGGGTTAAATGAGCTTGTCAAGGTCTGGTTGGCTCTGCCTTCCTTCTGTTAATTTGGAAAACAGCTTGAGATAATAACTCTTCTTGCCTTGGTCAGGCTCAGATTCCTCTCAATGGTGTAGAAGGAAAAAGTTGCCAAGCAAAGAACCAGTGTTGGTTCTGATTTATTACTAAGTGCCCATCAGTGTGCATATGTTTATTTCTGTAAGCTGCAATACTAGAGTGAGATATTTTATGTCTGAGCAGGATCCTGCGGTAGGCAGTTGAAGTATTATTTATAAAAGACGATAAAATTCATTTGAGATTATTTGGCATGGCATTTCATTTTGTTCATAATATAATAAAATGTAGATTCTACTTAGAGCACATATTCCCTTAGGTTGATAAAATTGCTAACATGTCAGTCTGTCTTTTGTATTTGGCCTAGCATGGTAATTTAAGACAATGCTAGTTTCTAAGGGCAGATTGGTAGGTGAAGCAAACACAAGTGTTGGGTTTGTTGCTCAGTTAGTCTCTGTTCAGTCTCTTAGATCTCATAGCACAGCTAAACATTCTAATTTGTTGTGAAAGGCTAAAACCTTTTCCAACAACAGCCTGTATTTTGACTTTTAAATAATGGGATTGGTTAAGAACAGGTAGCGTGCATGCCCTGTGACTCTGGAATTCTCCACATTTCCCTGAACAAAAGAGTTACAGGAAGTTCTGGCTGTCCACAGCAAGGTGTGCCCAAGCCTCCTGGCTGAATGCTTCATTTACAAAGTGAAGAGAAAGCTCTTGTCATTTGTACCTATGCACATACTTGTTGCTTTGGGCTGTGGGTTTAGGGCTGAGTCAGCCAGATTGCTCACCTTCACAGATCCCTTTGATTTTGGGACAGAGACCCAAACCCCTGAGTGGATTCATCTGATCACCAGATCAGATCTAGGTGTGGGGAAATTTTGATAAGTCAATGTTGCCACAAGTCTCTTGAGGGCAGGTGCATCTGTAAATTCATGCTGGACAGGGTGGAGTGGTCCTTGGGGTGTGGTTGGGGATAGAAAATCACATCCAATTTATTTTTTTCCCTTCCCCTCCCCAAATTATACCAACTTCATTCATGGTTTCATATGTCAGTTACCAACTCTACTAGAAATTTTTCCTTTTGTTCTTTATGTAGATTTCAGTTTTGTATTTTTAAAATTTCTTCAAGTCACTGTATATTCTTTTTACTAATTCCCTTTACTGGCTTACTAACTTGCTGGACTTTCCTGACAACTATATACCTGAGCATTTATTTTAGGGATGTAGAGAAATCGGAATTTAGCTGGGTGCTGGTGGCACATGCCTGAAATCCTAGCTATTCAGAAGGCTGAGATCTGGGGATCATGGTTCAAAACCAGCCTGGGCAGGAAAGTCCATGAGACTCTTATCACCAGGAAACTACCAGAAAACCTGAAGTGGTGCTGTGGTTCAGCGGTAGGGCTCTAGCCTTGAGCTGAAGAGATGAGGGACAGCACCCAGGGCCAGAGTTCAAGCCTCACAACTGACAAAATAAAATAAGATAAACTGGAATTTGCTGTGTGCTTCCAATCCTCTATCTTTTGGTTAGACGGGAAATTCTAAGTATTTTTGTATATTTTAAATTAAGTATGTTTTCTAAATATCATTTTGTGCTTCTCTTCATATTCAAACTACAGGTCCCCAAAACTACTAACATGCTTCAGTAAGGTATTTGATTACTTTATCCTTCCCATCACTTCCCAACTCGTTCCAACCAAACTTACACATATTAACTTCTTTAATTTTCTTACATTTTCTTCTTGCTATTATTTCCCCCGACCTCCAGTTCATTCTCCCATTGCTCTGTTTGCCTCTCCTCAGACCAGCATGTATGTCATCTACATTTTGACATAAAAGACCTTCCATTTTAAATATTTCTTACTACCTTTCAATTTTTTGTAAGAATCTGTTACTGAAATAATTACCAATAAGAACAAATTCTTACCTCAGTATGTTTAGTCTTGATGAGAGAAGAGACCCACCGCCCATATCCATGGTCAGTGGGCTATCACTACCTCTGCACACCCAGTAACCCAGCATTGGGTCATAACTGTTGACATAGTGTCATCTAAATTATTCTTGTTACAGTGTTAGAAATTCAGCAACAGACAGAGCTAGAAGAAAGGAGTTTGAATAGGTAAATTGTTAAATAGTCATTTCTAAGCTGATGTATACATGACACGAGGCATACCAGATGGTAATTCGCATGTAATACCAGTCCTTGGCAGGTATAGTCTGGTGAGTTCAAAGCCAGCCTAAGCTATCAAACACTCCCTTGTCTCAAACAAACTAAACTCATAACTGAACAACATCGGTAACAAAAACAGGTGATATCTGTATATACAGAAACACCATGTCACTGTTACTGTGGACAATTCTGATGCCTGTATGTATTGGTTGAAAAACTAAAAGAAAAATTACTTAAAACTGCGAATGGAAAGACCTGAAAATGAATACAGTAGGTCAAGCTAGAAAATGGATGATTTCTGCTCTACTTTCTTTCCCAAGCCCTCACTCTGAGTGACTGCTTTCTTGTATCTTCCTCTGTTTTCCTCTCTTCTTAGGAAGATGCTCATGTCTTGCTCATGATGGGGGCTGCAGGCTCTTGTTTAATGCAGTTGTAGTTCTTCTTCTGGTACCACATTATCAACATGTTATCTAATCCTCATGTGAGCGACCTTTTGCACACCAAGCAATGTAACCGGCCCTGTATGACATATCCAGCTGCTCAACTCCTCAAGAAGCTCACATTTCCTGAGAGATTATGATAAGACAGAAATAGAGTAGGCAGGGACAGGAAAGAGTGCTGTGGAAAACTATAAACATATATAAAAATGTCCATGTTTGGAGGAAAATATTGTTTCAGGGTCCTGGGATGCTTTGGGAAGATTTATTGCTATGACAAGGGAACAAGTAAATGGAATAAGGAAAAAACAAACATGACAGTGTTTTATTTACACAAGTGCTCGCCACTGTAACAATTGCATTGTGTTCTGTGCACACTCATGGTTTCTCCAAACAGCCTTGAAAATATCTTTCCTATAACTTCAATTAGATAATGATGTACATCATTTCTAAAGCCATCACTGCTGATCATTATTTTAAGATGTGAGCAGTTTTTGAATATAAACTCAAGAATAAGATAACATGATAACTTTTTCCAAAGGTGTAGACTGAGGCAGTCAATACAATGAGCTAGTTTAAACAATAAAGGGAAATAAATTAAAATTCTCATTTTTTTTAGCAGAGAAGGGCCATTTATACAGTAATGATGGAACCAAATTTAACTGAGTTGAAATGCCCTGACAGCAATAATTTATCGCAAGAATGCTGTGGGAAATGTTAAGTTTCCTTTTAAGAATAGGAAGAGGGACGTTTTCTTTGAATACAAAACTTTTTTCTCTCTTTTCTTGTGAATGCCAAAATGAGCAATTTTCAGCTCCTGCAGGCTATTTTTTTTCTGACATGGTAATATCAAGACATGTGTGCCATTGCTGAGAAGATAAATTATACACTTTGCAAAGAGGAGAGATAGCCTGAAAAGTTTGCATGTACCTGTGAAAACCCTCTCAATGCCAGAAATTGGAATATGCATGTTTCAATCAGAGAGCAGAGAGAAATGTTTCTTTAATTGTTTAAATAAGATTTAAGAGTCATAAATGGTGGTTTTGTAAGGTCAAGCAATTTCCACTTTGGAAACAGGATAGCATTCAGGATTTGGGATGGGAGTTAGAGTGAACCCCTTTGATAGGCACTCAGTTTGTTTATTTGGTTTTTTTTTTAGAAGTAGGTTAAGCCAGGCCAGGACTCAGTACTCAGCCCATTTCAAACTATTTCCTGTTTGTCAGATTGATGCAATGAATTTAGGAGATACTTGAAAACTGTTTAACAGAGCTGTGAAAAGCACATCCTCCTCTGACTTGGTGTCCCATGACTTAATTTTAGTTGTATTGAAAATAACGAGAGTGAGGCCTTCTCTGGAGAAGGTTGTCTGTACTCTAGAGAAGGTTCTGCAGTAAGCAACTCTACAGTCAATGGATGGTGTAGGGTTTGGTATAACTGCATGTCCAACAAGTTGGACATGTAGAAGTGTTGTTTGTTCGAATGAAAGGCCTGACTGCAAGTCACTTGTTCAGAAAAGTCTGCATCAGGAAGCTGAAAAGACTTAAAAGAAGATCTTAAAGAAGTTCATCCATGAAGGCACTCTAGGGCGGGTGTGTCTGAGATCTTCCCTTCTGTGTGGAATGCTGCGGATGGAGAAGAGCCTGTGGAGGCCCTGCAGCTTTCCATACTCACCACTTTGCCTTGTTTCTGAATGACATAAAGGGATTGGCTAATAATGAATCATTAAAGAGGTGAGAGCTGAGGAGTCAGGAAGATTCCATTAAGAAATTATTCTTCATAAGCCCAGTGCTATGTGGCTCATGCCTGTAATCCTAGATACTCAGGAGGCTGAGATCTGAGGATCGTGGTTCGAAACCAGCCCAGGCACGAAAGTCCATGAGACTCTTACCTCCAATAAACCACCTGAAAACCAGAAGTAGAACTGGGGCTCAAAGTGGTAGAGAGCTAGCCTTGGGCAAAAGAGATCGGGGACAGCACCCAGGTTCTGAGCTCAAGCCCTATGACTAAATGAAATAAATACATAAATAAATAAATATTATTTCGGGTAAATATTAGTTTTATCCTTTTCTCTGTGTAAGCTGTTCTGTTGCTTGGGTACATCTGGGAAGACGCCTTGTAGCCCACCTGCCTGGGTCTCTTGTCCAGTGGAGATTGTTTTCTTTTTTGCATATCAGAATAATAAATCATAATTGTTTGATATTGAAAGGCAGGTCGCTTCTGATATTCATGATAGTCCTTTGTAGTCAAGGTTGTCAGTATCCTTCTAGCCATAGGCTGGAGAAACCATGACTAAGATGTCGGGTAAGCAAGCTGGCTTTGCAGAGTGAGAAATCAAGCAGAAATCATAGTTATTTACACCTCAACAGGGACTACAGCTCACACTGTGATTTCCTGTACACTTCTTGATCTTTTTCACTAGTTCTGGGTGAGGCAATTCTGAGATTATTTTCTCAATTTTAGAGCTGCACCTCAGAGAGGTTAACATATTTTTGCGAGGTCACACAGTCAATTGACAGGGAAACTAGAACAGAAAAGATATCTATTGATGTTGCAACCTGTGATTTTCTGCTATCAGAAAACAGCAGTGAAACAAATAGAATACTATTCCGTTGTTACTGTTGTCCTGGTTTTTCTACCATAGGAAGAAGAAGTTAGATGTTTTGTAATAAGTCAATGCCTCCCAGGAGCAATTTGTATACTAGTGAAATTCTTGAGTTTGGACATAAAAATCCTTGAATTTGAGTTCCAAATTCTATTACCGTGTGGAAACTAATAATTTACAATTAATGCTAAATATCACAGCAGTTTGTATATAGCCACATTATACTCAGCCGTCATTTCTTAACTATTCTGTTTTACTAGCTTCTGTTAGTATATTCAAGTAAAGATATTCCAATAGATTTTGAATTCATCAAAAACAAAAACTTTGCAATTTGTGTATTTTCATCTATAGAACCTATAATATTCCTTACAAATTTGTCATACATGGTCATCCTGGCATTAGACATATACTTGTTAAATTACTGGCAAAATAAATTATTGTAAGGACATATATTTCCAGTGGGTTATTTTGGGCTGATAGTGGTGAAGTTATTTAGAAATAGAGGGATATTTCTCTCTGAAATAGTATAGATTTATGCCTTGTAAACAATATTTAATAAAAAGAATATGTTGAGCTTTTATTGTCACTGGCTTCCATCTTATTGAGTGCTAGTGAATGGTGGTTTTTATTAATGATTATGATGCTTTTATTCATTTGATGTAGCATGTAAAATATAGATGATGCAGATGCATGTGGCTGCAAAGTCAGTTGCTATTGTAGTTATTAGTTGCCTTGCACACGAGCTTTTATCTGCTTCCTTGATGAGCACTCTTTCACAACTGGAGACTTGCCATTGGTATAATTTCCATGATGAATCTCTGTTCAATTTAATTATGTGAAACCCAAGTTGAGAATGAATTTGCTCACATTTATAAAATGTGTGGGGTCCATATGGGTGAACAGATTGCTTTATTCACAGGTTGTGGTGTGTGGGGGTTATAGCCAGAGACAAATGTTCCCACCTCTTCCGTCCTTGGTGTCAGCAAGCCTCAGCTTGCATGTCATTGCTTATGATCATTTGGAGCTAACCATATGAACACCAATTACAGTATGTACCCAGGCCTGTGCCATCAGAATTGTCTCTTACCTGTCTCCTTTCCTACTGCTTCTTTAATCTAATCGTTTCTTCCATCTTTTGCCAGATTTAGTTCCCAAGGCACCATTAGATTGGTTAATATCCAGCTCTCCTGATGGTTGCACGTTGTTTATGCAATAAAACCCAAAGACATCAAACTGAGGCTCAGAACTTTTTGCTGTACCTGTTTCAAATGCTTACCCAGGCTTAATACTCATCTCCTGTTTGTAAGTCTGAGTTTCAGTTGAACTGATAATTATCCAATTATCTACTTTGCACTGGAAACTCTTTTGTCTCTTTTATCTCTGTCTGTTTACTGCTCGCCTTTTTGCTTTTAATTTATTATTTCTATGTAGAAATCACTTTCCATTTGGGTAGCATATATTTATTGAGTATTGGGCTATGGATTATAATTTGAACTATCTGCCAGGAATTTGACAATCAAAACAACCCTCGGTGCCTGCTATTTTTCAGGTTATAAACAAGTTTATTCTATTTGTAAAAAGTAGAATAAAGTGATAAATCTCCATGAGAATTTTCCTTAAAGGTCTCTGCTAGAAGAACTCTCTCTTCCTTCTGAAAGTGTTGGCACTTTCTCTATTCTCCAAAGGTTTTAGCCCATCTTTACAGAGTGAGCAGTAGAGAACTTTGAACGGATCTTTATATTCCCACGGTCAAATGTGGCTCTTGGAACATAACTCAGCTCAAAAGAAACATTTCCTTCTATTATATAAAGAATCATAGACAAGCAAGTCAATTCCAGGTAACATATCCTGAGTGTTGTACAAGGTAGCCAAAAGGCACAACCTCTCACCTCCATTATAACCTGGTCTGGATCTGTTTTTTTTTTTTTTACCCAAGTTTCTTAATGAGAAAATAGAAATGAAATACTAATCAGAACACATGAGATTTGTTTGAGTACAGCAGTTTTGAATTCTGTGAGAGCTCAGTTCCTCTTGTAGCTACAGAACTAACATGCTATGAGACCCTTTCATTGTAGTGTCAATTGCAATAATGATATTGCACTTGATTCTGGATTTATTCATTTAAATGACCACATAGTACCATGCAAAGTGATTTTTAAAAGTCTGATAACTTATTATGACCAGCATGGGAGGCAAACTCAGGTCTGTTTTATTTCCATGTGTTTGCTGTATGCCACACTGTTGGATAAGTGAAATCATGGGATGAGGCTCAATGGTGCTCACGGTAGCAGGTGATCCTCACCCTTTCCTTCACACTGATCAAGGAAATGCCTTGAAATTCAGAAGTCTACATCTTTTTCCTATTGGGATTTTCTTTGGCCCTGAGAGTAGTGGGCAGTCCCATGCATTGGACAGTTAATGCCTTTGACATGTATCTTCAACTATGGCTAGATAAGAATAGGTAATCACACAAGCACCCGTGTTGTGCCTAGGTCACAGGACCTCCACCAAGAAGACCACTGAGAGTCAGACTTTACAGCTGTTTTAAGGTTTTATTTAAATGGGCTGCAGCCTGGGCCTCATCCTACAGTCTAGGAGGAGAGCCCCAAGCTAAAGATTTGCAGGTCTTATAAAGGCACATAACCAACCAGGTGTTTGGATTACCACCACGTGTTGCTCTGCTAGAAACAAGCAACAAGTGGTCACTGCCTCAAAACTTTAACCCTTTATTCCCCCCCTTGACATGGTCCTGAGACACAATCTTGTGGCTCCGGCCTCAAACTGAACTCCAACTGCTCTCGATCTTGAACAGGTTCTTCTAGTCCCTCTCTGACCTTAGCCATAAACAACAATACCAATAACAATCAGTTCATTTTTCTTTTCTTGAGGCGTATGTGGAGTGGTTGGGTTGGGTGCTTGGAGACTTCCCATGTTTCCCCACCGTCATCCAGGGCAAAGGGGTCAGCCGGTCTGGCATGGGAACAGTGGATCAAAGCAGCAATGCCATCCACCTTAAGGGCAGTAGGTATAGCCAGTAGCACCATGTAAGGTCCCTTCCACTGTGGTTCCAGAGATCTCAAGTTGTATCTTCGAACAAACACCTAGTTCCCTGGTTTAAATGAATGGGAAGTAGGAATAGAAGCAGAATCATATAGTGCTCTAAACTGGGGCCACATACTCTTATGCACCAGCTGTAAATAGTCAAGCTTACACAGAAATTCAGTATCATCCAAATCAGCAAGCAATTCAGTCTGAAGGCTTTACATTTTTTAACAATGTCCTCAATGAGTTGATTTCCTTGTCTAATTTTTACTTCTGAGTGTCAGAGAAAGTCCTGCATTCTTCGGGTTCCCATGTGAGAGACCTGATGGATTCTCTTAAGAATCCCCTTGCCCAATCTTTGTGGCAAGATAAGTTTCCCTTCACCACTTTTCCACCAGTCTTTATTTTCTTCTCTGCCTGGGGGTTTATAGGCCATGGGAATTTTCTTTATCCACTCCAAGTCTTCTTGGGAGTTCTGAGGCTCAGGAGGCAAAGCTCGTGGCCCTGAGTCTACTAGAGTCAGTACTTCTGCTCTGGGCTGGAGGGCCACCTCCTTAGCTGCCTGATCAGCCAAGTTATTTCCTTTGGTTATAGAATCAGTTCCCTTTTGATGGCCAGGGCAGTGCATAATGGCAATATTTGCTGGTTCCCATAAGGCCCGGATGAGGCTTAAATTTTCTTGTTTGTTTTTAATAGCCTTTCTCTCAGCTGTCAGCAGCCCCCTCTCTTGCACAGTGGCAAAAGCATACCGACTGTCCGTGTAAATGTTTAGTCTCTTCACTTTTCCCATCTGTAGGGCTTTTGATAGTGCCACTAGTTCTGCTCTTTGTGCAGATGTTCCCTGGGGGAGTGCTTCTGCCCACACTATCTCAGTGTCCATGGTGACTGCTGCACCCGCATACCTTTTTCCATCTCGAATGAAACTGCTGCCGTCTGTGAACCACGTCTGCTTGGCATGCAATAGTGGTGAATCCAACAAGTCTGGCCTCTTTTCTTTGGCCTGGTCTCTCTTTTCATGCTCAATTTCATGTTCTCTGTCCTTCCTTTCCTGTCTTTGCTCCTCCATCTCTCTCTTATTGTAAACCCTTTCTGCCATGGCTACTAGATCCCTAATAGACTTTTCACCAAGTCTGTCTAGAGCCTGCAACTTTTGCTTTATGTCTGGTGCAGCTTGATTTATATAGGCAAACATAATCATCTGAGCCGACTCCTGGGTCTCAAGATCATATGGGGTATATTGACTAAAAGCTACCATGAGCCACTCAAGATATGCTGCCGGACTTTCACTTCCTCCCTGTCTTACATTATAAACCTTGGCCATATTAGTAGGTCGGTGAGCCGTGGCCTTGAGACCTGCCAACAGTGCCTGGGGACGAGGAGTTGCTCCCTACTTTCAACCATATTGTAGTCCCATGTTGGTCGGATCCCAGGAAATTAGGCAGCGATCAGGGCAGGATCCGTGATGGGAGCTCCTGTGGGGCCTGGGATATGTTTCCAGGCCACCTCTCGGATACGGTCTCTCTGGGTGGTAAAAAGCTGACTGCAATTGTCCCAAGTGGGCTGATGAGTAAAGAAAATAGTTTCAAGCAAACGAATTAAGTCCTGGAGTTTCTCAGGAAAGGGGGCATTTTGGGTGTACCAATTGTATAGATCACTGGTAGAAAATGGCCAATATTGGAGTCGCTGTTGACTATCCGCATCCACAGGTCTTAAGGCGCATAAGGGAAAAACAGCTGCATTAGAAGGGGGGCTGATCCCACGGCATCGTTGAGTGACTGGCCCATCAGAAACTTTAAGGGCAGGTGCCTAGGGTTCTATAGCTCCCTCCTCCTCTTGATCTGCAAAAGGTTCTGCAAAAGGAACCTGGGAAGGGGAGTATGGGGAAGAAACACTTCTTCCAAGTTATCTCCCTGAAAAACCGGGGCAGGGGGGAACAATTTCTTTTCCTCTTTCTCAGTTTCTTTTTGTAAGTCTAGGGGGCTAGATGGAGTGGTGCCCATGGTTTCCAGTCCCATCAGTTGTGCAGTCCAAAAAACAATAAACAGTACAAACAAAACACACGCAGGCCTGACAGTTACGGGAAAAAAAAGCTTACGAAGTGAAGATCTCCCGAATTGGTCCGCTGACTCCTGTCATGGCAGGGTTCCACACCCATGCCCCACAGCAGAAGGAGTGGACCCATAGTGGACAAATTGGGCCTCAGTTAGGAGGCCCTCTTGGTCACTTCCGGCCCAACACTGATCTGATCCCCTGCCCCACAATTCACACAGCGGGGTTCCAAACCCCCCCCCCCCCGGCCCCACACAGCGGGGTTCTAAGGACCCCCTCCCTCCACACGGTAGGGTTCCAAGGACCCTCGCCCCACAAGAGGATCTGGGAATCCCCCAGTTCCTCCAGTGTTGTCGTGCAAGTGCGTCCACTTTGACTACCCTTTATGAATCGGAGCTGATGTCCTCACAAAGGAAAACGAAAATAAAACACAAACAACAGGACAAGACAAATTAACAAAGATAGCGCTGTTTTACCTTTGGAGTCTGAGGTCTCAGCGGTCTTTGGGGGGATCCTGGACGATCCCCCACTAATATGTTGTGCCTAGGTCACAGGACCCCCACCAAGAAGACCACTGAGAGTCAGACTTTACAGCTGTTTTAAGGTTTTATTTAAACGGGCTACAGCCCAGGCCTTGTCCTACAGTCTAGGAGGAGAGCCCCGAGCTAAAGATTTGCAGGTCTTATAAAGGCACATAACCGACCAGGTGTTTGGTTTACGACCACGTGTTGCTCTGCTAGAAACAAGTAACAAGTGGTCACTGCCTCAAAACTTTAACCCTTCACCGGTACCCTCATGTCTTTCCGTTGGTTGGGGTAACTCAACATTTTTACACCAGACATAACATGTCCTTATTATAATCAGATTCTGATGTCCCATCGGGTCACCACGCCTGATTCATTTTCACTCTACGCCTCCATTGTCCAGCAGTACTTCCTCCATGGCCACACCGAACTGCCCGACAAACACAGACTGCTTGCTCTCAAATTCTTCTACCTGGGTCTGCTTCCTGGACAACCCAAACCCAATTCCATCCAAATTTGCATGCTCAGCAGGTGCTTTGTCACTGGAACCTGCCCTCTCCTCACTCAGCACTTTCAGTGTGCCAAAAGTCTGTCACCTCTGAACTTGGCACTAAGATTTTGGCTTTTGGTCTGTGAGTGCTTCACATGGAAGTTTTCCATGCATGGCCATGATTTTTGGAAGTGTTTACTGTCCACATACCAGGAATAATTTTGCCAGTTTGCCTTTTGCCTTCAGGGAACCCACAGGAGCCGGACAATGCAACGTCTGTGTCACCATTCTCATGTGTGGCTAGCTTTATCCACCTGGGGACATGCTTGTCCTCAAATATCCTTAGGGTCTAGTTAAAAGAGAGTCATGAAAGGAGGTGATGTACAAATGAACCAACCAATTGCATCCAAATATGTATACACAGACCAATTTATTTTCTAGGCCCCTTTACTTAATGCCTTGGTCCCTGCCACTTGTAAATACAAGTCATTCTCTTCTATTCAGGTTGTTTCTGTTGACCTCTTCTCTACCCAAGGTCAGATGCCCGCATTCTGATTGACATGTGTCAGCTTGTTCTGAGAGGCAATATGACAAGCTGGTGAAGACTGGAGCTCTGAAGTCAGACTTAACTCTTATCAATTCTCCTGACTATGTATTCAAGCTTGAACAAATAAATGAGACGTTCTGAGCCCCAGAACATTTATATAAGATCCTAAAGTGAAAAAGTCTTGAATTTATATTTAATAAGAAAGTCCTAGAGTTTAGCTCAGTATTTATGGAAGAAGACAGACCAGCCTCGCTCTGAGCAGCCTTGACATGATTTCAGAGGTCAGATGCACAATTGTGTTCACCTCTGACACCTTGGGACAGTGAGTAATGACTGACTGAGGGCAGCTTGCTGGGAGACCATGATAAAAATTATGGAGTTGTCATCACCAGTCACTGAGGTTACATCTTTACTTTAATCATTGTTTATAA
Source organism: Dipodomys merriami (assembly GCF_024711535.1). NCBI lineage: Eukaryota > Metazoa > Chordata > Mammalia > Rodentia > Heteromyidae > Dipodomys > Dipodomys merriami. The sequence goes on from NW_027205603.1 coordinate 90,339,945, forward strand.
TACTAACTTTATGTGATTTCAGAGTCTCTCAGCCTTCAGCATCTATCATCTGACATCATCTTGCAATATAAAATGGTGCAGTTGAAGAGGTAAGCCTCTTCTATGCCCTGTGCCCAGGCATAGAAGCTCAGCACTTCACTTTTTTTCCTGGTAAACAAGTTGAATTTTGGCTAGGTGCAGTGGCTTACACTTGTAATCTCAAATACTTAGGAAGTACAAATCAGGAGAAGCCATGGTTGAGGCCGGCCCTGGAAAAAATTCAACAGCAAAGATCTTGGGACAGTGCCACATGCCTGTCATCATCCTAGCTTATGAAAAGTATGAATAGGAGGATTGTGGTCCAGTTGGTCCAGTTGGGAATAGATGTGAAGTTCTATTTTAAAAATAATGACCATAGAAGAGCCGAGGCTCGCGTGGCAGAGAATCTGTCTGAGAAGTGCTAGGTCCTTGAGTTCAAATGCTAGCAATATCAAGAGTAAAAGGTCAATTTTGTACCATGCCACCAGATATGTCCATTTTAATTAGATGTTTTTCGAAGAGACTAAAATCCTAGTTGTGACATACATGAATAATGGATTTGAGACATATAACTTTGCTTTTCCTGGCTGTCCTTAGCTATATGACCTGGAATAAAACCAATACAGCTTTATTTTCTGTAAGTACACATTATGTGTTGCTGTGAGTCAGAAATAGGACCTTCAGAATGAAAATGATTAGAGCACTACAGTCACCTGAGAGAAAGGATTTTTTTTTAAAGGAGGTGTGCTAGATAAGGAAGAGGAACATGAATAGTGTGTATATATATCAGGTTTCCTCCTTGCTGAGGAAGAGAGTTTAATATTTAGGCTTCTTTTTTTGTCGTTCATGAGGCTTGAGCTCTGGGCCTGGGCGCTGTCCCTAAGCTCTTCAGCTCAAGGCTAGTGCTCTACCACTTGAGCCACAGTGTCACTTTCGGTTTTCTGGAGTTTATTGGAGATAAGAATTTCATGGACTTTCCTGCCCAGGCTGGTTTTGAACCTGGATTCTCAGATCTCAGCCACTGGAGTAGTGAGGATTACAAGTATGAACCACCAGCGCCCGGCTTATTATTTAGTTTTATTTAGCACTAGTGCCATACCTTTTCATCGTCATATCTATGTTTACTGAGATTGTATTTCCTGGAAGAAGTAAAGGGTACAACTTATTTTTTCCCTTCTTTGCCCTGAGGATTATTTACTCCTTGCTTAAAAGTAAGCTGCACTTATAGATTATCTAACGTTAAAGAAAAATGTTTCAGAAACCAATAGATAGATGACTCCATTTTTAATTAGTCTTGGTCTCCTGAGCAGACTGATGGACAAGAGTGACAAGGTGATGGTGTGACAGTGTGTTTACAATCACACTGTGAAGGTTCCTGTTCAGCCAAGTTCCTCAGAAGTGATCTCAAGGTGCTTTGGGTAGGATCAAGATCAAAGATCTACAGATCAAAGATAAGTATGGGCTGCATCCTGAGCCTCTTAATATCCATGATATAAGAATCTGTCAAAGCACCTAAAGAAAAGGCTCTTTAAAGAGTCAAAGGGTCCAGATTTGAAATTTGTAGCTCAGTGCATCTGCAGGAATATTTCTTTCTATTCTTTTGCTTTTCTTTGTTTAAAAAGAAAATTTTGGTCCTGTTCCTGGGGCTTGAACTCAGGGGCTGGATGCTGAGAGGCTTTTGCTCAAGGATGGTGCTCTACTACTTGAGACACAACTCCATTTCTGAATTTTTTTGATGGTTAATTGGAGATTAGAGTCTCACCATCTTTCCTGCACAAGCTGGCTTTTAAGCATGATGCTCAGATCTCAACATCCTGAACAGCCAGGGCTACAGGAGTGAACCACCAACATGCAGTTTTGCAGGAGTATTTCTTATAATATGATCTTGGAAATATCTGCATCTATTTCCTGAGCATTTTGTTAAGGCAGATGGTAAGATCTAATAAATTAGAATTCTAATATGAGAATCAGAAATGGACCTAGATCCTTCAAATAGCTATGGTTTTGAAGGGAACTATTTGGTAATTTTAATTCCGAATTATTCTGATTAGAGCAATTAAGAATTTCAAAAAGCATATATATATATATATGTATATTATGTAATATAACATATATGTTACTAATTTATCTAAAGGCAATATTATGATAGCTGTTTGAGTGAAATTTTGAATATAACCCATTTAATTGACATAAGTAAGGATTTTTCTTGCTCTGGACAGAAACATACTAATGTAAATCCCCTTTGTTGTTGTTTTTGTATAGTTTCTTTATATCTGTGCTTTTTGCACAGTTAACCCTTTCATTCTTAAGCCAAAGTTTTTGCCAAGAGGGGGAATCCTCATTGCCTTCCCTCCTTCTGCAGATGAGAAAGAAGGAAGGAGATTTCTTTTTGGAAGATGGTATTGAGAAGAGGACACAAACCCGTGTCTCTGAACTCCAGGCTGCGTTCTTGTCTCTTCCTCCATGATTTCTACTGGGTACAGGGACTCCGGTGCCCATGATGATCATCACTCACATGTGCTACCCAGCTCTGTTTTGCTTTCCCATCCCAGCTCCACGGCACGGACTCCACCCCAGCTCAGCCACCACAGCCTAACCAACACGACCCATGTGGACGCCACACTTCTGCATCGCCTCAGTGCCTGGTACCTTCCCAAAGGAGGAGAGTTTCTGCTAAAAAAAAAAAAAAGGAAAAAATCACAAGCAAAACTTCTCCTTCTGTTGACAGACTGTCTTGGTCCATCTGTGCTGTAATAATAAAATATCACAAGCTGGGTGACTTATAAATAACATAGTTCTCACCTTTCTGCAGGAAGTTCAAGAGAAAGATAGTGGAGGATTCAGTCTGTGGATGGTGAAAGGGGGGAGAAGTCTCTCTGGTCTCTCTTGTACACACACCAACAACTGTGTGTCCATATGACAAGCATTTGCCCACATCTCTGCCTCCATCCACTACCTTGGGGTGTGGGTTAGAATTTGGATGTATCACTCTGGGTCAGCAGGTAAAAACATCCAGACCATTGCATAAGCTCTCCACTTTTCTGCTTCAGAGTCTTTGAACAAACTTCCTTTATCTGGCTTGCCAATTTTCATCCTTTGGGGTCTCAGTCAAAATGACATTTCCTCAGGGAGCCGGGCCTCTGGGATTACAGAGCCATTACTTTTCTTTTACAGCACTTACCCATAATGACTTGAGCAGGTCACCATGCAGTAATGCCTTGGCACTCCACTAAGTGCATTCTGAGTGTGGAGGCTCATTGAGGGACAGCATGTTTCCCAGCTCATAGAGACTGTAAACACACTCCTCTAAGGGCCTGGCGTTCCCTGGTTCTTATCTCCTGAGCTCTGATGGGAATGAGGATGTAGCAGAAATCTGATCAGATCTAAAACTCATAGTTAAAATTCAGCCAGTTTTTCTTCTGTAGACTATCATTTTAGTCTCATCCCTCACTACTCTTGGGTCCCTGATGGAGTTCCATTGCTTTTCTCTAGACACTCATCTGCTTTGATTCCAAACATATAATAATAACAATAAAAACACACAAAACACAACTTTCATTTATTTTAAATTGTTGATCCAAATTTATTCTGGATGTTGTCTTTTAGTTGTTGACGGGATAAAAGCAGCTTAGTCTTTTCTGATTAAAAATGATCTCTTTAGAGTCAATCCGTGTCATTAAAAATGTATTTTCTTCCTGCTACTTAGTTTCTCCAACCTGGAGCAGTCTCTCCTGGGGAGGTGCAGGGAACAGCTCATGTCCTCACTGGATAGATTGACTCAGGTACAGGTGCTGGTCCCCTGGGTCTTTATGTATTGGTGGCTGTTCAGACCCTGTCTTTCATGTGATTTTTGGTATCAACCAACAGAGTCAGTCATTTTCAGTATAATCTGCAGCCCACAGGCCGGATCACTGAAACCTACCCAATCTGACTGGGACCTATTTCGTGATTCATGAATCCTCAGCAATTCTACAGCTGCCTGTGTAGCTCCGTGGAATAATGCTTGCCGAGCAGGCAGCTTACCCTGGGTTCTCTCCCCAGCACCACAAAACCAAGGAGCTTGGTCCCATCACTGTAGCAATTTGTATGAACACCAGTCCCACAGATGCCAAGTGTATCCTGGTAGGGAAATTGATGTCCAAAGGCCAAACTGCTTTCCTCAGCCACACTGAATCGTGTTCCCAGCAGTGTGTTGCTCTTGAATGGTGAGGAATGAAAACCAACAAAGATTTTAACATTCTCCCATGGAATATTCCAGAAGGCAAAATAAGCCTATGTGCATAAAATTCTCCAGGAATTTTCTGTTTGTTTTTTTTTCTAAAATAATTTTAAACTTTGCAAAAAAAAAGAGAGGCAAATTTATGTTATGCCTTTGGCCCTTTGATCCCTTTTTATCTTCTCTGCCCTTCAGCCTTCTTAGCACCGTCTCTCCATTCTGACAGTGACTTCTCTTGTTTTGCTTTCCCCCAATGTTTGTGAAACATCAAGCACTTTGCTAGTTTTAAGTCCAGAAGACAGAAAGGGTAACAAAAATAATTTAAACAATAGGGCTCAGGGTGTGGCTATGTGAGAACTCTTGCCTCCTACTCATGAGGACCTAGATTTTTCTTTTGTACTTTTTTTTTAATTGTGAAAATACTGTACAGAGGGGTTAAAATTACATGGGCAAGGTAATGAGTACATTTCTTATCAAGCATTGCTGCCTCCTCGTTTCCCCTTCCCATTCCTTCCCATCTCCCCCCCCCCACTCTATCCCCCCGGCCCCCTCTCCTCCACCCCCCCCACAACCAAAGTTTTAAAGTTTGTTTTTCACCATAATGATTTGTACATCTCATTGTTGCAATGGGTCCACCTGTATCCCCAGCATGACTATGTTTATTGCAGCACTATTTACTATAGCTAAGAAATGGAACCAACCCAGATGCCTCTCAGTAGATGAATGGATCAAGAAAATGTGGTATATATACACAATGGAATTCTATGCCTCCATCAGAAAGAATGACATTGCCCCATTTGTTAGGAAATGGAAAGACTTGGAAAAATTATATTAAATGAAGTAAGCCAGACCCAAACAAACATAGGTCCCATGGTTTCCCTTATTTGCAATAACTAGTATGTGTCTGAGACAAGCAAAAAAGGTCAGATAAGTTGATGTTAGGTGAAAGGAACCCCAAGATAGTATTCAAATGTTTTTTCTTCCATGCGATTGTTTCTAACATATTTATAAGATGATTTCTTTTGTTGCTTTGTATGTCCCTCACCCATGGTATAACCCCTGATTTCACTGTATTTGATGTTGGTGTAATTTGTGGAGGGGAAGGGAAAAAAACAAATCATTTAAATAGAGGACCTAGATTTAATCATGAGCACTAAAGACAAAAGACAACCAAACCTTGGATAAACAAGAGACCATTTTATCAAGAAGGTGTTAAAAGTGATCATGTCTTTTACTATCAAACGACTTTCAATCTGGAATGATTTTGCCCCAGGGGACACATAGTGAGGTCTTTTTTAAAAATGTCTTTGTTGTTATCCACAGTAGGGGGTTTGTCATAGGCATTTAGAGTCTGAGAGGTGAATGATTCCACAAACAGTATACACCACACAAGGCACTGTGTGGGGAAGTTGGAAAGATCATTGTTTCTGAGATGTAGACAGATTTAATTAAATAGTTTGCTTTTCTCAATCACGGTAGGCAACCAATAGAAATCATGAAACATCATCACAATTCTCATCTCACATGAGAAAATAGGAGTTTAGGAGTTAAAAATGCAGCCAAATTGACACTTCATTGATTTAACTGAATAGGTTTGATTTTTTTTAAACACAAAAGCACATTGTTCCAATTTGAACATGAATTATATTTTAGCAAGCTGCTTTTGCAACAGATAACAACACACACACACACACACACATACACACACACACACACACACATACACATGCACAGGTCCAAATTCAGCAAGGTGAGAAGACATTCACAGTATTTACATACTTCACACTGTAAATATAGAAGTCTGAATTGTGATACAGGCATCATCAAATACATTCTATGTAGGCTACAGAAGTTACTTGATCTCCTTAGAGCATACAGTATTGATTTTGAGATGGTTATTAATTATACCTGCCTCAGTAAGCAAAAAGGGATTAAAGAGTCATTTGTGTCAGAATGCTCAGCAAATACTTATACCAAAAGAAATTTTTATTTTTATGACACAAGTTGACCCAGCCGTATTTCGAATTTTTCCATAGAAGAATGTTTAGCCAGTGGCAGTGTGTATCTGAATTTGTCTTTGCCTGAGGGAACACATGTGGTTAGGGACTTGAATAGATGTATCTGTATAATGGTGGCCAAGAAACACATGAAAAGATACTCAAGTTCACTCATCACGAGTGGAATATAATCATAAGCATCATGAAGTACCACCTTAAATGAATTAGAATGTCTGCTGTAAAAAGTATACAAGCCAAGAATGGTGGCTCATGTGTGTTACCTTGGTTCCTCCCATGGTGGGAATCCAGAGGATTATCATCGGAGGAAAGCCAAGAAAAAAAGTCTGTGAAATCCCATCTCAACCACTAAAATATCTGAGTGTGATAGTGCCTGCCTGTGCTACCAGCTATAGAGGAAGCATAAATCGGAGGCGGAAACCCTTGAAATAACTCATATAAAAAAGGGCTGGCACGAAGGTGAAGTGACAGATCAGATGCAGAAGTTCAAGGCCTTGAGTTCAAATCCTAGCACCCACACATCAAACCAAAACAATACACAAACCAACAATACACAAAACAAAGCAAGATAACTATGAGCCAGGTGCCAGAGGCTCAAACCTGTAATCCTAGGTGTTCAAGAGATTGAGATCCAGAGGATCGCAATTCACAGCAGGCCTGGTGAGAAGACTCTGTGACACTCCACTCTCCAAAATAACCAGCAAAAAGCTGGGCCAGAGGTATAGGTTAAGCTGTAGAGCAACAGGCAAGCAAGCAAGTGCAGCCAAGGGCTCTGAGTTCAAACCTCAGTATCAGCATAAAGGTCAAAAGAAAACACCCTCTGAAATGAATCAACTGCTTTGTTAAAGGGAAACTCCTTTGTAGAACTACTTAAAGATAGCACAATTAAAACACAAATGAGGAAACAATCAGTAACAACAACGATATGCCTGAATTAGAGCTGTTCTACCCTGTCTGTGAGGAAGAGAGCGGTTGTAGCTGCCATGTGGAGACTCTTTGAAGAGTTAAAAACAGAGTGAGACTACAATTTAAATTTCTGGTTTGATACTCCAATGTATTAGAAGCAAACCTTTGCTGTAGGAATATTCACAATTTCAGATCATTCAATACCACTCAGTCAAACAGGAAGGAGATTCTGCAATATGCTGAAAAATAGATGAACATGGAAGGCACTAATTTTCTGAATCTCCACCAGTTTGAAATAAAATTAGGTTTGTAGCTTGGTAAGGCATGAGTGGCTGGGAAGAAAGGAAGGCAACAGTGAAATCCAGAATACTGAACTTAGATTTACCTTGAAAAATAAACTGTATCATACAGCACTGAGTAAAACAGAAGGGAAATGATAGAACAGTGTCTGTGTTTCTCTTCCCCAGTGGAACTACAAGTAAAAGACAAAAGGCAAGTATCAGGAAGATCCACGGGGCATAAAGCTCTGCTCTCTGTGAAAATGTTTTAAGACGAGAGTTCTGGGTATACAAATCTGGCAGGTGCTAATCAGGGTTCTCTTATAATTCGAACTCGCTTTTTGTGATAGGGTCATGACAAGAAGGACTAATCAAATCTCTCAGCTAAGGACCATGGTAGACTCTTCAGTTTTATATTTCCAAACTCCTCCCTGCTAAAACATCCCCTTCTTCCACTAGTTAAATGAATGACTACATTGAGAATGAGTATGGACCCAGGAAATTGGTTGTGTCTCTGTCTTAGATTCCCCAAAACAGTCTCCTTGGGTGGGAATGATCATTTGGAGCTGAACTGGTGCAGAAATAAAGTCAAGAATAAAAACAAGAATAAAAAATACCAGTGCACATGGAGCTGCAACACGAAGTCTAAATTCCAGGCAGGGAAGAGAGAGACAGCAGCTGCCTGGGCAGATAAGTTAAGGTGCTAAGGCAGGCAATTGTGAGAGAAGCTACAGAAATCAGAGACCCTTACCTGCGCCAGCCAGGGAAAGCTGCTTTGACCTGACCTTGTGTCTACAGAGGACCAGTTTGTAAAGGATTTTGTAAAATATTTATATCCACAAAATAATCTACCTCCCTGCCATGTGTCTATGCCAATTTTAGCCCATTCATTCCAATCCCTTACTCTCCCCTGCAAGATTATCAGCATCTTTTCTTTTCTTTCTTTTAACTGAACTTTGATGATTTATTGTAACTCTAACATGGTCTCCTGGCTCAATTACCACTCTGCATTTACCTCTCCTCATGCTGTGTTCTGGCACCATGACAGCAACTTGAATATTACCAATTATAAACAGTGGGGTGTGTCATTCCGCTCTTATCACTGTCCCTATTAGTTTGAATCAGTCAACATACTAAAGCCCTCAGAAAGACCATGCAAGTATGGGAGAGGGAGAGAGACAGAGACAGACAGACAGACACACAGACAGACAGACAGACAGAGAGATGGACAGACAGACGGACAGACAGAGAGCTAGAAAGAGAAAGACAGAGACAGAGACAGAGTCAGCATCAGAGACAAAGACAGAGCCAGTGTTAGAGACAGAAACAGAGAGAGACACATAGAAAGGAGACTGAGCGAGACAGAAATTAAAAGAATCAACAGCAACGATTCACTTTCTATCAGAGACCAGAGTGGATAATGCAGTGTTTCCCCCCACTTTTTATGGCACATATCTGTGACAGAAGCAAATGTAATTTTTATGTAGTTATAAGAAGGAAAATTGAAACGGGGATCATTTTCTAGCATTACATCCCTGTGCCCTTGTTCCAACTTCCCTCTTCAATTGCTGCTCACCACTCTGGTGTAATTGCATAGGTCATTTGTGGAAAACCGTAATTATACCTAAAGGTAGTGCTTCCTCCTGTGTTATTAAGTCATGGATTTTTCTAAAGTAGATGGAGGGAGGAGGCTGGGTGACTAGATAGCTGTATCACAAGGGGTTGACGGACTAATTTAATACCTTTTAAGCCCCATTCCTGTCTGCAACACTCAGTAAACATAAACCCTTTGCGTCTGAATTTCTTGTGTGTCATCCATTAGCTTGCAAGTAAGAAGGGCCTAATTCTTTGGCCATTCCCAGTATCAAGACACAGAATTCAAATCCAAGGTTTCCTCCTAAAAGAAAATCAGTGAGGTTATCAAAGGAAGAATGTGTGATCAATGACATAGATGCTCTTTGGCGGATTACACATCTCCAGTGGTGAAGGGGAGAAGGCTCTAGGATCTTCTTGAACCTGCATTCCCACAAAAGACAAACAGAGAGCTCAGACCTGATGGTGAGCTTATTTGAACCATTCTGAGGACTGCCATTTAGCCACCAACTCCTCTGAGTATCTGTGGTCATCATACTTCCTGGCAGAGCGGGCACCAGGCTGTAATGAATTAATGCCCACAAGGCAGAGAAAGCAGTACCAGGTTCTCAAAGGGGCCTGATGGTAGCTAGCTCTATATGCTCGTATGACAGAGGGCTGTTGCATTTACTGTGTCTTTCCCTGTGTCAGTGGCCCTGTTCTGAGCAGTTCTGATGAAACACACTGTGTTGCTGTCTGGATGCAACAGGGAGCAGGAGATCTACCACGAAACACTCCCAGCATGTCCTCGGTCCAAATATTAACACAGGTGAAGTCTGTTTCCACTTTACATTCCTGTAAGTTGTGATTTATCTTCAAGAAGAAAACAAGCTTGTTAATTGAGCAGGATGGGTTAATGTTATGATTTTAAAGTCATTTATACTGAAACTTGGCACACTGGACCTGTTCAAGAAATCTTTTATAAGAAATCTTATGGAGGAAAAGGACTACCAATGTTAGTTTCTTTCTTTTTAAAATTAAAGTTATAAAATATCATATAAATATGAAAAAATCCCAGAAGGTGGGAGAGAAACTTATGGGTCATGAAGCTTCATATGAGGACCAGTGAAGACTGTGAGGAGATCACCAGAACAAAGTGTTAAGTGAAAAGAAGAAAGAAAAATACTGTTGGAACCTAGAAAAAATGTTCATATGTAAAAAGAGGTGAGACAGGACCGACGGCGTACTCAAGGAGCAATACGGAGGTGACAACAAGCCACCCGGCATACAATCGGAATACAAAAAAGAACCCACGTTGACGATGCCTAAGCTTGAACAATACTTTTTAACTCCTTATGGATTTATTTCATGTGCATCCACTAATTGAGCCTCAAAGTTTTTTTTTCCAGAATGTTGCATACAAAAGAAATCGATGAAGGGTTTGCCCTAGACATTCACAGTTGATGGAGAAGGTGGTCATCTCTTATTTCCTAACACCTGTTGTATTTTTCTTAGTAATGGAATCCAGTACTTTCTACCTGCTCACATTTTTTTCAGTTACAGTCTACCCTCCTCCCATGTTAAAATGCTGAAAATATTGAAAAGCAATATATCTATGAACTAGATCCTATCTTAAATCTCATAGTGTTGCAAGTTCTTTCTACTACCCATGGAATGCATTTATATTTGGATAGACATCCTCAGAGGAATGGAGAAAATGGTGTGTGTGTGTGTGTGTGTGTGTGTGTGTGTGTGTGTGTGTGTGTGTGTGTGTGTGTGTGTGTGAAAGAGAGAGAGACAAAACAGAGACACAGAGATACATGAGAGAGGCAGAGAGACTTGATTCTAATGTTTTAATTTTTAGTGCTTCAAGGATTCTTTTCTCTCCCTCAGATAGTGTCTGCTTGGACTGCCCTCTCCTTCCACATTGTTAAAGTGCTCTGTGGAGCCATCATGTGTTCAAGTTTACAGTTCACTCACCAGTCACAGAGGTGGTTGTTGAACTCACATTTACAACCTATGGGATTTCACACAGTTTGGTTTTGGTAAGATGTGGCTGTGGCTGCTGTCCAAGTTGTAAACAAAATTCTGCAATGGCACTGACCAAGGGACACATTCATGATGCTGTCCAGGTCTGGAAGCTCTCGGGGTTCTAAGCCTTCCTGGCTCTGTTGGAGGACCAGGAGAAGCTGTGCAGTGGCTTTGCTGGCTTGGTCCTCTCCTGACTCCTAAGGACCACTGTTATTAGAACATAGTTTTAAATGGAGAGGGAGGTGCTCTCTCTATTTCTCTCTCTCTATTTCTCTCTCTCCATTTCTCTCTCTATTCTCTCTCTCTCTCTCTCTCTCTCTCTCTCTCTCTCTCTCTCTCTCTCTCTCTCTCTCTCTCTCTCTCTCTCTCTCTCTCTCTCTGTGTTTGCATCATGTACCCTCATAAGTCAGAAGGAGTGAAAAAGAAAGCAGATAGTTCTAAGTTTATATCCAACTATAGATACTTCCTCATTATGATTTTGAGTGACTTGCTTAGCTTTTCTGAGTGCAGATATAAAGTCTACCTTACTCATTCTTTCTTTCCTTTGCTTATAGAAAATGAAACCTAATTTGACAAGTCTTTGATCTTGACTATGATACTTGTCCTTGGGAGATGGTGAAAATATCTTCCTGTAAGCTTCAGAAACTAGGTCTTGATGATTTTGCCATCCTCATTAATATTTTTTAAATTAAGAAATTATAGACTTAAATTTAAATGTACCTTTCACCCAATCCTTCCATGATGGCATCTTACATAATTATTACTGTATCAAACTATCAGGGAAATCACTTTTGCACAGTATAATGAAATGCCTAATTTTAAGGGTACTAGGTGATTTTGAAGCTCATGTTCCATTAATTCTTTTTCCTTTCCTGCACAAATCTCAACTGAGGGAGAAATGATCATAGACCTGGGACCTCTCTATGAGCATGAAGATAAACCCTTAGTATTAAAATAAGGGAATGCTGAGTAGAATCTGAATTGTAGAATATTGCTAGGACTTGAGAGCAAGTAAAATAACTTTTTCCCTTTGCATTTCTTTGATGTACTCCTACACTTCCCCTTTCAAAGAAGGTACAACACACATGGAAGTATTCGGTCCATGCCTTGATCTTCTTTTAGGAAGTGTGAATCATTTCAAGTTGCTGAACACATAAATATCCAGAGCATGAATGCTGAAACTTCACAAGCAGACATACATTATTGAAGCAGGAAATGCAGATATTTGTCTGGTGCCCTGTACACTAAGGAAACAAAAAACATGTACATATTCTGGTAAATATTCTATACTCTAGAAGTCAATTTCTTTTTAAAGAAGAAGTTCTATTCCAGGAAAGAAATGTAGAGATAAAGGGAGGGGGTGAGTTGTAGGAGAGCTTTGTCCTCATCATCCCAAGGCTATGTTATGAATTGGTAAAGTCTCATTAGGGTTGCAGAGCATGGTAGCATTCAATTCACAATTCCATTGTTGTAATTCATATTCTCTTCAACTAGTTGATCCTTAAAAGGTCTAAGAATCCCCATGTTGGAAGATGCCTCAGCCAGTGCCTGGTTCTATTTTCTGCCCTAGCACAGAAATCCAGTCTTAGAGTCCTTTCCACATTTTCTATCATTTGCTTCTGGAAGACTCCTGTTCCTGAATCACAAGTGTTGGTTGAAGACAGAGTGCCAGTTCACAGAGCACATGTCAAGTTCTCACTGCTGACGCTGTGTCCATTCTAAGAGTGTGGCGTTACCCAGGTGTCCCTGGAGACAGAATTTCACAGGAAACCAAAATCCAACAGGGTAGATGTCTTTTTGTAACCCAGACCACTTGCCTGGTACAGTTATAGTAACACTTCTATATTCCAGTTTTGAGCCATTTACTCAGAATGGCCATGATGGCAGAGATGATTCTGTTGGAAAAAATCCCATGACATGTGAAGAAACTCCATCTGTGTTCTTAGTGACTGTGCAGCCTCAATCCTGAGATATCTGATCCTCTCAGAGGCTCTGTGAGTGCTGTAATGCAATAAATATTCGTCTCCTCCTTAAGAGAGCTAGATTGATTTTATATTTTAAACAAAGATCTTGATTAATACACCCTTCAAAGACTCTACATTATCTCAACAATAAAATGTGATGTATTAATGTGACATAGATGGGCCTTTGGGCTATCTGTCACGTCTCTCACCTTTGCCAGTGCCCCGTCTTTTTATTTCATACTCTAAGAGTTCTATGAATGGCCCCATTCTGTTTTGAGGATGTTTTGGCTTAGATGCATCTGTCTTCCGTTGAGCTACCTGTGCTTTGAAGTTTTGTGACAATTAGTTCTGTTTTTATGTGCGTGAGAGAAATCATTATTGGACATCTAAATCCCCATCATTTTTATAAGCTTAGGGCTTATAAAACTTTGCTCATATAATTCGATTGAGTATGAATAGGGAACAGATAATAAAGTTGCACATTTGAAAGATAAATGTTGTACAAATTCTCATTGGAAACACATCATTACAAATGGGTTATTAGGGGAAAAATGTCTCTGAGCAGGAAGTGTTGAAGTTTTGATCTAAAGTCAGTTGCAAGGAAACAAGTAATAAGCAAACTGTTGGGAAATGTTTCTAGGTAAAGGGGAAAGTAAAAGAAAAGTTACTGAGGCAGAGGAAGTTTTAGTGCAGGAAGAAGGGAAGTTAGGCTGTGATCTGTCACAGAGAGAAGAGAGACAAGTACTAGATGTAAAGACTGGGCAGCGAAGGAGGAGGGGAGATGAGCACAAAATGTTAAGTACTAGATCAGGAAGGAGAGAGGAAGTGCATTGTGGAAGGTAGGCACAGAGAGAATTCACATTTTTATCTCCATGATCCCCCTCTCCCATGAGAGTGCTCTGAAACTTTCATGGTTGCAACCACAGTGGATTGTGGGCTATGCACAAACAAAGCACATGGAGGTGTAAGGGATGAAATGTATGGGTGTATGGCATGAGTACCAAGGGATGTCAGAGATTTGTGTTTCTGTAGAAGGCATGCTTTCAGTAGGGAGCCCTGCTGATCATTCATCTGGGCTGAGGAAATTCTATTAGGCCTGTGCCCAAGGCCATTTCAAAGGATCCAAAGTAGTTTTATTTCCTTCCATTGGCAGACAGTGGGAAAAACAAATGAACCTCCTCTTTCTCTCCACTCCCTTCATTTTCCCTTATACTTTTCCCATGCTTTCTCTTACACTCTTTGTCTGTCTGCCTTTTCATCTCTAATCACCTCTAAGTTTACTGCATCTTCAAAAATGGTGGTGCTTTTTAAAAAAAAAACAAACACAAAATAGCAACTCCCAACTGAGTCCTCCATCCCAGCAGAAACCCAACAAGCATGGCCTGCAATGGCCAAAATCTTGCTAGGTTTCTGCACTTCTGGGAGTCCACTAGAATTACCCATCAAGTGACACTTACAGAATTCTAACCCCCTTCTAGCATATCTTTCCAAATACTTCTGAGTTATTCCGACAAGCCAGTTCCACCAGCTGAAGAACCACATGGTTAAGTCCAACCACAGAAAATGTGGATGATGTTTTTCTGTAGCAGTTACTGTTTCTTCACTATGACTAAAATAAGTAGTGGAGCAATCTAAGGATGGGAGGATTTATTTAGGTTCCTGAGTTAAGTCTCAGTACCAGAAAAAAGTTTGTCCCTTTAAATTATTTGATTCTGAGTCACAGAAATGTATAGTGCTGGCACTACAGAATCTTAGCTTCAAGTTTGTGTATTTCATCATGCCATGCTGACTGCACATGTCATTTTTCTCTGCTTTAGCAACTTTACTCACCTATGCTTTCCTAGCACTTATGAATCTGTTATAAACTGAGTTTACATACTGGTACCTCCTTAAAACTTTCACTGGAATCCTACTCAATACTATATTTATTGGGGTGTCCCTCTGTGCTGACCCTCATAGGTGCCTTTCAAAAGGTGCTCCCTCTGTCAAAAAGTATCACCTATCACACTTTCTTATCTGTTTCTCTTCTGGACTGTGAGTTTCCACAAGAAGTGACCTTGTCACTTGTTCCCTCAAGCAGTGGCCAATGAGAAAATACACTGCAGAAATTAGAGAAAAGAGGCAGCAGCCAGCCACCAAGTGTTTCAAGAAATGATCCCCATGTGATTGTCTAAGTAGCCAGTCATTTTCTGGTACCAAGATTCTACATCACAAAACATCTCACTCCATAGTAACTTAGATTAATAATGTTCATTTTTGTTCAGGAATCAGCTAAGTGTTCCCTGAGATAGACTGATCTTGACTTTACAGGCAGTCCAGCTCTTCTCCATATGTCCCTCATTTTTTTTTCTGGGAGCAATAATCATCATGCCTGTTCTTTCCCTCTTATTTGCCACAGCACAAAAGAAAAATGAAACTTAAATATTTAATGATATCCCATTATCCAGAGCAAATTCCATGGGCCAAACCCAACATTGACATATTTGCTACCTCCAAGGAAAAGAAAGGGAAGCAAATATTACTATTATAATGCTCTAAACTAACAAACTAAAAAGAAGCATTAGCAGATCTATATTTACTTAAAAATAATATCAAGAATGTACCATATGAAGATCTTCCATGATGAGAGTTTATTTTTTTCTTGCTTGTCAGGAATGAACTTACACTGAAAGAGAATAATGAACAGGGGATGATAACTCTAACACAATTTTATGGACACCTACTAGGTTAAAGAGCACTGAATAGAAGTCAGAAGTAGAGAGAATCTAAGAGCTGGGCTTTGTCATCAACAAACCCTAGTCTAGAAGGGAAATTGACATTTTCTGTGCTGTATTATGATATACATCCTAATAAGAAAGTGAGCAATATTTCAAGCAGTGAACAAGAGAGATGAAGCTCTTACTGTGCATCATAAGAGACTCCCTGAACAAGACAGGGTATAAAAGGAATAAATCTGACTTCTCATGTTCCTTTAATTTCTTGAGTAAATTCCTTGATGACTTACATTATCCTTCATCCTTAGTTCGTTTTTGAATACCTGGCACCGTGTTGAACATGTTCCGTCATGTTTGTTTTAAGACTGATGGTTAAAGTAGCTGGGTATAATATGAAAATCAGTAGTTTTTTGTATGCCAACAACAAGAAGAGCAAGGCAGAAATCAGAAAAGCAACTCCATTTGTAATAGCTTCAAAAATAAAATACCTAGGAATTAACTTAACCAAAGAGTTGAATACTTTAAAAACTTAAGAAAGGAAATTGAAGCAGATTATGAATAATTTAAAAACTTGAGAAAGGAAATTAAAGAAGATTTAAGGAAGTGGTAAAACCTCCCATGCTCCTGGATTGGGAAAATAATATTGCAAAAAGCTATCTACAAATTCAATGCAATACTCAACAATATTCTTTAGTGAAATAGAAGAAGCAATCCAAAAATTCATATGGAATAATAAAAGACCCTGAAGAACCACATGGTTATCTCAATAGGTGCCGAAAAAGCATTTGACAAGACCCAACACCACTTTATGATGAAGGTTCTGGAAAAATTAGGAATCCATGGAACATTCCTCAATACAATAAAGGCTGTATATGACAAACCTACAGCCAGCATTATACTTAATGGTGAAAAACTAAAGCCATTTCCTCTTAACTCAGGAACAAGACAAGGATGTCCATTCTCTGCACTTCTCTTCAATCTAGTATTAGAATGCCTAGCTACAGCAATAAGACAAGATGCAAACATAAAGGGGATTCAAATAGGGAAAGAGGAAGTAAAACTCTCCCTCTTTGCAGATGACATGATCTTGTATTTAAAGAATCCCATAGACTCCACTCCCAAATTTACTCAAGCTGATTCTAAAGTTTGGCAAAGTAGCAGGGTATAAAATTAACCCTCAAAAATCAATGGCTTTTCTGTATGCCAACAATGAGAAAAGTGTGGCTGAAATTAGGAAAGCAACTCAATTTGTAATAGCCCCACAAAAAATAAAATACCTAGGAATTAACTTAACCAAAGAAGTGAAGGACCTCTATAATGAAAACTTGAAAAAGGAAATCAAAACAGAACTTAGAAAGTGGCAAAAACTCCCACGATCCTGGATTGGAAAGATCAACATGGTGAAAATGGCAATACTTCCCAAGGCTATCTACAAATTCAATGCTATATCCATCAAAATTCCAACCTCATTATTCAAGGAAATAGAAGAGGCAATCCAAAAATACATATGGAACAATAAAAGACCCCGAATAACAAAAACGATCCTTAACAGAAAGAACACTGCTGAAGGAGTATCAATACCAAATTTCAAACTCTACTATAAAGCCATAGTAATCAAAACAGCTTAGTACTGGCACAAGAACAGACCTCAGGACCAATGGAATAGAATTGAAAACCAAGAAATGAACCTACATACCTATAGCCATCTAATCTTTGATATGGGAGCTAAAAAAATAGAATGGAAGAAAGACAGCCTCTTCAGTAAATAGTGCTGGCAATATTAGTTAATCACTTGTAGAAAACTGAAGCTAGAACCTTATATATCACCCTGCACCACAATCAACTCCAAATGGATCAAAGACCTTGGAGTCAAAGCAGACATTCTGAAAACATTACAGGATGGAATAGGAGAAACCCTAGGTCTCCTTGGCACAGGACGAAATTTTCTTAATAGAGACCCGGAAACACAACAAATCAAAGAAAGGTTGGACAAATGAGATTGCATGAAATTGCAGAGATTCTGCATGGCAAAAGACATAGCTAGCAAGATCAATAGAAAGCTCCCAGGTTGGGAGAAGATCTTTACTAGCCATACAACAGACAAGGGTGTCATACCTAAAATATACCTGGAACTCAAAAAAATTAGATTACCCAACAACCAATCTTCAAAGAAACAACTGCCCAATAAATAAGTGGGCTAAAGACTTAAAGAGAAACTTCTCTGAAGAGGAAAGAAGGATGGCCAATAGACGCATGAAGAAATGCTCAATCTCCCTAGCCATAAAAGAAATACAAATCAAAACAACATTGAGATACCAACTCACTCCAGGTAGAGTGGCTAAAATCAAGAACTCTAATAACAACAGATGCTGGAAGGGATGCAGACAGAAGGGAACATTACTGCATTGTTGGTGGGAGTGTAAACTTGTTCAACCACTTTGGAAATCAGTATGGAGGTTCCTCAAAAGACTCCACATAGAGCCCCCCTATGACCCAGCAATCCCACTTTTGAGCATTTGCCCAAATATTTACAAACAAGACCACACTAAAGCTACCAGCATGACTATGTTTATTGCAGCATTATTTACTATAGCTAAGATATGGAACCAACCCAGATGCCCCTCAGTAGATGAATGGATCAAGAAAAGGTGGTATATATACACAATGGAATTCTATGCCTCCATCAGAAAGAATGACATTGCCCTATTTGTTAGGAAATGGAAAGGCTTGGAAAAAATTATATTAAGTGAAGTAAGCCAGGCCCAAAGAAACATAGGTCCCACGGTTTCCCTTATTTGCAATATCTAGTATATGTCTGAGTCAAGCAGAAAAGGTCAGATAAGGTGATGTTACGGAAATGAACCCTAAGATATGTATTCAAATGTTTTTTTCTTTCATGCGATTTGTTTCTAACACATTTATACGATCATTTCTTTGTTGCTTTGTATGTCCCTCCCCCACTGTATAACCCCTTCTTTCACTGTATTTGATGTCGTTATAATTTGTGGAGGAGAAGGGAAAAATCAAATCATTTAAATAGGGATACAGGTGGACCCATTGCAACAATGAGATTTACAAGTCGTTATGTCGAAAATGAACTTTACAACTTTGGTTCGGGGTGTGGGGAGGCGGAAAGGATTGGGTAGGGTGCAGGGGTAGGATGGGAAGGGATGGGAAGGGGAAACAAAGAAGGAGGCTACAATGCTTGATAAGAAATGTACTCATTATTTTGCCCCTCACTACAGTATTTATACAATAAAAGTAATAAATAAAAGACCCTCAAGAGCAAGAACAATTCATAGCAGCTAAAACAGTGCTAGAGGAATACCAATAGCTAACGTCATACTCTATTATAAAGCTGTAGTCATAAAAACAGCTTGGTACTGGCACATGGACAGTCCTGAGGACCAATGGAATAGAATTGAAGACCCAGAAATGATCCCACAGACCTATGGCCACCTTTGATAAGGGAGCCAGAATCATCAGATGAAAGACAGATAACCTTTTCAACAAATGGTGTTGGCAGTACTGCCTATATGTATGTAGAAAACTGAAACCTGAAATATCACCTTGCACAAGAATAAAGACCAAATGGATCAAAGACCTTGAGGTAAGAGCAGATACCCTGAAAATATTACAGGAAAGGATACACTAGGGCTCCTTGGCATAGGTCAAACCTTCCCAACTAAAGATACAGTAACACAACAAATCGAAGAAAGGCTGGATAAATGGTATTCCATTAAATTGCAGAGCTTCGGCCAGGCAAAGGGCATAGCTAGCAAGATCAACAGAATGCCCACATACTGGGAGAAGATCTTCATTAGCCATACAATAGAAGAGGGCCTCATATCAAAAACATACCTAGAGCTCAAAAAATTAATCCCCCTAATAACAACTACTCCAAGAAACAACACCCAACAATAAGTGGGCTAAAGAATTTAAAATGGACTTCTCTGGAGAGGAAGCAAAAATAGCCAATAGACACATGAAGAAATGTTCATCTGTGGCCATAAAAGAAATGCAAATCAAAACTACATTGAGATTCCATCTCACTCCAGTTAGAATGGCCATTATCAAGAAAACTCATAATAATAGATGCTGGTGGGGATGTGGACAAAAGGGAATGCTACTACACTGTTGGTGGGAATGTAAACTTGTTCAGCCACTCTGGAAAGCAGTATGGAGATTTCTCAAAAGACTAAACATAGAACTCCTCTATGACCTAGCAATCCTACTCCTAGGTATTTATTTATTTATTTATTTATCTTTTTTTAATTTTTGGGTCCGGTCATGGGGCCTGAACTCTGGGCCTGGGTGCTGCCCCTCAGTCTTCAGCTCAAGGCTAGCATTCTACCACTTGAGCCACAGCGCCACTTCCAGCATTTTTCTTTTTGCTTATGTGGTGCTGAGAAATGGAACCTAGGGCCTCATGCATGCAAGGCAAGCGCTCTACCACTGAGCCACCTTCCCAGCCCCCCTAGGTATTTATTTAAATGTCCACAAATCAGGCTGCACTAAAGCCACCAGCACAACCATGTTCATTGGAGCATTATTTACCATAGCCAAGATATGGAATCAACCAGATGCCCCACAGGGGATGAATAGATCAAGAAAATGTGGTATATATACATAATGGAATTTTATGCTTTCATCAGAAAGTATGACATTCGTAAAAAATGGCAAGACTTAGAAAAAATTATATTAAGTGAAGTAAGTCAGACTCAAAGAAACATAAGCTCCATTGTTTCCCTCAATAGTAATAATTAGTGTATGTCTAGGAGAGTCCTAGAAGAGAATCACAATAGCTTAATAGCTATGTATAGATGACCATATAAAGTGATATTAATCGAAATGAGCTCCAACATATGGAATAAGAGGTTTTGTTTTGATTTTTAATTTACTGTGTGAAGTTATTTCTTCTTCTTCTTCTTCTTCTTCTTCTTTTTTTTTTTTTTTGGGTCCGGTCGTGGGGCCTGAACCCTGGGCCTGGGCGCTGTCCCTCAGCTCTTCAGCTCAAGGCTAGAGCTCTACCACCTGCGCCACAGTGCCACTTCCGGCTTTTTTTCTTTTTGCTTATGTGGTGCTGAGGAATCGAACCCAGGGCCTCAGGCATGCAAGGCAAGCGCTCTACCACTGAGCCACCTTCCCAGCCCCAAGTTATTTCTTCTTTCTTTCTTTTTTTCCCTTTTGTCTATCCCTTGTTGTCACTGTTTTTGATTTTGGTATCCTTTGTCTTGAATGTACGTTTATCTGATTTGAGGAAGAGAAGGAGAATAACAAAATGATGAGATAAAGGACAAAAGGTGAACTAATGCAACAGCGATACTCACAAGACACTATGTTGGAAATGAACTTTATAACTTGGTGGGGAGAAGAGTCAGGGAGAAGGTAAGGTGGGAGAAAACAAGGGAGGGAATACCACTGTTTGACAAGAAATATATTCATTACCTTACTTAATTGTACTGTAACCCCTCTGTACATCACCTTTACAATAAATAAATTGAAATTAAAAAATAAAAGACTGATGGTGATGAAATGATTTTACACTGGCTCACTGCTATGGACTGTCAACATTGTACTCATTTTTCCTCTTTTTTTGTTTAACAAAGAAGCTCAAGCCCAGATGGCTGTTTAACTTGGGGGAAAAATAACACAAATATTTAATGATGAAGCTGTATGCAGAACCCAGGGCTGGTAGATCTCAGTCTAGTTCTCACTTAGTGCTAAAAATCCCACGAAAATTACCTGACTCTAGTTTAAAATAGAATAAAATAGAAATTATACAGCTGGGAGCTATGTAACACAGTCATGGCAGCATTGTTTAAACTCTAAATGTTTGCCCAGTGCAGTTAGAATTTAGAAAGATTAGCAAAGATCCTCTGTCTAGTTCAGCTCAGTGAGTTCAGGCATCTAGAAACAACTTGAGGGAAGTCACAGGTCCCATTGTGGGCAACATGATCATGAGAAGCCTCAGTCCTTTGCCTCTCAGCAATGTGACCCTTTTTTTTAAATGTTGTCTCAGAGGTGTGAATGAGGTCCTGTAAGTTGTGTCTGTGGCTAAAGAGGTGTGACATTGTTTAAAGCCATTTCATTGTAAGCTCAGTCACAAGCAGCCAAGTAGGAAAAGACAGTAATTCAAGTTGTCAGGGCCTTTAGAAACCTGCTCTAGGGTGTTGTATTCATAATGGAAAGAATTGTAATGCTTGAATGTAGTTATTCTTGGGCCCATTCTGAAACCAAGGGTGTATATCCTCAGCGGGCTTAGTGCTGACAATTACAAACCTCTGGATAAGCTGAATTTCTGGAGCTGGTAAGTAACCCTGTGTTCACAGTCTTCTCACGCTGGGTGCTGGCAGCTGAAGGCAGGGGACAGGCAAAATAGCTGCAGACTTTCTTTTGCCTTTATCATCAGCTTCAGGAAATCCTTGTCTTCTCTCCTCCCTTGTAACTTCAGGAGGGCTTGAAGAACTCCCTCAGCTCCCTTCAGTGCAGACCCAGCCTGAGCAGCTCCATTTTCTTGCTCTATAAAGTTATTTTTCTTGTAAATGATTTTATTCCAAAGGCAATAACACTAATCTAAAGGGCTTCACTTGCTACTACAGCTATCTGGGATAGAAGAATGTGGATCACGAATAGGAAAGGACTTCCATCTTCCTTCTTTCACAAAAGCAGACCTGGTGGGCCCTTATTACAGACACCACTTACTGCTGAAGCAGGTCTGACAATGAAGCTCTGGCTGGCTTTGGTCTGGTGTCATTCTTGACAGTCTCCAAATCGCTGGAATTTGTGCATCTTTCTAGAGCCACGACTCATCTAACCTGATTCTTTTATTTTTTTTCCATCTTTTCACATTCTGATCAGAAAACAGATTTGGCTACATTCATGGTAAATGTTAATTCAGAGCAATATTCAGTTCTTAGACCACTGTGTTCACCAGACTGGCTGCACCAAACTTACCTGATGTCTGATTGGTTTTGTTTTTTACATTTTTCCAATGACGTCAGTGAACCTGTGGATTTCTGCACACCACGTTTTCCAGACAAATTTCATGATTCACTCACAAAATGGGTTTCATTTTATCCATAGCACTTATTTCACCCCCAAAGACACTTGCTCTCTCCACTTGTTCACCTTGTGGGCCTAAGAAATCCACTACTTAATCCCTCGGTATTTAATAGGTGACCAGGATACAGGGCAGGACACTGGAACCTGGGATCCAAAGGTTGTCGCAAGGCTCTTAGCTATGCTGCTTGCTGCTTCTTCTTCTTCTTCTTCTTCTTTTTCTTCTTCTTCTTCTTCTTCTTCTTCTTCTTCTTCTTCTTCTTCTTCTTCTTCTTCTTCTTCTTCTTCTTCTTCTTCTTCTTCTTCTTCTTCTTCTTCTTCCTCCTCTTCCTCCTCCTCCTCCTCCTCCTCCTCCTTCTCCTCCTCCTCCTCCTCCTCCTCCTCCTCCTCCTCCTCCCCTTCCCCTCCCCCTCTCCTCCTCCTCCTCCCCCTCTTCCTCTTCCTCCCCCTCCCCTTCCCCTCCCCCTCCTCCTCCTCCTCCTCCCCCTCCTCCTCCTCCTCATGGCTAGTGCTCTACCGCTTGAGCCACAGCGCCACTTCTAGTTTTCTAGTGGTTTATTGGAGATGAGAGTCTCAGGGACTTTACAGCCCGGGCTGGCTTTGAACAGGGATCCTCAGATCTTAGCCTCCTGAGTAGCTAGGATTACAGGCATGAGCCACCGGCACCTAGCTCCTAGCTATGCTTCTGTGGACCAGTGTCCCCTTTGGAAAATGGAGCCTCACGTGACATCCGTCCTGCAGACTTCCTGCTATGGATACCAGGAAAGAGACTGAGTTGCTCTTCCTGTCAAGCTCCTCATCTGAAACAACAAGACATTGACAGCCCCTCCGTGTATGTTGTGTTGACATGGTGACTTGGTCCCAATTGTTAAGTTGTTCGCTATGGGTTTGCCAGTACATCACCCTTTCAAAGGTGAGCATTCATGGTCGTTTACAATTGGGGAATACAGGGATACCAAATGCCTTCTGCTTATTTTACAAAAACAAAAACTAAACCCTAAAGCACTTAACTAAAGCATAAACTAACCTAAAAAACTAAAGCAGCAAATCAACCCAACAAACAATATAGCATACATTTCAGAGTGATCTTACTCAATTTCCAACTCAAACATTAAGAATGTTGCTTATCATGCTTCTACTTCCTACCTGCATGAATATTGTCACAAATCATATTGCTCAGATAGAAAGGGGCCATTCACCTTGCCCAGAAGTTAAAAAAGATATGTTGATAATAAGATTACTGAATACAGATGGAGTCTCACTGTTTTATTTTTTGCCTGTGCTGGCTTTGGATCCCTATTCTTCTATCTGTGATTTTTTTTGTCACCATGCACATCATGCTTAGCTTGTTTATAGAGTCTTACAACCTGTTTGCTTGGGCTGGGCAAATATCTCAAGTCTACTGTCAGCCTTTCTGAGAGCTCCTTCTATTTTGTTGGTGGGCAGTATAGTAGAGTAATTAATAATTTAGACAACACAACTTGAGTTTGAGTCCCTTCCCTACCAACACTTCTGTGAGCTTGTGAAAATCAATCAATTTATAGTGTATCTTCAATGTCTACAAAATAGGTACTTTGTGAATGGTACTGGTGAAGTTAGATATCTGTTTGCAAATAAATAAATGAGAGTTTTATCTCCCACTGTATATCAGTATCAACTCAAAAACTAAAAACAAATTGAGAAATGATTTAAATGTAAGAACTACCAAACAAAATGTGACACCACAGGACAAAAACATAGGGAACATGCCTGAGGACATTGGTCCATAAAAAGATATTTTTCTTATGACTCCAGAGAACAGGCAACAAATACAGATTTTTACAAATGTTTACAAATGGGATTACATCAAACTAAAGAGCTGCTGCATGAGAACTAGAAAGCAGACAGACAACAAAGAGATAAAAATATTTGTGAACTATTCATGAAACAAAGAGTTAATATCCAGGAGATATAAAAGTCAATATGACAGAAGCACAGTAATAATAATAACAACAAGATTATTCCAATTTTTAAAAATTGTGGAGTTACCTGAATAGACATTTCTCAACAGAATATATAGAAAAAAGCAATAAATATGATTATTTTTACAAATCACTGGGGAAATGCAAATCAAAACCATAATGATAAGGCTCCTATCCCATGATATCTCATATATGTGAGGATGATTATTATAAGAAAAAAATAACTAATGCGTATCAGGATGCAAAGAAAGAATTTTCCTACACTGTGGTAGATATGCAACTTAGCCTGCTCCGTATTGAAAAGAATATGAAATTTCCTCACAATAGAGATCTAGAAATACTACATAATTTTCCCATTATGGAGTAGAAAATGAAAAGGACATGAAATCATTATGCCAAATAAACTCTTGTATGTGAATAGTTACTGCAGTGTAATCTTGCTGTTTATGAATATATAAATGGGAAAATAAGATTTCTTGTGTATAAACAAGGAGATACTATGTAGCTGTAAGAAAGAAGTTAGCCATTTGCACAAACATGGATTAAACTGGAGGACATTAGGACAAATGAAATAAGCCAGGTTATAAAAGACAGATGCAGGGGCTGGGAAGATGGCTCAGTGGTAGAGCGCTTGCCTTGCATGCCTGAGGCCCTGGGTTCGATTCCTCAGCACCACATAAGCAAAAAGAAAAAAGCCGGAGTGGTGCTGTGGCTCAAGTGGTAGAGTGCTAGCCTTGAGCTGAAGAGCTGAGGGACAGCGCCCAGGCCCAGAGTTCAGGCCCCACATCCGGACCCCCCCCCCAAAAAAAAAAAAGACAGATGCAGCATGCTCCTACTCATAGGTGGAAGTCAAAGGAGTGATTTTAGGAACTGAATAATGGTTACCAGAGCCCTGACAGGGTAGAGGGGAGGAGAAGGAAGAGATGATGATTGAGTCATACAAGAGTATGTCTTGAGGAAAGACTAACTTCTAATGTCTTATAGCACAACAGAACAACCATGGCCTCACTCTCAAGCTGATGGCTCTGTTTCAAGGGAAATGGGCTATGAACAGTCGGGCTGAATGCATCTTCTTCTTGAAGCTTACTTGGACGGAAGGCATTCTGTATCCCAATATGCAAATAGAGAATGAGAGTGCCTACCATCCCGTTTCACATCAGAGGTGCTTCTTTGACAGAAGTGGGCCTGTGTCTGATGTAAGGACACAGAAAGCTCACCCACTGGAAGAATCATGCTTCAAGGACAACATGCTCACTGGTGAGACTAAATCACGTTTTTCCTGAAAGTACATTGTCTTATGTGTGTGGCTAAAGAAGCTTCCTATGTGCTCAATATGAAGACGTTGGGTGGAAATAACACCTTGGAGAATCAGAGTGGGTGTATTTTATTCTGATAGGTCCTCATAAGAGGGAGCATTGAAGTCCGAGGGACAGACATGGCAGGTGTGCTGATGGGACCCCACAATGGGATGACTCGAAGAAGGCGCCCCAAGCCAAGGAATGCTACCAGTGTCTAGTCACCAAAAACCAAGGACATAGGTTCTCCCATGAAATCAGACAGCATGCAGCCCGCTCTTCACCTGGAGTCTAGTTTTCTCACCCCAAGGGTAAAGGTGAATACACTGTGTTGAGTCATTTACGAGCCTTCTGTAGGATACTAAGCTTTATATGAAGCAGAGATGAGATGTCATATCTAAGACATTACCTGAAATAATGAATACCTTGGGACTGAGCAGCCAACAGGAGGTTGGTAACCACAAGAAATCCAAAGAATTGGAGAAGAAGCAAAGTTAAAAGTGAGGAAAAAGAACGGGAGGAAGAGACAGCTAACATGGACCTCCTTGAGTTCTGGGTAGCTTCAAACATAATATCATGTCTCAGTGAAAGAGATCTCACTTTATAATACAACCATGGTATTGTGGAAAAATGAACTAACAGCTTGTAAAAAGACCCCAATCCAACAATGCACCTAACTGTGAAAGACTTATTCCCACCTCCACCCCCAAAAAAAAATCAGGAACAAGAGATGATGCTTCTGCTTCTGTGAGCAGGGTACTGAAGATTCTTGGTAGGGAAATTTGTCAGGAACAATATAAAGGAGTTATCTAGATTTAAAGTGAGTCTTAGCACAGCATGTGTTTTAGATAGTCCTACTTAGGATGACTAAACCACATTTATATTTTCAAAGAGTAGGATCTCTCTAGATAGAAAATCATTGCCATTCCACAAAAACATTTGAAGCAATAAACAAACTTATCAATAAGGCAGAATAAAATACTGAGGGGTGAGTTTAACCAAGTGCTAAAATAAGCTGAAACTACACATGACCCTTAATATATGAAAATTTGTCACACTGAGGAGAGTTAGGTGTGAAGATAGAATTAGGATTCCTGTTTAGCTGACTTCATGGCAGTGAGACTAACATATATAATCTGAGAGATCTATTTAAGCTCAAAGATTTTACCAGTGGGGGTAGGAGGAAGATTCAAGGTAAGAGAGATTTAATAGAAAAAGGACTCTACCCACTACTGCAGCCTTTGAGCTATGAGTCAAGGAACATTGAGAGCTTCTAGAATCTAAAGAAGGCAAGAATTGTCTTCTTTCTTAGAAGTTGCAAAAAACATCATATAGAGTCTTCTAACACCTAGACTATCACTTGGTGAGACCAGAGTCGGATACTGCTTTTATTTATGTATCTATTTATTTATTGTGGTCCTGGGGCTTGAGCTCAGAGCCTGGGTGCTGATCTTGAGCTTCTTTTGCTCCAGGATAGTGCTCTACTACTTGAGCCACAGCTCTATTTCTAGCTTTGTTTTTTTTTTTGGTAGTTTATTCACTTTACTGCTCACACTGGCTTTGAATGGCAACCCTCAGATCTCGGCCTCCTGAAAAGCTAGGATTACAAATGTGAACCAGTGCCTGGCTAGATTTCTGCTTCGATAAAAGAATAAACAAAAATAAAAGTATAAATGGTAGGAAAATGCATTTTTTTAACCATCAAGTGTGTGAAAGAGTAGAGAATTGGAACAATTATAATTTTCATTTTGAAATTTGGAAACCCAGCATAACAGCAAGAAATGAATGCGTATTTTACCCATTTTTGTTAGCAGAAAGATTACTATCAATAATTCTTTCTCTCGCACTCCATCGAAGGACAAGAAAACCTGAGGATAGTTGTCTAATAGGATATTTGAAATAATTCATTGACTCTAGGAAATGATATGTACTCCTGATTTCATAAAACTAAAGTTTAACCTCTCATACATTTCACATTCCTTTGCTGCTTTCAAATTTTCTTACTTTTAATTTTTTTCTTATGTTTCCTGTAGTCATTGGACAGAGGTTTGTAATTGATGGAAATGAGTTTTCTTAGAGTCTCATTTTCTCCCTGTACTTTTGGGTAAAGAGATACTGCTTTTGTTATTTAGCCCATCATTCTACAAAATGAAGGCAAAAATATTATCACCTCCTGGTGTAATTGGGAAAGTCAAAGTTTTGATGATGCTCACAAAGAGGCTGATAAGGATGATGATCATATTAACAGTATTGGAGTAATGGAATGAAAGTAAAAATGTTGGTAATGGAATGAGGACAATGTTTGGAATACTAATGAATTAATGTGAAATCTTAATTCCCTAACTTACCAGCTGGGAGACCTTCAACAGATTAGTATTACATTCTCTCAGATCTGGTATTTGTGTCACTGAAATTGTAAATGGCAAACATACAGGTATCTGAAAAATAGGAAATGAATATAAATTCTCTCCCTTATCATCTCTTCCAGATGCACTAACACAACCTGTATATGTTTATGATCTATATGTAATTTATTTGTGTAATTTAAATACATGCACACATCATCTTAATAATTTATTTTATTATTGCTAAGTAGTTGTACAAAGGGGTTTGAATTGGACATGTCAGTTTGTAAGCTTATGTACAGAGAGAAGTCATCCTATTGTGTTTACTAACAAGTGTGCTTTGGGGAGTATGAGCTCCATTTTTGGAGGTACCTGTGAATCTTCAGTTTCCCCTTTTGTTTTCTCACCCCATGTTCCCTGGGATCTCCAGGAAGAGGGAAGAGAATTGCTCACCGTGGGTCGGATGCTCTATACAGACGCTGTGGTCACTGCACCGGGTTCCATTTAACAAATTACTGCTGAGTGTACACTAAATGGCATCCTAGTAGCTTCAAATCCATTAAGAGACAATTTGCTAACATTGCAGGGGGATGGATCAGGGATAACATTGGCATTACCTTACGTACCTGGAGCTAAGGGCTCCTCCTCACATCCATTTCATCCAATTAATCCAGAAGGCTATTATCCTCATTACACAAATGGGTAAGCTGGCCTGCAAGCAGAGCGAGGCTATGTCAGGTCCCAGTAAGAGAGTTTATCACTGCCTGACACGGGTTCCAGATGGCCATAGCTTCTCTTCCACTCTTATTAACAGGCTTTACATGCCATCCCGCCATGGTCTTTATACAAATCTGAGACAAATAAGAACCAACACAAAGCAGTATGATGCCTAGGATTATGCTACACTAAATTCTTTCATCCTTAAATAGGGCAACAGAATAAAAAGGAAATAGAAAACCACATAATATCCTGTATGAAGAAAAGTAGAGGCATTGGAACAGTTTATTTTAAGGGAAAAAAAAAAACAGTCCCAGAATAGTGCCCTGTATGTAGACCATCAAAAAGTGTCCATCACTTACACATGGCCATCTCCCCTTGTACCCTTCAAAATAATTCATAGTCCAATAGGATGCTCCATTGGTATGAATGAGAAGTTGAACCTAGTGCTGACTTCAAAGTGATTAGGATAGCCATATGAAGTGAGCACTGGATAATCTAGTGTAACATCAGTCCATCCCATTTCTAATCTAGGCTGTTAATAACAGCCTACCTAATCTGACCTTCTTGTTCCTTTGATGTCATCTCTGCTCACTTTCCCTCCTTCACTACTCTCTGGACATATCAGTGACATTACAGAAGAATGCATTTATTTTGTGCCTTGAAGTATTGATATTTCCAGTTTTCTACTTCCTGAAAAGTTCTTCCTCAAGATCTTTACCTGGTTGACTTTTTACCATTCTCAGGTCTCAGCTAATCTACCGGATGCTTGAGTTGTTAGACTTCTTTGCTTATTTCTTCTTGCTCTTTGCCCATTAATTAGATAATAGTCCCCTATGTTTTGTTTTGTTCTTCATTTAGACACGTTTATATTGTATCCAATCAATTCACATCTGCCTCCGCTTTCTACCCTTTCACTTCAAGAGAGCAGGTGCATTGTCCTTTTCATTCACTTTTATGGCCTCAATACCTAAAGTAGGCTATAACATGTATCAGATGACAAATATTTACACAGTGAATGAAACATGTGCTGATGTGGTGGGGGTGGGGGGAATAAAGGCAAAGTCTCCTTAAAATGTAGGAGGACTAATAAACAATTTTAGCTTAGGTATCATAAACAGGAGTCGTGAATAAGGTTCTAGAGCAATAATATATTTCTTCACAAAAAATGATTTCAATAGAGGAGGTGAATAATCATCAATGCACATATGTTCAGGTATGGAAATATATTATGATGCTTCTCCCACATTACACAATTACTCTGTGCTAATAAAAATGGTAGGAAAAATACTTTTTATAAATGATCACTTCTCAGATTCCAGGAAATAGGCTGTGGTTTGTTAGCCTTTGATACAGTGTTCAAGGAAACAATGGGCACACTTCCCAGTAGTGGAAGCCTGAGTCCTACCTATGGGGCTAAATGACATCTGTTATGCAACATCATTTACAAAGCTGATGACTCTAAGGAAGGATTTTGTACATGAAATTTCTATGGAATAAGAACAAGGAAGTAGAGCAGTGTGCTAATTATATTTAATCATTTTTCCATACAAATCATAAGCTGATTCTAGGAATTGTGTGTGATTGTGTTTTTAGAGCCACATACAGGAAATAAAAGTTTTAGCAGTCTATTCACTTTAATTTACAGTAAATATGCCATTACCCCAATTAACTAGTGAAGAATAATTTAAGTTGAAATTAACCAAAATTAAATTTAGATTGGTAGAGAGTTTTAATATCTATAATTCAATATATCTCCTACAATTATTTTTACAAAGTGAAGGAAGTTGTAGCTTGGGAAGCAAGGTAAGAATGTTGTAAGGGCGATATTATTCAAAGTATGTTGTCTTCAGAAACTACTTTGTTGAATGGCAACTCCTTTGTACAACTACTTAAAGATAATAAAAATGTTTAAGAAATAAATTAATTAAAACAAAAACAGAAATCTAATGGCAGGTATTGCCAGTGTTGATCTAACAATGGAGCAACTGTACTTTCCACCAGCTTTTAATTTTTCTCTATTTTCTGTTTTACACTTGATAGTAATGCCTTTCAGTACTTTCATTAAAAAATGCATTGCTAAATGTTTCTGAGATGCAGAATCTGATAGGGAAAAATATAAATAATAGAAGTTTTGTTACATTGCTAACTAGAAATGAAGATATAATGACGTATGGCATGTGCTTGGTCCTGATCTTCGTCTTGGTGGCTATACCAATTTGCTCAACTTTATTGACATCACTCCATTACAATTGACTTTGCAGAAAAGATGTTTCCCTTTGCATTGACATTCATCACTTGGTCTTATTGTTTAGGTCAAGGCTCATGCTTGCTGATGTTTTCTCTGGCAGATCCATACAATTCAACTTTATCTAGTTTGTCTAGTCCCAACTGGCCCAAACTTTACTTAGAGTTCTGTATAATCCCTCTGGGGGAATGACAGACACATTCCCATACTCAGTGTGTGCCATTTCCACTTAAGTCAGTAAAATTTCTCTTGTTTTCTAGTACAGAAAAGTTTCTGCAATACCTCCTTCCAATTCCTGCAAGTCAAGTGAGCACGTGGCAGGTTAGTCTTTCTGGAAGCACAGGTTAAAATGCCACTGGATGAGGAAGACATTGATTAAGGATACTGGGAAGGATGCGGAAGACCAAACAGTACTGTGCTGAGGAAGTGCAAACACCGGCAGAGCCCCAGCCTGGCTGAACAGAACAAAGCCGGTCAAAATCATCCCATGTGAACTAACATGACTGGGACATGGTATGCCTCCCTCTCTTGGTCACTGATGTGGGCTGAACAATACTTTCTCAAAATCTTCACCTGGCTGACTTCTTGCATAAACTATGCGTAGGCTTTTGCTCTCCCTTTCATCTGGTTGAGCTGCACACCCTCCCTGACGCAGCCATAGTGAGTGTGAGCCAGTAGAGTGGGGAGGCGGGCTAACTTCTCCAAGGGTGTGCTTGTGTCTTCACCCCATTCATCTTCACCCCAGGTGTGACACCTGCCTTTGCTGGGCTTGCCCCGGTCAGTGTCTTAGTGTATTTGATGGAATCCAGTTCATGAGAGGTGGTTTTGGGGCATGGTCCTTCCTTGTCCTGAGTATTGGGTGGGAAAGTGGGGGGAAGGATGGGAAGGGATGGGAAGGGGAAACAAAGGAGGAGGCTACAATGCTTGATAAGAAATGTACTCATTATCTTGCCCATGTAATTGTAACCCCTCTGTACAGTATTTTCACAATTAAAAAAATTTAAAAAATTTAAAAAAGCCAGCCTTGGAAAGAAAGTTCATGAGTCACATCTCAATTAATCACACATCAACATACACACACACACACACACACACACACACACACACACACACACACACACACACACACACACACACACACACACACACACACACACAAAGCCAGAAGTGGAGCTGTGGCTCTAAAGTTAAACCAGGGTGATAGATAAGGATCTAGCTTTAGTTTTCTACAAGTAGTTAACCAATTTTGCCAGCACCATTTACTGAAGAGGCTGTCTTTTTTCCATTCTATATTTTTAGCTCCCTTATCAAAGGTTAGATGGCTATAGGTCTGTAGGTTCATTTCTGGGTTTTGGGGAAGTCTTCTTTACCATAGCTTTTATGTTGGAGAACACATCACCCCATATTATCTCCTAACTTACTGACTATGCAACTTCTAAAACCCTCCAGATCTTTGGCAGGTGTTTTTGGAGCGCGTGCATATTCGATAAGCTTCCAGATCATGAGACTCCCATCTGCTTATTTAGTTCAGCCAGCTTATTTCAATAAACTGGTCAAGTAAGATGTTTGACAGGAAATCCTGGAAGTGCAAATCAAATGACATTCACTGGAAGATGTAATAGATACACATAGGTACTGTAGAGTTGGTGTATTGACTTCAGTTGGGGTCACTACTTGATTGAATTTGAAGTTGTCCACCGTGGTTGATTAAAGGAATCTGACATAGTATTCTCCCCATCTTCTCTATGTTCTTTCAGTCTTTAGAGGTGGTGCTTTTCTTTTTTTTTCTCTCCCAGATTTGGGGCTGTTTTCGAGTTGCTCTTTCAGATGTGGGTCAAGCTTTCGACTTAGCTTTCCACACTGTGAGAGTTGTTACCTCATAGACCAAGGCCAGAAAGTGAAAATGGTGTCAATTACTGAATTGACTATTTTAATTTTAGTGACCAGTGGGCAGAGTCCTGAGAGTACTTGGGCCACTGCAAGCTGGGTGCTAGACAGGATGCCAAATATCACTTGCTATCTGCATGACCTTTATCTAACAAAGTAGATACTGTGACATTTAATTTGAAGTGTCAGTTTAGCTAAGCTACAGTTATTTAATCAAATGTGAATGTAGATATTGCTGAACTGGTATTTTTAGATATGGTTAACATGGATAATCAATTGCTTTCTAATGAAGGAATAGGTGCTATTTCACTTCTATTCTTGTGTCAAGTGCCTAAATGCAGCCTTCCTAGTAAGTTCCTTTTCCAGTACTTTTCAATTCATCATTAACTCTTTCAATGAATTGATAACAACTTTAATCCAGAGTCTTTTTGGACTCACATTCTGCTAGTTTTGTCCCTCTGTTGTCAGCTTGTACTTGTCAGCAAGTACTTTTGTTGGGAAATCCCACTTTAACACTTGCTTTCGTAGACCACTCTTGGTACTAATGCTTGAGATGGGTTTCTGTTAGTCTTCCAAGGATGAGAGATGGGGTAGAATTGGAAGTTCTTAAGGACATGAGTTAGATATTAATAGTTCCTTCCAGATCATTCAATCAAGTGGCCAGACTTGGTTACCTCGGGCACTTGCTGTTGCTTCTCAGTGTTATTATTGCTATTATTTTTGCCATTACCATTATTATCATTTTACTAGATTTTTTCCAGTATGATTGCATTTACACAATGGTTTAGAAAATTCTAAACAATAGGGAATGTGAACATATGAAAGATTACTAGAGATTGGCTGCAGGAAATGTTTAATTTAAAAAATGAGCAATACAAGGATATTTCCAAGGAAGACATAACTGTTTCCATCTTGCTATTTTCCTTCCTGAAAAAGTAGCAACTACGTAAAGAAAATGATGAGCATATGTAAAATAAGAAAAAAAGTGTAACTATTCTCCAGCTTTGCCTTACAGAGATGGCCATAATGAAAATTCACTTTAAATAAAAATGGAAAATGTCCAACATTCATTTCCACAGGTAACAGAAAGGTGCCTTCCACAATAGAGAAACTGGTCACAGGGTTAATTACTGTGGTTTCTCTGTTATTCCGACATTTTTTTTGAAATTTAATGTTTTTTTCTTTTCTTTTTCCTCCCTCCATGTCTGTTTGCTAGAGCCTGTTGTCTGGGCATTGTGCCCAGTTTGATTTAATTTGGGTTTCCTACTTACGTAGCATCCTAGCTGTGGCTTAAGGATGAGATTTTATAAATCGTGTTTAGAAGTTTTTGTTTATTTATGGTGGACTGAATATAGAAAGCTTGTGCCCAAGCTGTTTAGATAAAAACATTTAAAATCAGAGAAATAAAGTTAATAGCAAGTAATAATGCATCTAAATGTGTGATTATGTAGAACACTAGTACATGTTTAGATGTCTTTAAATGAAGCTGTAGATGGAAGAGGACAATGCTATTATATCTTACTTCCAAATTCTTCTCATAATAATCAGGGAAATAGGAGAATGGACAGAATACATGCATAAAAGCATCTGAAAAGGTTAGGCAAAAACATAATGGTACTAGCATGACCCTGAATTCTTAGAGGGTGTCTCAAAACCCAGAGCCAGGAATTAAAATTCTGGAAATATTGGGGAATGAGAGTATGTGTGGAGAAGAAAGATGAGGCTAGGCTCATGATGTGACAAGTAAAGTAAGCAAATAGAAAGTGATAATGATGGTCCCTTCATTCATTTAGGGTCCATTATGACTCATATTTATATTCTGAAGAGTAAACCAAAATGGCATAATGATATTCACTGCTCAGGTGGGAAAAATGTTAAAGGTTAAGCATGTCTACATTCTGAAAACACAGTCAACAGAAATGTCCTTTGGTCAACTTTTGTGAAAGGCATTTAAAAAGATAAATAAAAGTAAAACATGCATTCTCTGGTCATGATATTCAACCAGAGGCACACAGACATTTTGAAATATTTTGGTAAGAGATAATGAGATACAAGGATATCTACCCCAGCTTGTTTGTAGTAAGGGAATAACAACAACAAAACCCCGCTGGAACCAAAGTGTTCTTTAAGAGGGAAATGGTGATGTTATTGTGCTCACTCTAAGTAATGAAATACAATGTGACATTTTGAGGATTGAAACAGCTATGTCTGTGCTGACATACAGATAACCACAGCATATCACTAAATGTAATAAATAAAATCAAGGTCCAAAGCACAGGGCAATAGCTGTGGACATTGGTAAACAGGCCACATAGACACACTTACCTATCTGTGGAGCTGCAGAGACACTAAAATATTTCTAGAAGACATTACAAGGAGATGCTCACAGTCATTACATTTTAAGAGGTTGCTGGGAAAGGTGGAGCTGTTTTATTTTTTGCTTTTGCACTATTCAAAGCAGTTTTTAATTTTACCATGCACCTGGCTTGTTTTTATTTCATGCCTATGTTTGGCTCCTTGGGTAGTGAGATTCTAGACCTTTTAAAGTTTGGTATTCCTTCTGTATGACATTTTGAAACCTTTTCTTCATCTACATGAGACATGCGCATGATTATGATGATTTTTATTCTCAGGAAAGCAAAGACCACCTGGGAGGGTGGACTGCCGCAATCTCTGGCCTCAGTAGGACACATGGCTTCACACATTCTCCTTTATATATTCATACCTTGGATTATCCTTTTATTATGACTTATTTTCCTTATTTACTTAATTATAGATTTATTTAACATTTTGACAAGGATTTCTTTTAGCATAATGGCTTGAGCATAGGGAGAGATGAAGAATAGAAATATTTTCTGCTCTCCATGCAGGAAACAGAGGTTAAAGCCTCCTGGAGACTTCCTTTAGATTTTGCCTCCCTCCTTCCTATACCAAGCATTCTTTCTCCACACTTCATCACCAGGTTTCTTTTCTCTGGACTCAGCTGCTCTTTCCCTAGATCCATCCTTAGCTCAGAAATGCTGCCTTCGCTCCTGGCTTCTCATGCATACAGTAAAACACCTGAAGTTTTTACTCAATATTGATACCTCTCGGGTTAGTATTTCAGAGCCTGTCAAGTGAACTGACCCCAAAGAACAATCCTAGAGTGCAAAACCTCCCCTTCCAGAATTCCATTTACTGATACTGTCCCTGGAAAATTACCTGTCAGCCAACTGTCAATGAGTGTGCTCCGTATCTCTACCCACCTTGGGAAATTCTATTTGTGCTGGGTAGTTGTTGCACCAAGTTTTATATTGTTATTCCAAAAAATCTGTCTTCCTGGGACCTGACCCGTTAAAGCAATAGTTCGCAAAAATCGAGTGAATTATGAATCACCCAGGGATCTTGTTAAGATTCAGATTTGGATTCAGTAAGTCTGCGGTGGGGCTCGCCATTCTTGCTCTGTAACAAGCTCCCGGGAGGCGTTCCTGCTGCCTAGGCTCCACCTTGCACCTAGGGGAGCAAGGCGTTAGTGGCCCTGGCTCCTGCTCCCGTTCCCATTCCATCAGCCTGCCTCTGGCTCACCCTGGGTCGCTGCGGCCTTGTTGACTAGAGCAGGCGAATGGACGGTGACCTTCAGTAAACGACAAGGTCAGGATTTCGCACTGGGCAGGCTTCACTTCTGTATCTAGATTGAAAACAGTCAACCAGGCTTGGAATGGTATTCACAGACCGCGCTGAGCGTGAGAAGAGACCAAGCCAAGGAGAGGAGAGTAGGGAGAGCTCGCAGACTCGAATTGGGGCTGCAGAAGGCGCCAAGGAACACCAGGCAGAGCGGGAGACACTGGGGCGAGGCGCGCGGGGGGTTTAGGCTTTGGGTATAGCCCAGCCTGGGAGTTTGGGTTTGTGACATCCAGCTGCTGCAGCAGCCAGTCCTGAACGTTCAGATGGGGTCGTGCGTGCTGGGACCAGCTCCAGGATGGGATTTTGATGGTTTCCAGAGGATTTTCGAGAAGGATCCCTGGCGGGGGAGGGGGGGGCGAGGTCAGTGATCGGGGAGCAGCAGGGAACAAGGGAGTCTCCCATCCTTGGAGACCAAAGGAGTGTAAAAGGTTGAGGGCGTCATGGTTTTCTTTCTGGCTACTTCCTGCTGACATGGAGCTGGCAAAGGGAGTGTGTGTGGGTTGTGTGTGTGGCGGGGGGATTGTGGGGGGCGAGTCTTATGCTTTCAGAGCTGATCTTCATCTTTTGAGCAGAAAAAATGGCTTTGCCTTGTTTGCTGGCTGCAGGCTGAGCCACGACTGTTACGTGATTGGTGGAAAGGGATTTAAGAAGGTTCGGATGAGAGTGAGGATCAGCAATGGCGATATCAATGGTGGACTCATCGGGTAGGGTCCTTGGCATCAAAAAGAAAACTTGGTGGAGTTCTACTGAGTAAGTAAACAAGCAGGCAAGTGGACAGCCAAGCAGAATGACCTAGTTGCAGGCCAATGGAGTGGGAGCTCTTTGACATGCGGGTGGGGGTGGCGGGAGTGTCGAGGTCCAGGTCTCCTTACCTTTTCTCCTTACCTTCTTTTGATCTGCCGCAACACCAAGCAAAGACTTACAAGCAAAGCGCATGCCATAGATCCAAGAACTTTTTTACTGGGATTCATGAGCAGGTAGACCTCACTAGTCTAGGGAGGATCCTGAAGTTAACTAGCCCTAAAGGATAGGACTGCAATTCAAACCCACATATGATCGTTTTCTCAAATAATACTGTTACCATACTGTTACCTATTAGTTTAGGTTTGTTTTTTCCTTGTAATATGTGGCCAAATGAACATGTATGACCAGAGTACAAATCAGTTGTATGACTCAAACACCATGGATTTGTATGCCTGCTTCCTTCACCGCAGTCCTAACCGGTCTCTAACTACATTCACACATGAAGATACTTACACAGGTTTACAAAAGACACAAACAAACAAAAAACCACATCATAATATTATCAGCCTAGAAATCTGTATTTTATTCTATTTCAAGCTCTGAGTTCTAGTTTTAAATGGTTCCTTGTTGTTGTAGAAATAAGTTGCACAAACTGGAGTAAACTAAGGATCTGTCCACTCCTAGTAAAATCTGGTTCACAAAGTCTAGGAATCCACCTACAATTCAAGAGCTCCTCAAATAACTGCATGTATTCTTTGGTTAAGAAGGCCTCACCTAAATGATCTCAAAGCTATTTGTTTTCACACAGAGCTAAGTCTGACACTAATCACCTGCCAAGCAAGTTCTGGCTTTCAGTGGGGAGTACATTTCCATTCCCATAGGAGCAGGCAGTGCTGGCAGGAACTTGTTTTGTGTCTGAAATCCTCTCCACTCAAGGTGAGTGATGAGTGTGACTGTCGGCTCTCCTAGAGCAATCCCAGCTCTGATGCACTGTTGGTCAGGTGATAGGTGGCTTAATTAGCAGGAATCAAGGCACAGCTGCCAGCAGTCTGAGGCTCCGTGAGGCTGTGGAGCATCTGTTACAACTCTGCGAAGGCCGGAGGGTGGGTAAGTGTGGGGAGCAGTCATTTCCGTGGTGTGTGTTTCTGCTGATGAAATGGTCTGCACGCAGGATAAACCCCTGGATCTTTATTTGGAAAGTCTTGACAATCTTCTTTGCAGGCCCTCTCTCTTTCTCAGGGTGCAGAGACTGGATTGTAATATTGAATGACCCATAGGACACGTATCTAGAATAGCAGACTGGAATCTTAACATGTTCATTTGTTTTTCTTTTCTTTTTGCCAGTCCTGGGGCTTGAAGTAAGGGCCTGGGCACTGTCCCTGAGCCACGTTGTGCTCAAGGCCACTGCTGAACCACTTGTGCCATAGCACCACTTCTGGCTTTCTCTGAGTACTTGAATGGTGATTAGAATTTCATGGACTTTCCAACCTGGGCTGGCTTTGAAACCTGATCTTCCTATCTCAGCCTCCTGAGTAGCTAGGATTACAGGTATGAGCCACCGGCATACAGCTGTAATATGTTCTTTTCCTCAGAAAACCTCACATTTCTCTGTTATTGATTATTTTTCTGTTATGTCTCCTCTCTTCCTCTCTCTAAGAACCATCAGTCATTAGAAGAAAAAAAAAGATGTATTACCAGTAGACTGGTCCCTGAGCACTGGACAAGAAATAATTACTTTTACAATAATTTTTATTATTACATATACAGAGTTTTCACATATCATTGCATTCTGTAACAGGTGAAATTTAAAATTCCTGAAGTGATCTTTATAGAGTGCTTCACTATATTTTTGTTAACATTTATTAACTATCTGTGTTACTTGGGTTCAGCTGGATATATTAACGTATGTGTAGAGTTTGCATGGACCAAATAATAATGAAAATTGTTTCTCCCTGCTGATTACATTTCAATATTTGGAGTATTCGAACTCTACTTCTTATGAAGTATATAAAAAGTTACTGTGAATTATTGTCATCCTACTGTGAGGATGAATACCAGAACTGAATCCTTGTTTTTAACTCTTTGGTGTCAAGTATTCAATCTTTTCTTCCCTCTAGGTGTTCCCTTCTCAATCTTCCTTATGAATGGGGCAATACCATTCTTTTTGATGGAACCATAGAATTCCATTCTATAACTTAGGAAGTGGAAAAACCTCCCATGCTCCTGGATTGGAAGAATCAACAATGTAATGGCAATACTTCCAAAGGCAATCTACAACTTTAATGTGATACCTATCAATATTCCAACCTCATTCTTCAAGGAAATAGAAGAAGCAACCCAAAAATTCATATGGAACAATAAAAGACCCCGAATTACAAAAACAATCCTTAACAGAAAGGACAGTGTTGGAGGAATATTAATACCAAATTTCTGACGCTACTATAAAGACATAGTAATCAAAAAAGCTTGGTACTGGCAAAAACAGACCTGAGGACCAATGGAATAGAATTGAAAATCCAGAAATGAACCTACAGACGTATAGCCATCTAATCTTCGATAAGGGAGCTAAAAAAATAGAATGGAAGAAAGACAGCCTCTTCAGTAAATGGTGCTGGCAAAACTGATTATTCACCTGTAGAAAACTAAAGCTTGATCCTTATATATCAACCTGCACCAGAATCAACTCCAAATGGATCAAAGACTTTGGAGTCAAAGCAGACACCCAGAAAACATTACAGGAAGGAAGAGGAGAAACCCTACGTCTCCTTAGCACAGGCTGAAATTTTCTTCATAGAGACCCAGAAACACAACAAATCAAAGAAAGGTTGGACAAATGGGATTGCATGAAGCTGCAGAGCTTCTGCACGGCAAAGGACATAGTTAGCAAGATCAATAGAAAGCTCCCAGGTTGGGAGAAGATCTTCACTAGCCATACAACGGACAATGCTCTCATATCTAAAATATACTTGGAACTCAAAAAATTAGATCACCCAACAACAAATCTTCAAAGAAACAACTACCCAATACATAGGTGGGCTAAAGGCAGAGGAACTTCTCTGAAGAGGAAATAAGAATGGCCAATAGACGCATGAAGAAATGCTCAACCTCTCTAGCCATAAAAGAAATGCAAATCAAAATAACATTGAGATACCACCTCACCCCAGTTAGAATGGCTATAATCAAGAATTCTAATAACAACAGATGCTGGAGGGGATGTGGACAGAAGGGAACCTTACTGCATTGTTGGTAGAAGTGTAAACTTGTTCAACCACTTTGGAGAGCAGTATGGAGGTTCCTTAAAAGACTCCACATAGAGCTCCCCTATGATCCAGCAATACCACTTTTGGGCATTTACCCAAATGATCACAAACAAAACCATAATAAAGCTACCAGCACAACTATGTTTATTGCAGCATTATTTACCATAAATAAGATAAGGAACCAACCCAGATGCCCCTCAGTAGATGAATGGATCAAGGAAATGTGGCATATATATACAATGGAATTCTATGCCTCCATCAGAAAGAATGACATTGCCCTATTTGTTAGGAATTAGAAAGACTTGGAAAAAATTATATTAACTGAAATAAACCAGGCCCAGAGAAACATAGGTCTCATGGTTTCCCTTATTTGCAATAACTAGTACATGTGTAGGACAAGCAGAAAAGATCAAAAGCCATGTACATATGCCCATGTAAGATGATGTTAAGCAAAATGAACCCCAAGATAGGGACACAAATATCTTTTTTCTTTTTTTTAATTTAATTTAATTTTATTTGTGAACATACTGTACAGAGGAGTTACAGTTATGTGGGCAGGATAATGCGTACATTTCTTACCAAGCATTGCAGCCTCCTCCTTTGTTTACCCTTCACATCCCTTCCCAGCCTCCCCCCTCTTTTTTGCTATTGTTTCTAATGTATTTATAATGTACAATGTGATTTTTTTGTTTCTTTGTATGTTCCCCCCCCATGGTATAACCCCTGTTTTCACTCTATTTGATGTCATTGCTATTGTTTCTAATGTATTTATAATGTACCATGTGATTTTTTGTTGCTTTGTATGTTCCCCCCATATAACCCCTATTTTAACTCTATTTGATGTCATTGTTATTGTTTCTAATGTATATATAATGTACCATGTGATTTTTTTTGTTGCTTTGTATGTTTCTACCCTATGGTATAACCCCTGTTTTCACTGTATTTGATGTCGGTCCAATTTGGAGGTGAAGGGAAAAAAACAAAATGTTTAAATAAGGACACAGGTTGACCCATTGCAACAATGAAATGTACAAGACACTATGTTGAAAATGAACTTTACAATTCAGGCCTGGGGCCTGGGGGGAGTGTAGTGGTGGAGGTGGAAGGGAAGGAATGGTAGGTGAAAACCAAAGGGGGAAGCAACAATGCTTGTTAGGAAATGTATTCATTACTTTGCTCATGTAACTTTAACCCCTCTGTACAGCATTTCTACAATAAAAAACTTACAAAAAGAATTCCATTCTATATGTATACCACATTTTCTTGAACATTGGTCCACTGAGGGACATTTGAGTTGATTCCATATCTGGATATGATAAATAATGCTGTAATGAGCATGTTTGTTCTGGTGACTTTAGTGCATCCTGATTTGTGGTCATAGGGGAGCTCTATGTTCAGTCTTTTGAAGAACCTTCCTACTGCTTTCCAGAGTGTTTCAACATGTTTACATTCCCACAAACAGTATAGTACTGTTCCCTTTTGGCCACATCCCTGCCAGCATCTGGGCACTGAGGTTGTCTGCATCTCTTATATATTCTGAATAGCTTGTAGTAAATATGAGCATGCATCTTTTGGACTATGTAGCAGTAGTAGGATAGATAAATATTATAGTGGATATTTTTTATATGCAGCCATTTTTTGGAGTTCTTACATTACTGATAGATAAATTAAAGACAAAGAGGTTAAGAAAGTTATTATCTTTACATGTAGAAAGTAACATAGAAAAGATGATCTGATCTCCATCCACAGATTTTCCATAATTTATGCTACTAGTAGTTTCATCACTCTTATTATCTATATTGGGTCTCTTTTAGTGTATATTAATTATCTTGTGATCTATTTTCTTGGGCAACCCTTTGTAATATTGTGATTGCTGGATGATAACAAATTATAGGATGCCATCCTCATTGGGTATAAGTCACCTTTCAGTGGTTGGTCATTTCTATGTTCCCGACATATAAAGCAGGACCATGATTATGGTAATACACAACCAACAGAACTTTTATTCTGGGTTCTGCAATTTAGAAGCAGAATACGTATCTGATAGGTTATGGTTTGCAAGCTTGGGAGGCTGTAGCATACCTTCTTCAGAATAAAGTGAAAACCTGGTTTCAGTTGCAGAAAATAAAGCTACAAATAAGTCATTCGGACCTAACGGAGGCCTTTTAGCAAAGAGAAGAAAAAGAATAAAAATTATCCAGAGAGTTGGGTCATTAAGTCATGTGAGTAGGGCCCTAATAGTGGAATAAGTGTCCAAAGAGAAGGAAGAGATTTTTCTCTGGGTATGCACAAGAAAAGGAGGTCATATTGGCACCCTGTAAAATGTTGCCATCTGCAAGCAGGCAGAGAGGACTGGGCAGGAGCTGACTTTCTTGGCACTTTGATCTCAGATGTCCTTTCTTCAGAATGATGTGAAATAACGGTCTATTTTGAAGCTCTTAAGTAAATGGCATGTTGAGTTGAAGCTTGAGTTAACTGAATTCATTTATCTACTTAATACTTATCCTAGTTTGAATAACGCCCTAATGCTAATTGCTAACTCTGTGCCTCATCTTTTTATGTGTACCGTTCCTTAGTTTGGCACTTTTTTCTTCTTCCCCTTTTTTGGTGGGAGGGGAGGAGGCTTAATGAGCTTAGGGCCTGGGGGTTGTTCCTGTTTTGCACTGGCACTCTACCAGCTGAACCACAGATCCAGTTTCAGCTTTTTTGGGTAGTTCTTTGGAGGTCAGCAGTTTGACTGTAGTTTTGGTTTATTCCCTTCTGTCACTATGTTTGACTTCTGTACCCTCTTGTGTATAAGTTTATCTGACTTGGGGAGGGGAAGAGGAGGCACAGAAATGGTGAGGCAAAGGGTGAAGTAATTCAGCAGAGAAACACACTAGACACTATGTTGAAAATGAATGGTATACCTTTGGGGGTCAGAAGTCAGGAGGAGAAAAACTGGGAAAGAATGAGGGAGGGAGTGATACTGTTCAAAAGGAAATGTATTCATTTCCTGACTCATCTAACTGAAACCCCTCTGTATACCACCTTTACAATAAAATTAAAAATAAATAAATAAATAAACACAACCTGACTCCAGGTTACCATAACTCACAAACTACAAACAACAACAACAACAACAAACAAACTGTGTTCTGTAAAAATAAAACAAAAGAACTTCACAGACTTTCCTATGTGAGCTGGCTTCAAAATATGATCCTCCGACCTCAGCCTCCTGAGCAGC
Organism: Dipodomys merriami; assembly: GCF_024711535.1. Lineage (NCBI taxonomy): Eukaryota > Metazoa > Chordata > Mammalia > Rodentia > Heteromyidae > Dipodomys > Dipodomys merriami. Next base: position 90,384,067 of record NW_027205603.1, read on the forward strand.
TAGAATTAGAAATGTGAGCCACTGGAGTGTGGCTCTTCTGTTTTCAATTTTAACAGAGATATCTAAAATTTTCTAGGTATATAACTTTAACTAAGATATTTCAAATTCCTCATGTCTTTATCTGTAAAGGAGAATGAAAAGCCAGGTCCAGGTAGCTTTTACCTGTAAGTGCAGCTACTCAAGAGGTGAATAACTGAGGATCATGGTTCAAAGCTGCCCTAGACAGAAAAGTCTGTGAGATTCTTATCTCCAATTGGCCCATAGAAAACCAGAAGTGCAGCTGTGGTTCAAGCGGGAGACAAGTAGCCTGGAGTGAAACAGCTAAAGGAGAGTACCTGGTCCCTGTGTTCAGCTCCAATACAGGCCCAAACAAAACAAAAACAAAGAAACCATTATTAATCCTGACCTGCTGACCTTACAGGAGTTGTGAAAGAGCTCTCATTGCCAAGAACACATTGAAAAGTTATGCTTTATGCTGTTTCGAGCTGCCTTTCTGGCCAAGTTCCCTGTGTCTGCTTCCCATTAGGAGGGTCCCATCTCACCACAGCAATGCTTTCTGTCAAAATCAGAAAATAAATCCAAAGATAAAGAACCGAGACAGTTATTAATACATAATGGAATCAACCAAAGAGAAACAAAAACATACATCTACCAGCATATTTTGATATAAAAAAGCAATTACTAGAAATAAATGTGTGTTCAAGACGACTTCCTTCATTCAAAAAAAGAAAGGTCCACCACCAGTCCAGTGAAACACAGGACCCATTTCCAGAGGCAGAACAACAGTGTGGTTCCACTGCCCCAAAATTCAGAGCTGTGATTGATAAGAAAGCTAAAATACACAAGACAAAAAGACATGGTTGAAGATACACATCAGGCATTCAGTAAGTCATGCTTTGTGTTTGACCAATGCACTAATTTTTCTAGGAGTAAGAGGAGGAGGGCTTTAATGATGGCAGAGGATGAACCAGCACACGATGGTACCCAGAGGGCTAGAGAATGGGGAGATGGAACGTGTGTCCTATTGGTCCGTACCTTTCCTCCTTGGACCAAGCTGAGGGCTCATGGGAACTTTTGGTAATTAACCTGTCCTCCTCTTCTTTTGTGGCTAATGACCTGCTATCTTGAGAGTTGGCTTGTTGAAACTTGCAGACATTAATGTCCGTCGCATGCAAGCTTTCAATTCTCAGGACAGCAGAGGCACGGTTCCAGACAGTTCGGCTGCTTGTCATCAGACCATTCAAAGTACTCAGGTTTTAATGTGACTGACATTTACTGGCAGAAATTAAAAATATATGAGTGTTATTTTCAGGTGTGGCTATAGGAAACAGCTTATATTTAAGAAAAGGAAGAAGGAAGGAAGGAGAGGAAGGAAGGAAGGAAAGCTTCCTTCCTTCCTTCCTTCCTTCCTTCCTTCCTTCCTTCCTTCCTTCCTTCCTTCCTTCCTTCCTTCCTACCTTCCTTCCTGTTTTCACTGTGTTTGATGTTGGTATAATTTCTGGAGGGGAAGGGAAAAACAAATTGTTTAAATAGGGATACAGGTGGACCCATTGCAACAATGAGATGTACAAGTTGTTATGTCCAAAAACGAACTTTACAACTTTGGCAGGGGGTGGGGATGGGGGAGGGTGTGGGAAAGGGGGGAGGAGAGGGGTTGGGGGATGGGAGATGGGAAGGGATGGGAAGGGGAAACAAAGGGAGGAGGCAACAATGCTTGATAATAAATGTACTCATTACCTTGCCCATGTAATTGTAACCCCTCTGTATGGTATTTTCACAATAAAAAAGAAAAGAAGGAAGGTGAGAGGAAGGGAAGAAGAGAGGGAAGGAGGAATGAAAAAAGAATATAGACTACTATAATCTTAGAGTTAAGCACAAATATGTGACAGTTAGCTAAATATTTTAAAGATTTGTTATTCAATTCCATTTTTTAATAAGCCTAGTTTTATGGACCTAGTATATACAGTGTTGTAGATTCTGAAACAAACTGAACTTGAATAAGAGTAGTCTAGGCTTCAAGTTCAACTACTAAAAAATAATAATAAATTATATAACAAATAATATAATAAGTTATAATTATATAATAGTTAACTAATTAAAATGCATTTAAGTTCATAAATGTAGGAATCTGTTAAAGGCACGTGTCATAAAATCCTTCTGAAAGATCTCTTTTCTCCTAGAGTTTCCAGAAGACAATTTTGACAACAGAGTGAGAAATAGATTTCCAAATATTTCACATATATGGGATCGTGATTTCTGACAAGTTAGGGGCCGTCTTTCATGTTTGTAAGCCTTGGACCTTAGATCACATGTATAAGCCATTAGGTCCAATTTGTCAGCCAAGAATCCTGTACATATTATAGATGTATACTCCATATCTGTCAGATTGTTCCTGAGTTTTGCCTTGTCCCCCCCAGTACTGATAATTGATTGTGCACATGCAAACATATGTACCCATACCCCTCCCCACCACATACAAGATGGATTTATCTGCGGGAGGTGAATCTGCGCAATCTATCCATAAATAGCAGAGAGCTAAGCTCCTCCCACCCTTCTATTTCCAGCTTATTTCTGGAATGGAGTTTCTGTACAGTTGAAGACTTCAGATCATAGTATGGAGAGACAGGTAGATAAATCCCTCTGGTGATGGACCTGACAGGTGGAGGTTCTCTTGAATAGCCAAGCCTGTGAGCAGACGGAGGAGGCTGGGGCAACAGCTGCTCCTGCTGTTCCTGGAGGACGCTTGCATAGCTTACTTTTAGAAGATCCTATTGGGATCAGTTTACGTTTAGATACAAATACTCAGCTAACTCAAATACTTCCTGGGCCTGGTCTTTTGCAGCTGTTTCTTCCCTCTATAAAGAGAAGTGCAATAACCGACTTCCACTGGCAAAGACACAGAAAATCCAATCTTTTTAACCCTTCTCTGCACACATTGCACTTCAACAATGTACTGACCTTTCTGAGATGAATGCAGGTCACTGAAATTCAAGGGTCGAGCAGAAAAGAGGAGACGGTGACATTTGGAATCATCATCCATTAGGATCAAGAAGGCCAGAGATCAGTATTAGCGGTTGGATATGCTTTGACTCACAGTGAACAATGTTTTACAGTTATTTTCCCCCAGCTACTTTGCAGCTAGTATTTTTGAGCCTATTTGTTCTTGAATATCCAAGCTAGACAGAATGTGAACCTTGGTAGCTGGAATCTTATTAAAGGTTAATATGATATTCCTGAGCAGTTAATAATTCTCACATTTTCCTCTTTATTAATTCTACCTGGAATTAGTGAGAAGAATTGAATTTGAGAACAGACTGTTATTTCTTCTGTATACCACTTTGTTCTAGTCCCTTAAATTTTCATTTTCTTATGGAGACTTTGCTTAGTCTTTAAAATGGAAAGTCAGTAAATAAATTATAATCATTTGCTATATGAAAGGCACAGAAATGGGTACCGAGGCCTCAGCTGTAAGAAAGACAGATATGAGTGTATCATCCAGGCAGGAAGAGCAATAAATGCTGTGGTTTTTCAGATGTGTTGGTACAGTGATTGTAACTGTGCATAAAAGTATGTACAGCACCTGGTGCATACATCGATGTTGCTGTCAGAGCAATGAATCTTCTGTTTCCATGTTTAGTAGTCTGCAAAACTACATCTTAGCAGAGAGTCAGCTCTGCAGCATTAAGAAGGGTTAAGAAAGGGGTGGGTTGGGGAAGGGTGGGTAATAATATTGAAAGGGGTGACATTGATCAATATAGTTTTGTATTCATAAATTTCTTTGGTAAATATCAACTCTTTTGTATACTACTTAAAGACAATCAAAACTAAGAAAAACAAATGAATGTGATTATTAAGTGATAGTTCAAAATGTGGGATCATGTTCCATTCCCTGATTTCTTTAGACCTTGGCTTCATTATACTCTATTCTACTTTCTAGCCTCTCCCTCCTTGCGTGATCACAGCCTGTTTGTGATGACAAACAAGTCATTCTACATGGTGCCTTCTTCACCTGTGGCTCTTGCCATTTAGATGGGACTTCTTCACTTTTGGGGTGAGAAAACATACAAGCAATCTCAGTAAGTGCTAAGTGTATTTTTCCTTTACCTTTGAGAGTTTTAAACTATCTCATTCCATATTTAAGCTGATTGGTAGCAAACAAAGTCAGGGCAGAATATGGTGAAGAAGGTTTACAGCACAGATATAACCTTTCAGACATTCTGTGCTCATGGAGAGACAGTGACAGGATGCTTCCATTACAAAGCCTGGTGAAGACATCCATTAGGCACCAGCCCAGTGGAGGAGCTACATGCCTTTACGTGCATTTATTGTCCTTGTTCTGGCTGAGGGTTCTAATCATGCAAGTGAAGAAAAATGAATTTTGATCACATGATAGTTAATGACAAAAGAAAGCATTCGAGCCCAAATCCAGCCATCTTATTTTTCTATCTTATCTAATTGTCATGCTCTTGCCTTCTGAGCTTGAGTCACAGATGACAATTTTTTATTGCAAAACAGAATCACACATTTCATATTGTTTCAAATAAGAGAAGCAGATGATGAAATATTATGGTGGTCTTGTCAGGGCCTCTTTGGCTTTTTTTCTCTCTTCTGCATCCAATTAACAACATAAATTATATCGACTCATAGCTTCAATACTTGGAACTGCTGAATAACAGGAAACACAGTCTGAGCCCCAGGAACTCAGATGATTTGCAGAAGCTTCCTAATACATAATTAAATCAGACATTGGAGGGGGAGGGGGAGTACTTTGCCGTTATCTCTTAGTATTTTTGTTAGGCAGATCCAACTTCTGACTTCCAGGACCTGCTTCTGACTTCCAGGACCTGCTATTCCTCATTGTGACAGTTGTCTGGCTGCACAAACTTCCTGTGTGCTGTGAGGGACAGGGCCTACTTCTCAAGGAAGCAATGTCCTATAGCAGAAGTCTTTGTCTAAAAACGAGTAGGCATAGGAACTCAGTGTCCCAGAGGCTGTATTGGGATCTGGATGGGATAGGTTTGGGGAATGGTCCAACGCCATCAGCTTCAGCAGGATTAGGCTCTTGTGGCTGACAGAGAAACCTGCTTCCTCATGAATGCACATATTATTGGTTCCTTCTTTGGATCATTTCCCAATTTCCCTACTGGTTTTCCTCAAAATCACTTTCAAAGGGAACTATTTACACTCATATCCTTGTCTCTGAACTTGCCCCTACCAAAAGAAAACAAAGAGGAAAAAAAACACCCTAAAATCCCCAAACAGCCAAAGATACATTGATACAGAAACTTTCCTGAATATATACATGAGTTAACTTCTGTTTTGAGTCTAGGGATACAGCAGGAAACTAGACAGAATAATTTCTTGCCCTCAGAGTGCTAAATAAATATTTATGTGTTTCCTTCCTGGGTATTTCTCTAAGCTGAAGAAAGGAAGGAAGAAAAAGAGATGATTTTAGCTTCAGATTCCTGAAGCAACAAGGCAGGTATCAAATCATAATGCATGATAACCTTGTATTTTTATAGCCAAAAAAAGTATACAAAAGCATTTGCCTGTACTATCTCAGAGACAGCCCATTGGAAAACGTCTTCAGGGATGTTGGGAAGCAATCACTGTTTCCATTTCACAGAGGAGAAAAGCAAGGCTTGCAGACATGATGAATTCCCACGCAAGCAAGCAAGGCTTAGGCTCTAAAGTCCGCTACGATTTCTTCTTCCCCTCCACAGCCCACGTCATTCCAGCCTCACTGACAAGAAGACAGAGGCTACGTAGAAAATGACCATTTCCAGTAATCCCAGCCTGCTGCTGAATTACAGCAGACTAGGTCAGGTGGATTAGGTCACTGCTGGGAAAAGCTGCTTCCATGGCCCATTGATTTGCTCTCGCTGGACATTTCTTTTCCTGGCAGTAAGGTTTGTCGATGATATTAGGTAAATGTAACTTATTGTGCATTACTGAAGTTTGTAACTCCAGGGAGGTGAATAAAAGTAAGGATAAATAGTGATTGCTTAAAGTAAGAGTTTCCAATGTCAGTGTGCACTGGGGAGTTACCATGGAGATCAAGGCATTGAACACTCCCTGCATGACACAGTGGCAGGAATGCAAGGCTGGAACGGGCACCTGATACGTCTCCACTGACTTCACAGGCACCACATCCCGACAAATACATCTGCTGGCAGACCGGCTCGGGTTCATTCCAACTCACAGGCAAGGTACAACCTGGATGGAGATGACCAGCAATTCAACCCACCATGTGGAACCAAGTGAAAGTAAATGTAACTGGAAATATTCTTTACATCTATTATTCCAAGAGCAATGAAAGCAAGCAGAAGGCTATTTTGGTCATTTGTTGGTCGAATCCTTTAAGTGAGACCTTTGCCTATATATAAAGCATATATTTAAATTCCAGAGGTACAAGTAGAGGTACAGGTATTCATCTTTATGTAGGTTTTGTGGACAATGTGACTGAGATGATCACTATCACTCAGCATCGAAGAGCAAGTCCTTGGATCTGAGAGGTGGTGCAGGGTTTTCTTTGTCTCTTACCTTGTTAATGATGTCTGTGGACGTGAAATTCTTTTCTTAATGAATAATTCAGCATGCCTAGTAGATTTTCCTCCTCTAAGCAAGTTAGTTGAATCATTGATACATACCACTGAATTTATTTCCCAAACTACTAACTGCTCTTAGTCCAATCTGTACAGCCTTCTCCATTGAGATATCATCATGGCCTCACATTCTTCTCTGTTTTTAATGGCATCTAAATTAGGAGACATAGAATCTAGGCTTTGTTTTCTCCCCAGTAAAGGTGAATCCTTGTGTGCTTAAGTTATCAATCCCTGGGGACGGAATCAATCTATATTGATTTGCTTTTGTATATAAATAGGGTACCATTGTATATTAAGTAGCCATTATACATAAGAACTCTGATAACAAGTCTTAAAGTTTTACATTAAAGGGAATTCAGTGAAAGTGAAACTACTGTAAATGGTAGATCTGTACATGACATAAAGGTGTAGGATTGGGATTTCACAATCAGTGAAGAAGACAAAAGGAATGGGACAGAGCTGGGGACAGCGCAGAATAAGCTCAGAATGTGGTGGAAGATGATTAGTTGTTCAAGAGTGGAGGAGCACAGGACTGTGCTACCAATCCCTTATGGTATAGATGGGCAGATGAGGTTGGGATTTAGCAACTCAAAAAGAACGCATTAGTGGCTAGTGTTAGTAATAATTATAAACATTCCAACATTTTTTAAAATTTTTAGATCAGTTCAACCTTAAAAGCTTAATTCAGTCATGTCTTGGAACAAGAGTCAAAATATATATACAGAAGATTACAAAGGAATATGTGAAAGCACAGCTTCCAGTGAACACAATATGCAATTGATGAAATGAGAGAGAAGGGGCACCAGTGCAGATGTGTCTGCCTCGGGTGGAAGAATCACTTACAGTAGATTAGGTTGTCAAACATTAGATCTCAGGGGCTGGGAAGGTGGCTCAGTGGTAGAGTGCTCGCCTTGCATGCATGAGGCCCTGGGTTCCATTCCTCACAACCATAGAAGCAGAAAAAGTTGAAAGTGGAATGGCTCAAGTAGTAGAGTGCTAGCCTTGACTGAAGAACTGAGGGATAGTGCCAGGCCCAGAGTCCAAACCTCACAACCAACCAAAAAAAAAATAGATCTCACCTTCCTGAATCATTTGTCCATGTGCTATTTGGTCTACAAATTTTGACTCATAAAACAAGAAAATTGAGCAAATTTCCAAAATTCTGAAGATGAATTTACACAATTGGCCTGTTTGTTTTTAGTAAACAGACACTGGATACTTCTATAGGTGTTGAAAATCTTCTGCATCCTGTTCAACAGGATGGGTTAGCTTCCCTTTGGGTAAGAAAGCTTTGCAGAGGGGACAGAGACCAAACAGAACAACATACACGCACTATCTGCCTTCTGATTTTATACATCCATAAGGACACTCAATATTTGTAAACTCTGGTTAAGAATTCCTGTTATAGGCTCGATACAATGGCGGCTCTTCTGCAATCCCAGTGACTCAGAAAGTGAAGATTGGAAGGATCTTGATTCAAGAACAAGCCCAGAAAGAAAGCAAGGGAGGTCCCATGTCAATCAACTAGCCCTGTTGGGTGACGTACACCTGGGGCTCAGCGACCTAGGAGGCTGTAGGTAGGAGTATTGTGGCCCAAGTCTGGTTAGTCCTAAATGAAAAATGTAAGAAACTACCTGAAAATAATTAAAAGCATAAAAGGTCGGTGTATATGGCAGGACCAGTATGCCCCACCTCTGGAATACAAGTGTGGTAGAACATTTACCTAACAAATGCATGACCCTGAGTTCAAACCTCAGCACTTCCTACACTCAAAGAGAAGCTCCTGTTTCATGTTACATGATGAGTTCACAAATAATTTATAGAAAATTTGCTTTTCTATTGTAGAGATAAAGAAACTGAAATATGCAGAAGTGGCTGGATCTTTCTACCCTTACACGATTTAGACAAACCAGACATATTCCAGAAATGCTGTCACATTCTATCCCACTGTGTTCTCCTGCCAATCATCTCTCTCATGGCTTGGATAGATGGTCTCTGGTAGGAGTACACAGAGATTCTGCAGAGTATATTTAATATCTTCCTGCAAAAGTAGATTTAAAAAAAACTAGAGTCCAAGATAAGAAGGGCATCTCTTCAAGCTTCCTTTTCAAAAAAACTGACAGGATGAGCTTTTGCGTGTGTAAATTGGGCACACACAGAGAGACAACAAGAGCACTCCATCCTGTGGAAGCTCACACACTGGCACTCTTCAAATATTCATTTGCTTCCCTGTGCTGAACATCAATTAACCATAAGTCAGTTTCACAATCCCATTACACTCTTGTTCCTTTGGCTACAACTGAGTCTTTCTCATTCAGCAGGCAATCAATGAAAGATAGATTTTCCAGACTTAATTGAATCTTCCATATTCAAGACTGCCTTCTCCATTTGATCAGAAAAAAAAAAGGATATTCAAACAGACTCTTGTCTCTTGAACGTCAACATCTTTTAGCTGGCCTTGAAGCATTCTTCAGACCATCCGTCTTCCTTTGTGCTGTATCTTTACCTCTGATTCAGGCTGTGAGACATTTAATGGTCCAGAATATATCTTTCTCATCTTTGTACCCAACTTCTAGCATTGTATAGTTGAGTTAACATATTTTTATGGAGTAAAATTTTGTGAAGTATCTTCTTTATGTTGTGGGACATAGCAGCAAGCCCAGCAGAGCCTTTGTCTCCATGGTGCTTTACCTACATTAGAGGAAGCGAGGAGGAAATGGAGGTAAGTGAATGGATAATATCATAGTAAGTACTGATAGGAGGATGCAGATTTGATGTTTGATCATTGGATACTGCCTGCAGTGGTCTCATTGGAGCAAAGACCTGAATGAAGGGGACCAGAACACAGCTGATATCTGTGGGGGCAGAAGAATGGGGAGAGGAGGGAGCTCCAGAGATGGGGCTGTGTGTGTGGGTGCTGAGGACAGGAATGTGTGTGGGATGCTCCTCCTGTGTGGGTGGAGAACAATGCCCCCTTGTGGTGCAGATGCAAGGCACCTGTAGCTCTTCAATATCCTGTCTCCTCACAAGCACCAACACCGAAAACAAGACTTACTGCAGACCAAACCAGCCACGGATCTTTTTATCCTGTGGTGTGTGTGTATCGTGCCTCAATCTGAATATACTTATGATCTGTAAATGTTAGCTGTCCTTCTACACAACAGTGTCCTCATGTAATGAGCTCTGTAACAGGCACAAGGTTGGAGCTGCTGGGTGGTCAGGGCTCTGTGCCCAGCCATGGCCACACACACACACACACACACACACACACACACACACACACACACACACACACGCACACATGCGCGCGCATGTGTGTGCTTCCTTCTGTCATTCAGAGCCTGAGCAGGTCACAGGGGTGTGACTCTTCCGGTCGTATGGCTGGGGATCTCTGGTGATGGAGTACTGCATCAGTCCACTCAGTCATCAGGCTCCACACACAGGAGCACAGCTTTTTGTTCAGAAGTACTTGTTGCACTGCCTGTGCACGTGTCAGCAACTGCTTTCCACCTGATCACTACAAGATGGACAATGACCACGCCGATTTCTTAAGGATGCATTGGTCAAAGTCTTGTATGAAATGGGCACCACATTAAGGAGCAGTAGAAAGGACTCAACTACAGTTCCTGAAGGGTCATGGGCCCAGGGGTGAGGGTTCAATGGGGGAAGTGAAGTTCTGGGTCACTAGCAAGGGTGGGAAGTCAGTATCTCCCACACGCGTTGAGATGCAAGGGGAAATCCACTGGTACCTGCTGAGACCTAAGACGCGAAGAGGCTGCAGACTTGAGACAGGTGTGCTGTGGAATTTTCTAGTTAGCCCACAACCTCCCAAGTTTTATAATTAAAAAAGCCTACACCTTAGCTGGGCACTGCAGTTACCCTGAGCAGCAGAGACGATGAGAGCTGGAGAGCACTCCTGGGCAAAACTGTTGTGAGATCCATTAACCCTCACAAAAATCCAGTAATAGTGGTACACAGCTGTCATCTCCGCTATGCAGAAAGCGCATGTGGGATTGCAGTCCAGAATAACCTGGGCAAAATGGAAGCCCTATTTGAAAAAGAACAAAAGCAAAAAGTGATATGAATGGGCCTCAGGTATTAGAACACCAGCCCAGCGAGCTCATGGCCCCGAAGCCAAATTCCTATCATAAAGAAATGTACTTTAGAAGACAAACAAGGGCTAGCTAAACAAAGCTCTTGCCTGTAATTTTGGCAGCAATGGAGGAGGCAGAGATCTAGGGGATAACCATTCAGAGAAGCCTGTGAGCTTTCATCTCCAAAATAACCAAGAAGAGGCAGGGCTAGAGGCATGGCACATATGGTGAAAGGTCAGCTTAGCAAGCAAGTCAAGTAAACATGAGGCTCTGATTTCAATCCCCAATCCTGAGAAGTGGGGTGAGAATGGAGAAAGAGAAAAAGAATAGAGGAGAGAGAGAGAGTGGGGGGAGGGAGGGAGAGAGAGGGGAGAGAGAGAAAGAAAGAAAAGGATGAGGTAGATGAAGCCGTTTGACTCAGTCAGCTGCTGATATTAGTCAATAACTATCAGGACAAAGCCCAAATACCAGGGACTGTGTAGGCATGGGTAAGGGTTGGTTGTGAGCACTCAGAGGCACAGTGGAGATGATGGAGGGTGGAAATGAGAAGTCAAATGGAAAGTATGTCTGAGAGTGGAGGAGGGTATAAGCTGTTCATTTACTGGTGGGCAGAACTTGAATAGCTGCCTTCTGAGGTCCAGGAGCTATTTACAGAAGACAGCTCACATGTCTGTGTGTGGAGTTCAGAGCTCTCTAAGAGCTGTGGTTTGACTTTCTAATCCCATCATCACCATTTCCCCGTGCATATCAGCACAGGTACAACTTAACACAATCACTAGGTATGACTTAACACAATCACTAGGTATGACTTAACACAATCACTAAGTATGACTTAACACAATCACTAAGTATGACTGAACATTCTTCCTCCTAACTGTACCTACCCCTGCTGTCTCTCAGATCTTCCCTTTTTATCTGGAATGTAAATAAACTACCTCCTGCAGAGATGACAGCCTAATCTTGTTGCATTCAACACAGAACTCCTGTAACACGCTACCCAGCGTGTGCATTCCATCAAGTTTTGCTCTGTTTAAAACTGAATTGACGAAACAAAATGTAATGGAAAGTGCCCTCAGGCCGCCTCTCCGCACGAATCCAAAATGGCATGAGGAATTTAATGAGAACAGGAGGATGGCTTTGCCTCGGAAACTCCTTACAGGCCTATTTTTGTGGCACAACGTGTTCACTTATCCACTTTGCTAAGAAACCGACTGCTGAAGGAAGGCAATTCTGGAGCCTGTCTTCTTCAAATTAAAACTTAATATAGGATCCTAGACAATATTGGATTTTGCCAACAGGGATAAATTTGTGGAACAGTTGAACAGCTTTTCCAGAAAGAAAAAGAGATTTATATCATTATCAATCAAAAGTGCACATTGCTAGGTTAAAAACCGGAAAGCTCAGGCTTTCACAACTTTGGCTAACTAAGAATATGTTCAGACACAATAATTCAAGCCAGATGTCTCTTCTCTGACTCAAATGTTGCAAAAGAACATAAGCTATTTGTGCACACATTTAATGGCTAGCTATCATGCATCTGTCACACTTGAAGGCAGGTGGTAAGGTAACTCCTTGGCTTGGATTAATTTCTTCATTTTAGCCTTAGCATTTCCATTTGTAATGAGGGCTGTGGACACTTTCCAAAATAACATGCAGAATAAAGGAATAAGTGGTTTATTAAGTAGCCACTTTTCTACAGTTGTAGCATGTTCACTTTATTCAGCATTGCTATGAAGGATTTCTAGAAATTGCTTGGGGGTGTCATTTCCACACACGGATTGGTGCTTCAGAACCCTCAGTGGGTGCAGCTTCTCCCAGGCTGTCCTCCGTTTTGTGCTAGACGCATTTGAATTTCCATGTACACTAACGCAAGCAGCACCTTCACAAGCGCTATCTTGTAGCAGGGAGTGGAGGCTGACAGACTTTTTTTTACTGTGAAGGGCTGTATAGTAAATACATTCATTATGGTATGAAAATAACTATGGAAAATATGTAAATGAGTGAGTTTCACTGCATTCTAGTAAGACTGTACTCACAAAACAAGATAGCGCAGCATTGAACCATGGCACTTGGATGACAAAGCATAGCATATGAAATCTGTGACTTCATACATTCCAGATAAGATGCAGGGGCAACATGTCAACTTACAAATACAAAATAAAAGATGATGTATGTACTAAATCATCCTTAACTCTCCTCCTGCCCTCGCTCCTTCCCTACTTTCCTCCCTCCCCGTTGTTCCTTCGTTCTATCCTTCCTTCCTTCCTTCCTTCTTTCCTTCCTTCCTTCCTTGTTCCTTCCTTCCTTCCTTCCTTCCTTCCTTCCTTCCTTCCTTCCTTCCTTCCTTCTTCCTTCTATCCTTCCTTCTATCCTTCTTTCCTTCTATCCTTCCTTCCTTTCTCCCTTCCTCCCTTCCTTCCTTCTATCCTTCCTTCCTTCCTTCCTTCTTTCCTTCCTCCCTTCCTTCCTTCTATCCTTCCTTCTATCCTTCCTTCCTTCCTTCCTTCCTTCCTTCCTTCCTTCCTTCCTTCCTTCCTTCCATCCTTCTTTTTCTTCCTTCCTTTTCTCCTTCCTCCTTTTAATTTTTGTTTTACTTTATTTCTGTGAAAACTTAGTAGCCTAAGGACTGAACTCTGAGTGGAAAACACGGGATTTAAAAACTCTCAGGCTTAGACTTCAGGTGACACACTGAGATGAAGGATAGTTATGTAGGGAAGAAAAAAGAATATTAACAGTGATGGAGAGAATAGCAAGGGGAGAGATTTGGCTGGTTATTTCTGACCCATGGCTGGCTGATACCCGGCAACAAGACCACACTCACCGACAAAGTAGTCGGGATGACTCTGGGTTCACCAAATAACTGTGATTGTGTAGGCAACGCCCTCAGATTCTGCACCCCAAATGCCCTTATCTGTAAAACACAGAAAATTTGAACCTACTTTTCAAGTTTGGAGTGAGAAATAAGTTAATAAACCGTATATATTTAGCATAATGTCTGATTTGTGGTCATTTCTTAATAAGCATTTACTATTAGTAATAGTTATATGAATAAGTGAATGAGCATTGAATAATAAAGTATCACATTGAAGGGGTTCATATTTTACTGTGCGGAGCTGAGCGAGCCCCACTGGGAACAGGTGCACACACCCAGCCCCCAACCCCAGGCTAGATAGACAGTTTTGAGGAATTCCTACTGGCTCATTGAAAATTGGCCCTTTCTTTAGCAAGCTGCCAAACACAGTGAGAAATATAAGGTATTATATTTATGCTCACCTGTTTACCTCATATTTATGTCTGCATCTCTGAAACTATCTCTAGGTCAATTCCATTAGAAGGTGAGATATTCCCCACCTTCTAATGGTACATAGTGGACCACCACTGCCCTCATTTCTACTATATTTATTCTTCTTCTTTAAGATGACTCCACTTGGCAGTGTACTTGGGAACAGCATCATCTTCTCTATTTGTTTCTGTTACTGTTTTGTAGCTCCTAAGTCACTCAGTCCCATACTTGGCTCCCCTGCTCTGAATCTACACAGAAGGGAGGAGAGACAGAAGTATTCAATCAAACTTTAAGACTTGGGGCCTGGGACTTTGTCTGCAAAGGTTGATAGTATAACAAGGAAAGAATTCAAGACACAATGCATAGCAGATATGATGTGTCAGCGGTCTAGAAGGGCAAGCACGAGAGAGCCTGGTGAAGAGGAAATTAGGAGGGTATTATGGGTAGAGAGAACAGCAGATGTAGATTAACTGCTATGTGCAGAATACAAATCATCTGTATGGAGGAGTTGTCAGTCCTTCATCCATATGGCTTCCAAATATCAACACAGAGAGAGCCTTTTCCTTACCAGAGTAGCGTCTTCTGAGTAGGCGAGGCAATTGTCTAGGTTAGAGCAAAAATAATGACTCTGCTTTCATCTTTAAGATTCCCTTCTCCAACTTATCCAAAAATACATCCTAAGGAGTAGACGATAGGGACTGGAGTGACTGTACCCGACAGTTATCAGAGCATTCCTCTTCCTGCTTCTCTGTTTCTCCCTAGCAGTGATTACAGCCTCAGGCTAACGGGTGAGTCAGGCCTTGACCAGTGCCACGTCCTCCAGTGAGCTGTGGGGTGAGAACTTGGTGCGGGCGGCTTAAGTCTGCCACAGTCACAGTGATTTCACAAGCCCTGGGGAAGTGCCCTTGCTTACACCCTGGGAGAGGCCCGATCCTATTGTTTCTATCCATCAAGGAACCCATCTCTCAGCATATAATTATAGCATGTAGTTCTCATTTGCACTCTGCATTTCTCAGTTATGGTGGGTAGTTTCCAGGAGATCAGAAATGTATTCTGCTGTATTTTATGGAGATCACAAGCATGAATATAATGTGCAACTGAGTGGTCTGGGGCTCTCTGTCCACCTCACTTCTTTTCAGAGACTGGACTGCACTTAAGATTGGGCATGTTTTGATATTGTAATAACTGACATCTTCTCTTCCAATATGTTTTAGTTAAAATGAGGCATCATTTCTTCAAAAGATATCTATTTGGGCATTTATTTATAAGAGTAATTTATATAAAATACACAAGTAGAGGCAAACTGCCTAGGTTTATTAACATCAAAAGACAGATACATATAACAATAGGTATAAGCCTTGTTTTGGGAAAGGTTTAGTGGAAAATGATGTTTTACCTGAACGATAGTATTAGACTTTTATGTGAATTGGTATGGTTAGGTATAAAGCTATGGAACACTGGCCTAAGGAATAGTCCGCACACCTGTGAACATTTATGGGTGTTTCTCTGAGGTAGTATCTGAATTAGTATTAAGTTGGCAGATGAAGCAGAGAAGATGCCCATCCCAATGCAGAAGGGCCTATCTACTGAGGACCTCAATAGAGCAAAAAGGTTGCGAGAGGGTGAATTTGCCGTTTCTGCCTAGGCTGGTCATTCATCTCTTTCCTATGGTAGTCATTCCCTTTTTTCTGCTCTTGGGTATTGATGCTTCTTGCTTTTAGACCTTCAGAACCAGATTTTGATTCAGATAGTTGGCTCTTCTTCTTCTTGGGCTCTAGAATTTTCAGGGTAAGCATATTACTATTGTTCCTGAGTCTCTTGCTTGCAAATGGAAAATCATGTGACTTGTTGGCTTCCATAATGATGTGAGACAATCTTCAGGAACAATCAATCAATCAGTCTGTCTATCAATCAATCAATCTACCTATCTAGCTGTTATTTACCTTACTTCTATTATCTGTCTATGCATTATCTATCTACCAGCTTTGTATTTATCATCTATCCCACTATATTTATCTACTATTTATTTGTTTATTTATTTAATATTGGTTCAATTTCTCTTGGGAATCTTTTCTCTTGACTAACACAGATTATGGTAAAGAATGAGAGTCGAGAAAAAATTCGAAAATGATTTTGCTAGATTTGTTTATAATTTCTGGAATTGGCTATTTAATCTACTTCGATGCAAAGAAACAAATTATTCTACTCTTGTAGTAAGTGAAATAAACTATGTACAGATACTGATGATATTTTCATCAAATATTCCCAATCACTTACAAAAAGAAAAAACTAGGTGATTCTGTATATGATACCTTTGAATAATTTTTGAAAATTAATGAACATAAGATATTGATTGATCACTTCTACTGTTAGTAAACAAAATAGTAAAAGAGAGCATAGATTTAATTTCCAACTCAGTTTCCAAACAGAAATGAAGAACTTGTTGTTGGAAACAAGAGGAAAGGCAATTCTTGTTATAAAGACAAGGTGGGCTGGGCGCCGGTGGCTCACACCTGTCATCCTAGCTACTCAGGAGGCTGAGATGTGAGGATCACGGTTCAAAGCCAGCCCAGGCAGGAAAGTCTGTGAAACTCTTATCTCCAATAAACTACTAGGAAACTGGAGGTGGTGTTGTGGCTCAAGCGGTAGAGCATTCGTCTGAGCTGATGAGCTGAGGGTCAGCACCCAGGCCCAGAGTTCAAGCTCCTCGACTGACAGAAAAAAAAGAAAGAAAAAGAAAAAGGAAAGTAAAAGGAAAGTAATTGCTTAGTAAAAATCAAGGCAGATGTCAAGATCTGAGAAATTCTCATTTTGTATATTTTAAAGTTGAGAAAACAAAGAGCGTGGAAAATACTCCATTAATAGAGAGACAAGTGTAGTTGAGAAGCACAGATTCAATCAGCCCCTGCTGAATAAGTACTGGCAGCAGGCCTTGAAGGGGATGATATGGGAAGGAACGAAAGGCAGCTTTCAGAGCTCCTCAGTTTTACAGATCAAAACCATAGAGAACATAACCTAACTTTCAAGGCAAGGGGTAATAGACGATAAAGATGTTTCAAGTTTCTGCAAACTGATTCCATGTTTTCCAAATGATAAAATAAGCCATTGCCTTGTTTTCAACCAGCCAGAGTTGCAGGCATGGAGCTACTAGGGCCATGGATGTGATTTCTGTTGTGTAGAAATATGGAGAAGGACTAACGTGTCAGTTGGTCTAGAAGGTATTACATCATGAAAGCAACCCCAGAGGGGTCAGCTTGGTGTACACATCTGTAACCCTAGGGGTGTGGGAGGTAGAGGTAGGAGAATTACAGTCAGAGGCTAAGCCCAGGCAAAAGTGTGAGACTCTATCTAAAACCAAACATTACTAAAAATGCTAGGTCGGGTTCAAGGGAGAGAGCCCTTGCCTAGAAAGGAGGGTTTGAGGTCATGACCCTGTACTTCCAAAACAAACAAACTATAGAGTTGTCTAGCCTATCCCTTGGGCAACATGAGAACACAGCTTCTCCTGGAAAGAGACAGAAGATCACTCATTGGTTTTTTAGCCTGTAAGAATTAAATAAATCTCTGATGGTTACAAGATTTCCAGTTTATCATGGTTTATATAACAGCCCAAGTGGACTAAGAAATGATACTTCATAGCATTTCTGGGATATTGTATATATATATATATATATATATATATATATATATATAGAGAGAGAGAGAGAGAGAGAGAGAGAGAGAGAGAGAGAGAGAGAGAGAGAGAGAGAGAGAGAGAGAGAGAGTTACTTATTGACAACATTTATTTATAGGTTATTGTCTCAGATTATTCATGATGATAGAGAGTTGAACCAAAAGAGATGTTTACTCTTACTGTGCAAAATATTAGATTAACACAGGCAAAATGGCCACTAGAGAGAGAGGTTCATTTTGTTCTGGATAGATGATTTGAATTTTGCTTCTTTTTTATTCTCTAATAATGGAACCTACTCTAAACTGATTCTGGGTGATGTTTTCAGCCTTAGGGAGTCAGGATTCTAGAGAAAATACAAAGATGATCTCATCAGGCCTTGTAGATCTCCATTCTCCCTGAATCCCAAGGGGACATGTTACTTTTAGCTCAATATTTAGAAGTATCCATTTCATATGGTTTGTCTTGATGTTAGTAAAAACTAACAGGGTGCTAGTGTACTTAATATCATACTTTTGTTCATATCCTATGCCCAAGTATTTAGGTAACATCTGACAATTATCCTAAATGAAACCTTTCTATCAATCTATCAATCTTTCAACTCAACTCTCATATGTAATAATGATTT
The DNA here is from genome assembly GCF_024711535.1 of Dipodomys merriami. NCBI lineage: Eukaryota > Metazoa > Chordata > Mammalia > Rodentia > Heteromyidae > Dipodomys > Dipodomys merriami. Next base: position 90,402,347 of record NW_027205603.1, read on the forward strand.
CCCTGCACTGATTTCTACTTTGTTCTTCACCAAGTCTTCAGTAATTCCAATGGCTCATTCATGCTAAACATGAATTGCCTGTTGTTGGCTAAAAATAGGACAGTCTGGCCTTTCCTTGGGGTCCAATCTCATACCTTCCAGTTCTCCATCCAGTCTTCTCTGTTATGAATATACTGTTTCTTTTTTAATAATGTAGCTAATTTTCCTTCCCAGGGCCGTTGAACATGCTTTTCCTTCTACCTGGAAGGTTCTTGTCACTTTGTTGCCATATTTCTCTCAAACAATGTTTGTTATCTTTGTTAATGCCTTCTCCCCATTATCAGGTTTTCTTTATCATACCAAAATGGATGTCGTTGCTTCATCTATCAGGATCTGTCTAAGATGATTTTTATTAAACATCTCTTTCTATCATTTAAGTGGGAGTTCCAGGTTGATCAGGATCCAAGGCTAGTGTATTCAGTTCCATTTTTTCAATACTAAAAAAAACTACTACTACTACTACTACTAAAACTACTAATACTTGGCAGGAATTTAGAATGTAAGAGAATATGGATTAACTGAAGACAGTATCACCTTAAACTTAGAATAGATGTGTATCATGTGTCGAGGTGTGTGTGTGTGTGTGTGTGTGTGTGTGTGTGTGTGTGTGTGTGTGTATGTGTGTGTGTGTGGTATACCAACCAGTACAATGTGTAGCTCTCTTGGGCTGGGATTCACTTATACGGTTGATATAAAAAGGAGAATTTGTTGTCTCCATGGTTTCCCAACAGTGATACCACAAGGCTTTTTGCTTCTTTGTTTTTTTCAGAACAAAAAAACATAGTTATGCAAAACATTAAAAAAAAGTGACTCTGTGAATTTCATTCATATTTCCATGGGAAATGCTGGGGGCAAGTTTCCAGTGCACAATATATAGCAAGAAAATAGAGAATTTACAATCAGACATTTATATCAAGCTTATAGTCCAGTGCCAACAACACAGGAACCACTTTGCTTTTGGCCCATTGCTGTCTGGTTTCTGTCCAAGACTCGTGCATCATCCAAGACATTTTTATCCCAATGAGTTTAATGGTATGTGAGCATTTCCAAACTAGCATGAGCACCAGCCAAAGACAAGCCAAACCAACCAGAAACCTAAAGGTGATTGAGATTCCTTTATGAAACAAATTTATATGGTGACATCAATTTATGTGTTAAAGGATATCATGCCTTCATGAGCATTGGTTTCCTGATGAATTCACTTGCTTGGAGTAAGAAGATCTTTCTCCAGAGCCGGGCACCTCTGTGAACTATCAATGGTAGGTAGAAATTGCCAGTCAGAGCAGGGGGTTTAGACACATAGCATTCAACATCTGAAATAACTTCTGTTAATTCATTTTCTGCTGCTAATAATTAAAATATGCAAAGCAGGTTAATTTTAGAGTAGTTTTATTTTAGACCATAGTTCTAGAGGCCTACAGGAAAGGGAGAAAATCTAGTGATGTCTCTCTCACTGTCCATGTCCTGATACAGGGCAGACATCACAGAACCAGAGACTTGGAGCCTCTCAGTCTCTCTCTGTCTCTCTCTGTCTCTCTCTCTGTCTCTCTGTGTCTCTTTCTCTGTATCTGTCTCTCTCTCCATGAATCTTCTGGTCTCACTCTTTTTTTTAAGCATTTATTTATTTATTTGTAGTTGTACAAAGGAGTTGCCACTTGACAAAGCAATTTATTAATAGTGTGCATCTTGATGAATGATGCCCCTTTCAACATTCACACTCATTCCTACCTCCCCTCTCCAACCCTCCCTCACTCTTCTAAATTTTGTAGGATATACCTTGAATTCCGAACTGCATTCTCCCCTCTTCTCCTGTATCTCTTCTCCTTGACCCAACCCCAGCCTTTTTGAGTGCCTTGTCCTGCTGTTTATTCTGCTGATTTTTGGCTCTTCCTTTCTAAGGAATTACATGGAATTCTCCCTTTAATCTACAGTATTTCAGTTAATACATTTGTCTATACTTGCATAACACCTAATGTAGTTTCTTATAAGTATATAACTATATAAGCTAAATTTAGCTTCCACATGTAAGAAAACATTCCAGGTGTTTCCATTTCTTTACAAATGGCACTATATTATTCTTTCTAATGGATAGTAAAATTCCATTATGTATATATACCACATTTTCTTGATCTATTCATTCATTGAAGGGCATCTGGGTTGATTCTACACCTTGGGTATGGTGAATGGTGCAGCAATGAACATGGTTGTGCTGGTGGCTTTGCTGTATCTTTGTAAGCTTTGGGATAAATGCCTAGGAGTGCATTTGCTAGATCATACTATGTCTCTTTCTTCTTTGAAAGCCACCAGAGTTTAATATTGAGACTCAACTCTAATGACCATTTCTAGTTTGGATCACACCCCAAAGTCTCTGGAAGTATCAGAGTGGGCTTAGATTTATACCCTCTCAATAATTCAGAGGTGGATTAAGTTTCTACACAGATTTGGAGGACACACTTAAACCTTTTCCAAACTGTAGCATTTTACATGAGTTTAAACAGGCTTAATTTTTCTGGTTTGAACTCAGGGCCTTGAACGTACTCAGTTGGTGGTCTACAACTTGTACCCTATCTCTAGTCTAGATTTTTTATGGTTACTTTGGAGTGGGGTCTCATGGACTTTTCTGCTCTAGCTAGCTTTGAACCACAGTCTTCTGAGCTCTGTCCCCCGAGGAGCTGGGATTAAAGACCAGTAGTACTGGTGCCTGAGTAGCCTTTTTTCTTCATTCAGTTTCATATTCTTATATTGTGGAAGAAAATTGAAAGTGGTTTCTTTAACGGCATTGTTGTAAATGGATGCTGAATTCTGTGAAGGGTATTTTGTGTATCAATTGAGATGGTCATATGAGTCTTGCATTTCATCCTGTTTATGTGTTTATTTTATTGATTCATATGTGATGACCCAGACTGGCTAGAGTATGGTGGAAATATTTTTGATGAGATGAATTCAGAAAGCAAGACTTTTATTGAGAATTTTTTGCATGTGTGCTCATCAGAAATTGGCCTACATTTCTCTAGCTTTTGTTTTTGTTTGGCTTGTAGTTGTGTCCCTGTCTAGTTTAGGAATAGTTACTATACTGACTGCCTTAGGAATTTGGTAATGAGCCTTCCCTTTCTATTCCATGGAAAAGTTTTAGGAAAATTGGTGTTAATTCCTATTTAGAGTTTTTATAGAATTCAGCAGTGAATTAATCCTGGATTTTCTTTGGAGATTCTGCTTTAATCTCATTGCTTGTTATATCTATTAAAGTATTTTAAATCCCTTTGTTCAATTTTCATAGTTCAGTTTATTTAGAAGCATATCCATTTCTTCCAGATTTTCAAGTTTAAGTATAGCATTTCAAAATATTTGCAAATTATCTTCTGACTTACACTTGTTGTGGCATCCCACACTTAATCTCTAATTTTATTTTTCTGGGGTAATTTCTCTCCTCATTTATGACAGGTTGGTTAAGAGTTCATCAACATGTATATACATACATAATACACATACATGATTAATCTGATGAAAATATGTACAAATATACATATGTGAAATACCATTATGAAGCCTCAGAACAATTAGCATGCACTTTAACAAGACTGAATATTAGGAAGGTGAAATATGTCTCCTGCTGTGTGGTCTTACTGGGAGGAGGAAAGTGAAGCAAGTTGAACATAGACAAAATAATTTATATACCTGTGTAAAACTGGGTAGTAAAGCTGCTTACCAGTGTCTCACACCCATATATACTCAGGAGGCTGAGATCTAAAAGATTTCAAGTGAAACCATCAAGTCCACAAAAGTCTGAGAGACTCCAATTCTAAGCTGACTAGCAAAAGTTGGGCTGGAGACTGGTTCAAATGATAGAGTGCCAGCTAAGCATAGAAGCTAAGCAAATGCATGACCCTGGAATCAAACCCCAGTACCATTAAAATAAAAACAACAACAACAAACTACAATGTTTTGTTGAGGTTGGTTTGGGAAGTGCAGAAGAGGGAACAGTGTCTGATCCAGGTACTTTAAAACTGGAGGAAAGGAGAGTTTGAAATTGGGATGAGAAGATTTAGGGGTCACTAAAAATACAAGAGTGTTTTAGGACATTTTTGAAAAATGTCACTGAGCTAAATTATTACCATTTGATGGCAATATCTCATCATTCTGGAAAAAGCAAAATGAAAGAATCATGGCCTAAGGTCATTTGGGTTATGCTGTTCCCAGGAGCGTCTAGCGACGTCATGGGATGCTCTTATGTGAAGCACTTAGGTTCTTCCAGGGCCTGGTTCTCATTACAACATTTTCTCCTCCAGCTCTTCTCTCCATAGGCTTCTGTGCAGGAAATAGACCCCAGGTAATTGGCCGCATTAAAACAGAACATCCAGATGCCTACTAAAAAGGAGATTTTAAAATTAGATTCTGCTTCAATTAGAAAGTTTTTCTCCTTTTTGGCTTCCTCTGGGTTTGCTCTCTCCAAATTGAAGTTTGTGGCTGGGAAATGAATGCACAAGATGGTTATCTCAAACCCACTCAAACTAGCCATGGGAATGGATTGTGGGCTTGATTGGGATGGCCTTATCTTCTAAGCGAAACCTGCTATTTAATTCATGGAAAGAGGAAGGCTTTTTCCTTCTTTCACCTCTGCCTTTATTCAGACATCTCATTGAGAGCTCTCGGGTTTCTAACTGCTCTAGTATCAAAGAATAGGAAGAGTGTGGGAAGTGAGAGCTGGCAGGGACAATGTCTCAAAGCTCATTCATGCTCCCAGCTGAAATTATCTTGTTCACTGATGCATAGGTGCTGATTTTCCTACCTGATTTGGCCATTAAGCATTTTCTAGCTACTTCAATACATTTTCCCTGAGGCCCCTGTCAGCAGGCTGCTTCTCCCATTACAATACAGCATATTGAGCCTGTGAACCTGTTGCCACTGTCTTTCTAATGATCACCTAATGGCTGTTGGGCATGTGTGAGCCACCTGACAGTTAGCTGTCAATTACGCAAACTGGAAATGATACTTTTTCATTTGGAATCATATCTACATTTTTTTTTTGTAAAAGTGTAGAGCCAGTCAATAGCTAGATAAATACTGACCTGATGTATTTTTCCTAATGTGGGTTCAAGATCACATATAGTCATGGATTGCAATGCATAGTAAATAATAGCTATTTATTAAATTGTGCATTGGCAGAACTAAACTAAGTTATCATATATTAAACTCTTGAGGCATTAAGTTTGAGAAGTAGGTTTTAGGTTTCTTTTTTAAAAATATTATATAATATATATATTGTAAAAATACTGTACAGAGGGGTTACAGTTACATGAGTAAGGTAATGAATACATTTCCTGTTGAGCATTGTTACCTCCTTCTTTTTTTTCTCTCCACCATCCCTTCCCTCCCCATCTCCCCAACTCCTCCCTACCCCGAAGTTGTAAAGTTTGTTTTCAACATAATGTCTTGTACATCTCATTGTTACAATGGATCAGCCTGTATCCTTATTTAAGCATTTTGTTATTTCCCTTCCCCTCCCCAAATGATAAAAATGTATATACAAGATGTTTTCTTAAACGTCCTTCTTTTAGCCAGTAGAGATTCCTTTACCTCCTGCTGTTTGGACATGGTATTGACTCAGTAGGAGGAGCTTACTGAGAAAGGGGAGAAGGGGCATTATAATGAATGATTATTTCCTATTGACTTTACTTTGTTTTGTTTGCTTGCTTCTGTTGACATGATGTGAGTTTAGGAAGTAGAAGAAGATGGCTTAGATATTTACATGTGGTAAGAGGTATTAGAAGGCCTTCCACTGATCCCCAAAAAGCTACAGCACAGGAGCGTCTCATGAAGGAATTTGCATGTGTCTTTTATTCTGAAAGGCCTGTGGAATTACTCTTGTATCGTTGTTAGTATCTGAATGTCTTTCCAAGGTTACTGGCTCTGACAGACAGGGATTTTGTCTACTTCTGTTTTGTAGCTGTTCCTCCAACACTTAGAACAATGCCTAACATAAACACTCAAATATTTCCCCATATAATAAATTTTCTTAGACAATATTATACAGTTTCAAAGACTCCCTGTGCCAAGACTTTGCACACCTTTCTTTCCTGAGGCCCTGAATTACAGGAGTGGCACAGTGACCTCTACCCAGTCACCTAAGTTAGAAATTAGGAGGCATGACATCTTTCCTCAAGCCATGAAACAGTCACTGAATTTTTTTCATATACCAAGTATAGTATATAATACATCAGACATATCCTCATAAGAAAGTGAGATGATTCTTACGTGCATGAGCTAGTTGGATATAGCAAGTTACAACAGAGATGAACACAAAGAGGAAAGAGACAATAATTACTTAATAGTCTACACTCTATCCTTTGTAGAAGGAAGGTAACTTTTATTACCATAATATTAAAAAAATGAGAGCAATAGTAACAGTAATATCAATAATTAGCACACTATTATACACTGAACTCTGTATGTGACCTTACATTCTTACACCATAAACTTCCAGAGAGTCGCTGAACGCTGAAAACAATCCTATGAGATAGGTGGTGTTTATTCTCCTCATTTGGTCAATGTGGAAACTCAAGAATGAAGGGGTTCCCTGGCTCATTCAAAACACAGGACACAAAAACGTTCAAGGTAGATCTGGACTCATTCAGTTTCCAGGGTCTTAGTTAGCAAAATAACGTTTCCATCATATTCTGAAAAGAGTTGTTCATAAAATGAGAGCAAACGTTTTGACCTGAGAATTTCAGATTGCTCTTTTTCATGAGCAGTTGTGATGTGAACCATTCCTTGCTACCAGTTTTTGAGAACACCATCTGTTCATCTTTCAGTTCCATGGAGAGACATTTCTACCTGCAGACATTAATGTCCATTTATACTCCATTGGCTTTTTGTATATCCAATTCTGTTTACTTAAATGTCTGTATTTGAAATACCTATTTTGGTTATATTTTCCCTGAGCAGGCTTTGATCCAGCCTTACACATGCATCTCATTCTCATAAAAAGTCTACTCACTATTCTAGTTACCTAGTTGAGAACATAAAGCTTTGGGCTAGAAGTATAGCTCAGTAGTAGAATGTCTTTGTAGCATTCATGAGGTCCTAGGGTCAACCACTAGCACCAAAAATTCAAAGAAACATAAAGTAAAAAAGAAAAGATTCATGTAAATGAAATTACCTGTTATATAAAGTCAAGGATAGGCTTTAGTTCCAGGCCCAACTATTACGAGTCTCTGTGATTATTCACAAGAACGCTGGTTGACATTTTCATTTTAAACATTCAAGGACGTATTCATTGAAAACTGGATGTCTCTCTTAATGGTCCCCTTCAAAGCTCTATTACTGTCCACAAAATGTTTCAACATTCTGCATTATTTTCTTTAACTTTCATGTGTTGTAACTCTTCAACCTTTTATTCCTTGAAGGAATATGTGTTTAAGTATAAGCTGATAGCCTTAGATCTTCAGAATACAATGATCTTATTATACTTGAAAACATTATTAGAATTAAGCACATGATATGACTATAAAGTGACAAAACTACATTCCCCGGGAGATGCATGAATTGGTTCTGAATTAATTTGCTGAGCTCCAGTTAAGTAGCTAAGTCTGAGATAGAGACAGTGGATTGTAGGAATAGTTCTTAAAGGGAGAATGACCATGTGGTTAGAGAGGATAGTGTTTTTCTTTTTAAATCAGGAAATGATCTGTAGGAGTGTAACGTGAGTGTGTGCTTGTTAAATCCTGTGTACATGTGCCAGACATATGTTGCGGGTGTAGGCCTTGAGTATGGAAATGTGAAAGAATGCATTTTGAGTTCCAGGCATCAGTTTCCAGGTTGTTGCTGTTATCTAATGCTGGGGAACTAAGATACATGCAATTAAGTTGTACAACAGGAGCATTTTCATTTCCTTCTGCCTGTCAGGGCTTAGGAGCTGTGATTCACTGCCACAATCTTACTTTATTAAGATATCATTTGTTCTGTCACCCAATTTTCAAGAATTGTGAGCTACAGTTCATCTCTTTGAGATGAATTGCATCTCTTTAGAGATGCAAATTAAAAGGCAAAGAGAAAGAGTGTTTGTCTTTGTTTATGCAGAGAAACAGACAGTTTTTATAGTGTCAGGGCTCCAGTGCCAGCCCATTTTTCTCTTTTTCAATACCTTCAGGGACACAGTGTCCTCCTCACTGCTCTTGAGAATCGTAGCATCTTTGCTAGCTAGATGCCGTCAACATCCAGGTTGGTTGGGTAGAGGCAACAAGCCAGAATAGAAATCAGAGCATGAAGGGACAAGGCAATCGGAAGGAAACTGGTCTTTTAAATGTCTTATTACCACCAAGTGGGAGGGAAGAATGAGAATAGAAAGAAACAGCAAAGGGAAGTATGAAAAGAGACAGAAGGGAAAGTGTTGAATTCTGGGAGATGTTGTTCAACCGTGAGAAGCAGGCAACAGATTTCTGCTTTGAAGCCGGGTAAGGACGGGGAAAGTGGCTTCCGAGTGGGAGAAAACAGTATGTTGGTTGGAGACGATTCTTTTTCTGATTTTTATAGAGGGACAGCAGGTTGTTTTGGAGAAGATGCTAATGAGGTACTAGGGGAAGATTTTAGACTCCTACAAGTGAAAACAAGATTCAACACAAGTTTCAAAAATAGGGTCTTCCCTATTGGGCAAGCGTCAGTTTGTACCAGGCTGGCAGTCACCGATATGTCTCTTGTTCTGATTTTGCTCTGATTATTCTCTTGTTCAGATTTTCCAGATGGCTAACACCATGTTCTGGAACTGGCTGCTTTACAAGTGGCTCCTGCCCAAGCCACACTCATCTTTATATTTCTGTGTATTTGTCCTAGTTAGTAGATTTTTTTTTGAGGGAGAGTCCAATATGCACCAAAGGGTGTCCATCAGTCATCAAATTAGGCCCATTACATGTTTCTGGCTTTGATAAGACCTCTATCCTAAGAAGTCCTAATGATTAAAATGCATACAGTTTTACCTTCATTTATTTCAAAGGCACAGCTAGGTCTCGGACAGTCCAGCCCTGCCCAAGAGCACACAGGCATGGCCAGGCACCCAGTAGTGGTGACAGTATTGGAGCTCTGTTGTGCTAATGGGTTCTCTTAATGCAGAGAGATCAGCTTTGCAATTTGCTCACCAGCCCTGGGCAGCTTTTCAGAGGCCTTACAGCTCCCACTCAGGTCATGTTGCTTGCAAGCTGGAGCAAGAGTTTGAAGTAACCACTTCTGTGTGAATAACCCTTCTATGGCTCCCTGCACTCCAATTATTGACCCAGGCAGGTCCCTGTGCCTGGATAATTGCCTATAGAAAGCATCAATGCTGATAATTGGAAGTAGCCAAGAGGCAAATGTAGCCTCTGAGAGCGACCATGTTGGCCCTGGTATCTATTTAAGGAAAATGCAACTTTTCTCCATTTCCTTTGCACAGTTTCTGTGAGTACTAATACAGCTTTGATGCCTCTGGTTTTTTTCCCCTCATTTTCTCACCAATATCCCCATCATTAGGCATCCTTATTCTTTCCATTGTGTTCCCCAAAGATGGTGCTTTGTTCTTATCCCCATGCTTCCCAAAGGGAGAAGAATGATCAGGAATAGAGGTAAGACAGGGTGAGCTGTGGGGTTAGAGAGAAATGAGTTTGGAGCCTAACTTTATCACTTATAAAGTATGTGATGTGCCTAATTGTCACCTCTTTAAAGTGAAGTTAGTATAGTCCTTCAAAGTAATGGGGTGTTTTGAGAATTAAATGAGTTGATGCAACCGAGGGGGCTGATAGCAATTCCTGCTTCGAATAGCAATCCCTCTCAAGTTGTGCCCTTAGCCACAGGCCCAAGTTCACAGAGGGTTTTGTGCAACTTTCATTGTTTTCAGTTAAAGTAAAGCAATCAGAGACCATTGCTTTTGAAAAGACAACTTTATTATACTCACAGTGCCCAAGAAGAGGGAGCAGGCCATACCTCGAACAGGCCAAGGAGCAAAATGCATCCATAGATTAGAAGGAGGGAAGAACAAAGGGAAGTCACGAGAAGAGTCTGCATTGCATTTTCCCTGAAAGGTCAGGTTAGGGAGGACATAGACAGCTAGGAGTGGCCAATTTGTGTAAGTTCTAGTGTTGGTACCTGACACTGGGGTTATTACAGGAGGTGAACAGGGCCTGATTAAGGTGGTTGTTGGAGAATGGCAAGTTTGTGTTCAGAAAGGGGTATATTTGCAGATGAGTATGAAGTATAGATAATTCATTCTGACAACAAGGTGAAATACACAGGAGAGCAGAGACCTTTGACTGTGTTCCTAAATTCAACTCCTTCTCATTATATTTCCATCCTGGTTTTTCTTCCCATCCACCTTTTATCATAATCCATTTTCACATGGTTACTTTTGCTTTAGCAAGTTTTCAATGCATTATCACATCGGATCTTCCCGTAAAATGTTGCAGTGCAGATCTAAAAATGTTATCACCACTTGGACAAATGAATTAACTGATGCTCTTTAAGAAGACCGGTGATAAAGCTTCTGACCACAAAGCCATGTTTTTTTTTTTTAATAAAAGAATCTTTGAAAGAAGTCATCCAATGTAAAAGTCATGTGGTTACTTATGTAGAAAATGATGATAACAAGGTCCAGAATGCTGCAAATATTTTGATTATTTTGATGCTAATGGGATCTCTAGGAGAGTTGTACTGTAAAATACTAGGATGACGGTGATTGTAGGTGTGAAATGATGATGATGAATCATTATTACTTACATCTGTCTTATAGTTCTAGGTTTGCAAGCTACTCATCTCTGCACTTTCTCTTGAGCCAACTACAGACATGTAATTTTCCTTAGTGGCTAATCCTTAACAAAAGTCCAACACATGGAAAGGCAGGTCTCTACATTATCTCCTTGATCTTCTCCGAACTGGTCGCCTTGACCTGAAATTCTGTTTAGGTCAAGCCTTTATGACTTGTTTCTCTGATCACCCTATGACCTTCCCTTCTCAGGTTCTCAACATGGCTCGTGTGGACTTGCTCTGGATTTTTCTTATGCATTATAATTTTGGTTCATTACAAGGTGTTTGCTTCCATTAACAATGTGGTGTTAAGACCCAGGCTAATCCAGCTCCATGTCAAACTCAGTACTTCTAAGGTACTGGGCATGAAAAACACTCTCTTTTACAACATGTTTATCTTATTTTCACGCAGACTTTAGTTAAGTGATCTGTAAGCACAAAGAACTTGCTACACTGATAGGGCCAAGCTGTCACATGGTATGGGGCCTGGCATCTTTTCTCTCATATGCTGTTTGCCTTGTGCTTCCTTCCTTAATTTCCCCAAACCTTAAGCCGTCAAGTCTCAGATCCTGATGTCCTCAAGGAGACTTGGGCGTTCTTCTGCACTTGAGAAAAAACTGTTAATTACAGCTTTAATCAGCTTACACTGAGCTCTAATTAAACCTTTCTAATTGTTTTTTCTGTAAATGACTGTAAAAACCATTTGTAGAAAAAAAACCCAAAAACAAAAAAAAGGAAAAAACCCCCACAAACCTGTCGGTTGCTTCATTCTGCTTGTCAAAATAACACCTGACACTGAAAACATGGCTGAACGTCTCTCCATATGTCCACACTGAATGGAGAGTAAGTGAATAGCTAAATTAAATGCATAAAGGAATAAAGGAAAATGTGTGTGAAAGTGTGACCCTCTAGGAAAACTAGCTCTTGTTCATGGAAAATGTGGTATTCCCTCCAGAGTCAATTAAACAGGAAAAAATATCTCAATGTACCATACTAAGTATATCTGATCCATTAGACTATAATGAGTAAGGTGACCTCTAATTTTAAAATGATACTTTAAAAAGAGCAAAATGATGTACTTAAGGTTTCCAACATAAAAATGCCAGTGTAATCACCATCGACACTATGAAACTACTGTGCTGGATTAAACCTGACATTAACATGAATTATATCAAGTTATTACCTAGTGGAATCATGGAAAAAGAACTGGGAGTTTCAACTACTGAAACACCAACAGGATAACACAGCCTTAGTAAGATTTTTTTCTTAAAAAAGAAAACATCAGAAATATACTTCAATGGTGTTTGAGCCAAAGTTTCAGGAAACAACCCAAAGCATGAAGATAAAGAGAAAGCAAGGATTAAGTTTTCACTGTGACGGAAGGAATGTGGGGCTTAGTGCCTAACAGCTATTTTTCAATTCATTGTCATAAATGTGCCTATGTGTAGATGTGATTTTATTGTTGTTGTTTTTATTATTACAGACACATTATAGACACATTGACCTACTGCTAGAAGTGAGTGACCCTTGGGGTGGGATCAGCTTCACAGTGCATTGTATTACTTGCTACGCTCATTTTATGGTTGAGGAAGAAGAAGCTATGGAAGGTTAAGTGATATGCTTAACGTATAGCAACTGAAAGATATCAGAGCTTCCCAGAGAACGAGCTTTTATCTGAGTTTTGTTGTGTCCTTCTGTGCATGGCTGCGGGCAGTACTCTAGTAGCATAGCACAGGTATGGCTGGATTTGGTTGTAATTGATAGCTTACCTTGATGAAAGAGAATTACAGGAGATGTGTTATGGGTTGCCTACTTCTGCTGATCACATAAAAGTCAGGATCTCTCATGATTTCTCTGGTCTCCGTGCAATCTAGATGTGAACTCTGTCTCCATAAAGCAATTCATACAACCTCTCGCCCTTCCTGGGAATTGTAAAATGTAGTAGTTTTAATAAGATGGTAGCATTATTACTTCATAAATTTTTGCCTAGTTTTCTATTCTATAGAGATTTTAATGCATTTCTAAGAGTTCAGAAGATAAGTAAACCAGAAACACATCTTCCAAGTATGGAGGACCCGTCGAAGGCCCCTGGTGCACTCAGCAAGGATACCCTCTTCTTTCCGCTAGTGTTGAGTACAGTGTCAGATATATCAGAAAAAGAAAAAAAAAGCAATTAGAATCTCTTCCCTCAGTATTCTTGTCACTCCTAAGGAAAAGTAACAAAATCAATTCATATTATTTGATATCTAATCCATCTTCAAATCTCTTCACAATATCTTTTACTATGAGGCAACATCCACAAACAGCACTTCATTTTCAAATTTATTGTCTTTATTCCACAAAAAGATTGTAATATACCACTCATTTTTAAAAGCTAATTTGCAATGGTGAGAAAAATGGACTAATTACCCCATGTGGAGGTGATAAATACACCCCCTTGAGTAGGAAAATATTGATCAGAGAAAGAAGTCACACACACTCTGCCTTTTTCAGGAAAAAAAAGAGCTGCGGCTGATAGTGAGGGAAAGTATTCTGTACAGAAAAAGCGACAACAGGTAGAAAGATAATATATTCGGGTTAGAGGATTAGGAATTTTATTATTATTACTATTATTATTACTACTAATAGTAGTATTAGTATTATTACAGAACTAAGATTTGAACTCAGGACCTAATCATTGTTTCTTAGCTTTTTCACTCAAAGCTGGCTCTCTACCACTCGCAGCACAGCTCCATTTCTGAAATGCTGCTGTGATATAAGTCTCACAAACTTCCCTGCTTGGGCTAACTTTACAACCGTGGTCCTCAGATCTCTGCTTTCTGAGTACTTAGGACAATTTGTGTGAGTCACAGGTTCTCAGAAAGGAATTATTTTTTATACTTCACGGATTTGATAAAAGTGATATTAAACACAGGCATACTTGTACATATTCTATATGTATGTAAGCATGCATTTGTGGGTATACATATACACAATAGTAAAAATAGAATTCAAACAAAGGAGAAAGAATGATGTAAGAACAAATCGACAATTTTATAGCCCTGGTGAAATAAATCGAGTATGGATTGCCAATGATATTTTAAAGCATGAAGCCTCTTCTCTCAGTAAATGACTAGCATGAACCTGTCTGGTCATCATCACAAAAAAATTATTAAATAGTTTGGATGTTACTGGCACCATGGAAAGCATATTTGTCTTGGGATAGTGTAATATGAAATAGATAATGTTGCCTAAAATAATTTTCTCCTTGAAGTTTGTTCTAAATTTAATCAGTCATCAGTTTTAACTTCCAGCTTTCTTGAAAGGTAAGGGATAGAAAATGAAGTCAAATGACACTTTATATGGCAGATTCACACTTTTAGAAAATAGACAGATAAATCAAGAGGACAAAAGAATCCACAAAACAATTTGCATTTTAAAAATGACCATCATTGAAAAAAGATGAGAGATCTGAGGTACATATATGACATTGTGTATTTTTTGTCATTTGCCATTTGTAAAATCTGTTGATGTATTTTAGTGCAGCCTAGGGTGTTTATCAAATGCTTTATTGATGAAATGAATAAGAAATTGATGTGTAGTTTTTAATTGGATTGATTGCTGAGCAGAGCAAGAATACCTTTCACCTTTGAACTCTTTGAGGGAGGATTTATGTCACTGAGGTTTTTGTTCCTTTTATAATTTTTGACACCAATATTAATAGTTAGCATATACTTTTTGTTAATTATATGTTGCCTTCATCTGTTTCTTCTTTAAATATGGATGTCCAATTTAAGCGTTCTGATTAATACATTAAAGTTTGGGTTCCTAAACAACCCAGGTATTGTTGGTGAAAAGTGTAATTGGAAGATTTATCTAGGAAATACTCATCTAAATTAAATCACCATGCTATTATGGTAGAAATACTAAGGAGAATAAGAAGAGAAGTATATTCCCAGACTAAATTGGGCATGGAGTCAGATTTAATGAGGTTTTTAAATCTGAATATGCCCCTTTCCTCACCTCTTTGTGGTTGTGTGTGTGTGTGTGTGTGTGTGTGGTGTTGAGGGAGTTTGAGTGTGGAAAAAACATGTAGTATATGATGATTTACTCTGAGAAATAAAAATCTTTATTGTTTTAAGTCTTGGTAAAAATTTAAATCTTGCAAGTCAGCTAGGCTTAAGATGCTCCTTAATTGCTCAAGGTAGATGCTGACAGTAGAGACTGCTCTGATATTCCAGATATGCCGTCAAACGAAGTTTTGCAGCATGACTTTAGCATTGTGTTAGAACAATGTTAGATGAGTGTGGTAACTTTTACCACGTTGAACAATAAATTCAGTAAAAAACAGCCAGAAGTCTGGTGCACTGAACCATCAGAGACCTGTGGGAAGTGCATTGTTATTTCCTTATTCTTCAAAAGGAAATCACATCACCCATTGGTCCCAGTTAAAGGCAGGAGTAGTGAAACAAGGTCTTCCTGTGTGATGTAAGTGTTATTACTATTTATCTTAAATGCAAAACGAACGGTGAATAGACTTTCTTTTAAAACTTTGGCTACATTAGTATGGACACATTCTTCACTTCTAGGGTCTAGATATGACAATGTTTAATGTCTTTCATGTAGTATCTGGTAGTGTGCTAAACTACTTGTACTTCCTTTTGGTCAGCTCTTACCTGGCCATTTTTATACATGAAAACACTTATTCAACATTTCAACAAACAAGGCAGGTGCTAGAGGAGCAGAGACCTAGAAGTCCCTTCTGCAAGTTTTTAGTGATGCTGAGACCTGATGCTGTGTACCAAACCAGTAGTTAAGAGCGTGCTCAGTCTTGTTGGTGAGAATCTTTTTGGTAATTAGTTATGTATTTTTATATTGAAAAACTGCAGATTAAATGAGAACCAATTAATTGGACTGATATCACCACTCAGATTGGGGTGAAAAGGTTTCTCATGGCCCCTCAACTGCTTTTCTCAGATGAGCGAGGATGAATCCTGTTTTATCTTGTCTGATTGCTTGTTAAAGAGGTCTCATCTCAGAATAAAAGATAAATAATACAGAGGAAAAAAATCAATCGGTTGAGACAATGTCTCACAGAGATTCTGAGTAAGATACTTCATTTTTGTTTTTAGCATCATTATTAATGAAAAGTCTATTTCAATGACAAATAATTGATAAAAATCAGCATACTTCATGTGTCAAGTTTGATGGCTTTGGGCATGTACAAACACATATATTATAGTGATGATTATTTCAACATAATTAGAGAAACAGAAAAACATATCCAGTATCATTATAGAATAGAATTCATTTGCCTACACCTGATTGTTGGTATCCCTCAACTGATTTTTATCAAATTATGTGTGTGTGTGTGTGTGTGTGTGTGTGTGTGTGTGTGTGTGTGTGTGTGTGTGCATATACACATATTTAGATCAGGAAGTCTGCTGTTTTCAGCCTTACACTTTTTCGACTTTGTTTTGGCTGTCTATGGACTCACGGTTCATATGCTAGGGTTGCTTTCTTTCTGGACGAGATCTGATGGTGTATTGATGAGGGCACTATTGAATCTGTAGATCACTTTGGATGATGTGGACATCTTAATGATACTGAGACATACAGTTGGTGAGTGTAAGAACTCTTTGTATTTACTTGCATCTTTTCAAAATCCTTTCATGAGCACTTTATAGTTTTAATGTATAAGTCTTTCACCTCATTAAGTGATTCATTTATTGGCTGTAATAGCACTTTTTACAATGGCATCTTTAGGATTTACTGTATCTATGACTTTTTTCTGCAAACAATTTCTTGTTATCATTTATAATTTGGATGCCTTGTAATGATAATGGACAAATTAACATTAGTATAATCATGGGAGATCATATTTTGTCTTTTTGATTAGGCTATGATTTTATATTTACAAAGCATTTCTTTTTTATGTTTTTTAGTGTAAAAATAGTGTACAGAAGGGTTAGGGTAACATAATGAGTACATTTCTTATTGAGCATTGTTACCTCCTCCTTTTCCCCCCTACATTCCTTCCCTTCCCACCTCCACATCTACCCCTTCCCACCCCCCGAACTGTAAAGTTCACTTTCAACATAGTGTCTTGTACATCTCATTGTTACAATGGGTCAACCTTATATCCTTATTTCAACATTTTGTTATTTCCCTTGCCCTCCCCAAATTAAAAAAAATGTATATACAAGATGCAGGGCACCGACATCAAACAGTGAAAACAGGGGTTATACCGTGGGGGAGGAACATACAAAAGAAACAAAAAAATCACATAGTACATTTTTAAACATGTTAAAAACAATAGCAAGCAAGAAAAAACAAGTTGTGTCCCTATCTTGGGGTTCATTTCACTTAACATCATCTTGTATGGTCATATTTCTTTTAGATCAAGAATCCTTTGGTTTTACTCTCTGACACAATATTTTTTCCTTTAATTGGTGTGATTATACAAAGTACATATTTTATTATTGACATATTTTCATTTAAGCATTTCATCTTCACTTTTTTTTCTATGTGGTTCATTTGTATCATGTATTCATTTCTGTGATTTTCTTGTAGATAGGCCTTTTTTCTCCTTCCTTCCTTCCTTCCTTCCTTCCTTCCTTCCTTCCTTCCTTCCTTCCTTCCTTCCTTCCTTCCATCCTTCCTTTCTGCCTTCCTTCCTTCCTGCCTGCCTGCCTGCCCGCCTGACTTCCTTCCTTCCTTTTCTCCTTTTTTTGTAGTACCAGTATTCAAACCTAGACAAATATTCTAACACCTGAATCTTTCTCTCATCCCTTTTTACTTTAGTTATTTTTGAAATAGATTTTAAATTAATGTCTTGGCTGGCCATGAAAAAATACAATTTTTAAGTATTTCCCTTACTCCAAAGTAACTAGGATTACAGGCATGGCTACCTGGTTCTGTGCCACCCAGATTTCAGTTTTTGTATTTCATGTTTTACTGTTTCCTTGCTCATGGTCTACATCCTCCACCCCTAATATTTTCAGGTTATAATCTGTATCTTTAACTCTTCAAAGTTTACCCCTAAGTAATAAAGTTCTATTTCACATGCAATGTAAATCTTTACCCTTCTTTTTTCCCCTATATTTATTCAGTAATAAACCAGCAAATAGTTTAGTTCCAGGTAATTAGACACTGGAAGTGTATCTTATGTATCTGTGTGTTTTCTCCGATATCTGCAGGTGAAGTGAAGGTCTTCTCTTCATTTAGATCACTTGTTGTCTGGTGCTCTCCCACTTGAGAAACATCTCCAGCCAGGCCATTTCTGGTCATTTTGGAGGTAAAATCTCATGGACTTTTGTGCTTGGCATGATTTTGAACCAAAGTGTCATCCTACAGATCTCAGCTTCCTGAATAGCTAGTTAGGATTACAGGTGTTAGCCACCTGCACTTGGCCCATGATTAATCTTCGAATATGTCTGTGTTGATAATTTGAGTTCTAGTTGGTGTCATTTCATACTGTTCAAAAATTCAATGTAAATCTGGGCACTGGTGGCTTGCAACTGTAATCCTAGCTACCCAGGAGACTGAGATCTACAAAAAGAGGTTCAAAGCCAGCCTGAGCAGGAAAATCTGAAAACCTGAAGTGGTGCTATGGCTCCAAGTGTTAGAGTGCTGATGTTGAGTGAAAAGCTCAGGGACAGTGTGCAGACCCCTCAGTTTAAGCCACACCCCACAACTGACAAAAACATAAAGAAATTTATGTATGTCTTACAAAATCAAGAAAAGTGAGGGGAGTTTGGGAGGGATAGGTGAGAAAGTTAAAAGGGGTGACATTGAGCAAGACGCTTTTTTAAAATTTCCACCCTTTTGTTACAACTACTTAAAAATAAATAAAAACTACTTAAAATAATCCAGACATACTTTCTTTTCTGTAGAGAAAATAAGCTCAGTATAAAATCTCTAAGTTTCTATTTGAAAATTATTATGTCATCATTTTGAGATCATGGTCTAGTAAAATGTTACTATTTTATTATTATTTCTAGTTGTTTTATTGGTTTAGTACTTTCATTTTCTGAATTGCATTGTCTTTGATTAGAACAACATGATAATTTCATTTTCTACCTTTGTACACAATGCATTTTAATGTCTGTGTCTGGTTTTTAATATTTTGTCTTTCCTACTTATTAGCTTTTGACAATTTAATTGACCATATACTTTAACTAAATGAGTTATCAAATTTTGAATTGAATTTGAGTTTTCTTATTGCAGTATTTTTAACCTCATTTCTTTCCTTTCTCCGTTTTGGAGTTTCATCTCCTTCCAATTATATTTATTTCTTAAGATCAGCAAAGCTTCATTTTTCCCTGGTCTCTTTTCTCTGTTTTTTTCTTTTGTTTGGAGAACTTCTGTTGTGTGTCCTTAGGTTTCCTACCCTTTTGCTATTTCCTAACCTATGATAAGAACTCTTTCCAGAATTTTTAATTCTTTTGAACATTTTAGAATATATTAGTAGGGCAAGGGGTATTTATTGCTGTATTTCCACACATGCATACTATGTATCTGAAATAAACACGTCTTCATTATCCATTGTCTCTCTCCTTCATTTCCTAAAAGTTTTATTTTTCTGTTTCCATATGTATATATAATCCTCCTTCACCCTTTTCTTTCACATTCCCCTTTTAGCTGATACCCATTCCTCAACAAAGCCTGTTTTACTTTCTATTCATTCATTTTTTAGTGTGTATTAACTTTTGATGCCATGATTTCTCAACTGAGAAGTTAAATTTGAATTTTATACATTTCCCAATCTCATATACATTGTATTAATTTTCTCCTTTAAATTCACCAACGTATTTTATAGCTTTTATAGGGAGAGTATATTTTTTTCTATTACCTTGGTCACTCCTAAAATCTATATTTCTTAAATAAATTTGGACTTCGTTGGGGTTACAGATAAGTTATCCTCTCTTGCCAAATATTTCCATTTTGACTGTTCAGTTTGAATGCTAACACTTCTTTTTGATTAACAGCAGTGAGTGGTGTTTGGGAATTCAGTTAAGATACTCATGATATCTCGGTACTTCCTGCTTTAGTAAATCTTTCCCTCTACGTCAATTTGCTTTCAGTAGACTTTTCTCTTCCTCCAGGTCTGCCCCTCTGGAGTTCTGCTACTAGCTCTGGATATTTGTCTTTTCTCAGGTTTGAGAAAAATCGCACTCTACAAAGAGCTTAGCATTCAGTGGTATCTATTCCTTCATCCTTTTCTACATAGCGACTAAAATGCTACTCAATGCTCCCATGCAGCATCCCTCCCGTCCCTCAGATCTCTAGTCCTCACAACTCTAGTCCTGGACACCCCACACGCTCTGCCTGCTTTGCCTTCCAGGAAACTTCTTCTTGAAAGACAGATGTAATCACAGGGTTTGTAGTTTGCCTCTATTCTCTGGGGTTCATGATTCTACAGTGCTACCTAATCTTTGAAAATTTTGTTTTCTTATGTCTGAAAACATCTTTTTCACATGTATTATATACAGCATTCCAGTTGTTTATAACAGGACAGTTTTCTGGTTATTTCTCTGACATGGCCATACGTACATATCTTTGTGATTAATCATGCAATAAAGTGCAGCAGGTTAATATTGAAAAATTCTTCACATGTTTTGAGCACTAGGATTTTTATGGGCAAAATGTGATTAATATAATGGACTTCACTGATTTTTTTAGAAGAATGTTTGGCTAGAAACTTACTGATTCAAAGTGCATAACTTTCATTTCTTTTGTTTTATGCACTAAACTCAAGTATATGCTTTTTTCATTTTATAAGCCATTCACTTAGCCTCAGAGGAGATAAGTAAATTCTTAGCAACCCACCCCAATGAGAAACACAATTGAATTTCAAAGCTAGATGGCTTAGACACTGCACACTGGTTATTTCAACCTAGTCACACATTTGCTAATCTGTGTGACATGTTCTTGCCCATAGCCTGCTAGGTACTTTGAACTCAATAATTACAAATTTCGTAGTTCCCTTTTCTAATAGTGTCAGAGAGGTAAATGTACATCTTTTATTCTCTTCCATGAGGGAAAATGGCATTGCAATGGCCCTCTGGAAAAAATAAAAGACTAAGAAATTGTACTCCAAAATTGTTTTAATTTAATGAAATTGTACTTCTAAGGGCTAAAAATAAAATAGGCCATCATGAGGTTCTAAGAAAATATGTCAAGCCAAATTATCTCCCTAGCTTTTTCTTAGAACAGAATACAGAGCTCAAAGAATCAAAAGGCAGAAGGTGGAGCAAACTTATCCAGACACTGTGAAGCTGGGCTGTTAGAACACACATCCTACATCCTTGCAGAGTACAGAAGTTCCAGGAGTATAAAAACAAATGCACATGATCGAATAGATTCACTGTAGTCAGAGGGAAAAGAATATACATTTACAAATGTTATTCTTCCTTCTGACTTTCCTAAATTCTTCTAACTTCCATACTGCCATTCTAACCAATAAGATGATCACTAAAAAGAAGCATACAAGTGTTTTATGACTTTTTTCCCAATTTTTATTGTAAAGATACTGTACAGAGGGGGTTACAGTTACATGAATAAGGTCATGAGTACATTTCCTACCAAGCATTGTTGCCCCCTCCTTTGTTTTTCCCCTACCATCCCTTCCCTTCCCACCTCCCCAACTCCTCCCTCCTCCCCCCCGAAGGTGTAAAGTTCATATTCAGCATAGTGTCTTGTATGTCTATAACTTTTCAGTTACCTTTTTATAATACATTTCATCAGTTTCTCTTAATTTTTAACATGAATTCATAAATAAGTTGTGAATTAGTCAAATGTTGCAAGGCTTAGTCCATTTTGCCCCAATAAACCAGCCTGACTTTCAGGGCAGGAACTAGACTTCTGTTCTGGCTTGTGCTGGTTGGTGGACTCAGCTTGCCAGGTTGGGGGAAAGCTGCTGCACTTCTCATCATAGCTGCAGAAGCCGGCCAGGTAGCTCTGACACGCACAATCTCATTTTTCCCTATGTCTAGTGAGCTCTCCCAGGGAGGTTCGTGTCATGGAGCTGGCAAGCAACAAGAGGGAACACAGAAATGCATAAGGTTTTCTTAAGTCCTAGACTTAGACCTGGTGCAGTTAGCTCCACCTCATTATCTCAGCCTCAGTAAACATGGTGAAAACCAGAATGAATCAAGTAGCAGGAAAATAGGCTCTGCCAATTAGTGAGAGTAACTGAAAGTCTCATGCCTGCCCTTGAGCTCGGGTGATGCACGGGAGCCAGGAATCCAATCTATCACACGTGAAAATCACCCTTGAAGATCTCCTTCCTCTTTTGGCTGCACTGAATTATCTTAGACCTTTTTTTAGGATATTTTGATTGTGTATTTTCTTGTACAAACTTAACTCGGTTCCTTCCTCCACAGATACCCATCATTAACTAGCTCAGTAACAACAGGAAAACCATTGAGATATTTGTATACTATTGTTTTCTCTAAGAAGCAGAAATCTTGTGAAGTAATGTGAAATAATTGTAAGCAGGAAAGGGATGTTTACAAGCCAATGGTCACCAGCAGGCCCCAGCTACTCCAAAGGCACTCAGAGGGAAATTTAATTGCTTGGCCCACTGTGGGAGAAATGATTTCCAAATAATGGTATTTAGGGTTGGATTTAGTATCTGAGGATGGCCTCATTTGACTAATTGAAGATAAAGTTTGCCTTTGACTTAAGGAAAGCTTAGTGCACCTTTGAGATATTGAGAAATTTGATCCCATTAATCCTCACCATTTCTAGCAGAGTTGGAGATGAAGGTGAGTCAATTGATTACCCAAAGGGAGCCTTACAACCAGTCATTTATCTGCTGTCTCAGGGACTGCAGAGAATGCTGTTAGCGATGGATAGAAGGTTTAGCACCCAATCTCATAAGAATGATTGCAGGTATGATAGGATAGCCCCGGATCTGCTACTTGTCCTCTCAATTTGCAACACAGCAGAAAGAATGAACACAAAGGAAGATTTCCAGGCTTGGCTCTTGTCCACGTGTGATTGGGTAGCCAGAGAGGTGATTTTTCTTTATCTTTTTTCTTTTATTTTGTGGGTCGTGGTGCTTGAACTCTGGGCCTGGGCACTGTCCCACAGCTCTTCAGCTCAAGGCGAGCGCTCTACCACTTGAGCCACAGCGCCACTTCCAGTTTTCTGAGTGGCTTATTGGAGATAAGATTCTCACAGAGTTTCCGGCCTGGGCTGGTTTTGAACCAAGATCCTCAGATCTCAGCCTCCTGAGTAGCTAAGATTACAAGTGTGAGCCACCGGCACCCGGCCGTGATTTATGTGGTGAAAGCAGGAGAGCATATTCCAGGCAAGTGGCCACAGCTATGATAACAGCCCCTAAAAGATACCTGGAACTATGAAGTCACAGATATCGAGCTTCTCTGAGTTGAACATGTCACCAGGAAACTTTGAGAGATCTAAACCTCAGGGGTAGTTGAGCAAAACAGGTAGAAACGCAGGGCAGGGAGGACTTGTTTATAACCTGAGGAAGTTTTGTACAGTGTGAGCAATGCAGCAGGGTTCAGGAAATGATGTGCTGAGCACTTGCAGAACACAAAATTTGGAATTATTCTTGCAGGTCAATGGCATAGAGATTTTTCAATGAACCAGTTTATTTAGAAAACAAACAGAATATCAGAACCAAATTAGAGTCTTTATGATCTCTTCCATTTTGTGTTATCTGCATTCAGCCTTCCCTCAACTTTGCATCTGGTTTTCTTAAATCTCAGGTACTGCAACCTTGCTAACTTATTTGTACTTCCCTCTGATGACATGTCCACATCAGTGATTTTGTACCTTGGTAGAGTATTCCCATTTCCCTCTTTTCCTTGCTTGTAAAATGTATCTGCACCACCCACATTGGCTAAGGGTAACCTGCATGGTGAAGATGCCTGCACCTTTTCTAGGCAAGGCTGGTTGCCATTGCTTCTGTACTCTTGCTAGAAGTCAAGTATTCTGGTGTGGTGGTGTCAGATAACCCAAGCTTGCTTTATACATCCTCCCCTTAAAGTTATGCTAAGGCTCGTATATTTACAGTCAGCTTCATAGGAAGTCCCTGCCCCTCCTTAAAGACCAACAACAGCTAGAAAGATGCTTTTAAAATGCATCTGTGGTCAGCACATTTCCATTATGTTTGGTCTCTATATTATTGTGAAAGTACCACCCACAGTTTTCTGGCACATCTGAGACATTTATCAAGGAAGAGTGCACAAAAAGTTAAGATGTTGTGGCCTAGGCCAGAGAGCCAACCAATCGCAGAGACTGGAACTCAGATCCGTTGGATTCACTCTAGCCTCGATACCCCTTCCCATGGCAAGACAGGACCTAATTTCTCTACTGTTCCCTCAGAACTGGTAATAGATGAGATAATTTTGTAAAAGAAAATGTTATATAAGTGTTGCAACATATTTCAGATGCATGATATGTCTTTGCAGCGTGAGCTTATTTTAATCTAGCCATGGGAATATATATTGGCGAATATGTATCTGAGCTGACAGATGGGCGTGGGTACCTTTGGGACTCATAAATACAGTGGAGGAAATTCAAATGTGAAAAGTATACTTCATCCTTCTTTCCCTTCCTCTATTTACAACCTATCTTGTGCCCTAATATTCCTTCTTATACTTCCCTCTCTCTCTTTCTCTCTCTCTTTCTCTTTCTCTCTCTCTCAGTATCTCACTGTCTATGACTCTGTCTGTCTGTCTGTCTCTGTCGGTCTCTCTCTTTCTCTCTCTCTCTCTCTCTCTCTCACACACACACACACACACACACACACACACACACACACACACACACACAAACACACACACCATTCCTTTAACCAATTTGCCTGTCCATGGAAGAGGGATAAATATAAAACTCTTTTTGTAACTCAGGCATCAGAATACTTCCTGGATCTGATGAGATGCTAATGTGGTTGATTCCTTTCTTTTTTGCTTAATGAGAAGTCAAAGCTCCTGTCTTCAAGATGTCCCTTCCTTGGGGATAACTCTGTATGGGTGTTTAATAGAAGATCCAGTGGTTGGAGAGGAGATACTCGCTCTGCAGGTTCTGTTTACCACATCAGTAGCACACACTAACTGCTCTCTGTCTTCCCCTGAATCTAATATGTGTTCTTTTTTGCCATGTTCCTATTCTACATTCTGGCATTTGTCTTTTAAGACCTGCTTGAAACTCGGCTCTGGAGGAACTGATGGAGTCTTTTCAGGAGGGTGAAAGTTGGAGGTTGATTCTCTGAAATATGGGGCTTGGGGGGGGGGATCGCATGAAAGATAAGTTGGACTTCCAATGTAGAGGACAGTGGAGACCAAAGGCAAGAGGGCAAAGATGCACAGACCTAAGCTGATATGGGAAGAACTTTGTTAGAAACAACTTCAAAAGGGAGCAAAACGAGCAAGCACTCTAGCACTAGACTCTTCAAGCAGGACTAGGCCGATATGACATTGAAGCCTGGAGTACTTTGAACAAAATCAAACGTCCCTCGCAGTTCATTCTGACCCTCTCTAAGAATTCAGTTATTTTCATGCATATAAAATGCAGAGCTTTGTGAAACTAAATAAGTGACTTCCCTTGCTTCAGAGAAGCTTTGCCAAGAAGAATCTTCTACTGGATTTATGAGTCCAGTCACTCAGAGGGTGGCTAGTTACTGAAAAACTCTTGCTGAGTACTTTCTCTTACCGGGCATTCTCTGAGGGTCCCGTGCCTGTCACTGACTCCAGCCCCATCTCCAGTGCTCTCCATCTTAGCAGAGCATCCTGCTTCAGTGCCCACTGCGTGAGAAGGTTGAGAAGGGGGGAGGGTGTTGTGCTATATGTACTTAGAGTTTATCTACTGCCGGATGTTGCGGTTCATTTCCTTCGGGATGTATTTCTTCTAACTGAGAACATGGCTTGCTAGAGATGTTTCTATTGATAGAAAGATTCTGGCTGGCAGAGGCATTGATTGCTAATAGCTTCAGGTCATCTGAGCCCCAAGGACAGTGTGTATTGACATCCTTAAGGGAATAGCACATTTGCACAACAGACCGAGAACTTCTCAGTCAGACCACATCGGTCTCAGGTATTGACCAGCAAGGGTATAGATATCCATAAGGCTCTTCACTCATTCAGAAAACATCCAGAGGCCCACTTAATCTCCTGTGAGTATCTAGGAGCAGTCACTGCTGGGCTATCAGCAGACAGCCAGGAGAGGGGGTGAGATTTACTGGGAGAATTCACAGGACTAGGAATGAAGTCTTTCTGTAGAATCTTTCTTGTTCATAAGATCGCAGTGGTATCCATATTTCATGTCTATCCATTCAGCATTGATTTAGTGCTGAAGTCTAGTAGAAATGATCAGGGCTATGCTTAGAAGTGTTGCATTAATGGTGATAACTATTTTTATGTTTTCGTATTTACAATTTTACTTCTTACAAATGAAATATTACATTTGCCTCTTTATATCATTTTATTTCTGCAAAATTAGGATAAAGAATACTTATGAGAATTCAATGAGTCAAAGAATTATAAGGGTATATTCAGTAAAGATGTTTGTGGGTAAAGTGGCACATGCCTGTAGCCTGCTGTATTCCTAGTACTGGACAGGCTGAAGCAAGAGAAACCTGAATTTGAGGCCATTCTGGGCTACACAGTGAGACCCATCTCAAGAAATGGACGAGTAATATAAAATTAGTAATTTCTCTTTACCATTCCCTGACATTGTTTAATATTATATGACTTGGGAGTTCATATATATTGAATAGTTATATATATATATATATATATATATATGTACATATGCATATCTGTGTCACTATAAATCCAAATATATAGAAATATACTTAGACATAATATATACATATATACATACATGTTTATGTGTGTTTATATACATGTATATGTATCTATATACATATATATTTATATATATGTATTCATATACATATATATGTATCTATTCAAGTATATATCATTTATATTCATGTGTGCATATATTCCTGCATGTATATGTATGCATTTGTACATGCTTACATAAACATATACATATACATATGTACCCACATACATATATAAACATTAATGTATTTTCCCACTTAAAATTAGAAGACAATGTAGTTTCATACCATTAGTTATTTTTATTGTGACTTCAGTAGAAGCAAAGATGTGAATTAGTTAGCTCTTGATGAATGATCTTTAGAAGCAAAGATGTGAATTAGTTGACTCTTGATGAATGATCCTATGTTCAATGGTCTATTTTGAGTTGTATTTCTTTCATTCTCTGTTAATAACAAGCAATATTGAATTCAACACCTTCTATAAAACCCCACTTCAGTTCTGTGACAAACTTTCACCTCTCTGCCTCTTCCCATAACCAGATTAACCGCTCTTCCAAATTTGTATTCATCATAGTTTTGAATTTGAATTTTGTCATGTCTGACAAGTAAGCATATTGAGTTATTCGCTTATTTTTCCAATATGATGTTAAAAGAGATCATATAGCATAAAATTATTTCCTGAAAAGTTACTGGAGCCACACTAACTTGGTGGTGAGGGCTGGGTGAGGAAGGGAGGAATTCCACAGTGATGTGAGGAAATCTCAGTTCTTGTCAGCTACAGATAAGCATGTCCATTCCTCTATGTCAAAGACTGATGGGGCTTTTCTAGCCCCTAAAGTCAAGCCTAACCTTGTGAGCAGTTACAGTAAGTTTTCCCCAGGAGGACTGGCTGCTGGGGCACAAGAAACACATTGAAAGTTGGGAGAAAAGCAAAGCAAGCATATTTCCCCCACACCTTCTTGCTGTATGTCTGGTAGCTGCTACTTTTGGACTTGAGACAGAAACTTGTCTTCTGAGGTGGCTTCTCCTGCAAACCCATGTAGTCTGCTTTCTGCTTTCAGATCACTGCCAGACTCAGGTAACAGCACCTCCTTCTTGTATCCTATGCAGGGAGAGTCTTGACTTCCTTTCCTACTGACAAAAAGGCGTTCTCACTCCCATAGCTGGACCACTCAGCCTCTTTCATCACCAGCGAAGCTAATTCTCTGTATAAAACCCCTTCTATTTATAGCTACTATTTAATTTTCTTTGGTTGGACTCTCACTCTTTCTACAGCTTTCCCACATCTCCATAGCTTTTTAGACTAAAGATAAAATATGCCTCCAGATCAAATTCCCAAGTCTCCCATTCCATAATGTCTCCAACATGAAATATTAATGTACAATCCAGAATAAAACTTCTAAAAATTGATATCTCTGGAAAGATTAGTGTGTCTTCAGATTCTGGCTCTGAAAAATGAGTACCATATCAAATGAAAAGGGAATAAATATTAATTCAATACCATAGTTTAAAGACAAAATCAAAGAAAGCCCTTATGGAATAAAACAGAGAAGGATAAAGACTAAAAATACTAGGAGAGGACACATTTTATTTACTGGAAAATCTTAAAGTGTATAATTTTTCATGTAACATTTCTAATAATGGGAGATTGGTTAAACTTCTCTGATCATTTGAGTCACTTACGAACATTTTTTAAAAATTACAACAAAAGTTTTTAAAGTGACCAAATAGGAAGAAAGCACTGAAAAATACCAATATTATATGGAAATGTTTGATATTCTGTGTGAGGTTTTGTCAAACTACACCTGCTCTTCCTGTGGCTGTATTGACTTGACATGTCTGGGAAGAGTGAGGAGATAGGGCAACACGTCAATATTGATATCTGGAAGGCGCAACAGGAGGTGATCATGAACTGCACAGACATAAACTCAGGCCCCACACTTCACAAGCCTGTTCTTAGGAGACTCAAGGGATTCAGGATAGAAAAAAATGGAAACTGAAAGACTTGAGTAACAAATTTACTGTCACTCATCATGGTGGGCATATGGAAAAAGAAGTGACAAAGGAAGGGAGACAGAAGAAGCAAGGACAGAATATGAGAGAAAGGAATGGAAAGAAGAAAAGGAAAAGGAGGAGTGGGAGGGAGATTGGGAGAGGTAGAAATAAGAGAAAGAGTAGGGGACAGGAGGAAGAAGAAAAGGAGGAAGAGGAGGAGAATGAGGAGAGGACTAGGGAGAAAAAGTTACAGTTAGACTCTAGCCAATAACTAGATGGGCTGGATGTTTGGAGGATAAACTTCTGAATTTTGTGTTCAATTTCTGAGGGGAACTACAAGAGAAAATGCAAAGGATTTGACCATATCCTTACTAGTACCATATCACTAATTAACACATGAAAGTAAAATACAAAATATACCCAAGGAAAGAAAACAATTAAAACACCAAAAAAACCCTAAAAGTGGAGGAAATGATGTAGAGATGACTCAGATATCACAGTAACTTTGATATTTCATTGCAAGGAATATTGGGCTGGGATGTAGCTCAGATGGAAAATCACTTATATAGTAAGTACAATATCCTAGGTTTGATCTCCACTGAGAGAAGGGGGGAGGGATAAAGGGAGGGAGAGAGAGAGGGGGGAGGAAGAAAGGAAAGAAGGAAGGAAAAGGAAAGAAAGAAAATAGAAAAGACAAGTTATATCTTCAAATATTAAAAAACCTAAAATGATGAGAATTTGGGTGAATAAAATATCGTTTAAAATATAGACATTGGGAATGAAAATCAAATAGAAAATACAGACCTGTAAAGGAAAATAACTAATGTAAGAAACCTATCTGTATTCCATTTCATAAAATATTATTACATGTGATCATATGCACATAGCTATCGAACATTTATGATCCACTCCCATGCATATCCCCTTTTGTTTGGCCTGAATGTGAACTCCAAGAAAAGGAAACAAGAGATTCTTTTAGTTGTTGGTTTTGTTTTCTTTTCCTTTTGCCTTGTTAGTTTGTGTGTCTTTGGGAGGGTAAGGGGAGGTACAGAAAAGGTGGAACAAACGGTGAACAGATGCAACAGTGGTTCTCACTAGACACTGTTGAAAATCAACTGTTCATCTTGTTGGTGTGGATGGGAGGGGAAAACTGGGAGAGAGCAAGGGAAGAGGAGACATGATTTTAAAAGAATGTACTCATTACCTGACTCATGTAATTGTAAGTCTTCTGTATATCACCTCTACAATAACAATATAATATATAAAAAAGGAATCCACTTGTAAGTCCACTGATTAGGGTTAGAATTATGAATAACAGAAAAAATTGCAAGAGCAGAAAAAGCATTCTTTTAAAATTGTTATTGTATAGGTGATATACGGAGTAGGGTTACTAATTACCCTAAATCACGTAATTAGTACTTTTCTTTTTGCACAATGTCATATTTTCCCTCATTTTCTCCTGGCTTTTCCCTCCTGACTGCTCCCACACACAAGTTGTATAGTTCATTTTCAACATTGTGTCTAGTCAGTGTTATTGTTGCATTAGTTCACTCTCTGTTCTCTCTCAAAGAGATATACTCACATACAACACAAAAAGTACAGAAATCTAAAACAGTAACAAAGGAGAAAAAAACACACACCAAAATAACAAAAAAAAAACCCTCTCTTGTTTCCATTTCTTGGAATTCATGTCTATAAACATCATTTTATATGATCATATGTACATAGCTATTGAGACACTGTGATCCTCTCCTAAGAATATCCTCCTTTGATCTCACTGTGTGACTGTCTAGAGTCCTGTATAATTTATCATGCACAAGTGTATATTTTTGTCTATTACCATCTAGTGTATTTTATTTATAAATACATTCTAGTTGCAACAAATGAGGGAAACAATATAACCTATGTTTCTTTGGCTCACTTCGCTTAATATTTTTCCATGTTTTTCTATTTCCTTACAAAAGGGGCAATGGCATTTTTTCTGATAGAAGCATACAATTCCATTGTGTATATACACATTTTCTAGATTTATTTTTCCATTGAGGGGCATCTGGGTAGATTCCATATCTTGGCTATGGTAAACAATACTGCAATGAACATGGTTGTGCTGGTAGCTTTAGTGTGGCCTAGTTTGTGTTCTAGTGAATAAATGCCCAGGAGTGGGATTGCTGGGTCATAGAGGAGCTCTATCTTTAGTCTTTTGAGGCATACTGCTTTCCAGAGTGGTTGAACAAGTTTATATTCCTACCAACAGTATAGTAGTCTTCCCTTTTGGCCACATCCCTGCCAGCATCGGTTATTGTTGCTTTTCTTGATTATAGCCATTCTAACCGAGGTAAGGAGGAATCTCAATGTTGTGCTGATCTGCATTTCTTTTATGGCCAGAGATGTTGAACATTTCTTCATGTGTCTATTGGACATTCTTACTTCTGAGAAGTCTCTCTTTAAGCAAACCCTTAAACCTCATGACTCTATCAATCTAACAGCATATTTGTTTGATCACCTGAAGTAAAGGGAAAAGGAAATGGCTAAGAAAAAAAACAAATGAGCAAAACTTTCACACTAAGAAGGAAACATTATCTTGCAGGCCTAGGACAGAGTAAATGTCACAGAGGATAAGGCAGAAAGAGAAACAATCCTAATCATGTCATAAACAAATGTTGAATGGTTGAAAGTCAATATTGACCAATGAACATGGAATAGTCTCATAACTCCCAGAAGAGCAGTAATGCAAAACACCAACCAATTTTTCATCACAAACAATGCTGGGCCTAAAAATATCAGTAAAGTGCTGGAAAAAAATATGGTTATACCAAAATGCTCTGTTAGCTAGAAAAGGTCAAAAGCTATGTACAGATGCCCATATAAGGTGATGATGCTAAGCCAAATGAACCCCAAGATAGGGACACAAGAGGTTTTATCTTTGTTATTGTTGTTTTTATGTACTTATGATATACTATGTGATTTTTTGTTTCTTTTGTATGTTTCTTCCCACATGGTATAATCATGTTTCACTGTATTTTATTCCAGTGCCCTGCATCTTGTATATACATTTTTCTAATTTGGGGAGAGGAAGGTAAATAACAAAATGCTAAAAGAAGGATACAGGTTGAACCATTGTAACAATGAGACCTACAAGACATTATGTTGAAAATGAACTTTACAACTTCAGGGGAGGGAGAAGCGAGGAGTGGGGGAAGTGGGGAGGCAAGGGATGGTAAGGGAAAAACAAAGGCAGAGGTAACAAAATGTACTTATTACCTTACTCATGTAACTGTAACCTCTCTGTACAGTAAAAGATATACATTAAAAATTGAAAAAAATAATAATATGAATTTAAAAATTGCTCTATTACTAACTCTAACTTTCACAAATAAAGGTGCAATAAAAACATGGAGAAAATCTGTGGCTCCTAACCTTTGCTAAGAAAAATGCTTAGGAGAAGTTTTTAGGGTGATGCAAATGGCATTAGGTACAAACTAATCTGCAGGATTTAAAGGTGAGAAACTAATATGATAAATGTATGGAAGTCCACTCAAAGGTATCTGTAACTTATTTATTTTTTTGCTTTCAGAAGCTGGATATCAGCCCGGTGCCATCAAGTCCACAGAGCATTTATGTCTTACATCAAGAGAAATGGCACAAATGTGAAGCACCTGCTCATGTTTTCACATTTCACATGAAAAGTAAAAGGTCAAGCTAGGTGGCAGTGGCTCATGCCTGTCATCCTAGCTGCTCAGGAGACTGAGATCTGAGGATTGCTCTTCAAAGCCAGTTCAGGCAGGAAAAGTCCATGAGACTCTTATCTCCAATAAACCATCAGAAAACCAGAGGTGATGCTGTGGCTCAAGTGGTAGAGCACTTGCCTTGAGCTGAAGAGCTGAGGAACAGTGCCCAGGCCCAGAGCTCAAGTCCCACAACTGACAAAAAAAAAAAAAGTAAAATGCCAAATTTACAATAGATCCCATTTTCATTCCAGAAAGATTTTTATGAAATCTTCCTGATTGTTTTCAGAAAGATTTTCTGAAACTAACGCAGTCCTATAGCTTAAACACCTGCAGAGTGTCTACAATGGAATACTGAAATCATTTTGTTATTGAAGTGGAAAACCCCACAGAAGAATTAGAGACACCCAAAGAAGCAGATGGGAAAACAGAAAACAAATGGGAAAATAGTAGACATCAATTCCTGAGAACACACATGAGCACTTCAAGTGAAAACAAAAATGCCAGAATGAACACAGCAAAATATCATCTATTGACTGAAATGTTCTTTGAAAGCTGCAGATAGGATGAGGGTAAAAAGGAAAATAACTTTTCCTGCAAACAATGAACAAGCAAAAGCTGAAATGGTAATAGCAATATCAGAAAATGTCGATTTTAAGAGAAGATATATTATTGCCTATGAAGAAGGCTAATTTGCAGTGATAAAAATTATCAAAGTATTCTTTCCTAAAGTAAAAATATCAGGATGTGCAGCATAGCGCTTGACCAAGTCGACATCCATTCAAATTAAAACTCTCAGTAAGCTAGAAATAAAAGGAAACTAATCTCAAAAAGATTACTTTGAAAGATCTACAGCTAATGTCATATAGTTAATGATGAGTGAATACTTTATTCCCCTGTGAGACTGACAATATGAAAGCTTACCTGTACCGTTGTGGTTCATCTCGGCACCAAAAGTCTATATATTTATAAGAAACTAAGGGAAATAAAAGTTACAGAGCATGCAAAGGAAAAAAAAGAAGGCTTATTGATTCACAGAAGACACACTTTTCTATGTAGAAAATATTAAGGAATATACATTTGGGTCAAAAGCTATTTGCATAATTCAGGGTTAACATTCAGCAATCAATGTGATATTCATTACTCACAGTAAATCTCTGAAAATGAAACATAGAAATTTCACTTATAGTAGCATGTGAATGCTTAGGAATAAATTTAAC
Organism: Dipodomys merriami; assembly: GCF_024711535.1. Lineage (NCBI taxonomy): Eukaryota > Metazoa > Chordata > Mammalia > Rodentia > Heteromyidae > Dipodomys > Dipodomys merriami. The sequence continues at coordinate 90,435,889 of NW_027205603.1, forward strand.
AAGTGCTTTGCAACATACTTACAAAATTATGGAATATTGTTGAGACTATGAAACCCCTAAATAAATAGATTCATGCATTGAATAACTTGATATTGTCAAAGGTGTTACATTTTCTCAAGTACAGATTCAGTGTGCACCCATGATATTTGTGAAATTTTAAAACCTGATCACAAAATGCATATGGAAGTACCAAATGCCTGAAAGAGCCAAATTACTATGGTGATGACCCAAACTAGAGAAATTGCCCTCTTTGAGTTCAAGAATTAGCAAGCTTATGTTCATGAAGAACATCTAGCCAGGCATAATGCACAGCAGCTCATTCCTGTAATCTTAGCTACTCCTACTCCTAATCCTAGCTACCTGGAAGGTGGAGATTGGAGGATTGCATTTTAGGCCAGCAAGAAGAAAAACGTGGTGCATCCATGGCCCCAGAGAAAAGAAGAAGCACATGCAGGCGTATTACAGCTCAGCCAACACAAAGCAAGACCCTACACCCCAGATCTGAAGTTACCATAATCACAGGCAAATAGATCAATGGAACACAGTAAATGTCCCAGAAATAGATGAATATTCTTTAGCCATTGTCTTGTCTTTTTTTTTTACAAAAGTGTCAAAATGATTTATTTCGAGAAAGAAAAATCCTTTAAACCCAACAGCATATGCAGATGGAAAAATAATTGAACCTCAGCCATCCCATCACAAGACAGAGTTGAAGTCTGAAATTGAACTAAACGCATACCCTTAAAAAAGAAACTTAGAAGACAATGTCAGAGAGGGGTGGTAGGAGTAGATACTTCTTTGACAAGTTCCAGAAATCAATAAGCTTATAAATAACAATAAGGAGACTCAACTTAATTACAAGTTCAATCCTTAAAAGAATATGAACAAAGAAGACAAAGTTTGGGGAAAATATTTTCAGAAAATATATCTGATAGAGAAGTTGTGTCTTGAATGGATAATAAACTTGTATAAGGAAATACTAGAAGATAAGCATTCTGATACAAAAAGAGTTGAAGCACTTGAGCAGAGAAATTCACAATAGAGCAGGTTGCCCATAATAGGAAAATCTGCTCAGTATCATGAATCATGAGCAAAGTGCAAATTAAAAAGACAAGCTCCTAATTTCAAACCACTCAAATGACTAAAATTTAAAACTGAACTAAGGAAAATGACAGCACCTAATGCTGGTTGAAGAGGATGTGTATCAACCACAATCCATTCATCTCACCGGTGGGAATGTGAGAATGCTTGGTAAGTTCGGGGAGAGTTTGAGCAGTGTCTGGTTACAGATTCACATAGCATTCCAATCTTTATAACACAACATGGACAACATGACTTGAGCAAGAGTATTTACACTAGCTTCAAACACAGCAAATGAAACTACAAAATAACCCTAATGCCCATTAGCAACAGAGTAAACTTGGCATTATATTCAGGCAACGAAGTAACAAGCAAGCAAGCTTGAAAACATGCAGTTTGAATTTACAAACTTTTTGAGTGAAATAAGGTAAAGAGGACAGCATATATCCTATGTGATTATATATATGCAAATATAGTATATACATACACGACTGTGTGCATGTATATATGTATGCATATATCCATGTATATATCCTCATTATACATATATACCTCTCCATGTGTATGTATAAAATTCCATAAGTGAATCTAATCAGTGGTATAAAAATATCAGGAAAAGGATTGTTTTCAGAGCAGAGTGAATAGAACAGCACATTATAGAAAAAGACAGATTGATTTTATAGGTAGAAGCAATTATTGAGATCAAATATGAATGAATTTTGCATTTTTAAATATGGAAGTATTACTTTAAAATTTTTTATCTTATGAAGTAATAATAGACCAATAATATAACATTATATATTAATACTCAACCATATAAGCCAAATTGTCAAAAATATTTTCCTAAGTACCTACTTCATATGAAAGTAAGAGAGCATCAATTAAAAAAGCAAATGGTATCAGTTAACATGTAAACTCCTCAGGGTGTTAGGTTCAAATGTGTTTTTAAGGAATTTCTACTTATGCTTAAAAATATGTCTTAGCCTCTGTTACACAAACCTTTTTAAAGAAAAAGTATACAAAAAGTTCCTACTACATATTTTAAAAGGCCTATAAATTATCAAAGCCCAAACTGGAATAAAACTGGCTAATTAATACATATCAAAGTAGCTGATAAACTCAAATTTTAGAGGCCAATTTAAAAAGTCAAAAGCTTTTCTGCTCAGAATTTAATTAATATGGAACAATATTATTAATTTGCACAGTATTTTAAACAAAATCAACAATAATTCTGAGAAAAACATTTAAAAATATTTTGTATATTTAGGTTTTATTTGGACAAAATGGACCTAAATTTGTGAGCATGGTTTAATGTAATTCTATTTAATGAGCCTGCTGGGATCATGGTATACTGGTTAGATATTAAATACTAGAAATCAGAAAGTTTTTGTTTTTTCTGGTTGTACTGTCATTTTCCTAAGGCCATGCGGTGCTGGAATTCCTGCTCTTGAATGACTCAATATTTAAATATTGAAGTGGATAATTAGGAATAGAATTTTTTTTTGCAAAACACTTGTGATGGTTTTAACATTTTCTCCAAGAATATTGTGGTCTTTTCATATTTGACTATCCATTGTATGAGTAAAACTTGAATGTGATTTTCAATTCTTTTGTGTAAAATATCCCTGAATGTGGCCTCAATTAACTTCTATCCTGTCTTCCTAAACCATCTTCTTATTCATTCTTATAATTCTTTCTGTGTTCATCACTGTATCATTTTATTTTGTAGAATATTCTCTGTGGTACCTCAAAGGATATATTTTTATGTAAAATATAGGTATTTAGGTATTTGATTTGCATGGGGACGTCCCTGGAAGATAAAATAATTGCTTGTTAGGCATTGAACTAATCATCAGGGTATTATGCCAATAACATTATTAACCCCTAAGATTGTGTGTCTTGTATATTCTCTACTATTTTATTTTGCATTCTGATAATGTTATAATTTTCCAGTGACTAGACTATCTGCTCTCAGATAGAGCTAAACTGTTTACTAGATACTGACAGACTCTCATATTTAAACAGAGTAGATATAGTTGTGTCAATCAATGATGATTTCTGAATTCTTCTTATTTCTTCCTAGCAATTCTCAAATGTTGACTCACATTATGAACTTTCCCCTAATGTATATTCTTGCCTTAAGAATAAAATCTCATAAGGTGACAAATCAAACAGAACTAAGACCAAGCACAGAGGGAATATTTTAGTTGCAAAAAAAAAAAAACTGGGGTACTGGGTTAGGAAGGTGGCTTAGTGATAGAATGATTGCCTCAAATGCACGAAGCCCTGGGTTCGATTCCTCAGCACCACATAAACGGAAAAAGCTGGAAGTGGTGCTGTGACTCAAGTGGTAGAGTGCTAGACTTGAGCAAAAGAAGCTTGGGGACAGTGCTCAGGCCCTGAGTTCAAGCCCCAGGAATGGCAAAAACAACAACAATAACAAAAAAAAAAACCAAAACCCAAAAAACAGACAGATATATTCTCCTTAATGCCTTATGGGAGGAAAAAAAATTCCAACTAATTTTATACTTGAAACAAGAATAACTGAGTAAATGAAGTGGTCCACTTAATTCAAAGAGGGCATGAATCAATATTGTAAAGACCTCCTTCCTATCCAAATTGATCTATCTATCCAAAGCAATCCTCATCAAATCTCAACAAGATTCTCCACAGAGTTTGACAATGTGTTCGTAATATGGGAGGCTAATGTTAGAAATGAGAGTTAGAGGAGATATAAAAATTAAAGTTAAGAAGTCAAAGGGAAGTGATATTGATGTGAATTACACACAAACTGATTAGAACAGAAGCATTCATAAATAAATGCATGTGCTTTGGGAAAGTCAACGGACAGTGTAATAGATATTCAGAGGGAGGCCTCTGTTCTCCAGTGCTATGGACAGCGACCCAGGGGAATGGCGTCCCTGGCGCTGAGGGCGGAGAAGCACCTCCAAGGAGACTCCCTGAGCACAGAAAACACCTGGAAAACAAGAGCAAACAAAGGACACTTCATAGAGGCACGAAGTCACTGAGAGACCGAAGCACATATTTCCACAGATAACTTCAGAAAGTGTCAGATTATACGTGGATGTACTTAATGCAAGAAAGATGACTTTAATAAAGATAAAATGCCAAATCAATAAAGGAACGATGGACAAAACTGAAAAAAAAACTTCATTTATTGGAAAATCATTCTCATAAACACATACTACAAAGCCAAGCATGAAGGAAAGTATTCTCTGGAATATTTCAAATTGTTTAACAGGTGGTGTGTTGGGCAACTAGGTTTATATAATACCTTTTATAAAAACAATTGAATGATGGCTGGGTGTCATAGCCCATGGCTACTCAGGAGGTTGCGATCTAAGGATGGCAGAGAAAGCCAGCCAGGGCAGGGTTGCCCGAGAGACTCTTACCTCCACCTAGCCACCAATCAACTGGAAGTGGAGGTGTGCCTCAAGTGGTTGAGTATCAGTCTTGAGCAAAAATGGTGAAGGTCAGCTCCTAGACTGTGAGGTTAGGCCCCAATACCAGCACACACACATGCGCATGCACATACACGCACGAATTGTACTGAATTTTAACACATTGATTGCATATTTATTTAATCTCTCTATAAGTTCCTGCCCAATGGTGGTGGGATTGTATTTGACAAAGCACCTTCTTACAGTCATTGAAAATTGGAGGTTTCAGTGAATCTATATGAACAACAAATCAAAGTGTTAGTGATAATAGCTACCTGTACTTGACGGAAAGATTTCAAATCTTAACATGCATGAAAGAAAATTGTAATCACAACCAGATTCTCCAACTAAGCTCAACTATATTGAGCCATGAGACAATCATACAGTATGTTTTTATATTACATAAATAAAATACAAATTTTATATACTATTTATATGCATTTTCAGATGTATGTTCACTAATATATGTGTGTATGTGCATAAATATATATTCGTAATAGGTGAAGGGACAGCATTCATTGCAGCAATCCCACTACACAAGATTTGTATCATAAATATTTTATCAGCGTCAATTGGTTCTACAAGGGGTTTTCATTTTTGACTTGTTCATACTCATATAATGTTCTTTGAGCAGATTCACTCCCTGTCAATCTCCTCCACTTTCCCTCCCATTTCCACAACCACTCCACCCCCAGCAGATGATTCGTTTCATTTTGAGCTCATTCAACCCCCCTCCACCTTCTTCATTTGCTCACTCCCTTCCTACTTGTATTAACATTTAAAAACACTATTTTTATTATCTTTAAGTAGTTGTACAAAGGACATACCATTTGAAAGACGTTGATGAACACCTACATTTTAAAATTACTTTCGTACCCTTTGCAACTTCAAAATTTCAGATTTTGGTTTCCATGAATGAATTACAGTTAATTTTAAGTCTCCTTTCTTTTCTTTTCTGCTTTGTGTCTTCTCTGGAGTTGACTTTTGTATTTAGGCTAGAAAGAGAGGCCCGGCCAATTGCCTTTCCTGCAATCATCCAGTCCTTAGGCCACGTCCTGCTCTCCGCGATTTACGCACATCTTTTCTCTCCAGAGCTAACAAGGTTCTTTACGTACTAAGCATGTATTAAACAATTTTTCTTTGCATAATGATTTTTAATGATGGCTTCTACTCTTCTACACCGTGTCTATTTTATGTTTAAAACTGTATGTTTACTCTTTCTCACTGAATATCCGCACACCATATTCTTGTAGCTATGAAACTCATTTAAGCACCAGCTTTTTATGTGCTGTGTGATTCTTGACATGAGATAAAATATTAACGCCTTATATTTTATGCTGTAAATAATTGATGCTGTTATCCCATAGACTCTAAGTGATATATATACATACATATATATATATATATGTATATATATGGCTCTATTGCTGATCAAGCTACATTTCTTTTCCTTCAAGCACTTGCCAGGATTTCAAAGGAGAGGAAAACAGAATAGAAAGTGTGATAAAAGCCATGCTTACCTGAATAATGAACCTGGTGGCCAAGTAGCTTGAAACTTCAGTATGGTTTGGGAGTTCTGTTGGAATCTCTCCACAACATGACATCAAATTTCCTTTCAATCTTTCAAACAGAATGCGCACATTTCCTAGAATGGGGATCCTACTGGACCACTTTTTTTCCCCTCAGATCAAATAGTCAGCCTGTCAACAATGCCTTCATTTTGCTCAAGATAAATCCCTTCCTGAGCAGAGCAGCGCTTCCCTCGCTTCATGCACCGATCAAGAATTTTGGAGATGGATTCGGCTATCAGATCCATTTCCCCCTCTGGACATGGAATAAACAAAGCAAAGTATAGTGTTTGCGTTCCAGGAGAACAAAGCCACATCAGAAGAGACTAGCAAAAGGAAAAAGTCACTGCAGACTCACTCTCAGTACCTAGGCATAGCAGTCTGTGCCAGTACTCCATCATGTGAATTTGAGTTTTCAACGTCTGCCTGTAAGATTGGGGTGCAGCCTTTGTAACAAGAAAGCTGTTGGTCCACGAGTGAGTTACTCTGTGTTCAGCAGCTCACGGGGAGGGGTGAGAAAAACACTAGAAGATCCCTGCTAGCCAGCCTGGGAGAGCTCACACTTAGATGTCTTTTTTTCATGCAGTCCACAGTTGTGATTAGGGTCTTTATTTCCAGGATCATAATTTAGAAAGACTCTTCTTCCAATGTGCCATTTATTTTATTGTAATCCATTGATTTAGATATGCTTGTATCTCAATATATTTGTATTCAGGTGTATTTGCCAGTCACATTTTATTTGTTTTTTAAACAAAACTAGATTACTTATAACAATGGAGATGGTTAGGCAAACAGTCACCATTTTTGGTTATCTTCTTATTAAAGGAAAGTCCCAAAGCACTTGGTAACGGGGAAGAAACAGGCGATTATTATCATACCACACTCCTAATCGTATAATCTTAAATACATAACATAAAGTGGTCTGTCTGCACTATATTTGATAATGACAATGTGTTTGCCTGAATGAAACCAACAACATTGTGTAAGTTACATTTATAAAAGTGTTAGAGGAATAGAGAATGTTTTATTTTTTGGCTGGGTTTGTAGTTTTAGGACATTGGTATCCAATTCCAAGACCCGGGCACCTGATACCTTCCGCCCGTTACTCAGCACTCCAGAGGGAAAGTGAGCCCTGCATATTTGCACATGTCACCACCCAGAGTCCCTGAGGAGGAGGGAACTATGCGACAGTGCCTTGGAATTAGAGAAAACCTGTTTCGTAAATAAATATACCTAAGGTGATTCAGTCCAAACCCCCAAACCAATACACAGAAGCCCTTTTCCACACTCTATTTCCAGATCGTCTTCATTATGTAATTTTAAAATTTTTATTCATTTTTTATTATTTTTAAGGAGTTGTACAAAGGAACTTCCATTAAAAAAGCAGTTTATGAATACAGTGTCTTTTGATCTGTTTCACTCATCCCTTCTCCCCTCCCCCGGCCCCTTCTCCCACCCTTCTTAATTTTGTAGAATATACATTGAATTGTTGATTGAAATTTTCTCCTCTTCATTTATCCAGCCCTTTCCCCGTGACCTTCCCCTTTCCAGTACCCACTTCCTGGTGTTTTATTTCACTGAACTTTGCATGGTTTGGGCATTCTAAGGAATTGCACTGTTTGAACCTTGAATCTACCATGTTTCGGTTAATACATTTGCATACACTTGCCTACCATCCAATGCATTAACTTGTAAGTATTCCTGACTTCAGCTCCACTAAGAACAACTTCATGATCACCCCCAGATGGTCTGCAGAGAATTCTGACAGACAGAAACTCACCAAGATCAATGATCACCATTGGCCTCAGCACCTCTCTCCCTTCCTCCTACCCCTCTAGGGGCTGCACCCAGAAAGATGACGGGGTCACTCACTTACCTGGGGAATGTCAGGAACTTCCTCTGATCCTTTCTTACTCTTACTTCTCCCAACAGTCTCTCTAGATTGTGTAAGATCCAGTGCTTGATAGAAAGTCTTCATTCTGTAATACATACTCTGTCTCGCTTCCCTAATTGAATCATAAGTGCATCTCAGGTTTAGTGCTATCCTCTGTAACCCAAAGACCGTTCAATGGGAACAGGGCCATTACATATATGAACACAAAGTGAAATTAAAACACCATTGCCACAAAAGGGAGGGCATTATTTTTTTTGGTTCATTTCCTGGTCATGGCCTTCAATATTTGTTTCTCATTTGTGGTCTCTGAATAAAGAATTTATCTGGAATTGCACTGTGTATTTAAAATGACTTGCTATAAAGCTTCTTGCAGAATTGGTACCATATTCTTCCATAGGCCATTTAATTTGTATACCTTATCTAGGCACACATTTTGCATAATAAATAAACAGTAACTCCCTCCTCTGCGTGACAACTGACTAGATATTGTATATTTTATGCAAGGAGACCACATCTAATTCAACCTGCATTTAATAGCTTATATATTTCTCCCAACAGCAGCTGCCTGCAGTGGAGATAACTCTGAACCAGACCACAGTGCTTATGTAAAACCTCCAGCACAGGGTATATTATCTGACATAATTATGACTTTGAAGGATGTAAATGTTCAACCTTAAACCCTGAACATTCTATGAAACATAGTCTAATTAGCTAATTCCCTGTGTTTCTTGGCCATTGCTAGAGATGATCATTTTATGGTTAATCAGCCTGATGTGATTGATTGTGTGTGGTGTGTGTGTGTGTGTGTTCACATCATCATGTTTCAGCTGTGATGCTATTTCTGTCACTACCCCATGGGTATCTCCTAGGAAACAGGCAAAAACACAGTGCTAGGCCTTCGTGTCTTCAGCTCTTCCTGTCCATTTGAATGAAGGGCTTGTAGTCACACTGTTGGAAAACTGACGACAGAATTTTTAATAGTCTGATTTCACAGTGCCCGACCTCGTTGGATCCTTAGGACAAAACACAATACTCTTCACTCTCCAACTTCAGTCTGACACCCTCAACTCATCTCATCTGCGCCTTCCTGGAACCTATCCTGAAAGCACCCCATGGCGTTTCCCACTCTCCAAAGAGACCCCCATCTCACTTGCTCTCTGAGTTGTTCTGACTTGTGCTGTCACATAATCCAGAAATAATTGATCCAACATGTTCTCTAGTCTTTAAGTAGATTTGTTAGTTAGCATGTTGTTTTTTAACCTTTCAAGATCTGTAACCATCTTTCTGGGCTTTTCACTCTCAGGTGGTACAGAGAAAATACCTGTTGGTTTATATCTTTGGGATCTCTTTAGAATCATTTCAATAGCTGTTTTTGTCCTGTTCACACATTTTGGGTTGCGGTATGGCTCCATACTTACGTTTGCTGTCCTAATGAAGATCTGACTTTGCATCCACTGGCAGCAGATCCCTGACATCATCCTCCCCCATCTCCAACATCCCTCTCCAGCTCCATCATGATTTCCCATCTCCATCATCCCTCCACATCTCCATCATCCCTCCCCATCTCCATCATCCCCCATCTCCATCATCCCCCATCTCCAGCCTCCCTCCCCATCTCCAGCATCCCTCCCCTTCTCCATCCTCCATCCCCATCTCCATCATCTCTCCCCATCTCCATCATCTCTCCCCAGCTCCAGCATCCCTCCCCATCTCCATCATCTCTCCCCAGCTCCAGCATCCCTCCCCATCTCCAGCATCCCTCCCCATCTCCAGCATCCTTCCTCATCTCCATCATCCCTCCCCATCTCCATCCTCCCTCCCCATCTCCATCCTCCCTCTCCAGCTCCATCATCCCTCCCCAGCTCCATCATCATCACTCCCCATTGGTCTTCATCAAAATTTCCCAATCTGACTCTCTGTGTTGGTCACTATAGGTGCTTGGAAACTAACTTCAGAAGTCTTTGCTTCACTCCTATCCACTCCTGATTGTCCTTAGAACACTCTCATGGGATAGAGAAATCAGACAATGCTGTCAGAAATGTTTCAGTTGAATGTCATAAGCATTAGTGAACTCGTTGACTTTTGCTCACTCACTTGAGATAGATTATATGTGTTTGGTCTCAGTGAAAATTTGGTTAGAGTATGAGAGAGGTGTAATAGAATTCTATTTACTAGAAATTATTTTTAGCAACAAATTTGAGAATTTCATGAGTGCTCAAAATAATTCTGTCATAGTCATTCATATACATGGATTCTGCATTTACGGATTTAGCCAACTGGGCATTAGTAATATTTCAAAACAATTGAATGTGTTCAAACATCATGCCATTATTTTCTATGTGCATCAGTATCACAACTGCATTTCTAGGATTTGCAGTGGATTCAATATTAGAAGTTATCTAGAGGAGTTTTAAAATATACATGAAGATCTACATAGGTTATAAGCAAATCCAATGTATTTTTATGTGAAGGACTTGAGCATCCATAGATTTTATATCTAAGAGTAGATTTCTAAGAATGATTGTGATTTATGTGTACAAACGTATAATGTAATAAAAATATAAGTTAGCGTAATTGCTCCTGTTTCAAGGAGCAAGGACAGAAAACCAAAGAGTCAAAGTGTGACATTTTTCTACAGTTTATATGAATTATGAGCAAGCAGCATGGCAAAATTGAACTGTGTACTTTATGAGTCCTATGATAAGAGACTTTCCAGGATATAGGAAGTCACTGTACATATGCATATAAATATGTATATATATTATCGCCACATGAATCCTTCAATTTTATTAAAAACATTTTGGTAGTCCTATATTCACTTGTATAAAACTATAAGAAAATTGCTAATACTAGTTACTGATGGCTGTAATAACTAAGACTTTTTCAAATTTTTATTGTTATTATGAAGGTGATGTAGAGAGGGATAACAGTTATGCGAGTCAGATAGAGTACATTTTTTTGAATGATATCATCCCTTCCCTCGCTCTCTCCCAGGTTTTCCCTCCCATCCCCACCCACAAGTTACTAGAATGTGCCTATAAATCTATAAGCAAGCACGCTGGATAGTAAAAAAAAACAAACACTGGGACATGATCAATTATGCAGGACGGTAGGCATTCACACATAGAGAGACCAAGAAAGATATTCTTAGAGGAAAACAAAGATGCAATAAACAAGCTATGTTTCTTTGTTGCTGTGGTTGTCCATTTATCTGTGTTTAGGAGGGTAAAGGGGGCAGGGCACCAAAGTAGAGGGACAAAGGTTGAACAAATGCAGCTGAGATACTAACGAGACACTATGATGAAAATGAACTTCACAAAGACATTTAGACCTGATAGTTCTTCAATGTGGACATCTACTTACAATATTGTGTTCACACCAACAGCACAGCTTGAGTATGAGAGAAAGACATTAAATAAATTCTAGTTAGTGCATATTTATTGATGGAAGAACTAAACCAGGCTCTATATAAAATGTTAGGGTACAGAAAGGAATGAATTGTGATTTCTACATCCAGCATGCTCATTGCAGGGTAAAGGTAGTGTTTAGATTCGGAGAATGGATCCGTATCTTTCCCACCAATGTAGGCAGGCATCCATACATTGTCTTGTAACATTTGTCCCAAGCATCTCGTTGCCCCATACTCAAAGGAAATTCAATTGATTTGGGGTAAGAAATTCAATTGATTTGCTGAGAAGAGGATGTGGCTGTAATCACAGAGATTATAGTTTTGTCAATATCAAGTTTTGATATTTCTATCAGGTCTAAGAAATTTTAGTGCTTCTCCTAGGAATTGTTCAGACATTAACTATCTACACAAGCAATAGGAAAAGCTGGGGAATGGGATCCTGAAGAGGAGTGAGAGGAGAGTGAATATGACTGGTTATATTTTATGCACGTGTAGGGTTACCATCATGAAACCAACTGTAAAATAAATGCATGCAAATGAAAATAGGCAAAAAGAATAATCTAGCTTTATTTTACTTCAATAATTATGTCTGTATCCTTTAATAATAAATTAGATGATGTCTAGAAAATACCATTATATTTTGAGATATATTCTAATGTCATGTTCTGCATAGCAAGGGGAGAGATCTCTAAAGCTAATCTCTCTTGGACATAGCAGTAATTTCATGAAGAACATGTAGTTAGGCAGTCTAATTTATTAAAGGTTTTATAAGCCTGAACATTTCCCTCTTCTCAGCTCAGAAATTGAGGCATTTTCTATCCAGGTCTCCATCTAATCTATGTATTTGTACTTTAATTCATCCATTCATTGTCTTTTTCATTCAGAAATATTTATTAAATGTTGTATACATGTCAAACACTAGTTCAAGCACTGGGGATCTGGTATGAACAAAACAGACACCAGATAAAACAAAGCAAAATACCTTGCTTCTCAGAACTTACTTCCAGCGGAAATATTTGAGTCCCAGAGCAATACTGAAAGAGTTATTTGTAACACAGGAGAGAAACATTTGTCCCAAGCATCTCGTTGAACTGTGAAAGCCTGAAGTATAAGCATGCAAATGAAATTCTCTATGTAAAATAATATTTTATATGCAGCTCAGCTATCAACAGTGGATTTCTTTAAGATTCATATAAAATTAATTCAATTCCTCTCACATTTTATAGGAATCTCCATTACCTTTCAAGCATCTAATGCTTTGTTTGGTGAAGAATGGAGAAAATTTTATTCCTAGATTCACTGGCAATGACTTCCACCTCCTAGGGAACTCACTAACACAGCTTGTGTTAGGTGGATGCTTCTAGTTCTTGGCCACGGAGAGTTGGCCTAAATGTTGAATGTGGCATTTTACTTCCCATTCTGCAACATCACTCATAAAATCCCATTATGCTAAACACATGTGTATATGCGGCGTGCATTTACAACAATCTAGGATATTCGCAGGTGGTTACAGGGTAGCAAAGCACCACAGAGTGAGAGAATTGAGAGACTTTGTAATTGCATTTTAGCTAGTACTGTTTTAGCGCCCTTTGGTAATGGGACTCCACTGCCAGCAATTCAACCCTGCACAGCGCTCCTACACAGAAACACACTCCCTGATGAATCTCCATCCATACCCTTCTCTGCTTGATTTCTGTTCGAACCTCTTCCTGATTCCTGAGTTCTATGTTTAGACTATTTCTCCCTTTTATCATGTGTCCATAGTAGAATACAAGCTATAAATGATTAGGGCCTTTGATCTCATTTGTTCTGTACTAAAACTATAGGGTTGAGATAGGGGACCTCATGGCGCATCTTGCATAATAAATCTGGCCTCTCATATTGTTACACCTGGTATGCTTGTTTACTTCAAATATATACTGTGTGAACTACGTGTAGCTTATATACTTGAAATAACTGAAAGCCAATTCAAATAAATAATGCACATATGAAATTATAAAAGGATGAAAGTTCCAGTGTCTACAGATAAATCTTTCCTGTGGTATTAGCCAGTTTCCCACAGCTACAGCCAAGAACTTGAGTATGTATAGTACATGAAGAGGCTTACTTCGTGCACAATGTTGAAGGCTGCCACAGCTGGATCTGGTGGCTTCGTTTCTTTGCACTCATTGTGGATGGTATCATGGTGGCCATGTGGGTGAGGGGGATGAGAGAGAGACAGAAATCCAAAGGGAGAAGAAGAACAAGTCTTGACTATTTTTGTTTGTTTCATGAGCGCAGACCCGCCGAGGCCCACATAATGTCCAGTTCATGTTCCAGTAGATCCTAACCTTCAAAACTCCACCAGTTCTCAAGGTTGCCATCCACAAGCCCGAGCTTTGAACACATAAAACGTTGGCAAGCATTCCACAGCATTCGTCTTTCTTTTATGTAACTGTATTCACTTGTCGGTGGCTTGTCTGTGGCAGTCTTTGTACTGTGTAGACAGGGTGATGGTGAAGAAGACAGCATATTTACTATCTAGAACCTAATAAGACAGACAATTGCCTGATATATGCAGGCGGGCAGTCAGTCAATGCTTTTGTTTTATTTTGCTTTGTTTTGCCTGTCCTGAGGCTTGAAGTTAGGGCTTGGCCACTGACCCTGAACCTCTTTGTGCTCAAGGTGAGTGAGCATTCTGCCACTTGAGCCACAAGGAGTACTTCTGGCTTTTTCTGTGTAGTTTGTTGGAGATAAGAGCCTCATTGACTTTTCTTTCCAGGCTGGCTTCGAACTGCAATCCTTGGATCTCAGCTTCCTGAGTAGCTAAGATTAAAGGCGTGAGCCAGCAGCCTGGCTTTCCATCAATGGTTTAAAAATAATGTTATTACCTTCAACATAGCTGTATAATGGGAATTCCAATTCAGCATGTCAATGAATGTATGTAATACATCTTCATCAGTGAAACTACTGTTTTTGAATATTAACTGTAAACAGGAGTTATTGCTACTAAATTATTTTAATTTTCTAATAACAAATCACTTAACAGTCACCGAGTCTCACAGCTTTCAGCTAAACCTAAATGTAGGATTTCACCCATTCGGTAACAAAAATAAGGAAACCTGTGAGAGTCAAAGGAAATAGAAATGAAATACTTTGAATGCTATTGCATTTCTAAACTTACCAGATGTTTGAGCATGGTTATAGAGAGGACAGCTAGATAGGCAATGTGTTTTCAGATATTTTATGATTCAGTTGAAAGGTCCAAAGAATTCATCTCTACCCTTCAGTCTTCTTGCCTCTGCCATGTTTTTACATATTTACAATTACATATACATGAATTTAATTATTTTATATTTATTAAGTTAAAAGAGCACCGAAAGCTCAAATGCTCACAGCACGGTGAGCAGTGGTCATTTAATATACCACCTGAGAGCCGAGACAATGAAGGAGGAGGAAAGATGAAATGTGTTTCATGCACCCCAGCTGAGCAACAAGCCTTGCTGAACTGACCTTCTTATCTGTTAAACAGATAAAATACTTCTTTCCTGGAAAGAGTTGTCTCAAGGTTTAGGGGAAGGACTAAGAACTGTCAGGGCCTACATATTTTCTACCAGTATGTGGGAGGAAAATGATGACTGGGTACAGTTTCATAGCTCTAAAAAGAATTTTAAAATTGAGGTGGAGAATATCTAGGCCAAAGACATACATTTCTTGGCTCTGGCTCCGAATGTCCCAGTGTCTATTTCAGAAGCAAAGTTTGTAAAATTCTACAAAAACAACTCAAAAACCTCAAAACGGATGGAAGTGTCATTGTGATGAACCAACAGAGTGCATTGTGATGCTTTTATAATGAACCGGGGCATCTATATATCACATCTCCATCAGCAGCGTGAGCTGTTGTGATTTGGCATGTTATTGTGAATTGCCTTGTCTGTCGGCTGTGATTTCCGAAGGTGCATTAATATTCTCCACTGTATCTCCTAGGAAACTACCATGGAAATCTTCCAAGGTGCTTGTTCCCAAAAACTCAAGTGAGGATCAGGTCTAACAGAACAAAATGAAGTGGACAGGAAAGACAAGATTTCATGTGATTAAGCCAGTCTCCTACAAAACATTTGCAAAGACATTGGTTAGTAGAGTCTTTTCTGTGTCCTTCGTTATCTAGGGGATAATCATTGAAAGAAAATTGTTTCCTGCTATCTTGCTGTGTATTTCCCTATTGTCTGACCAGTCTTCCTTTCCTTCTTTGGTTATCTTCTGCATCAAGCAGTAATGAATTTACTCCCTTGTCCATATGTCCTATCTAGTCAACAATGTCATTTTCCATGACCTGGCTTACATTCTCAGCATCTCTTTGTAAACAAAATAATCCTAGTCACTTGTTTTTAGTTGCGTGCAACACTGAAGGCCCTCCTTTTCCATTCTCTTCTTTTAGGATCTGTCCTTAAAGTGGATGTCCACCCAAAGCTTCCAATGGCCTGTGCCTCAGAAAAAAAGAAACTCAGAATGATTAATGGATATGGGAAAGAGGGACCAATGAGCAGAGGAACTCTGACAGGAAAAGGTTGCAGGACAAATGAAGTAATAGAAGGTATGAACATGATCAAAGCATATTAAGTGCATGTATAGGTGTGCCATAATGAAACCCCTAACTTTTACAATTTAATATACTCTAAAGAGAGAAGAGAGTCAATGATCTTTTTGAGAGTCTTAATTTTCTCATATTCATTTCATTACAAATTTTCTTTCCTTTAATTACTTTAACTCATAACTATTCATTATATATTCTTCTGGGCACTGCACTCTTCTAAATCCTGAAGATAACATATTCGCAAGGAATGACAATTCTGATGAGAAAGACTGAAGAGAACTAATTCTGTGTGTAATACACAGTAGAATTATTTGTGGAGAAGATAGTGCATAATTAAGTGGTTATTTGATTCAGTCACTTACAGACTTTCATATATGAATGATGAAGTATTAGAATATTTTTTAGAAAATGGAAATATTAACCCCTATTTTCACTGTATTTAACGGAAAAAACAAAATGCTTAAATAGGGAGACAAGTTAACCCATTGAAATAATGAGTTGTATAAGATACTATGTTGAAAATGTACTTTACAACTTGTGGAGGGGAGGGAAGGAAGAGTTGGGGAGGTGGAGAGGGAAGGGATGGTAGGGGAAAAACAAAGGAGGAGGTAACAATGCTTGATAGGAAATGTACTCATTACCTTACTCATGTAACTGTAACCCCTCTGTACACTATTTTTACAATAAAAATATTTTTAAAAAGAAAATGGAAAGACTACATTATTTCTCAGACTTTTGTAACAAATTATGGTCTCCCAAAATCTTCATAATTTCAGCTACCTAACATGATAATTGTATTTTGAAGAGAGTCTTTTATATTTCCTTTAAAGGATATAATTAAATTAAATGAAGTCATTAGGATGAGTCTAACCTATCATCACAACAGTTGTTCCTCTAAAAAGAGATTTGGAAATAACTATAGAGGGTAAGTGCTGCATAAAACCTACAAGAAGACAATTATCTGTAAGTCAAGAAAGGAAGCCCTGGAGGAATCTGGCCTTATGGACACCTCCACTTCAGACTTCTGGCTCCTGTAATTGTAAGAATGTTAATTTATGCTGTTAAAACCACTCCGTCTACAGTAGTTTGTTATGGAAGCTCTAGAAAACTAAGAAAATAAAATGCTAAATAGGATCTTATCTCTGCTTCTGTGGAACCCCTTTGCTCATCCAGTCTAGCCCTTATTAATTTGGATATAAAACCCCTGGAATTGTGTCTATTTCTTCTTTTTATTCCTTTATGGCTCCTATCGTTCTTTTCACCATGTAAACCTCACATCTATAGTGTTGGCTATGTTAGGGTGTTAGCTGGGCAACAGCGGGAGGAAGGGCCCTCAAGGACTCCAGCAGAATTTAGATTTAACTATTTATCCAATGGCCCTTAATGAATCTTAACTTTGAGTTTCTCTGCTTCTACTTATCCATGAAGACAAGGTCTAACTTACTGGATAGTTGATGGGAGAAAACGCATGACCCAAACCCAAATGCACAGCAGAGTAAGTACTTACCATATTTGTCTGTTAACTATGTATTAGCAATATAGTATTGCTTAATATATGTGACTATTGAATATCTTGAGGCAATTTATTTCATTTTAATGCAATTAATTTATGGATGAAAATATCTACATTGAATACAAGCATGCCATCATTGCCTTCTTTTCCTTTAATGTTAAGGTCTGATACAGAAAATGAATTAAACAATTGTTTTCTCCTCGGTGCTTAGCTGATATATTTTTCTTCTGGTTGTTCAGTGATTGGTGGAGAGCTTAATTCAATTTTATGGGTCACCATTGAGAAACATGGGACAGTCATAATAGCCAAAATTAGTCATGAGTTTGATATTATTCGTTGAAAAATCTAGAAGTGTCTAGGGAGAAAAATCAAGGTCTATGTACAGGATGGAAAGGGTCAGTCAAGGAAGAGAAATGCAAGAGATAGTCAGTATAATTGTAGCTATGAGATAAGACTAGATAAAATTTTGTATGTGTTTGCTAACTGTACTAATAGATTCTCTTCTTCTTCTTCTTCTTCTTCTCCTTCTCCTTCTCCTTCTCCTTCTCCTTCTCCTTCTCCTCCTTCTCCTCCTCCTCCTTCTCCTCCTCCTCCTCCTCCTCCTCCTCCTCCTCCTCCTCCTCCTTCTTCTTCTTCTTCTTCTTCTGATTTCTAATGACATATGTAACTTTGCTTATTCTAAGTCTTTCTGTTAATTTAAAATATTGTAAAACAAATTTAAGATGCATTGACACCACATGGGCTCACTAATATTTTTCACTTGAATTTCATTGGATATTTCTATTTATTATTATAAGAATGTGGACAATTCATATTCCTTATCTGTAAGGAGCCAGGGTAAACGCCATTACAAGATGGTGCCCACTCCCTTGCAGCTTTGAGGTAACCACTCCATTTCAGGCGGTGCTTGGCGGGACGGTGGGTCCTGGGCTTTGCGCATGCGCGAGCCACGTAGAGTCCCCAGCCAATCCTGTGGCACCTGGTGACGGTGAAAGGCAGACGACCAATGATAGAAAGACCCGTGTTCCTATTCCCTATATAAGTGGCCATGTTTTGGGTGCACGCTCTCTCCCGCTCAAGCTCTCCCATCAACTAAAAGGCTCTCCAATAAAGCGCGATCTGAGAAGACTCCTGGTGTGGTGTTTGTTCTTCCTCGCTGGTCGAGAAGGCGCGTGCCGCACTTATCCATGTTTTCTTTCATGAATTTATGATTTCTTATTATTAAGAATTCTTGCATGTTATAGATTTTAATTGATTATACTTTGTTTGCTCTTTTTAGTTTAGTTCTTTGGTGATCCTAAGTGATTATAAGTGCTAATACTTCCTGAAATTATTAAAAGACACAGATTGGCAGGGTTTCAAAATTAAACCAAAAGGAAAAATAAGAAAGGAAAATTTAATAAGAAGTAATATCAAGGATAGATACTGACCAGTCTTACTTTATGAAACTATTTCCTGAAGCTGCATTTAGTATTTTTTATCTAAGCTGTATTTAATACACACACACACACACACACACACACACACACACACACACACGAAGATAAATTCCTATTCAATTTATTCCTGAAATTCAAGGTATACTTAAATGTCTTGAATAGCTCTTAAATTCATTAAATGGGTTAATTGAATTATGTGGTTTTAACCAGTAGAGTTTCTATTCATTTGTTTCCAGAGGAGTCAGAAAGTATTGAACACTTTGGCCAGAGGTCAAAGCTCCTGGGATCAATTAGTGAGCCACCTAATGAGATTTGATTAATCAGCTCTGAACCGTGACTTGTTGTTGTGTAAGTGATGCCTCTTTAGCACAAAGGCTTTGACAACTAACTTGGTCACTTCTTGTGGGCAATATACAGCCCCAGGCTCTAGGAATATGCAAAGATCCATACAGGGGACGGGACAGAGGCAGCTCTGCTGGAAGCAGCATGTTTACCTATAATTGCTATTTCTCTGAAACAAGTAATAATACTAGTAATAAACTCAGAAATTTATGATACTGTGGATTTCCACTTAAGAGTCAGTAGAAATGAACTGTGGCATAAGGTTCCTGCACCTATACTTTACCCCTTCCTGGAACCTGACAGTCACTTTCTTGTAGCTTTTCACCTATATGCAAGCTTAGATATTCCCTAAAACCCCGCTCTCACCATGTACCCAGTCACTTTTGCAGTCTAAATAGGTAAGTATCTTGGGGGCTTGAACTGCGGACCTGGGTGTTGTTTCTGACCTTTTTTGCACAAGACTAGTAGTGCTCTATCACTTTGAGCTGCAGGTCCACTTCTGGCTGTCTGGGGGTCAATTGGAGTTTAGAATCTTGGGCTCTCCTGCCAGGGCTGGCTTCACACTGCGATCTTCAGATCTCAGCCTCCTGAGTTGCTAGGATTACAGGCGTGAGCCAATGGTGCCCAGCTGAGAAGTGTCTTTTTTGATGATGCGTTATTATGCTTTACCCCCACATACACAATCCACTGCCAACATCTACTGAGTTGGTAAAGTCCAAGTTCCACTTGTCCCACTCAGGTGTTTCAGAATTCCCTCAGGTATGAACATGATCATTTCGGATGCTGCAAGAGTCTCTTTCCTCTGTCTCAGGTTTTGGACGCTCACACCTGTTTTGAGCTAATCCAAGGTGAGTTAGATTACCTCATTAAGTCCCTTTCCCTACAGTTGTTTACAAGTGATCCCTGCCAACAAAGTAGGACTCTGCAGCGCCGCATAGCGGCAGCCTACGGTACGACACTAAATTAATTTCCCCAAATCAGCCCCTTAGTGAATCAGGCGCAAGAACGGCCTTGCAACTCCTCTGCAGTGTGTGGGACCTGTGCCTTGCACAGAGTGCCTGACCACTGGACTGGTCTCTCAGATCGTTCCTCCAAGAAGCTTTCAGTAACGTGTACCACTCGCCTTAGTTGCTGATCGGTCCATCTCTGATGTTGTTCAATGTAGGTGTGTTGTTCCATGCATACGTCTTGTGCTAGAATGAGTTGTCGGATGATAAGACGCATCTCGGTGGAGGGACTGTGTTGTTATTCCTGTCCCCAGCTAAGTACAGAGACTGTTTACACAAAGTGCTAAAAACAGATGCATCAAAGATGTGAATCCATCAGTGAAATTCTGTTCCTTTTGTTTTCCTTTTCAGTCCCTCACTGCCTTTATTCGATTAGTGTCTCACAAGGGGACTGTGCTCCTGGTGCAGGACGGCTCACGCTTCGTTCGTCTCTATGGACAGCGCAAGCGCGAGGAACTGACATATGCAGAAAATATTGCTCCTTGTGGGAACAAAATGGCTAGGCAATTTACATATCCGTGTATGTATTTCTTCGCCAAATGTTTTGAGAACCTGTTTCTTCCTATAATGATTCAGTTTTCTTTTGAAAGAGAACCCAGGGATAAACATCTCACCTTTTATTTGAGTGCGCCATCTTAGAATGGTGAAAACATAAAGTGAATGAGGAAAAGAAGGAGAGAGAGTCAGAAAAATGGCACGCATTGCTGAGCTATTAATACATTCTTAAAGTACAATTTACTGTGAAGATTTACACAGTATGCCACCAGAAATACTAGATACTCATAGAATACCATATAGATAGCCATATCTATAACATCATATGTGTACATGGATTTTCCCCAACAGAGCTACAGATAGCATACATGAACATAGATTTTAAGATTATAATAGCAAAGACAATGTGATATAAATATTAGTTCAGGGCAAATTCATTGATGTGGAGGCAGTTCAAAGAGATCCTTGATTTATCACAAGTCAGAGAGACTTGAGTGTCTTCCAACACTGAATGGAGTTGTGACTGTTTAAAAATAAGCTCATGGAAGTGGTGGTGTGGCTCAAGTGGTAGAGAGCTAACCTTGACCTGAAGAGCTGAGGGACAGCGTCCAGGCCCAGAGTTCAAGCCCCGTGTCCAGCAACAATAACAACTATATATATATATATATATATATATATATATATATATATATATATATATATATATATAATTTGCTTGGTTTTGGCCTCTCTAAAATATGTGTAGAAATGTAATCTTTGATACAACAGTTTGGGGACGTGTGAAATTTGAGAAGTGATTGGATCAGAAAGTCTCTATCTCCATTAATTATGAGCGTTCTTCTAAAGGCTTGATGGGGAAATGTGTCCCCTTTGCCCCGTGTGTCCCTTCTACTCTGTGAAGACGTAGTATTCTCTTCCTCTGGACGATGGACCAACACCAGTCTTTCTGAGGAGCACAGATGGGGCTCTCTCCGGGTTTATAGTTACAGAACTGGGAGAAGTTAAACTCTGTTCCTTATACATTATTTTGTTAAAGTCCCACAAAGGGACTAAAACCTATTCTTTCATACACTAACCAGAGGACATGGTTCTACTGTGAGGTGTTAACTAACTTCAACAGGTGTAATGGAATCCCAGCCTAGAATAAAACACTTGAAGGGAATGTATGTACAATTGCTATAAAATCAACCTAAATTCACTGGTAATCAAAGTCAGGTATCTTTTGTGACAGTTAATGAATCATTTCCATAGAATTAAGTACACATCTTGTATACTTTTCCTGTTAATATTCCTCAGAGTTGCTGCATTATGAAAAAGATCATACCAAATTGTAAACTTACCCTCATTGTTGGAGACCAAAAATGCTGTTATAGCATTGAAAGTGAAAGTTTACTATACTCAAGTAATAGAATCTTATACACATCTTAGGTATAATATTTATTATATTTATTTATTTATTCATTCATTCATTTACTTATTTATACTAGAGAGTGAACTCAGGGCCTCATACTTGCTAGAAAAGTACTATACCACTTGAATCACAGCTCCAGCCCCTTTGACTTTTTGGCTTGTTTTTCAGAAAAACTCTCATGATAACTCTTGTCAGGTTGCCACAGTCCTCTTATCTCTGGCTTCTGAGTGGGTGGATTACAGGTGTGTACAGACCATGTTGGCCTCTTAAACTGAGCAAAAATAATAAGAGTTTCAGCTACTTTATGAAGCCAATCTGTGATTATTTTCCCAATTCTTAATTTAATAGTTAAAATAGCCCTTCTTAGACAGATGAAAACACTCAGTTTGACTTGCTCCGAGTTTAGAACAGATATGGTAGGAAGGGATACACAGTTTCTGTGACTTCCGCTTTTGAGTAACATTCTAATCCAAGAGCAGTACTCAAGGCAATACTTATGGCATTTTCAGATAAGTGTCATGGTGAAATACTTGAAGGAAGCCAAATACAGCACGCTCCTTTAGTTTGGCCTCTGTGTAAGTTGAATGGGTCTGTGAAAGATGACAAAGTACACACATTTGCAGTCCAATTGTGACTAATCATTTATGAGTATTATTACTGAACGCATCAGCCTGTCTCCTTGCACACAGATGGCTGTTGAATATCATTTAAAGCAATTAGATATTTCCTGCTATTTAATATCAACATGAACTCTTCTTGCCTTCTCCGTCCTAGAGATATTGATCATTCTATTTCATGGAACAGCACATCGATCACATTAGATCCAATGAGAAGAATTATATCAAATGTTCCTTCGGCACAGGAATCACAGAAGAGAGATAAACATGCCAAATGTCCCAGGTCCCAATAAGCTAGCAGAATTTGTAGGTGTCTAAAATCCCAGAACACTAAAAGTCATCTCTTCAAAGATAATGGGCCTGTTGCTACACATGACACTCTGAACCACAAAGAAAGGATGCCCAAGGCTTAGTATATTTTCTTAGGATTTGGAATCCACACATCACACTATGTATGCTACTCTGGCCCTTCTACTACATCATCCACCAACTTACCAGAAGTTATAGGTGTATGGTACAGGAGAAAGTTTTACAGCAAATCCAGACATCCACACCAGCATCTCTTGTATGCTAACCTTATCATCAAGCAAAGTCAAGGATACCCAAAGTGTCTGTGGTTAAATTAGGGTGCTTTATGTGTTATCCATTTTACTATGGAAGAGAGAATTTCCCAAGATCACAGACCTACTAGAAGAGGGAGATTTAGCCATAAACTTAAGTGTTTGAATCCTGATTCTAGGCTAAAGGTGCAATACAGGGTATAATGAATGTGAGAAAGAAAACTGATGATAACACAAGGAAAAGAAGAGTCATCCACTAGATTTAAAGTTTAGAAAATACATGAGTCATTAGAACATACGAGGTAGATTTGAAACATAGAATATATACTGATGTTTTGGAAGCGTAAGGGGAGGTACAGAAATGGAGGGACAAAGGATAACAAATGCAGCAGTGGTCTTCACTGGACACTTTGTGGAAAATGAACTATATAACTTATGGGTGGGATGAGAGGAGAAAACTGGGAGAGAGCAAGGGAAGAGGTGACATTGTCCAAAAAGAAATATACTCTTTACCTGACTTTTGTAACTGTAACTCCTCTGTGCATCACCTTTATAATAACAGCACAAAAATAAAAGAAATAATAAAATAGAAAATATAAGCCTCAGCTAAAAATAGCTGAAAAGGTATTTGTAATCTCTTCTCAAGTGTCATGACATTTATCAGTGTTATGTAACAATGATGTGTCAGAAAAGATGTCATTATCCCAGAAAAAAGTTGATTACTGTTGTTGGAGGCATAAAAAGGAATCTGAAGGTAACCTTAGACAAGAGAAACAAAGGAGCTAGACTCTGACTTGAAGCAAGGTAATAAGGTGGTGCCATGGAATAAAACTGAAACTTTCAAGCAAAAGTGGAAATATAAATTGTTCCGTTTGTCTCCTATTATATAATCTCTTGTAACAGGGTGGTTCATTCATTCTGTTTCATTTCGATTTTCCTTCTATTATATGTGAGACTGTGATATCAGTGGTCTCCTTTTGTTCCTTCTAGGTGATCTCAAGCTCTGTTTGAGAGAGTTTATTTAAAATCAAGATGGGAGAACCAGAGTATACACAAATGGAAGTAGAATGGATAGGCCAGATTTCTTTTTCGCAGTGCTGACAGTTAAATATACTTTTATTTGTTGCAATCCTGAAAGATAGGATTCTGAGAATGTCTGCTCAAGATTAAGAAGTGCATTTTGTAGAATAACCTCCCAAATCTGGACACTTGGCCTAATCAAGATAAAAGGGAACTTCTCTTTGAATCAAGTCTCTGAGGCAGTAGACTAAATGGTAATTCCAGGATAGATCCAAAGCCAATAAAATCACAAAGAAAAGAAGGAATCAATTGCATATTACTTCTTAATTAAAAATATTCAAAAGAATCTGAGATTGGAAACTCTAATAAATCTCTTTTAAAATAGATATAACAAAGGCCTGTCTATGTGTCATGCATTGTACTTGGGATGAGAAGAGATAGCTCATTTGCATTGTACTCAAGAAAATTATAAGACAGCATATAAGTCAGAATAAAATTCATGATTACCACAGAACAAAATGAGGTATAATAGCATGTTATGGAAATGCAGATGTAGATTGTATCATCTGTTGAAGACATCTGTTATTTTTTGCCTGCCCAGTTTCTGTTTCCTCTTCTGGTAATTGCACTCTGATTTCCTCTTGGAAACACATACCTCTTGCAATCTCAAGACACTTGTGTTGAATTCTCTTATCCAAGCTCTTGGGTGGGCCTGTAATCTAACTTGGGTCAGTGAGAATTCATGAGATCTTTAAAGAAACAAAGAGGATCTCTCTCTTTTCTTTCCCTTCCTCCCTCCCTCCTTCCCTTTCTTCCTCCCTTTCTCTCTCTCTCTCTCTCTCTCTCTCTCTCTCTCTCTCTCTCTCTCTCTCTCTCTCTCTCTCTCTCTCTCTCTCTCTCTCTCTCTCTCTCTCTCTCTCTTCCCTTTCAGCCCTCTTTTTATCCTTTTTGTTTTTGCATCCCTTTTTGCTCTTGTTTCTGTGAACAAAGTTCTTAGTGCCATGGGAACTCCTGACGGACATTTTCCCACCATATAGAACAGCCGCCCTACATACTGGGTTCTCCAGGGGAGAAGTGAGGAAATACTTGGAGAGAGAACACAACTGTTCCTTGGTCCCCTTGGCCCCAGACCTGATGGAAGCTCAATTTCATTCTGAAATTTCCAGGTAAAACATTATATGAAGAGATTTTTTATTTATCTTCCTTCCACTCCACCCTTTTGTGTTTGTTTTGGGTTTATGTGTAACATTTTAGTAAAAAAGAATGATGATCACACATGATTCAAACAAGAAAAGCAGTGTCTTCAATGCACCTTGCCTGTCACAGCTGGCTAAGAAAGAAATGATGAAAACAATAAAATCATCTGGGTCTTATGCCTACCAACTGGCCAGTGCTCCAGGGAGGACACCCCTGAGCATCAGCAGCTGCCCTGTGCTGCTGTTCTTTCTGTTATTTGGCTAGCACTGCAGAATATATAGGCGTGAGGCTTATATATAGGTGTGAGACAGTCAATAGGAAACAGAGGTGAGCTATCCTGCTCATCACAGCGGACACCACAGTCATGGGAGAAAGTCAGTTCAAATTAGCAAAGCTGCTCAGTCTGCAGCTGACCAGAATGGGATAGGTGAACTCAGGCTGACTCATACATTTCTGAGAAAGAATAGGGTTTTAAACCACTAATTTCCAAAGTGTTTTGTTACGTGGCAAGAGCTGACAGATGCATGTACAAATCGTTCTTAAATTTATTCAGAGACATATTGAGGACTTTTTCTGGCTCTGGCACTGGGGTCTTTTCCAACTCATTGCTGCCTTGCTTCTCTTCTGAATACTATAGTCATGATTTCAAAACAAAAACCAGGGCAGAACATGCTCTTGCTGCAGTGTGGAGGATCCAGGATTCGCAATCCTTCTCAACAGAGAAGGATTCAAATCCTTTTCCTAACCTCATCAGCAGCGTCAGCCGTGCTTAGCGTATTAAACAGTTCTGAGTTGCACAATTCAGCTGACCAGATCAGGGACAAGCTTCCCAGTCATAAATATTTTGTCCAAAGAGTTCATCAGTCAGGGGGAGATTTTCTACCTGTTTCAGAAATACAAGAAGACATTTCCACTGAAAACCACAGATATATCCTGTGTACACATTTTCTTACTCTTGGTCAACTCTGAGACCAAATTAGACAATATGAATTTGTTTATAACTGGGAAATGTTGGCTAAATGGAAGGAATGAAAGGGAATTAAACATTTTGGAAAAATATATACTAAAGTAACATTTTGGAGTGCTTTTAGCGTGTTAGAAATAGTACATATATGGTCTGTTTAATCATCTCAAAACATCATGAAGTATGTTATCATGTATATATTGCTGCATATTTGCTGCATATATCACTATATTTATATATGTATATATTATTCATATATATATATATATAATACTAAAGATTCAGTGTGATGGCAGTTAAATGTTGTGTTAGTTGGTATTCACCAATAAATCCTCAGGCCTAACTCTAAAAGTGAGTAGTAGCTGATAGATAGATAGATAGATAGATAGATAGATAGATAGATAGATAGATAGATAGATAATAGGGAAGATAGGTTAGAGGTGATAAAATGACAATAGATAGATGAGAAAACCTATGAGAATTGGCTGTCATGATTACAGAAGAGTGGGAAATTCTAAGAAAACTTGTCAGATCTAGATATCTCTTAACCTATTCAAGTTGACATTACAATTGTCCATTTCAAATATCACGTAAAATAAGCTGCTTAGTGGTCAGTGAAGCAGAGATTTGAACTGTAGCTCCTCAAATTGCCTCGCTGTACAAAAAATCCAAAATTAAGGTTGATATAATTAGGACTAATAGAATAAATAACTTACACTTAAAGAGTTGTATAGCTTTTCCCAATAAAAACTTTAATGTTTTTATCACCTTGGAACCACTGACAATAATCCTTTTTCTCATCTAACTAGTAAAAATGGATTCGTTTTGTTTTTAGTTTTAAAGGGATAATCTAGTAATCTCAACCATAACTAACTTTATGTCCCCTAAGAATGCAAACTCAAATTTTATATGATTTATTTTTATTAAAAATAGAGAAGTTATTCTTCTTTATATTTTCATGATGCTGTTTTCTGCATGTCGGCTTACAACAATGTAGCATACTTCTTCCATTTCCTAAACAGATGTGACCAGAAATAAAAAGCTCCGGTGGAAGCAAGACCTTTGCTTCTTGGGCATTTATTATCTGGAACATGGTCCCAATGAGGTATGGGATGATCTCCTATCCACGCAGTTAGTCCTAATGATTCTTTTCAGGAGTTATGATGAAATATTTTTCTAGACTTTATTATGACTAAGCATTACAAAAGTGACATGAGATGTGAGAAGAAATTACAGAATCCTTTTTATTGGTGCATAGCTTCATGTTCAAGCTTGCTCATGATTGTGTTATTTTTTTTTTTCTCCTTCATGTTCTCTACACTGGGCAACTCATTGCAACATAGGACTCTACCTTTAGGTATTCTTCTCTCCACAAACAGTCTGACCTTGGATAGATTGTGTCTTACCAGTATAAAAAGTCTGTAATTAGACCTACCAAATAGTACCATCGCCAATGAGCTAAGAAATTATGGAAGACTTGGCTGACAGCAGGCAATACCTGCTCAATTTTTAAGTCTGCTTGCTTTGTTTCTTTTCATTTTCTTTCTAGGGCTAGGGGAAAGTAAAGTGGGAATAAGCTAGGTGCCCAACCTAGCCTCTTGCTAACATCAGCACGCTCAGCCACTCATTTCTCTCTGTTGCTACAGTGCCTTCATTTGCAAGGTCGGTTGTCCTGAGAATCACAAATATTACAGGTATATTCTGAGTGTCAGCAGTTGGCTGGCTCAAACTATTTGCCGAAACAAACAAACAAACAAAACCCCCACAATACTGCACCTCATTTCCAAGTGTGGCCATGCCTTCATTTCTGCCTTTGAGGCTACAAACCTTGCAGACTTTCCTGTAGAGAATCTTCACAAAGCAGATCATGGCGGCAATGGCTTTTAAATAGAACAACAAAGCAGCATGCCAGGCTGATTGCATAGCATTCGTCTTCAAAACAATTAAGCATAATACTGAATCAGAACAAACTACATTTCTGAATTTATCTACAGTGTAATGAATAACATCTGCATCTGCAGGGGAATGATTTAGAGTTTTCTGTGAAGCACAACACGATTGTGATTGGATTTTCTCTCTCTTCTTATGTAATATTTCTTTATTATTCGCTAAGCCTTTCTTTTTTAGAGTCATGCCAGCATGGGTAGGAATCTTTACCATCCTACAGCGTAAGTACTTTACTTCATAATAAGGCAACTCTGGGAACAAAGGGAGCAAATGGTTGCCTGATAGTTTCCCAGGGGAAGGGGAATTGGGGATGTGAGGTGTGGGAAATAGGATTGTGAATGGGGACTTTCCCCTCTTGTCACGCTGTACTGAACACTGGAATTGTTAGTGAGAGGTGCCCCACAATGATAACCGATGCTTTCCTCTCCATCTACGTAACCAAAAAGAGTGTCCACTGAGCTTTTCTTCACTACTTTCAGTGACCATACATGCATGCTCTCTGAAACCTGAACTCCCAGTATGAAGACAAATGAGTGCTCATTGGAACCAGAATGCAAGCAGGATTGGAAAGAAACAAATTTGGGCTCTTTAGAGTCCATTTCATCCAGGAGCCTAACTGTTACCGAATGACTTGATAATGTATCTGAAAGATATATAAGTGATTCCATTTTTCATAGTAGTTGAAGACATGTAAATTTATATTAAATTAGATGTGGCCTTGCATTATGGCTTCATACCTGTGATCTCAGATACACAGGAAATAGAGATCAGGAGGTTTCCTTCAGATACAGTTAGGGGAAATCGTTTCCCAGACCTCCTCTCAATCAACAATCTGGGTGTGGTTGGTCTCAGCTTCAACTGTGCCTGAGCCAGAGGGGGGAAAATAACAAATAAAACCTTCACAAATATTAATAAAAATAACCCTAAAGGAAAGGCCAAACATGTGTAGAGTACACGTCTACCAAGAACAAGGCTATGACTGCAACCTCAATACTCCAGAGAGAGAGAGAGAGAGAGAGACAGACAGACAGACAGACAGACAGACAGACAGAGATAGAGAGAGACAGAGACAGAAACAGAGAGACAGAGACAAAAAGAAGAGAGAGGATAGAAAGTAAGGAGTGACAAAGACGAAAGAGAAGAAAAAGGAAACAAGAGAGAAAGACTAAAGAAAGAAAGAAATTAAAAATCAGATTTTATGAATCTAGACAGAGAGTTCAGCTCAGTGGTAGATACTTCCCTGTCATATGAGAGTCAATCCTCAACATCACACACACACACACACACACACACACACACACACACACACGAAGGATAAATCCAAAAACAATACCAAAACATTCAAAGAATACTTTCTTTCAGCTCATAAATATTACTGTCTTCTGAATTTGGCTTGCTATTTGAACTATTAGAGTCACTCAGAATCTAACTGTGTATAGCACTCAACAATGTGTTTTGTAAATTATATCTTGCTTAAATTATTTCTTTCATCCCAAACTGGAAGGGAACCATTTATTTTTCTACCCATTCAGGAAGATTAAAAACAACAACAATAACTAAATAGCTCAAACTTAAGCTCTTTAAAACTTGAGATGCATAGAATGACAGAAAGGGCTGTTAAATTGCATTTGGGGTATCATTCCCAGAGTCTGTTCTTCAGGGGGACATGGGTGGATTAGGAAAGCTGCATTTCTAATAAGCTCTCAAGTGATCGCAATGGTTCTGGTCCTAGACACTTGTTAATGAACTGCTTCTATCAATACTAAAGTCTTACACTAAGGAAGAGTAGGAAAATTTCATCCCATCCCTTTTACCAGCTAAGCCATCGTGAACAAATTAATCTCTTAGGACCTCATTTTTGTCTTGTGCAAAATAAAAGTCATATTTCACTTTGAATTTGTCCTAAATGATTACCACAATGACATTTTCATTTCAAAGGCAATAATTACTTTTTTCTCTCATTTTCCTCTTCTGAAATCAGAAAAATACACATTTATGTAACAGAAAAACCAAGACAATAAAAGAAATCTCCTAATAGTCAGAAGTAGTGGCAAAAAGAAGTACGTGAAATTAGATTTATATTAAATACTGTTTCTACCTGCATTACTTTGGCCACATTAAGCACTGTCTTTAAGGAACACTTTTCCTCCGGTAACTGGGAATAATTTAGCACTTCTGTGAGCTTCAGCTAAATGGGCCTTTCCAGGTGAATGCTCCAGAGGACCTCTAGCTCGAAGAAAATTAATCTCATTACCTCTTCCTGTACCTTCTGTTTCCCCTAAAGTCTTGCTTATAGTTGGTTGTAACAGCATCATCCAGTAGTTGTTCTAGATCTCACTGGTGGCTGCTGGTTCTTCACCATCCACTATGTATTTATATATCCAACTGGCTTCTTAAAAGTTTCTCCTAAATGCTTCTCAAATGATCCATATCTCTCTATGCTGCAGTTGACCTTTTCAACATCTCTCACTGAGTCTGCAGGAGGTGAAGGTCATCTCTGATTTGGGAACAATTAGACATCCCACTCCCTCTTTGAGAGAGCTTCTTATTCTTCATCTGAAGGTTCTGGAGAAGTTGTTCCCCATTTCTGTTACATACCAGTCCACGGTTCTATTAATGAAGCATTATCACTAGTGCATCAGGGGGCAGGAAATCTACTGGACTAATTGGGAGATGACAGTGGTGGCAACAGTTGGCATATTTCCTAGTCTGGATATCTGCAGCTCTGAGACAGACCCCTCTTCATGGTCAAAACAGACAAACACTGCACTTTCTTCTTTTTTTCTTTCTTTTTAAATTCTGTCAGCTGTGGGCTTGAACTCTGGGCCTGGGCGCTGTCCCTGAGCTATTCAGCTCAAGGTGAGCATTCTACCACTTGAGCCACAGTGCCACTTCTGGTTTTCTAGTGGTTTATTGGAGATAAGAGTCTCATGGACTTTCCTGCCAGGGCTGGCTTTGAGCAGCAATCCTCACATCTCAGCCTCCTGAGTAGCTAGGATTATAGGCATGAGCCACTAGCACCCAACTTGCAATTTCTTATTTCTATGCAACGTTATTTGTATGTTTTTAATTTTTTTCTAGCAAAGCAATAAGAAAGCTGCAGGTGCCCACACACAAGGACCCAGTTCTGCTCTGATTGTGGAACAATTAACTCTGATGTTCCTCTCGAATTGTAGGCAAACCCTAGGTCATTTGATTCTAGTTTCTGTCAGCTCTCAGTCATGACAGATGAAGATGAGCAATCACATAGCTAGTCATTTTGTCTAAATATAGAGAAACTCAAGACTACATATCTAAACCTTCCTGAAATATGTTGCTGTTCGGTATCTTTTAATAAGTGAATTTCCTTAAGCCAGAAAAATCTCTCCTTTGTGTGACTGGTAAGCCTCGTTGATTGACACTAGGTAAAACTTTGTCCTAAAGAGTGGTAGCTGTTACAACCAAATGATTTTCATTGGAGTTGATTTGTGGACTGTTTTTCTTGAATTTTACAGGTGTTCCATTAAAACTTGGTAAGTTTTCTATTACAGCAATAAGAAAGCATAAGCTTTTTTCCCCTTTTTAAATTATAGCTGGACATCTACTTTGTGCAGTACAGCATGCATTTGCAGAATGGCAATAAATAAATAATTTCATAAAACAATAGCCATTCAGGGCTTTGTATTATTAGCTGCAGGTTCACGTAGCATCTCATTTCTCCTGAGGTATATTCTTCAATGGGAGACATACACTGGAAGATTAAAAAGAGATTAGTGCTTATTCAAAATAAAAAATGAGACAGAAGTCCTGAACAAGTGAGACAAGAGGAAACAAAGAGGCTATAGCTGCCCCGTATGCCCCAGCTTCCAGAGTTATCAGTCAGTTAGCGATGCTACAGGTGGTCTCCAGTGACTTGATAATATTACATCACCATTTGAAACATGGTGATTTCACATGCAAACATGTTTAGATATTTTAAAGTTCAGACTAACAATACAATCAACCAATAGCAACATGTTTTTCTTTTTAGAAACACCAATCTTTCCTTTGTGATTTGATTTCTTTCTTTCTTTTCTTTTTCTTTTTTTTTTTTGGTGGGCCTGAACTCTGAGCCTGGGCGCTGTCCCTCAGCTCTTCAGCTCAAGGCTAGCGCTCTACCACTTGAGCCACAGCGCCACTCCTGGCTTTTTCTGCTTATGTGGTGCTGAGGAATTGAACTCAGGGCCTCATGCATGCAAGGCAAGCACTCTACCACTGAGCCACCTTCCCAGCCCTGTGATTTGATTTCTAATCAAATAGGTTTGCTATTTGGTTTCTTGATTACCAGTTGGTTGATCAGTTCAATTGCTTACTAAAGTAAGTGGTCATTCTTTAAAAAAAAAAATCACCGTTGGATCTGAATAGACTATCACAAATTTTCCATACTTAGATATTACCCTTCTCTAAAACAATACTCACAAATCTTCTTAGCTCACAATCAATCTTAGCGAGAGGAATCATGTTCTGGGGTAATAAACACATGGGTGCTGCTGTTGAGCAGTAGTGTGTGGAGGACAGGTGTGATCAGGAAACTGTGCAGCAGGAAGACATAGCATAGTTCTGATATACAAGTCCATGAACATGACTCTATGCACAGAAAGGACTCCCTCTGTGTGCAAGCACAAGTGTGCATGTTGTAATTTGAAGATTCATGTGCTCTGAGATTGGAAGCACAAGATGCAATTTGCTCCAATCCAATCTTGCCAGTAAGTCCTTCATTCAAAAATAAGCTCTTGTGGACATAGGCAGAACGTAGGAAACTGATTTATTTGACATGAGAGAAGGTCTAATATGAAGCAGTGGTGCTCTGGGGCTCAGGATGGTGGTGGCACAGCTCCATTCACTACTATAATAAAAGAACTCTCTATGCTGCCATTTTGGATGTATGAGAGTGTTTACAGAAACAAACCTTTGTAGTCATTTTGTCTAGAAGTTCAGCTTAGATAGATAGACCCACGATCCACCCACATACTTTATAAACTATCAACTATCCCTTGATAACCACTTATTATGAGTGGCAGGGCAAGAAATATTGGCTCTTGTTTCAGGAAATAAAGAGGGACATCCTTTACAAAGAATATAAATTAATAATGAAATTAGTCAGAAGAGAGTTGATTTTTTATTATTAGCATATGTCAGTAATTTTAAGCGATCTTGGTGATAAAAAATACTTCCCCTCCCTGGGCCCAACCCTTTCCCAAAGTTCGATCTACTTTGTTACATGATGTCCTCTTAATACATCTTTCCCACTTTACATCACTGGAGTGAATTCTGTTATTCACAGCTAGGAACTCTGGCCCATAGGGGGAAAAATGGGTATTAATAAATCTTAGTTGTCAAGTCTGAGCATTAGGGAAAAAAGATCACATGAGCTTGTTTGGAATAATGATCATGATTACAGTTTTAGACAAGTTGTCTTTGAGGCAGTTTTGACCTATGCGGAGAAATACACACAGGGAGCCTAAGAGACAAAGTAGTGCTGTGCCGCTGTGCCGGAAATTCAGTAGGCAATTAATCATTTTTAGCAATGCTGCAATACTTTTTATTATCTTCAAATAGTTGTACAAGGGGGTTTCAATTCAACATGACCGCTTATGTGCCCGGTGCACTCAATCAGAGGCAGCCCTCCACCATCCCCCATCGATCTCTTTCCCACTCATCCCCTCAACAGCCTTGTTTCCATTTTCAAGTATGCACATTGAGTCTTCTGCCTTTATTCACCTGCCATTCCTCTTTCAGCTCAAGCATGCGACAGTTCTTTTAGCCTCCATCCCTCTCAGCTAAGACATGTTTCAACTTCCTGATATTCAATTTTGCTAAACTATCAGTTAATTGTTCAAAGGGTGACACCACAGAACCTCACTCCTGCATCTGCCATGGTCAGTCCATTGGATCATGTCATTTTCCTGCAAATGGTATGATCTCTCTCTCTCTCCCTCTCTCTCTCTCTCTCTCCCTCTCTCCCTCTCTCCCTCTCTCCCTCTCTCCCTCTCTCTCCCTCTCTCCCTCTCTCCCTCCCTCCCTCTCTCTCTCTCTCTCTCTCTCTCTCTCTCTCTCTCTCTCTCTCTCTCTCTCTCTCTCTCTCTTTCTCTCTCTCTCTCGCTTGCTTGCTCGCTCCCCCCTCCTCTCACACACACACAGTAGTCTTCTGGAGATACTAGTAATGCATGTTTGAGCCCACATTTTAAGTAGTAATAAGGCTAGGAACTGAAAAAGACAAAGATGACTGCTCCCTCCCAGTGGATTCTACTTGATACAGACAAGAGAGGCCTGAAGCGGCGCTAAGACAAGAAAGGATCTTGATCTGTCTCCTGTTAGCTTGCAGGCCAGTTCTCGGACCTAGATCTGTTGCATTCTTCCTGCTGCTCCACCTGTCTTCATAGATTTACTTGAGTTCTTAATAGCATCAAAAGAATTTTTCATGCAAAATCCAAAGATGAAACAGCAAGCATGGTCTACTCCTACAAAGCAACTTCATCTTCAATGGGGAGAGTCAGTGAGCTTAGGATGTCAGAGCTATATTCTCAACCCAGACAACATTTGTCCTCAGACATCAGGCTCAGTAGAATATCCTTTAAAAAAATTCTTTTCCCATAGTGGATTTCAGTAAAACAGGATGTAACCATTTTTCACAGACTCTTAATAGATACCTTGCTTGAAACTGCTGTTTAAGTCAAAACTACCAGTTTCCTCTCAATGAATTGGAAGGCAATGCAGTTTTAATTTTAAGTCCAATTATATTTTAAGAGATGAATGGTATGGGGCAAATCCTTGCTTGGGGCCAGCGGGGAGTGATAAATCATTCACTTACATGATCAGATTGCTGCTGAGCCTCTTGGGGCCTCTCAGGGAACAGAGAGGAACAGTTAAAACCAGCTTCCTTCGGTAAAAAATTAAATGGATTGGAAAGTCAAGGTAGATGTTGCCTGAATCAGATTATATAAGGGAGGCTGCAGTTCAATAAAATTTCCGTGGGGCTTATCACAACAAAAAGCCTTGTTTTCCTTCATGTTTCCTGTCACCCCAACTCTGGAGAGGATATCCTGCCTGCTAGAGTTGCTCAAGTGCTCTTGGTCAGAAGATCCAGCTGGATGGACCCTCCAAATCAGGACCATGCAGGGAAGGGCATGTGGTGGACATATCATTTCCAGCTCACTCCAGACATACAGCTCAGCACACTTTCACAGACAGGAAGAGCCTTCTCCCACCATGGGTTAGGACAGCTAGAATCATAAAAACGATTACTGATGGTTCTAACGACTGTAACAATGCCTGATGTCTTGGCCCATAGCATCCTAATAAAAATGAAGCCCAGGAAAAAATTAGTTGCTGTTTGTTGTTTACTATGCACCAAATTTGGGATTTAAAACTCTCAACAGCATTGTAGGATGGACATGACATCTTTTTATTAGCAAGAACCCAGAGATGTTCAAGACTGTTTTTCCCCATTGTTTCCATTTTTATTGTCAAGGTGATATATAGAATGGTTACAGTTACATAAGTAAGGTAAAGTACACTTCCTGTCAAACTTGTTATCCCTTCCCTCATTTTTCTCCTACTTCCACCCACCAATTTGTACAGATCATTTCCAATGTATTACAAGACCATTTTTAAGACCAGACCAGTCAGGGAAGTTGTCTGGATCAAACTGGATTTGGTGTTGTCAAGGACACCATATTTATACAAAAACAAACAAACTTCTTCAGAGCCATGTGGCCAACACCTATCTATTTAATCCTGGGCAGATACAACCTTCCTTTATAAAGAGTGGCAACGAGAAACTGTTCCAAAAAGATCATATGCATTCCTCTTCATTTCTCTTCTTTATATTTCCATTGCCTCAATTTCTTTGAATACATATGTAATTGACTCACATGAAGGATCTTTGTAATACTCTGATATTCCCAAATGAAGCCTTTTATTTCTCTGATTATTTCTTAGGTAGAAAAACCTGATGAGTGGAATCAGGAATTTTGCCCAGAAATGTTTGGCCCCAGACCCCATGTTTTTTTTTTTTTTTTGCCAATTTAGGTTTGTGTACTCCATCAGGAGATGTCTTATTTTATTTTTACTGAATAAAGAATAAGTATTACAGACGGAGGTGCCTTGAAACTGGGCCTGGAGAGAATAAAAAGAGAGAAAAACCAGGCAGGATGAATGAGGAAATCATTTTAAAACAATGATTAATGGGAAAGTAGTTTAACTGGCTGTACTTATAGGAATAATAGTGGGTCTTCTGGGTTTCTATGCTCATGAAATGCATTTTGCAGGCATTACTTCATTTAACGCTCTCTGAAACCCATGACATAAACTCAAAGTTTAAGGCCTCCATCCACTCATGCTGTGACCTTGCTGCACTCTGAATTGTATTTCTCTTCCCTATACAATGAATATGTGTAATTTTCACATGTTTTTAATTTTGAGAATGAATATTAAAGTACAAGACTGTTATATGTAAAAGTTCCTTAAACATACTAAGTTCTAAGTAAAGATAGCAACAGATGATAGAATACATAAGTGGTACAGGGCTTTGTGTAAGACACAGCGTTAATTCAAATCTCAGCCTTATTGTGTGGGTCAGAAGCTTCTCAAGCAAATGGCTTACATGCTTTGTCCCTCTTTAGTTAGTGAGGTCTGTTAGAAATGGCTTGTAGGAATTTCAGGTGCAGGGTTTTGGTGAGTAATCCATAGGACTGTGTGCAAGCTTTCCCAGGGAATAATGGTACCCAACCATGGGTTCCTGTGTTTCTCTCTAATTTCCTTAGGGACTACAGATTCATATGTGAGTGTTGTCTTCTAAATTCATGTGTTGGAAACTGAATTCATAATGCCACAGAGCTAAGAGATGGAGTTTCTGGTGGGAGGCGTTTGGATGATGAAGGCTGTATCCACACGACTGGATTAATGCTGTTATCCAGGAGATGGTGAAGTGGAGCAGCTTCTCTTCATTCTACAGTTCTGCCATGTGGGGACTCAGGTTTACCCGCCTCCTCCTCTTTTCCTTCATTGTTTATTCACACAGTATGAAAGGCTTCATTAGATAGATGGTGGTGACAGTAGAAGAGTAGTCTGGCTAGTTAATCTGGGGGGAGGACCCTCCCATTGTGGTCTTTCATCTTCCACCATGGCCTGGAGCCATCCTGCATTCAGGCCTGTGCTGGAGAACCCTGCGTATCACATCACCTTGGCCTTAAGTAGCAGCGAATGAATGACCCTGGACATCACCTCATGGCCCCTTGCCCCGGGAAGATTTTCACATGAACACACAGTTGATAGGACCCCAGAGGTGTGGGCCTGAATGGGCAGCCAACCAGCGGGGCTTACAGATGTTTGGAGAGCTTTTGCAGGCTCTGTGGAGCTTCTGATTGGGTCTCAGGATTGATATGGTCTGCAGGCTGTCCAGTAATCAAGAGATCCACACAGCCTTCTCTAGGAGAAACTTTATTAACCCCGAACAATGCACCCTCTGGCATTGCTCCCCTAGGGTCCCTCCATCTACAGGCAGCTCTGCATATCATTTTTAATTTAATAAATCTTGGGCCTTTTCCTTTTGTGTCCAAGATTTATTCTTTGAAACCAAGGAGACAAACGGCCTGATCCAGACCCTGCAGCTTTCAGTGATAACTCCATCCCCCACTTCCCACCCTTCCAAACTGTCATGAAGTCATGCATGTTTCTGCTTCACGGCCCCTTCTGCAGCATGAAGCGAGTTAAGACATAGTGAGCAGTTCTCCCAGTTTCCCTGGAAGTCGCTAAGAGAATCCTTACCTCATGACAGGCAAACTTTCTGGATCAACCCCATTACTCACAACCTTGAGATCCACTTCGTGCTGATCTGAACAAAGCCCAGATCCATTTGGCAAGGCATCTTCCTCTGCACTTTGTTTCCTGGGCCCAAACACTTTTTTTTTTGAGAGAATTTCCTCTTAGAGCCCTGCCGTGTTTTGATATATCTCTTTTCTATAAGTTAGTGCTAAAGAATTTCTGCATATTGGGAGTGTGGCAAACCCTTTGAGAACCAGTGTCTATCTAGTCTGTCTTCATTGGAAAGAGAACCTGTGCAGATTCCTGGGAAGGATTCCTCGATACACAGATGGAGAGAAAGGAGCAGAGAGCTCATGTTCAGGTCAGGAGAAAGGGTGGAATCCACGAGGTGACCTCCATTCCAGAGCCCCAGCTGAGGGTACTACCATGGCAGAGATGGCAAGACGTGTCCTCAGAGAGGACAACAGGGAAGGGGAAACCCAAGATGGAGCCGTGAAAGCAGCAGAGGGCACTGAAGACCAGACAAGAGTCCAAGAGTCTCGATCCCTTGGAAACGAACTGTCAGGGATTTAGGCCCTTGTGGTATGAGTGACGATGGTTCTAAAAGGGATTCACCATTGAGTAGCATGTCCTGGCAGCCAGGACCAGCGGCTGACAATAGAAGGCTGGGTGGGGAGAAGGTGTGAGACATCCATGGACATTTCAATCTTTCCAATGTAGGACAACAGTGGGTAAATATCCATTGGTATCCCCAGGTTATTTGCTCACCTGTAGCCATAGGTCAAGCTCTTCTCCTTAGTGGCCTCGGTCTGTGGTCTGTGTCACCAGAGACTGGGGTCAATGACCTTGTCTAGATGACACTTAACATGTGACTGTAACAAACGTCGCATTCTCACCTGCAGGTTCACATTTGATCCATGGAACAAGTCCAAATGCCAAATATGTGACCTCAGTCATTACGCTTTTGGCCCAGCAAGACCCCTGTGAGAGTTGTTTGCATCATTTTCTGGCCTGTCATCTTCTGTGTAAGAGTTACATGCTGAATTTATATGCTGCACTTCAAGCCTGCTTCGTGACCAAAGAAAACTCTCACAACTGTCTGATTCCATTCACTGCTGTCTCCCACACCCATATTCCACTTGCTTCTGGACCATGCCACAATTTGTTGTTGCTGTTGAGGTTCTCCTTGATGGACTGAATGATTAGCAGATACAAATAACAAAAGGGGGGGGTAATAGGAAAAAGTGGAGGAAGGAAGGAGAGAAGGAAGGAGAGAAGGAAGGAAGGAAAGAAGGAAGGAAAGAAAAGGAAGGAAGAAACGAAGGAAGGAAGGGAGGGAGGGAGGGATAGAAGGAGGAGGGAGAGAGGGAGGGAGGGAAGAGGGATGAAGGAAACAAGGAGACACATTTAGCATTTTCTAAACTGTTGAAACTGTGGAAGAGCATCGTGAGGTGGACTCTCAAAGTCAAATTTGAAAGCCAGTTTGATTGTCTTTGGAAATGAGAGACAGAACGGCATGGAGACTCTGAGCACTGTGTGACAGTTCCGTACTGACATGGAGTTTAAGTCAGAGGATAGACTAACGGTGCCTGAATAATTCAGGGTATATGGCCTGTTTAAAGTTTTTTATTTTTTTGTCTTCTAGATCCTGGTTCACTTTTTCCCTCAAAGAGTGAAGAGCGGCAATTGTCTTGCATTCCCAGGTGATTTGGCAACTTGGCTGAACTGCCGCTTCAGGAGGGACTGGGTTCTCTCTCAGGTGGAGAAGTGCATCTGAGCCAGACTCTGACGCCCTGTTTGAAGGTATGATTTATGTAGAGATGGAGTAATAGGCAGGGATTTTAAAATTTGATGGAGAGCTGAAGAAATTCAATAAAAAGTAGGTCTATAGAGGCAAGTTTTACCGTGTGTGAATGTTTTCATAAACACCTCTGAAAAGATAATACTATACAGGCGAGCATAATAAAAAAGGATTTTCCTTTTCATTCCTGCCAATCTGGCCCTTTCACAAACTCTCTGATGAGAAAGAAATATGGGCTTATTGGGCCTGTTCCTCTTTAGTTATCTAGTTTCCTTTCTCCACCTTTTCTAATCTTGCTCCCCCGCCTTGTAGCTTTTATTGAATTCTTTTTCTTGCAAGAGGAAAGAATTTGGCTAGAAAGGATTTTACTAGAAAAAAAAAAGCAAGTTA
This sequence comes from Dipodomys merriami, assembly GCF_024711535.1. Lineage (NCBI taxonomy): Eukaryota > Metazoa > Chordata > Mammalia > Rodentia > Heteromyidae > Dipodomys > Dipodomys merriami. The sequence goes on from NW_027205603.1 coordinate 90,476,360, forward strand.
ACCTAAATTGCTGACAATCACTCAGCACACAGATTCCTCACGAGTCACCTGCAGTTCAAGGTGCAGCATGCTGATGAGCTCAGGGATCTTAGGGCAGGCGATGGGAAGACATAGAGGACAAAAAAATTCCCTTGCGTATGTTACAGGAGGAAATTACGTCGGGCGGGGGAGGGGAGTCTTGACCTACTGCATGTGCTAGGAACACTTTGGCTTTGGAAATCAGAGTCCTGGGTGCTCAGTCAGGACTCAGCGTCTCTGCATCCCTCTGACTTCTAACCCCTTGTTTAATCCCTGCAAGTCTTCTTTCCTTCCTTTTGGAATATCAGGGCAGTTTTTCTTCCCAGGATAATATATTCCCAGGAATATAGCAAAGGACTACATGCACATCGCTGATGCCTTGGTCCTACTGGAAGACCAAATTGTTCCTGAATGTTTCTGAGCAGAGAGGACAGTGAATGCAATGGGGAGAAGGACACAGCCATTATACTCACCCTAGTGTTTGGACCAGGAACTTAATAGTGGCTATAATGGTGAAGTTGAATTATTTAATTTTCACTCTTGTATTTGTCTGAAATAGACCATTTATGAAAAGACTAGACTGAACAGCCAGCCTTGCCCTTGCTCTGGGGACTGAGTGGCCACCTTGAGTGTAAAGAGAGTAAAGAGTGTAAAGAGAACCTAAGGCTGGTTCAGGGGTTCAGGGTTCAGTTTGTCAATCGACTTGACTGGCAATACCCTTATAGGGCTGGAAGCTGGTAGGAGGGCCAGACATTACTGCAAGGATCATGAGCTTAAGGTTAGCTGAGCACCTACACCACTCAAAACAGGTATTTGTTTTTTGTCACCCAATTGGCGTGATAGTTTCAGCTGATAAATTTTCTCCACTATCAAAAGCAATACTTATGCTAGCACAATGGCAGATGAACTCTATGTTTCCAGGCAGTTTCTCAGCAGAGAGAGCTTACATTGCCACCTACATAGGAATTAAAGTGTGCTCCTATTTCTCCTTTTTTTCAGATGATCTTCTACTAAGCTTCTAAATAGGTAACTTGGTTTGGATAACACAAAGATCCTTTGTCTCATCCCTGAGTTTATATGCTCCACTTCAGCACTAGTTCCTTGCTTTTGGCATGAGGTATTGAGAGACTCTGGGAAGGAGAGGATGTCAAGGAGAAGGTTGACCCCCTTAGATCTCCTGTGTATGCTAACTGATGCCAATCCAAGCCAAACTAGACTTCCTATAGATGCAGGAACGTAGGGATACTGTCTTATTGCACATTTGCAATTCAGAAGGGGTGGTTCACACAATCAAAGAAACAGAGGTTAACTGAAGTAGTAAAGGTCTGGAGAAGATTTGCATTCCAATGAAAATCTAGAAAACATAGTTGCAATGGAGAATTCTCTGAAAGTAGGCTCTTAGCCTGATTTCCTTAAGTTAAGTTGAATTTTAAGACCCACATAACCACCTACTCTGTAACACATACACATGTATACACATGTGCATGCATGCACACACATTTCTTTGTCATGAAGTATTGAAGAAATGTTAAGTGTAATTCCCAGATCTTCATTTGGGAAGCGAAATTAGAAGGTACTATCGCACCATACAATTAAAGAAAACAAGGAGAAAAGCAAGTTCGAGACAGAACTTGAGAATTTAGTTCTTGTTTTTTTTGTTGTTGTTGTTTGTTTATTCCAATACTAGGGCTTCAACTCAAGGCACTGAGCTCTCACTTGGCTTTTTCTAGCACTTTTTCTAGCACTTTTTGGCTAGCACTCTACCAGTCAAGCCACACTTCCACTTGTAGCTTTTAGCAGGTTAGCTGGGACCAAGAGTCTGGCAGATTTGTTTGCCTTGGACTGGCTTCTAAGTGTGATCCTCAAATCTCAGCTCCCTCTCTAGCTAGGCTGACAGGTGTGAGCGATCAGCACCAGGTGATAAAGTTCCATTTTTCCATTTTTAACAAACTAAATTTGACATTCATGTTCATTTACTTCTTTTGCTTCATCTCTCTGCCCCAATACATTTTTTAACCTGACTTCAAACTCTAAATACAGTGAATCGAATCTAGGTAAGATCCTGCTCATTCCATTGTTCTATTAACACGGTTTGGCCCATACTGCTGTTATTAATGACAGGATAACCTAATTTCCATTCTCTAATTGTTTCTCCAGGGTACAAACTCTTTCCTTGCCAAGTCAATTTTCTCTGAAGTAAGGGTCTTCATCTTCCACGGAGTTCAAACAAGTGAGTAGGGAAGCAAAATACACAGTGAATAAGGTAGACACTTAGATTTTTGAAGACATTAATTTCCCTTTAATGGTTTCTAGGTCCCTTGCCAACAAATCAAAAGAGGTTTAATTTTCCTTTATGAAGTTTTCATTGAGCATAGTACAATCTACGTCTGATGTTTCTGATTATTCAGCTGATGTATTATTCAGGTCCCTTCTCATACTAGTCAAACTCACTAGAGGTTTTTCTTTATTTTATTACCAATTAGCACCTGTATCAGCTGGAAAAAAATTATATTGTTCCATTTTATCCAATAATGCTGCTCATTAGCCACTTTCAAAGAAAAGCTGCTTGAGAAAAAGATTGAAACTCCTTAGCAAATTGGTTTTTAATTCATTTTCTCTACAAATATATTTAAAACATTAAAGGTACAATAGTAAGGCCCATTTTCTACCTTCAGTGAAACTGCAATTAACAAGTATTCAAGCTTTTATAGCAGTTTACTAATCTACCCCCCCCCACCCACTTTTTATCAAGTGGAGAATGACAAGGGTTTATTTTTATATGGTGTTTAATTTGGAAATGGGGTAGACTATTGGTGCTACTTAATGGCTTAATAATTCTCAACTAGCAGTGCTTAAACCCCCATGTGGAATTACATTATCGATCCTCATTCTGTGCGCTTTCCAGATCCCAGCTTTTTATCCTGTGACTCTGTTTCCCTCACTATAGTCCTCCTCCTTACTGTACATCCTTGGAGATTTAAGTCAGGATTTAATGCAAAGCCTATTGCAAAATTCTTTTTCAGGGGTATCCGTATTCTGATTACATGCAAGGAATAGTTGACATCACTGTGTGTATGGTTGCAAGCAACAGAAAGCAACTCTGGCTGGCAAAGGCAGAAAAGAAATTCAGTGGAAGGATTTGTGGTACGTAACAGAATTACAAGGAGGCTGAGACCTTGCTATTCCAGTCATCCAGTTCTGCACGAATTTGGTTGTCACAAATGACCGTCAAAGGGAAAAGACCTCAGAAATTGTTGACTTGTGAAGTGGATGTGACTCCATCATCAGTACTTCTCCAACAATAGCCACTGTTGGCCGGTATTTCTTAAAATACCACCATGGCCTCTTACTGTGCTGGCTGTAAAGTTCCAACCTTTGTCATAGTGTCAGCTTTTTGACAATCAGAGTTGAACAGGAAGCCACCACTGGTCATGTCTGGGTGCTGTGCCCACACTGGCATTTTAAGGAATGAACATTGTATTCTTTTATGTTACCTTCTACAGTCGGAGGCACATCTTCCACCACTAAGCCTTTGGGGCAATAAATTTCAAAAAATAGCAATAATTTTCCACGCACACATAGATGCACAACACTCAAACTTGAAAGCAATAAGCCAAACTATTTTTTATTACTCACTTTGTTAGACTTTGACTTTGTCTTTTTAAAGAATTATAATATTTGCTTTCTCCATAGAGTCTAGTATACTTCACTTAATTCATTTATAACCATTTGGATGCCACCCAGCGTGAATACTTATAGATTTATAAGCACATTCTAGTTCTGGCTAAGGGGAGAAATTGGGTAACCTGTGGTTCTCTGGGACTGGTTTACTTCATTTAACACAATCCTCTCCAAGTCTTTACATTTCCTTACAAATGGTTCAATGTCATTCTTTCTGATAGATAAGTAGAATTCCATTCTGTATATGTATGTGTATGTGTGTACGTATATGTATATGTATATATACATATATATACATATATACATATATATATATATATATATCAAAGCCCAACAAAATGAGTTCCAGTAAATGTGTATTTCAAGGGAAGAGTGTCAAGAGAAGAGAGGCAGAAGAATGCTCAGGGGAAATGAGTAGAATGCAGGCAAGGATGCCTTGCCTGTGTCCAAGACTGAGAAAAGTAAGAGGAGGGGTGGATGGAAGAGCGGGCAAAGATGTTGAAGCAATGACACTAAACAGGATGCATTGTATCCCTCAAGGGCTTTGTTAAATGGCATAAGCAAGCAATCTATAACCTAAAAATTATGGGACTCTAAAAAGTGAGGGGTAGGTTGGGGTGGGAGTGGTGGGTGAGAATGTTGAAAGGGGTGACATCGATCAAGTTGCTTTGTGTTCATGAACTGCTTAGCTGAATGGCAGCTACCTAAAGAAAATAAAACATGTATTATTAGTGTTATTGATATTAAGTCTGCTGCATACTGACTCCTCAAGAAAGCGTTTTCTGGGGCTGTTTGTGGTAAGCTTCATCCGTTGTGTCCCTCACTATCCCTGCATGTGACCTCAAGACACACTAAATTCTGAGATCTCACTGTTCCACATCTCACCTTCTGCCACTGGACCATAAATCCCTTGGAAATAGGAATTCTATCTAATTTTTTCTGCTTTAATAAATACTCAATGCCTATCTCATAGTGTTCTTGAAGTAAACTGAATGTAAGGACAGGAGAAAGGATTTTAAAATTGGATTCCTTTCAGTTTTGAGAAAAGTGTCACTTGCCATATACAGTGGTAGTTCTGTTGAGGAGTTTGAAGGTAGTATTGGAAAAAGCCATGCAGTATTGCTAGTATTGACTGTTTTGAACTACACGAGTGTTGACTGGAAAATTAAAATTCTGATAGTCGTTACTCTGAGAAGGTGACAATGAATTGTGTGTGTGTGTGTGTGTGTGTGTGTGTGTGTGTTTGTATATATATATATGGGTAAGTATATAGTTTTATCTATTATCTTTCTATGTCTATCTATCGATCTATTTATCAATCTATCATCTACCTATTTATCATTTATTTATCATCTATCTACCATCTATCTAACTTATTTTCATATCTACATTGCTATATCTTTAGGAAAATTACATCCTTTTAGAAATGAAAGTTTGCTTTCATAAAAGCACATTTAAAAAGAAGTGTGTTATATAATTCATGAAGTATTTTTATGATGGTGTGTTTTGCTGCTCAAGATAGTGAGAATTAAGGCACAATATCTTCACACTGTAACCTATGTAAATATGTAGTCTGAATGATGATATTCCATTTACTGTTTCATAGAAATTTCTTGTATCTTTAGCCTTTTTTTGGAACCATCTTGTTTTCTCCATCGTCTTCCTGGCTCTGTATCTTCCTTCCCTGAAAGATTCGGGCAGTGGTGGGGGTGCAGGGTGCAGATGTGAATAAACAAAGGAGTTTACATGGGCTCTTGGCTTTCCCAGATCTCTCTCCTTCCCAGTTCCCAGCAGTGACCCCTAAGTATGCTCTGATACCATATTCTACTTTCCTTCTCCATCCCCTATGGCAGTAAAAGCTCAAAAACATTCTTCTCTATGTGACGTATTCTCATGTTCCACTTAGTGATAGACTGCTGTCTTCTGTCTACTGTTAAAACTTTTTAACCGCTTCCTACAGACAAACTGGAGGACTCCACTGGGTCAGAGTAGTTTCTTGCAGAAATTAAAATATTCTTCAAACATTCATGGTCCTCCCCTCCCATTATACAAATAATATCCTTGAAGATTTTAATGTTTTAAAATATGACCTTGAGAAGAAGACTTAAGAGCTAGCTGATGCATGCCTCTGCCATTGAAAGGGATTGGAAACTTTACTTTCTAATTTTGAGTTCCTAATTAGATGTGTCTTCAGCTCCTTGTCCTTGTTGGGACATCAAGTTGTTGTCATGAGAAAATCCACGGAGGCATGGGCAACATTGACAAGGGCCGTGACTGCTTTGTCCTGGAGGGCTGAGAGCAGCAACCAGCCTCCCATAGTACACAGATGATGTGAGTCAGAACCACTCCCGGGGGTTGTTTTGCAGAAGCCCATAGACGATGTGTGGCGGGATATTCTTCAGCTGTGGTCAGGATCAAGCACACAGCATTCTGGAAGCCAGGGATTTGGATTAGAATTGGGAGTTATCAAGCAATGGGAAAAAAAGCTGAGCCTCCTTGTGAGCCTCCTTTTGGTCTCCCCTTATGAACCATAGTAGATGTCCACATCATTCTCTGTGCTTAGACTCTTTCTGTTCCAGAGTGTTCTTTCCCACTCTTGACCCCTAGCGAGACTGACAATTAACAGTTAAAATGGAATAGTGTTCCTCTCTGGAGCAACCAAGATCTGCTGTCTGGAGGAGAAGGTTAAGTATTCGTCTCATTAATAGTTGGTGTCTTCATGTGAAGTTTCTCACTCTAAACATGATAGTAGATATTCCAGACGTGCTGCTTCTCCAAGCTACTGGGGCTCATTAAGGCCCAACACTGCCCTGCAAACACTGTTTGATCTGCATTCCTTTGCCAGGCCCACGTAATTGTGTATCTGGGTGTTGGTACGTGCTATTTCCATTAAGCAGGGCAGCAATGTCAAAAACTGCTCCACCTTATTTGATTTTTATTGGTTATCCAGCATCAGTTCTGAGGTGAAGAGGATTATAACTGTCAGTATTATCATAATAATCAAATAAAAGTCTGAGTTCTCCATTTCAACTGGGCCACTTGACATTTCTTGTGTATCTTTCTCTTCAACCTCACTTTAGGGAGGACGACTGAGCGCTTCCTATCACACATCATTCAAATCTGCTTGAATCCTTTGGGCAATGGCAGACGCAAAGGACCAAAGTCAGAGGTAAAAACATTTTATGATAATTTATTATCTAGGGTTATTTATGTAATGCTTTCATGCTCATATGAACAGAGCCATAGAACGAGAAGATGACATCTCATAACAATGTTTTATATCATCATTATTCTCTATAGTTCTACATAGATTTATAGAATATAGATAGATAAGCACCCCCAAATACAAGGCATTAGCTAATATTATCTGACTATTAGAGCAATGCATTAATAGAGATTATGCTAAGAACTATGGGGAGGAAGAGCTGTGACATCTTTAGTGTTTGTGATAAAATAACCAGGGTGTTCAGGATTGGCCCTTTCAAAGGAAATCCCTTTAAGATTAACTTTAAAAGAGAAGAAAACTGCAGAGGCAGCTAGAAGGTAGGGTGTAGCTGTCTGGGAACACACACAGCAAAGTTGAGTGGGTGAGAACCAGCATGGTGTAGAAAAATGAGTTTTTACTGCAGTCTGAAATTTATTTCCATCACTTCTTGAGATGTTCCTCTCTGGTGATCCATTTGTTGGACCCTTTGCTTGTTTATCTGGTGTGTCACAAGATTATTGAGGCTTAAATGTCAGTCCATTAGTGTGAGGCCTATGTCTTATTCAGCTGGAGCTACTATAAGCAAAATTCCAGAGATGCATTGGCCTTAAAAACAGAAATTTACTCCCATGGTATAACTCCTGTTTTCACTGTATTTGATGTTGGTATAATTTGGGGAGGGGAAGGGGAAAAACAAATTGTTTAAATAGGGATACAGGTGGGCCCATTGCAACACTGAGATGTACAAGACGCTATGTAGAAAAACCAAGTTTACAACTTTGGCGGAAAAGGTGAGGGGAGTGTAGTAGTGGAGATGGGAGGGCAGGGATGGTAGGGGAAATACAAAGGAGGAGGATACAATGCTTGATAAGAAATGTACTTATTACCTTGCTCATGTAATTGTAACCCCTCTGTACAGTATTTTCACAATAAAAAAACTTATTAAAAAACACAAAAATGTATTTCTCATGGCTCTGGAGGAGAGAAAGTCCATGATCAGAATGACAGCCGAGGGGGGAAAGTCCATGATCAGAATGGCAGCTGAGGGGGGAAAGTCCATGATCAGAATACCAGCCGAGGGGGGAAAGTCCATGATCAGAATGCCAGCCGAGGGGGGAAAGTCCATGATCAGAATGCCAGCCGATCCAGTTCCTGATGAGGAGTCACTTCCTCCTCATCAGGCAACAGTCTTCTTACTGTGTCTGAGTGGCCAGACACAGAACCTGAGCTCTGGTCTGGCCATGCCCAAGAACACTAATCTCATAGTATCTAAATATAATCAACTGCTAAAAGCTGCACCTTCAAATACTATCACTTGGAGGGTGAGAGGAGAGGGACCTAATATTCAATCTCTCTTATCATGGAATGAAAGGATTCTCATTGTATAAAAGGATAGCTCAGGCCAGTCCTCTACTCAATCTTTAATGCCCTCCACATTCCCTCCATTGTTCTGAGAAGAAATACCACTAGTAATCAGCATATCTTATGGGACCTGAAGATCGTGGCCTCCTATAAACTCTAGAACCCTCACGCCCATGCCCTTGGTCTTCCTTCCATCTCCCAGAAGCACTCATCCTCACTTCTCTGTCGGCTGAAACACCTACAGGTCACCTTCTCAGCTTTGCTCAGACTCCACCTTTTACTTAGACTTAGATGATCTCATTATCACTAAAAATGTCTCTCTAGCCTATCATTTGATGCCTCTGGGCCTGTCTGAACAGTTACTACACTTACTCATTCAAGAATCTACACCCCTGTCAGGATTACTAAGAAATATTGGTCTTCTGCCAGAAAATCTATTCCCAGAAGAAAAGCTTCTGTGTGTGTTGGTCTCTGATTTTTTCCTGAGCACCTAGGACAGGGCTGTCATAGTAACCACTCAGAACTTGTTACTGACAAACTAATAACTGCAGGGACTGGGCTATGTATCCTTAATATGATGGACAGTAAGAATTTATTCTTATTTCTGTGTCTCAAGCCCTATTCACCCATAGCAACTTACCGTAATTCCAAATATAAACTTTATATATATGAAAAATAATCAATTCAATTTAGCATATTGAACTAGGCTATGGGAAGATGAAGTGTAGCTGTCGAATTAAAAAATTAATGTAGGAGGTAAATATTGTAGAAAGACCCCCATTAGGCCCTGACTGACTACAGTATTTCATTATGTGTTAATTACCCTATGTGATTTGTGGTTGGAGACAGATGCCATGCATCATGGGATATTTAGCTATGGTGATTTTTCCATTATGCTAAGAGCTGTGGTTCAGGAGGGAGACAAGAGCAGAGCAAAGGGGATATTTTCCACAGCTGTAAGAGACACGGAGAACTCGCTCCTGGGAAGGAAGCCGGGCATTTTGGAGGACACTGATATTCTATTATGTGGCCATTTTGTGGAGACACTATGAAGCAGAGGAAGGGGTTGATTCAGAATTGGAAGGAAGCATAATGAAGGGGATTGTGCCTCTGGGGTGGAAAAGGGAACAGAGGAGATGTTAGGTCTTCCAAGGGAGGGACTGACCTCAAATACTGACTCCATTAAGTGTGTGACTGGGGCACACTTCCAGGATCTGTGGGAATGTATTCCATACAGTGTGGTGAAGCAGCAATAACACTGTGTGCAGTGTCCTTTTGTGAGAATAAAGACTAGCCTTTGCCCTCCTCTATCAGCAAAACAAGAGTTGTAATCTTTCTTTCCCAGACTAACATTTCTTATGTTGTGATTCTTTATAAAATCTCTTAATTTTTATTCTCTCATAAATTCTGCATAATTCAGGAGAAATTACAATGACACCCATCTTTCAGGTATAGAGAGAAATAGGGACTTATCTTTACTAACACAGAAAGGTTTTTGTAGGATCAGCTACAACTTACATAATCTAAGCACTCACTGGTGTTGGCTATTATTTCCACTCATGGTAGCAAGACAAATAAAATCTAGTAGTGAAAGCTATGAATTAGTGGTCACCATTTCTCCAATAGTACATAGTACATAGACACAGACACAAAAACACACATACTTAAACCTATAGATACACACACAATGCCTTCCCAGTTTACAAGAGTGTCACACAAACTGGTCGTTTAAGGGATGGACACCAATTGCAGTTGCGTCTCTGGCCACTGGTATGGAAAGCTTTCAAGAAAAATGGAATTTGAAAAATGATGAATGATAGAATTAAGACAGTAAACTTGATGGTCTCTACTGAATTACCAGACATTTTTTTCCAACCTGAGAATTTCCCTGCTGGTTAGCAATGCACATTTTGTGGTGTGTTAATCTATGACTTGAGTTGAACAAGCAAGGTGTGATCTTTGGAAGCTTATATTTTTTGAGCCCCGAAGGCTACCGATATGAAACTAATTCTTTTTTATTGGTGTTGGATGAATTTACTCAATAGGTATTGGAGATTTTTTAAAAACAATCTGGCAACATTTTTATTAGCTGACACAATTAATTTTTCAGATAATGATTTATAATAGTAAAGTACACAAAAATTTCCCATAGTGATCTCAGGACATAAGCATATATTTTGCATTCCTTTAAAAAATAGACTTACAACATTCAAGTATCACACTAAGATAATATGTAGACATTTAAAATATTAAAGCATTCTACTGCTATTAGGAAAAGTACATTGATAGCAAGTAGAATAAAATTAGACTATTACATTGGAGATTATCTATCTACCTACCTACCTATCTATCTATCTATCTATCTATCTATCTATCTATCTATCTATCTATCTATCTATCTATCTATCTCTATTTAAATCTCAAGCCTTTAAAACTATTCAATGTGGGAAATGAGCTTTGGTAGAAGTTTACCAGGCAGTTGTTGAGTGTAAAAATATATAATTTTTCTTATTTTAAACTTCTATAAGAAGGACAAGTGCTGTTTACAAAAGGAAAATAACTTATTTTGAAATAAGTCATCACTGCACAATGGGAAATAAGATACATCTGGTTTTTCCCCTCCTAGAGTTGAGGACAGTCTCTGTTTCACTTCGTTGGCCTTTGAAAATCTTGTGTTATCAACCCCAGACCATGTCACCAGACTTGGGACACTTGATTCTATTATGGAAGCAAACGCTCAGCTTGTCACTCTCCAATGCTTGCATGAAAAAGAAACGAGTTTTTCACATCTGTCTTGTTCTTCAATAATTCTATTTCAAATTATAGTGATTTGTCAAAAACTCTTTAGAGTTCTAGTTGTGGATCTATAAGTTCCATGACCTGTCTCCTTTGAAAAGGGCTGATATAATTAGAAAGGTTCCATTATCAATCATTCAACTAATGGCCTTTAATCTCTCTGTGTCTTGGTCTCATGGTCTCTGTCTGTCTGTCTGTCTGTCTGTCTGTCTGTCTGTCTGTCTGTCTGTCTCTCTCTCTCTCTCTCTCACACACACATACACACACACAAATTACTCTGAATATTTTAAACAAAAGATCAGACTAATTGTACCTCCTCTTGGCTTCAATGCTGTTATTGTTACTAATGGAATTTTAAATCTTCCCTTAGAAGGAAGTTTCCTGGGGAGATTCCTTTGCAACTGCCAATTAAGGAGAAGCTAATTTTTTTTTTTGCACTCTATGAAATTAGCAATAGATTGTAACAAATGTAGTTCAAAGTAGCCCATTTGGAACACAGCAATTTTCTCTGACATTTGATAGAGTCCATAGTTTCTTTTTCTTTTTTTAATTTCTCATCTCAGGACTAGTGTGTTGCAAAGTGCTAGGTAATGTTAAGGTGGTCTGTCTGGAAGAGAGCCATTTCCCTACCCCTTACCGCAGCAGGCCATGTCTGCAGGAAATGAAGTTATTAGCAAAACTGATTTTTCCTATTTATTTTTATTTTCTTTCTTCCTTACAGAAATAGGTGATGTGTGCAGGAAATGGATTTATTAGCAAGAGTAATTTTTTTATGTTTATTCTTTTCACAGGCTAAACAAGATGTGAGTGCGTTCTTCACCTCCTCTAGCCCCCCTCCCCCATCTCAGGGGATGACTATGCAGAGAATTTCAGACTGTTCTGCCCATTTTCCTTTCTGGAAATTTCCATCTAGATAGTTCCTCACTCAACTCAACCCATCTTCTAGGACCCACTGGGAATCCTCAGTTCACTTTCTTAGATGGTAATACACACACACACACACACACACACACACACACACACACACACACACACACACACACACACACAGAGCCCTATATACCTCCTTAGATGATTTTCTCAGTGTTTATGGTTCCCATAGCTGTCTCCATTTTCTTTGAAGGACTGATCACCTTACAGTATTCAACTCTCTGCAAATGTATCAAGTCTGTTTAAGCATCCAACTATATGTGAATCCCTAAGACAACTGCTCAGCTGTCTGTCATGTAATAGGGACTGTCTATCTTCCTAAGGCGCCAAGACCACACCCCTGACGCCAGCCAGAGTCTGGTGTCCAGCCACTGGCTGCCTGGACATGAATGGCTTGGACCTCAGAGCGCTGGTTCGGTGTTTGGGCAGTGTGGTCAGAGATCGCAGGTCTTTGTGTCGCCTTCGAAGGCATCTTGGAGCTTGCTGGTGTGAGCAGGGCCGCACTTCTACGCTTGTAAACAGGGTCTCATCTGCGCGGTAGGCGGGAAGACATGGGCCATCTCCCTGTGGTAACTGCTGTCTGGGCCTCCCTGTGGTACCCCAGGCCCATCCAGTGACCTGCTCCGGTCTCCCAAGTGCACCTTGGGGTGCTGTGTCTGTTACTAAGACCGCCCTGAAGAAATGTGCTTAATGTACTATGTGATTTTGTTTTTGTTTTAGTTTTATACCTCTATGGTATATCCCCTGTAGTCACTGTATTTGATTTTGGTACCCTGGTATTGTATGTACATTTATTTAAATTAGGGAAGGGAAGGGGAACAACAGAATGGTTGTTAGACCATTTGCTAGACTATTCTACTTTAACTATGACCCCAAATACTTAGCTTGCTCTTTTTCAGGTAGGATATCACTTTTGCTTTGAGTCTTCATCCTTATACTGGTGTCTCCAACAGATCTAAGATTACAGAGATGAGCCACCATGTCCAACTTGTTAACTAACTTGGAGAATCTCACTAACATTTTTACCAGGCTGGCTTCTTTCCATGTCCTCTTAATCTCCACCTCTATAGTATGTGTGATTAGAGGCATGAGCCTTGGAGAATATTGTAAGGAAGGAAAGAGGGCATTTCCTTTTCTCAAAGGATGAGTGAGTGTTTTAAGAACAGAGGCTGTATACACAAGTGACTCAAGTATGGTATACTCAGGGGTAAGACTCCTTGGTGTATCCCCTTCAACCAATTACAGCCTATTCATTAAAATGAATGTGGGGAAGCTGGGACATGTGGTACATCAGTGCAGGTAGGAAAGGGCAGTATGTGGATGGAGAGAGGAAGGGTTGGCCAATGCAATCATAACCCTCAATGTACACACGTGAAAATGAAACTTGCAAATGTGAGGAAATGGACAGGAAAGGGAACTTCAGTATTGCTGGGGAGGAACGATGGAAGGATGACATTGCTCAGGATGTGTTGTACACATAAATTGGCATGTTGAATTGAAATCCTTTATATAACCAGTTAAAGATAAAAAGTAAATTGAAATATAAAGGTAATAAATTAATCAAAAAGACAGAAAGGAAAGCCATATTTCATTCTTCCTTGATTTTCTTCAAATATCCTTACTCTAGATATTCATCAACTATTAATAAAGAGGTCCAGAAACCATGGGGACATAAACCCTGAGGCCAGGTGCTGTGATTTAGCCATTTGAATGCAAACAGCACACTTGCTGCTATGCTCATCTGAGTCCAAACCAATAGAATCTCTTCTGTGAGATTTCCTTTTTTGGTCTTTCTGAAGGTGCCATTAGGTCTCAGGAAATAAAGGGCTGTGCCACAAGTAGCCATTCAGTCGGGTACTGAGTGCATCACGTTAGACCAGAACAATTCTCTGCTAGAAGTAACATCTCTTATTAAGGAAGGACATCATCTTCCTGAGAAATTTGAATCCAGCTTTATCCCTTGGGTGCAGAGGAGCCTTCACCTGAGATGTACATTTTAACAGTTTATTAATGCCGTCGGCTTCTGACAGGTTGAGCATCTTACTTTTGTTACTTGAGACGGATGCTGTTTTTGACAGTGTTAGTTATAACATTCCCCCCCATCCCCCAGCCCCCATCACATTGAAGGCTAGGTCAGCTTCACAGCATAGACAGTGAGAGTTTCATTCATGTCTTCTCACCTTTCTTAGTGAGGGGCCTTCTATTTTCATTCACAAGACAGCTGAGTCCTCATTGAAAAGTTTCTGGATTCATGCATCTCTGCACACATCCCCAAAGGCAAGGCTGGTGGCTTCCTTTGCAAGAAGTCACTGACTTTGAGACATTCAATCCCTCAGCTCCGTGGGTCCCCCCTCTCTATGTGAGGATAACTGTGCTTGATTCACCCTGGATTCCCGAGATGCTCAGGAATCTTAAGAATTCTCAGGATTCCGCTTGACTCATACATATACTAGATATTGCAAATAAGGGAAACCATGGGACCTATGTTTCTTTGGGCCTGGCTTACTTCACTTAATATAATTTTTTCCAAGTTTTTCCATTTCCTAACAAATGGGGCAATGTCATTCTTTCTGATGGAGGCATAGAATTCCATTGTGTATATATTGGTTCCATATCTTAGCTATGGTAAATAATGCTGCAATAAACATAGTTGTGCTGGTAGCTTTAGTGTGGTCTTGTTTGTAAACATTTGGGTAAATGCCCAAAAGTGGGATTGCTGGGTCATAGGGGAATGAGTCAAGTGGAAAAGGTCAGATAATGTGATGTTAGGAAAATGAACCCTTAGATATGTATTTTAATGTTTTTTTTTCTTTCATGCACTTGTTTCTAACACATTTATAAGATTATTTTTTTGTTGCTTTGTATGTCCCTCCCCCACAGTATAACCCCTGCTTTCACTATATTTGATGTCAGTATAACTTGTGGAGGAGATGGGGAAAAACAAGTCATTTAAGGATACAGGTGGACCTGTTGCAACAATGAGAAGTACAAGTTGTCATGTCAAAAACGAGCTTTACAACGTCGGTGGGGGGGGGGAAGGATTGTGATGGGGGGGAGGGGGGAGGCTGGGAAGGGAGGTGAAGGGTAAACAAAGGAGGAGGCTGCAATGCTTGGTAAGAAATGTATGCATTATCCTGCCCATGTAATTGTAACCCCTCTGTACAGTATGTTCACAAATAAAATAAAATAAAATAAAAGAATTCTCAGGATTCTACCTCCTTTCCCTTCCTTAGGAAGGCCGCCTTCCTACAATGGCATTTCACACAGAGTTCCTGTTCAAGGTGTTACCTGCTGCCTCAACGTTAACCCCCGAACCCCGATGTTGAGGTAGACATCAGAAACCCCTCCTTTCATTCTGATATTAATTTTTAAACATACTTTATCCAACTAGATCTACCTTCTACATTAGACTATATTTTCCTATTCAAGAAAGAGTTCTCAGTTCATTAAATGTACATTTCCTTATAACCTGAGTTTTCAAAATTTTTTATCTGAACACGATACAGGGAGTTGGTATGAGCAATTATTCTAGACCTTAATTTAAAAGCTGGGGTTTTCCTAATTGAATTGGCAAGACCACCTTACATATAAATCCTTCACAAATGTAGTCGTATAGGTAGCAGTTAATGAGTTGCTAACAAGTATATCTAGGTCAATGTATCACAAGTCAAAAGTAAAATATCCAAATTCAGACTTGAATACCACTGAGCTATTTCTATTCCTGTATTTCCTATACACATTATTTGCATAAAAATCCCTATCTTCCAAAATAGACATATCAGTGTGTCTTTGGATTTCTCCCTCTGTCACAAATAACATCCCTGGGGCAGCCAAATTAGAACTATGTTTGAAAATCTCTTAAAATCCACTTCTTTCCTATCTTCTTTGTGGCTGCAGCCTCAGCCTGGTTCTCATTATCGATGTCAAGAAAGGTTGCAAAGCTGTGGTCTTTCCTCTTATCCAAAATAAATGCACTATTCATTGATTAGGAATTAGAATGAATTAACTGAAATAATCTTTGGAATTCCAAATCTAAGCAACTTTTCAGATTGCCCATTGAGTGTCTGGATAAAGCTCAACCCCTAAACCATTGAAGTCACTCATCTGATCTTAAAGTGCATCTGAATCCTCCCAGCCTATAACCTCCTCCCAATGTTCCCTTCCCAACTCCACTCCCTTTCTCCCCCCCACGCCCAGGTTTTGAGTGATCACAGGCTTCTCAATCTCCCTGAACTGACTTTCTTCTGAAAAGAATTTCCACTTTAATTACAACTGCTATTCACTCAGTGCCTACTTTGTGAAAACATTCTGCTCCCATCAGGAAACTGTGAATCACTTTGTTAAGATTTAAGTACTTTCATTCAAAGCTCCATAAGAACAGATGATTTTTTAGAGTCCTGTATCTGGCCCTGGCTTGTAATATTTGTAAAGTAACAACTTTATTTTCTTAACCCTCTGTATTTCCAGCTTCTTGAAAACATCTCAGGAAATTAAATATCTGTGTAGGGACAGAATAAATCAAGAGACTGTATGGTTTTCATTTGTTTCTGTACATCATTTTATATCCTGAAACTTGGCACAGTCAATGTTGCTGTAGTTGGTGTTGGTAAAGAATAAAGATATTATTATTGGTGGTGTTGATATTGTTGATGTGCTGTGCTCAAACCCTCGCACTGGTGAATGCTGTTCTGCTGAACTGCATGTCCATCTCCTCATTATTCCTATTATTTATAGCACCTTAATATTATTTATAGTACTTGTGGTCCAAGTACTATGCTAGCATCTATTTATTGAGAAACTTTTGTGTGAGTTTCACTCTTAGGAATCTGAGGATAATAATTCAATTATTATAATAGAATGCAAAAAATGTGCTATACATAGATATAAATAAGATGGAAAATAGACTGAAATTAAGCATTTCAGAGCTGATTTTTTAAGAGAAAATAATTACATTAAGAAAATTACTCAGAACCACACAGTTATTAAGAGATGAAATCAGGAATCCAGCTGGGAATCTTGACTGTAGTGTCTGTTCCTAACAACAGTGTCATCTTGGAGTAAGCCAACTGAAGTAACTTTTTACAAGAAGTAATATACACAAGGAGAAAAAGAAACCAATGATCAATACATAAGTAAATAATACATCTCCAGAGTAGTTAATAATTCAGAACATGGTGTTATTTGCAAGCAGATAGAGCTAAGCACAATGGTCATGAAAGCTGGGTCACAGGGGAGAGAATTGTGGAGATGAAAGTACAGAATTAGCCGATTTCCTGGCTTCACCTATCCAGTGGAGGAACAGAAAGCTCTGGAAAGCTTTGGGCTCTCATGAATGTGAAAGGTTAAGAAATTGTAAGTCTGATTGTTCCCATCACCATGAAGAGGACAGGGAGTCTAGAAACAGGTCAAAGTATGGGGTCAGGAACCTTGCAATTGTGGGTAGGCCTGCATCCTAGAATTATAGGATAAAGTCTGTGTAGTGCAGCATTAGGAAATTTCATTACTCTGTGAACACTATACTCACAGGAACCTATATGGCACAGTGTCAGTAGGCAATATGAACTTATAGGACCACTATTGTGAGCACAGTCTGTTCTTGAGTTACCCTGTGTGATAAGACTAATGCTTGTGCTTGTATTCTATCAATATTCTAACAATAGCAGTTTTAAAGAAGGCCACCAAGTAACCTAACTCGCATGCATAAGCCCTTGGGATATTGCATGGAGAATAGATTGCAGAGTGGAGACTGTCACCTGTGAGAGTTATTTAGACCTCATCCTAGAGCACCAACATTGCAATCACGGTATTCTGAATTACAAGAAATAGCAGGAGAGAGACAGAGAGAGAGAGAAAGAGAGAGAGAGAGACAGAGAGACAGAGACAGAGACAGAGAGACAGATGACACTTGTTCTGTGTATCATAACTTTCAGAGGTGAGGCAATAAGTGATTCAGTATTTTCACCAGGAGAAATTTCAATCAATGTCCTATTATGTAACCCGAATAGGGATTTCAACCTCAATCTGTCTGGATCCTAAGTGTCTGCCTTTGATATGCTGACAGTTTGGGGACAAAACTATGTCAAAGGCTTAGAAGACATCGGGGCTACTTTGGCTAATGAGATATCCGGTAATAGAAACCAGAGGTTCAGAGTAAAGCAAAAAGAATAAAACACCAAGAATCTGCATCATTCAGGTAATCTACAATGAAGGAAATACGGTTCATAAGGACAGTGAGCAGACATGGGCTTTGGTTGCGACTTGCCCAGTGCTTTCCTGGGCCTGATTCATGGGTGACAGAATGCCCCCGGGGTCAAACACTGTTAGGATTTCACCTCCACAAGAAGCATGTATAGGTTGAAACATTGTATCTGGAAGAAAACACAAAGTAAAATATCAAAGGAAGAGAAAGTGGTATAAGCCAGCAGGACAAAAGAGGGGCTTTAGGATTGTTTTTGAAATGAAGATAATGGGCTCAGAAGGTTATCAGGGAATTCAGTGTTGAACTTAAGCTAGCCTAAAACCAGATTCTAGTCTAGAACTGAAATGTGCAACAGCAAGTGGAGGCTTTATCTCAAATTTGCAGGTTCAACTGGCATGAAAGTGAGGGTACAGGGAATTTCAAGGCTTCTCCTCTTTCATGCTTATTATCTGAACTTCTGAGATATATGCACATTGATTAGTCTTATTATTTGGAAAAGGAGCTTGAAGATGAAGGAAATTATACACTCTAGGGCCTGGGAGTGTAGCCTAGCATGTGTGAAGCCCTGGGTTCAATTCTTCAGTATCACAGGAACAAAAATTAATAATAAGACATTGTACATTTTAACTAAAGTTGTCCCTGTAGACTTGACCCCTTACCTTTTGAACTTAGCAGTCTGTGTTGCTAATGCTCTAGAAAAATGAATTCCTTGTGATGGAAATTCAAAGAAGCAAAAGCCTTCCTGTAACACTGAGGTCACAGACAAAGGCAAGTCCTACTAAACACTTTCAGTACACGTAGAGAGTTTATCTTTATCATGGACAGCTTTTGGACTGAAAATTGCAAGGCTGATGCTTTGTTTTGATTTGTTTGCTCTCTTTCTGCAAGATTGGCTCAGGTTCCTGTTCTACCTGCAGAAGTTGATTGGGTCATTTGGGTTAAGAATGCTCAGGAAGATGTGAAATACCAGGAATAAACCACAAGCTTCCTTGATTTCTAAGTCACACTGGACTGATCTCGCATACAGTTTGGTGTTAACTTTGCTTCATATTCTTAGCAAGTATGGTCACTTTCTGTCCATTAGCCTTGATTTGATTATCAGTAAAATAAGACAGAAGATGGCTTACTTTCCTTTAAATGATGACTAATTCCCCTTTAAGACGGGAATTCTTTCACATCACAAACATCGCTAATTTAGAGTCCAATGATTTCAGGAGACAAGATAGAGAATAGTAAAACGTACTTAAAAAAAACATCTGCAACTATAATTAAAAGCATCAAACATCTGCAGCCACAATACTTAATCTCCTCATCTCTGCGATCAAAATCCTCTCCTATTATATTTCGGAACATTTGCTCACCCATTCAGTTCCAAGTCTGGCTGAGTAGAACCACAGGTGATTAATGTTCAAACCATATCCAGTCACTTTCCTTAATGCATCCATCTCCTATGGAAAGACTTTAACTTGAATTATTATGATATCATCACCGTTGGGCCTCTGAATCACCTGCAGCTCTTCAATTTTCCCTCCACACTTTTATCAAAATAATAACTTTAAGTGACTATCCCATATTATCTCAGGTCTCTGGAAATTCCTTTATTGAATTCATAGTTGTCTTAGGAAGAATTTGGAATGCCCTTCTTTGATTTGGGAAGTCTATAATTACTTGCATAGTTTATATCAACTAAATAACCACTGAACAATAGTTTCTCCCTTTCTCTCTTTCATACAGACATTTCCAGGACAAAGAGGTAATTTTACATTTTCTGAAAATAGTATATTGACTAAAAACTATATCTTCTGAATTTCTGTTTTCTCGCTGAGGAGATGCTTTGTCCCTTCTATTACTAGTCCTTGCATTTTTTATTGAGATGCTCTGCAACTATTTTCTGTTTGGAATGACTACCTTTCTCAAGCCTCTATTTCCAAATGCAGGCAAGCTGCTTGTATCTTGATGACATTTTAGGGCTGTGACACTTTTCTTCTGCTACGAAGTCACACCAGATTCCTATGACTATTCATGTACTAATTACTTAAGAATAATCTTCCTGATTTAAAAAATGGTTTATTCATCTTGGGAGCCTATCTACTAGAAATGTGTGTTTTTGCAGATAGTCGGTACCTAAGAAATGTGTGTTCTTGCAGATAGTAGGTACCTAAAAGTATTTCAAATAAAGAAATACTACTTTCATGATCTTTCATCAGGAAAGATGCCTAAAATATATTCAAGAAATACTAGTTTTTTTTTTTTAAATTTCAGTGTTTACAAGACACTGTGAAAAGTAATGCATTGCAATTTTTTCTTCTTTTAAAATGTCTAAATCTGGCAAATATTCATTCCAGGTACGTGTGAATGGATGAGACAGAAGATGCTGTTTGAATCTTTGCATCTTAGGAAGGTGACGTAATGATCTGTCCATTTTTGGTATCACAGTGAATAGGAGATAGCAACATTTCTGCCTGAGGAGATAAGGAACTTAGTGATGAAACATAAAATGGTAATAATATTTATGATACTGGCATATAATTTAATAAATATAAGTTCTCACACTATCAGCTCTGCCATCACTATTTGTACGAGAACAATCATTTAGCTAGGTAGGGTAGTTCAAAGGCTGAGATCAGAAGATTCCATGTTTGATGCCTGTGCAAAATTGTTTAACATACCCCATCTCACCCAACAGAAAGTGAGTACAGTGCTGTGTAACTGTCTTCTTAACTATGTGGCAACCATACATAGAAAACTTGTAGTCCAAAGAATGCAAGACTGTATTCAAGGCATAACTAAAGCAGAAAGGGCTGGAAGTGAGGCTTAAGTTTTTGAGCACCTGCCTCTGAAGCATATGGCCCTTGGTCTAAACAGCAGTATCTCCAAAAAAAGAATGGGGCTGATCATCTTAACACCTGAAGTATAAAAATACCTGACTATGAAAATCGTTGCCAGGAATTTATTTAAATTCTCTCACATTTCCATTATACCTTCTAAATTATTTTTAAAGCATGAAGCCAATCAATGTCAACAGAATAAGAGCTAATTATTCTTATTATCTGACTTTGCATAGATTAAAAATGTTGTGATTGCTCATGAACTTAAAACAGGGTCCATTTCAATCTGTTGGATTCCAAGATGGCTGGAAAATAACTACAGGGAAAACTGACTCAAGGCAAACATACAGATACGAAGTATGGACATTGATGACAAACTTTTCTCTTGCTCTTAATTAATTCTAGAGCTTCAGGAAAAGCACTTTGTCTTTTAATGAAAAAAAATCCCACTGCTATTTTTTATGGGTACAGTCTTGGTCATTGAATGACTGAGTGGAAGAGGTAGATTGAAGGAGATTCCTAGGGAAATTTCTTTTAAGATATCAATTTTGAGTGAGTTCCTGATGATGCTAAACCTTCAATGGGGATTTATAGTTGTTGTTTTTTAAAGTAACCAAAACAGGTATGGATTATGTCCCCATGAGACTGAATATAAAAGACTAATAATATTTGTTGATTTCATCAGCTTTAGTTCATCTGGGCCCCAGATAAAAAGTCTGCTAGCAGTACCTTGCTGGCAATGGCCAAAATTCACTGTGATCTTGGCAAAACGAAGAAGGAAAAAAAATCCATTTCATTGCAAACACCACAGCGTTATCAGAATTACTGGTCTGATTTTCTGTGCTATCAATATGTTTCATTAACTATGAAACAGTTGAGGTTTGAAGATGTCTTCATTAGAATGAGTCAAGGTGCTAATATACCAAAACCCAGATTGAAGGGTTTTTTTTTGTGAGCCCCAGGGGACAAGGTAGTATTTGCATGGGGCTTTACTTTGGCAAGGTGCCAACCCACACTAGTGCAAAGGCTCTGCTAGCATTTCTTTTTGAAACCATATTTTTCTGCGTTGACTATCTGGCAGTTTTGGATTGCCGCAGGCTGATAATTGGCAACTGAGCTGTTAGACCAGATGGCATTTATTTATTTATTTGATAAAGGAAAGGGAGGAGAAAAGCACGATGTAAATTGGAAAGTCCATTTTTAGTTATAGAATAGAAAAATAAAGGAAAAAAGAAATTGATTTTAAGCAGTTCCAGATGTTAGTGCATGTGTTTCTTTTTCTTTTCTTTTCTTTTTTTTCTTTTCATTTGCGAAAGCACATCTAAAGGGAGGACACCATTAAAAGCAGAAATTGAACAGGAAAAGAAAAGGAAATATAAAAGAACCCACAGAATCATGTTCAGTTCGTTTACTTGTTAAAAGTCTTAATTTATAGTGAATAAGTATTTTTTGTGAAAGGAGAGAGAAAAAGAAAATCACAATTTACATATGAATAATTACCTTTCTACTGTTTATACATGAAGCAAACAGAACTGCTTCAGCTGCTAGAAGTTCTGCAGTGTTGTATCTTAATCACCAACCCTCTCCAGCCCACCTTGCCTGTTCCAGGAGCCATCTGTGAGGCTCTATTGTGTTCTGCTTTCTTCAGCTGTTTCCTTTTGTCCAAAGCAGGACTTTAATTAGCATCCATTAATACAGTGCCAAGTGCATCTTCCACCAGCCTTTTATATCACTATAGATAGAGAAGAAATTAGGATTCCTGTAATGAATTGTGTCTTTCCCTGGAGCTGTATGCCAAGATTCTGAACATCTTAAATCTTAGGGCAGGAATCTTTTCATTGAGCATGTAATGTTTTGGTGTGTGATATTCTAAGACATAGGTACACTTCTTACAGTCATCAGGGGTAGGGCAGGTATTTGTTAATTTGGGACTCTTGTCACACATATGTATCTGTATATGTGCATACACACACAGATATCCACCAATATACACATATATATGTGTGTGTGTGCTTGTCAAATTACATATTCATATATCTGAAGTTCCTGTCTTAGTATATCTGAATTTCCTGCCATTTTCCATAAGATCCATGCCACCCAAAGACCTCAACTGGTCCTTGAAAGACTCATATTACTAGTTTTGCTTTAAGGAACAAGACCAGCTTAACTTTGCAAGCCTTCATTTGGAGGCTGTGCAGAGTACTTTCCCATGTTGCAACTCTGAGGGGTTATTTCTCTTTCTGTTAGGAAAGAAACATATATGCTATTATATTTCAAACAATGACATACAAGAATTTGTGTAAATTCAGTAGAAAGATAAAATTATTTCTCTTCTGATAAGGACATTTGGGCTAAATAGTACAGCAAGTCCAACTGTAGAATGAGAAGGAGGTGTAGATATTGATTATATATAACATAAAATTTAGTAGCGCTGTAACAGGCACATAGAGGCTGTTTTGTTGATGCGTTGAATGACTGCTCACTTGGGCCTGCAGATAGCTGAAGGGTAACTAAAAGCAAGACAATAGCCTGGCATCCTGCTTTCCACTTTCATTTCTCTCTTTGTTAAAAACACTCTTTTCTTTAGTAGCTTTAAGAAGTGGTACAAAGGAGTTGCCATTTAACAACACATTTTATGAATACAATGCATTTTGATCAATGTCACCCCTTTCAATATTCTAAACCATCCTTCCCACCCCTCTCCTTCCCTCACTTTTATCCAAAAGATCACAAACCAATTTATAGTAAAGCCCCCAGAACAACCATGTTCATTGAAGCACTAACATAACCAAGGTATAGAATCAGTCCAGATGCTCCCTGAATGGATGAAGGAATCAAGAAAAAAATATTATATATATGTATGTGATATATATATATATATATATATATATAAACTACATATTATATGTGTGTGATTTTACTCATCCACATCCATTAGAAAGAATGATTTGTAACATTAGTGAAGACATGAAAAGACTTGAAAAAATGATGGTAAATGAAATAAGTCAGGCCCAAAGAGAAAGATTGCATGTTTTCTCATATAGGCTAACTATTCCTTATGAATGTATAAGTAAATTCATTGAGTGATATGCAAGTGTATATAAATATATTAACCAAAATATGGGAGATTTGAGAGAGAACTCATACATGTCTTAGAAAAGCAAGTACAAATTTCAACAAATGAACACCAGGAAGAAGGTACTTTGAAAGGAGTGGGGTGGGGTCCAAGGGAAAGGAGTAGACTACAAATAAAGAGAAGAGGAGGAGGAAAATGCAGTCAAAAGTCCAACGTATACTCTGCCATATACTTTTTGAGTCAGACTGGTGCAAAGTGAAAGTACTTAAGTCAATTACGTAAGAGGTGTTCATATATAACTGTTAATACAAGTTTGACTAGTTCTAAATTTACCTTATATCTCCTTTGTGTCATGGTGGAAGACATGTAGAGGAGAGTATTTTCAATACAATTGAAGAGGAAGAATTTCTCTACCCAAAGGCCATCAGCCACCAGCTTTTACACTGTCCTATTCTGGACTACTTTTTGGCATCTAGATATATCTAGTCAGTGTCTTAAAGGAAAATTAGTCACTGTCCTATCTAACTCATTTTTGTGCATGTAACTTCTTTTTTTTTTTGAGTCTTTATTGCCCAGTTCATTAAGTTCCTGCCTTATATTATCTCCTGAGATAATGCTCAAATGGATCAAAGTTTGACCCAAACTAATTAACTGCACATGCTATTTCCTTACTCCACTGTATTCTTCTCTATAATTCTGGAGCTATTGTCAACATCCCAAAGACAGATTTTAGGTGGTTAGACACTGATTTCTTCCAGATGGGACCACATTAAATGAATTTCTTTTCCGAGCTACTGTGTGTGTGTGTGTGTGTGTGTGTGTGTGTGTGTGTGTGTGTGTGTGTGTGTGTGTGTGTGTGTGTGTGTGTGTGTGTGTGTGTGTGGTGTGAGAGCGAGCTTGAGAGGTAAAGATAGATAGTCTTTAACTAAAAATAATTAAGACTGATCAAAGCCTAAAGCATTTGAGTTGAAGTCAACATCTAGATAAAAAGTCAGGAGAAACAAATAAAGCATAATGATAAATGCAAATGTATTCAAATTTCCAGATTCAAATTGCCAGAGCTTTAAAACTAGGTACACACTGTGCACCTGAACTTCAGTTTCTTACCTAAAAGATGTTGGAAATGAACTTTCCTTTAGAGCATCGGCACAAGGATGTGCAGGAGTTCTGGTGAAGTGACTGACACAGTGTCTTGGCACTCTCAACTCAGCCCAGCTACTGATCACTCATTCCTTTCTTCCTTCCTCCATCTCTCATATATGAGTTTTTTTCAAGTATCAGGCAGTTCTAAAATCTCTACCCTCATGGGACTTCTATGTGTAGTAGGAAAGATACAAAATAAACAAAATTTCTTCTACCCTCGTTAGTACTTTGGTTGAAATGATAGAGGTTTTTGTTGATCTCTTTGCTGTTTATAAACAAAGCAAAAGTATTCCACCAACTTTATTATGCTGAGTACTCACCTCTCGTGAGCTCTCGTGCTTGAATAGCACAACTCAAAGGCAGCTAAAAATCCCTTTGTTTCACAGGGTTCATTGGAAGAATAAGTGAAACAATCTGAAGGATGTCACAAAGAAAGGTTTGAAGTATACAGGGAAAATGGGAGCTTTCAGTGTGTGCAGGTTTTAGTGAGAACATTGCTATAGGCAGAATCCTTAAATTCTCCTAAATTTTATATATTGAAACCATAACCCCAAATGTGATGGTATTAAGAGATGGGCTTTTGGTAGTTTATGAGGTTATAAAGGTGGAGACCCCATTAATAGGATAAGCATTCTTATGAAAGAGCCCTCCAGAGCATCCTTATAGTCTCTCATCCAGGGAGCACATGGCAGGAAGATGATGTCTGGGAACTAGGAAGTCAATCCTTATTTGACAGAATGCTCATCTTAATGAGGAATCATGAAAAGTTTACAAGATATAGGACTAACTTTCTCCATATCCCAAACTGATTTCTATGTTCTGGAACACCTACAAGTTTACAAAGACTGTTGCTAAATAGTTGTACAACGGACTTTCCATTTAACAAAGAAGTTGATGAATACAATATACCTTGATTAATGTCACCCTGTTCAACATTTTTACCTATCAGTCTCCTATCTACCCCTTCCTTCACTCTTCTTAATGTTGTAGGATATATATTGGATTCTTGACTGCATCGCCCCTCACCTTTTCTCTTTATTTGTTATCTATTCCTTTCCTCTTGACTCCATTCTATTTGCTGTGTCCACATCCTGGTGCTGATTTTGTTGAACTTTTACTTTGCCTTTCTTAGGAATTACACTGTGTGAGTTTCCCTTGAATCTAATACTTTTCTGTTCATTAATACACTTGCACATCACTCAAGGAATTTATTCTTTATCAGGTATATTTAGCTTCTACTTATAAGGGAAAACATGCAACCTTCCTCTATCTGGCCTGACTTACTTCACTTACCAGAATTGTCCCCAATTCTTTCCATTTCTTTACAAAAAGTACAAAATCATTCTTTCTAATTGATAAGTACAATTCCATTGCATATATAGACCACATTTTCTTCATCCATTCTTCCATCGAGAGGCCTCTGGGATGATTTCATACTTTGGCTATGGTAAACAGTACTGCAATAAACATGGTTGTGCTGCTGGCTTTAGTAAAGTAAGAGAAGGTACATTTTAAAGCAATGGACTTCACATACTTAGATATTACCCCCATCAAATAACTTTTCTGTTGACTTTTTAATTTTTTTCTTTTAATATTTTGTATTCTGGGAAATAACGATATTAGAGGAGTCTTGGTTCAGGTTTACTATCAATCTGCATACAGAAGCAAAGAAGCTGGAGTAATGACACTTGTTGTGTGCCCACGTGGTGTGTGGTACTTGATTTCCTCATAGTTCAGAAGACATCTATGTTACTAGGTTGTCATAGGCTGAGCATAATATTGTCCATGTTCGTTCTCAGCATTTCCTACCATAAGGAAAATACAAATCTAAACAACATTGAGATTCTAGTGCATACCAGTAAGAATGGCCTTCATTAATGGAGGTTTGCAAGGATGTGCAGGACTGGCACCTTAATACATTGTTAGTGGGAATGTGTGTTAGTGCAACCACTATGGAAGGCATCAAAATTTAACACGGAGTTACCTTGTTATCCAGTTATATCACCTAATATCACTCTCGGGCATTTATCCCAAATACTGAATGTCAGGACACTACACAGGCACCTTCGTTACCCATGTGTATCACAGCACAGTTTGCAATAGCCACATTGTAGAAACTGTTCAGCTGCCCACAACGGTTGAATAAAAAACTAAAAGATGGATGGAAAAGTGACTTTGATATAACCATTAGGAAAAATGCAGTGTTGCCATTTTCAGGGAAATGGATGTACATGGAAAATACCATTCTGAGTGCAGTAGATCAAACCTAAAAAATAAAATATGCATTTTTTATGTGGAGAGAAAGTTACACTTAGAGGCATATGCTCACATACATGATTTAATTGAATATAGTATTACAGAAATGAAACTACATGGAGTATGCCTTTTGAACAATTAACAGTTTAACAAACAAAATATATATCAGAGAGGAGAAACTGGGGCAGAGTAGTGGGACTGAAACTGGAGCAGTCCAGTGAGACCCCAGGTATGGATGGATGAAAAAAGGAACAAGAATAGTTAATGTACATACATGAAAAAGGCAGTAGGAAATATGGAATTAGTCTATTGGTAGGAGTCAGACAGGATTGGGAGAAATGATGGGAGGAGTGACTGAACAGAAAGCTCTGGACACTTAGATGGTCATGTTAAATTTTTACCCTATTGTAAAACTTTTTGAAATTCAAAAAATTATCTAAATATACTAAAGTAGAATAAAATAAAACTATTCTAAATACAATATCTACAGGAAAATCTATGGTGTAGGAATTTGAAGAGCAGGTACTGTGTTTACTGAAAAATATGTTAGTTGATTTTTATTATTTAATATCTTTTTAGTTCAAGATTGGAAAAGTTTATGCTAAGACTAAAAGAATGAAAATGCAAATGAAACACAGGATAAATCCATAAAGGCATATAGTGCATCATTAGCTACACAGGAATTCACTAGAATAAAGAGAAACCTTAGCAAACCTAGTGAAGCTAGCCAATAAGAAGACAGGCTTATGTAATGAGAAAATGCAGCAAACTGCTAACAGAATACATTTGAAGACAGGGGCTTAACTAGAAAAATGAAAATAATACAATCTGGTTAATTAGAGTACATTACAGATGAGGCTAAAAATAGTCAAGTCTCACACTGACTTAAGGGCATGTGGTCCTTGAAGGAGGAAACATCTCACGATCATCTGCAAATGAAAATAAACCATGCTCTAAAGAAGTTATGAAAGATGAGATGTACAAGACACTACGTAAATGCCATTTTAAGATATTTTAAAGGATGACAGTACAAGCAGTCTGTGATTAAAAAAACAGTTCTATCTTAATCAAAAATTTGATTAAATATTAGCCCTGAACATTTTTTTCCTCCTTCCTTTCTTTCTTGGCCAGTCATAATTTCAAACTCAATGCTTGCTTGGCACTTTTTCACTTAAGCAGTGTCCCCAGCTTGATATTTTGCTGGGTATTTTTGGAGATGGAGTCTCTTGGATTTTTTGTTGGTGTAGTATGGCTTTGAATCACTTTCCTCCATATCTCAGCTTTTTGAGTAGCTAGAATTATACGCATCAGCTACCTTCACCAGGCTTACTTTTAATCCGTATTCTGATATTTATGATTATAGACACAGCAGCAAACCTTCCTGGATGAATTTCTACTTTAAAAGAAATGAATTTGAAACCTTTTGTTTTCAGTCATGGGGCTTGAACTTGGGACCTGGGCGCTGTCCTTGATTCAAGTGCTGATAGAGTGCTCAAAACTGGTGCTCTATCACTTTGAGTCAAGGCTCCACTTCTGGATTTCTGGTGGTTAATTTGAAATGAGTCCCATGGACTCCTGATATTTGCATTTCTTTGCCTGGCCTGACATAATGATCAATAGCATATGTGCCCATATCTGTATCTATACTATTTCTCTCTCATATATATAAATATACATATATAAATACATATGAATTTCCCCAACAACAAATCCTCAAAGAAACAACTGCCCAATAAATAAGTGGGCAAAAGACTTAAAGAGAAACTTCTCTGAAGAAGAAAGAAGGATGGCCAATAAACACATGAAGAAATACTCAACATCCCTAGCCATAAAAGAAATGCAAATCAAAACAACATTGAGATACCACCTCACTCCAGTTAGAATGGCAAAAATCAAGAACTCTAACAACAACAGATGCTGAAGGGGATGTGGACAGACGGGAACCTTACTTCATTGTTGGTGGGAATGTAAACTTGTTCAACGACTTTGGAAAGCAGTATGGAGGTTCCTCAAAAGACTTCACATAGAGCTCCCCTATGACCCAGCAATCACACTTTTGGGCATTAACCCAAATGTTTACAAACAAGACCACACTAAAGCTACCAGCACAACTATGTTTATTGCAGCACTATTTACCATAGCTAAGATATGGAACCAACCCAGATGCTCCTCAGTAGATGAATGGATCAAGAAAATGTGGTATATATACACAATGGAATTCTATGCCTCCATCAGAAAGAATGACATTTCCCCATTTGTTAGGAAATGGAAAAACTTGGAAAAAATTATATTAAGTGAAGTAAGCCAGGCCCAGAGAAACATAGGTCCCATGGTTTCCCTTATTTGCAATATCTAGTATATGTATGAGTCAAGCGGAAAAGGACAGATAATGTGATGTTAGGAAAATGAACCCTTAGATATGTATTTTAACGTTTTTTTTTCTTTCATGCATGTGTTTCTAACGCATTTATAAGATTATTTCTTTGTTGCTTTGTATGTCCCTCCCCCACAGCATAACCCCTGCTTTCACTATATTTGATGTCAGTATAACTTGTGGAGGAGATGGGGAAAAACAAGTCGTTTAAGGATACAGGTGGACCTGTTGCAACAATGAGAAGTACAAGTTGTCATGTCAAAAACGAGCTTTACAATGTCGGTGCAGGGGGGGGGGGGGAGCATTGGGGGGGAGGGGGGAGGCTGGGAAGTGATGTGAAGGGTGAACAAAGGAGGAGGCTGCAATGCTTGGTAAGAAATGTATGCATTATCCTGCCCATGTAATTGTAACCCCTCTGTACAATATGTTCACAAATAAAATAAAAGAAAATAAAAAGAAAAAAATTATTTTATTTAAGGCTGGGTAGTATTCCACTGTGTATATGTAGTACATCTTCTTTACACATTCTTCAACTGCTATTTCAGTTGTTTCCATTTCTTTGCTATTCTGCATAGAACTGTAACCAATGTAGTAGGACAGGTGTGTCTTGGACATATTGATTTGGATAAATAGCTAGTAATGAATTGATGGATAATTCAGCAATTCTGTTTTTAAGTTTTGGAGGAATTCAATAGTTTTCTATAATGGCTTTGCAAATTCTCACTCCTACTGGTAGCATACCATGATTCCTTTTTCCACATCCTCACCAGCACTTGTTTTATAACAGTCCTTTTTCCTTACATGACTTGATATATCACTAAGATTTTGATTTACATTTGTCCAATGTATACCTATTTCTTTTTTATACTTCTATTTAGTTTTTTTTTTTAACCAGCTTCAAATCCTCCTTCCTCTGACAACAAGAGTACTCCTTGTAATTGTTACCAAGCATGGGTAAAGCTTTGGAAAGAAGTGTATGGAAATCTTGAAGACATGGAGGGTTATTTTTCAGTAAAGAGCTTAGCTGCTTACTTGTGTTTATTCCTAAAGCTGCTTGGACTCTCTGGGAAGTAGGTTTTTTTTTTTTTGCCAGTAGTTGGGGAATGAGGCACTGGGTGGACATATTTTCTACTGGCTTACACATGTGCGGTCTGGAAAAGTGTTCTTTTGGCAACAGCATCATCCTATTTTTTTATTTTAAAAATAAACTGTTAAACTGTTAAATAAACTTAAACTGTTTCATTTTTGTTTTTCTTTCAAATTTTTTATTGTGATTAAATGGTTACATAATTTCCCAAATTTCACAGTATTATGGGATAGTGATGCTCAGTTAATGTCACAAACACATTCTAACTTTCCTGGAGCAAATCTGGTCAAATCACTACTAAATAACCCCATGCTGCTGATCACATGTATGGTATATATGTGCACACTGGAGGGGAACCAGGAAGAGGACACAGAACTAGAGGGAATCAGGGAAAAACATATAACAGTGGGACCCATCAGCTGCGCTGGACATTGACCAAAATGAACTAAGCAACTCAATGTCAGTAATAGGAAGAAGGGAACAAGTGGGAAAGAGGGAACAGCTGATGCTATGCAAAACAAAAGAAATGTACATATCACCCAATGTGGAAAAAATAACTGTAGTGAAAGCTCATAGAACTCATAAATGTTATCCTATTTCTTATAGGGAACACCTTCTTCATTTCTAATAAAAAAATTTATTTTTAACTTAACTCCCTCCAATCAAGAAAAAAACTAAAATGTGATTGATTTTTGTACAGTGGCTTGGCCCAGGTATTCACATCATTGAACAAGCCTGAGCCTACCACCAAAATCCAGTGGGTGTTATGCAAATGTATACAAATATATGAACTACAATATGGAAGATTCAAGGGAGAACTCAAACAGTGTAATTCTGTAGAAAGGCAGGAAGCATGTACTTGGCAGAGGTAGGGGGGGTCAAGGGGAAAGGGGTTGATGAATGAAGAAGAGAAAGGCAGGAGGGAGAAGACTGCAGTCAAGAATTCAATGCATGTCCTTCAAAGTTAAGAAAAGTGAAGGAAGTGGTGGGTTGGGATCAAGAGGCACTGTTCTCATAAACTGCTTTCTTACATGGCAATTCCTTAGTACACCAAAGATGATGATGATGATGATGATGAAGATGATGATGATGATGATGATGATGATGATGAAGATGATGATGATGATGATGATGATGATGATGATGATGGTGATAGTGGTGGTGATGATGATGATGATGATGATGATGATGATGATGATGATGATGACAATATTAGTAATGGTAATAAAAATAGAAATAAAAATATCTTTGTTACTAATTTTTTGCAGGGGTGCTTTTATAGGCAAGACTTTTGATCAAGGGAAAAAATAAATATAGGACCCACTTAAATCCATCTAAATAAGTGAGAATTGTAGCCCTGACAGGCAGAAAAAAATGTACAAAAATTTCAGAGTAGGACCAGACAAATTGTGTCTTGATAAGTGGATATAAACCAGTGCAAAGCCCCCAGTACATTGACTTAATTACTAAATTAGTCTAAATCAATGCCAAGAGGACCTGAGATGTAAGACTGCTTTTAGTGGACGTGGCCTCTGACAACGTTTCTGTATTCCTCTATGTGATGAAAACACAGCTCTTGGCATGTCTGATAGTCAGGTCCCTGTGGAAATTGTTGTTTGAAGTCTGACCATAATTGTCTTGATAACTAAGTAATGACAAACTTGCCTTGCAGAGAACATGTCTCCTTGTTTTTTTTGCCCAGGATCACATCTAATCCTAACATGATATATCTACATCATAGTCGATTCAGTTTCCAAATTTAACATGCCTTAACCTGATCCCTGGCCTCTTCTCCATTCTTCTCCATTCCATATCATCAGGATCTCAGAGCAAACATCATTTACTAATGGATTGGACTCTTTCTGTACATTCGTTGTGTTTCCTTTCTCCTCTGTCCCAGAATCTGAGAGATTCTCTCCACCTGTATAATTCAGAATATAGGGCCAGGAGAACCTGACCAACTCAGATCTTTTCCCCTCTGACAGCAGTCTTCCTTTCTTGATTTTCCGTATGGACCAAACTTGGTGTGGACGCCTCACAGGTCAGCTTCATGTCCTTCCCAGGGCTTTGCCCTCACCCAGATAACCCAACAACAAACATCATTACCTCCTCCAAATGGTGACCACGTTGTCCTTTTCTTCTGAAACTCCTTTCTTATAATTAGAAACTGTCTAGCAATACTTCCTTCTCCATCTCTTTCTGAATGTCACAAATTTCCATTATTTCTTTTTGTTTTTCTCTCTGAATGTTTACTCTCCTTGTGTTCAACCTTGGGAAATGGAAATACACAGAGGAGACAAAGACTCAGGAGTGGAGGCAGAACACTGGGACATCCCCCACCTTTTTATTTTTATTTTTTTGCTATTTGACAAGTAGCATCTCATGTTGCTCTGCACATAGTAGGCCCAAATGGTAGAGACTGGTGTTAGCATCTCATATGTTTGACTCATTGTATGCCCTACAGATTGTATGAAATGATTAATGCATGAATAAAAAGTTTAACCATAGAAAATTATAGACAATTATAGACTTACTTTAGATTATGATGGAGTGAATTATAACTCATAGTGTTAATATTTTTATACTGTTTCAAAATAACTTGAGCTTACTTGACATTTTAATCACCTATATCTTAGGAGAATTTCTGCATCTTAAAATATAATTTGACATAATAGGATATCCAACAGCTTAGATTGATTTTCATTTAACATGTGAACTGAAAAATTTGATTTTTCTATCATTCCAGGCTTGAGTAATCTAAAGGAATTTTATTGTATATGTGGAAAGCATTATAACCTACTTATACTATTAGTTATTAGATTTATGGGAGTTAGTTAAGTACATGGGAACCTTAGTTTATTATAAAACTGGAAGACTGAAAAACAAAAAATGAGTACACCAAATTAATAATAAAGCTTAACATATTTGATGAGTGTTCAGTTTGAAACTTCACTTCAGAGCTTGTGACTTTTTTCTGTATTTATAAATACAAAAAAGAAGAACTGTAAATAAAATGTGAAAGCACAAGAGGAAGATAAATTTAAGTTTGCAATATTGATGTATTGCATACTAAGTCCACAGTCAGTTTTCAATCTTCTTTCTGTACCTACAATGAAGCTTTAAGAAGATCAACAATAATTACAATGGTGAACATTTAGGCTTCAGTAGAATGATGCTCCTTCCTTCCTGCCTGCCTGCCTTCCTGTTTTTCCTCCCTCCCTCCCTCCCTCCCTCCTTCCTTCTTCCCTCCCTCCCTCCTTCCTCCCTCCCTCCCTCCCTCCCTCCCTCCCTTCCTCCCTTCCTTCCTTCTTTCCTTCCTTCCTTCCTTCCTCCCTTCCTCCCTCTCTCCTCTCTTTCTTTTCTTTCTTTCTTTCTTTCTTTCTTTCTTTCTTTCTTTCTTTCTTTCTTTCTTTCTTTCTTTCTTTCTTTCTTTCTTTCTTTCTTTCTTTCTTTCTTTCTGCCAGTTTTCATTAGTAGAGTAAATTCAGTTAATATTACAACAAACCCATTGTAAGAACACTGATGACTATGATGACTATATTATTGTACAACACACATAGATAGATGATAGATAAATTATATAGAGACAGAGATAGATATGGTTTCTAATTTTATAAGAAGAAAAAGAAAACATAAAATATAGCTCATACTCTGTCTCTGCCTCTGTCTATCCCTCTATGATCTTTCCTGAAGAAAGGCTTTACAAGATGATATGGAGAAAGTACCATCTGCCATTCAAAAAGAGAGTGCTGCCCTGACACTAACTCTAACTGCACTTTGATTGTAGACTTCTGTCCTCCAGAAATATAAGAAAGTAATTCAAGTCACCCAGGTTAGGACATGCTTTAAGACACCTCGAGTTCACTAACATACTAACTCTGTTTTCCACAGCCCAATCCACTTTTTCCAAATCAGTTTAAGGAGCAGGTCCATTCAGAATCCTTGTTTGATGTGCACCCCCCACCCCTAGTTGCTTATCCATTCAGAAACCTTAATTGTTACTGCACTTCCCCCCTCCCCTTGCTTATCACTGGGAAGGACATTGTAGGAGTCCAGAGCCAGTGCGGCCATTTCCAATCATGGTTTTAGGGAGGAATATACAGGGTTCAAGATTCTTCTTCTTCCTATTCAGAGACCTTCGCAGAATCAGGATGACATGGAACCTTGACATTCTTTCTTAGTAGTCCTTTCAAAGCCCCATCTGTTACCTCATCTAAAATTAAAAGCAGAAGTTTGGGTTAAATTAGAAGATGGACAGGCAAGGGCCCTCGTTGAGCCCCACAGACAGAGTGGAGCTGGCTGTGTGTGGCTGGAGCTGTTATTTCATCAGAAAGGGAGGGGCAGATGCAGAGGCCTGCTGATAAAAACCGATTTCTTACTTCTTTATGGCTCTCATAATCTCAGGGTGCAGCCTGCTTTTATATAACAGTGCTTTACGGAACCTTGGCAAAACTTACCCGCCACAGACTGCAAATAAGATTTGTCAGAAATATGTTTATGTTTTGCAAGAATTTGTCCAAGGCCAATAAACAGGAAATTATTCACCCCCCCTTTTTTTTTCTACAAGAACCATCTTCTTTCCTGCCTGGGCTCTTGCCCTGTTTCCTTTGTTTGAAATCCCTCCCCGCATTGCTCTACCTCTGCTTTAGCTCCCACACCTCCAGGCCAACTTTATTATGGCTCCAGCTGCTTCATTCCTCTGTGGCATGAACATTCCTGGATATTATAAAGTATTGGATGTGCTTGTTCAAGTTGTAATTCCTGATGAAGACTGGGACATTTACAGTTTGTGCATTGTATTACAGCCCCTACAATAATTCATAGTATTCAAAGAAGTGACTTTGTGGTGCATTCTCAAGGGGCAAATTAATGCCTGGGACATAGGTTCAGTGACCTTCTCTCTACAGTTCTCCTCAGCAACAGAACTCAGACTACTGCTTGTTTCTCTCCATTTGCCCTGCAAAGGTATATTCCTGAGCCTCACTGTAAAAAAATAATAATAATAAAGAAGAAGAAGAACCATGGACTTCAGAGGATCTTCCATTTTCTCCTGACAAACAGGCTTGTAAGATAAGTGTTCCCATTAATGCAATGGAGAAGGCCTCACCAGCCAAGTTCACAGAGGCTAAGCGATTCGGCCAAGTTCAAAGAGGGTTATCGGTGTGGGGCTGCCTCTGACCCAGGTTCATGGAGCTTCTCTGCTGATGGATGGCCTGGTGGAATCTCAGCTGCATTGGTACTTCCTGGAGGATGCTAATTCAGTCTAAATGAACATGCTTGGGAAGGGCACTTCCCATTGGTGCTGCTGTAGCTCTTTAGTCCTTGCCACAGCCACTGATCATGTTTCCATAATGTCAGTGGCAGTACTTAATAAGAAGTATCTATGGACCCAATAGATGTCCGAGAATGAGAAGGAGGATCCTATACATAGAAAATAAAAGGCTCTGAAACATTAGCTGCAGACAGGCTCTTCACCCACATAGCTTTTCACAGCTCACAATGCAATGCTGGGTCCACATCTCATCTGTTTCTCAGTTCCTCCTTGAAATCTATGAGAAAGGTAGGGTGGAGACAACATGATTTCCATCTTACAGATGAGAAAGTGGAGGGTGGGAATGTCTCAGGAGGTTTCAGACAGCTGAGGTTTCCATAGCAAAATGTCACGCATGGCTTTTGAGAGTATTTCCATTGTGCTAGCTTGACTATTATCAAAGTGCAAGAAAAATGGATTATTATCATAAGATAAAAAGTGGGACAGGGCCATAGCTTTATCATTTTGAAAAAATAGTAATTAATTAGATCCAGCCATCACTTTTAGGAGCTCATAATTCAAACATCTAGAGCTGCATTTTCCAATCTGGTAGAGATACATAGACATTGAGTGCTAGAAAATGGGATAGTTCAAACAGAGATAATATATGGTTGAAGTTATCACTAGATTTCAAATATTTACTAAGATGAGAAGAACATAATATATTCCATTAATAATTTCTCATAAAATATTAAAAGGGCCATGTTTGAGTAGACCGAGTTGAATAAAATGTATTAGTCAAGTTTACATGTTACTTTTTAATTTTTAAAAATATGACTACAAAAATTAAAATTAATATGTTGCAGTAGGGTAGACAATATGATCTTTTCTTTACCCATCTCCAGGGTGACATCTTTGAAACCAGAGGCAGAATAACAAGAGGGAAGTTCATACATTGTCTGGACTGATGAGCCACTGCAGAGATGAGCAACTAACACGTCTGGAAGCTGGAAATGTCAGTACTTGTGGAAGAAAGAAGTCATGACAAATACAGGAACCTGTGTTTTTCTTATATCAACAAAGCATTTAATTTTATGACACCAGAACCTGGTTGCAAATGGGTATTGGTACGATGTTTTCTTTTGTTCTCTCTTTTTCTACCCAATACTTACCATGCCAAATGCATGTAATAGTAACTTTTGTCTTTATCATTATGTCCTTTGAACTATTCCATGATAAATGTACTGTTTACTAATTTTTTCTTTATTATATCTGCTGTCAAATCAATTTTAAGTCCTATAGCTTAATGAAGTACATTAAATAAAATCCTAATCGGTTCCCTATAAACTTTCCAAAGTTGCTATCATGAGATTCTAAAAGGGACATGAACAGCATTTACTGCAATCATTTTTGTTTCACAAATCAGGAAACAAGATACTGTTGAAGAACCAGAATACATGGAATCATTACAGAACGATGTTGTTTATTAATTCATTAATCATACATTCTTACTGACATGAAAATGTTCATAATGAGCATCAAATAATAAATTTAAACATTAAAACAATTTTAAAACTCAAATTTTGTACAAAGAATACGGGCAGTGATTTTAAAAGATCTTTAATTTTGACTATTATTCATTAAAATGTGATGATAAATTTATGTCTATGACATATTTGTAACTCTCTGTAAATAGGAATGGTGAATTTGTGTCACCAGTACTTTGCTGAGCTAAGCTGCTGCTATGGCTTAAGCTGGCCTTCCTAATATAGTGTGTTGGAAATCCAGTGCTTAATGCAATGTTGAGAGGTGGGTCCTTTAAATAAGGCAATTGGGCCTGGTGCTGGTGGTGCACACCTGTAACCCCAGTTACTCAGGAGTCAGAGATTTGAGGATCATGATTCAGAGCCAGCCCAGACAGGATAGGTCATGAGACTCTAATCTCCAAGTTACTACAAAAAAGCCCAAAAATGGAGCTGTAGCTCAAAATGGTAGAGCATTAAACTTGAGCCCAAAAGTTTAGGGATGATTTCCAGGCTCTGAGTTCAAAAAAAAATGAAACAGGAAAAAAATAAAATGTTAATATATCCAAGGGAAAAATGAACTAATGTTATTAAAGGAGTAGTTCACTGTGACGCAAGTGGGTATCTGAAAAAGGACGAGTTTATCTCCTTTCTTCTCTCCTGTCTACATTCCCTTTTGCTTTTTCTTCTTCATATGATAGCTTGATGCAACAAGAAGGCCCTCTAAGGTGTGAGACCTCTAGTTCTGGATTTCCTGTTCTCCAGAACTGTAACAAATAAACTTTGCTTGATGAATTAGCTATTTTCAGATAGTTTGATATAGCAGCCCAAGGTGAACTTGGAAAGCTTCATATTAACATGGAGCAATGATAGAGATAATTTGACTTGAAGCATTTGGTCAATATATAACAGACCTTGTTTTCCCCACTGTTCTCTTGATTTTATTGGTTCTCTCCTCTGTCACTCATCCCCTTTTTATATCCTTCTTGTCAATCTGCCTCATTCTTAGGAAAAGGGTTATATGACATTGAGCTTTACAATGGAAACAAAACCTCCAATAATTTTGTTATCATCTATCAAGTGACTAATTAAACAGATGCTAGAATTCAAACTTTGGAAAATACTCAGTTTTACAAATTCACAAAAAGGATATTCAGTATTGAGGTCAATAAATTCTGCTCTAAAAAAGGAAATGATGCCAGGTCCAAAGAAACATAGGTCTCATGGTTTCCCTTATTTGCAATAACTGGTATATGTCTGAGTCAAGCAGAAAAGCTCAGATAAGTTGATGTCAGGTGAAATGAACCCCAAGATAAGGACTCAAATGTTTTTTCTTTCTTGGTATTGTTTCTAACATATTTATAAGATGATTTCTTTGTTGCTTTGGTGTGTCCCTCCCCCATGGTATAACCCCTGTTTTCGCTGTATTTGATGTTGATATAATTTGTGGAGGGAAAGGGAAAAAAGAAATTGTTTAAATCAGGATACAGGTGGACCCATGGCAACAATGAGATGTACAAGACGTTATGTTGAAAAAACAAATTTTACAACTTTGGCGCAAGGGGGTGGGGACGTGGGGGGGGATGGAAAGGGATGGGAAAGGGGAAACAAAGGAGGAGGCAACAATGCTTGATAAGAAATGTACTCATTACCTTGCCCATGTAATTGTAACCCGTCTGTACGGTATTTTCACAATAAAAAAAACAGAAAAAATAAAGAAAAAGAAATGATGCCTTAAAAGATGACTTAATATTAGCAAAATTTGTTTTCAGAAAGTTCTGTTATACCATACAGTACCTTGGTGACTTCCAATTTTGTGTAAATAGGCAAATAATGTAAAAAATTATGTTTAATAAAGGAAAATGGCTGATGATATTCCTCAAATAGATCACTCAGGGATGCCAGTAGCTCAGTGTTGAATGACATAAATAAATACATACTTATGATTTGATGGCCCTAACACCTGCAGAGAGGTGGTTCAGAAGTATGTGTCCATTTGCACACATAGGTACACATCTGTTTGGAGTACTCAATCGAACATTTCCCCTTTTCCCCCAAGTAACAGCATGATCTTTCTGTATTTACATGAACTGATTCTTTTCACATACTCCACAGAGGGCTTGGTGTCAAGCCCTACTCTTCCTCTTATGTTCTTTTCTCGAGGATGCATTGCTAATTCCAGTTTTTGACAATGCTAGTTTTACATGTTTCTCATCACTCCCTAATTAACCATCCCTCTTTTCTCTACACACTTTTATCCCACATTTCTTGGTCTAAAAGATTCCATTAAGTGAGGAAATGGGTGCTTTGAAGTGACTGCAAGATGTTGGTTCTGAAAACCTATATGTTCCTCAAGATTTTCAGTCCTTTCTCTTCCCTTTGGTCACATCCTCCAGGACATCTTTCAAATTACTTTTATAGGCAATTGTTCCTCAGTTTCTGTGCTGTTAGTTTCATCATCTTAGACAGCGGGCTAGTACCTTAAATGAATCTTGATTATAGAATTTAAATTACTGCTATATAAGATCATCAATGTTGATACATGAATGACAATGACATTGGAACCCTTTCCTAGACTTCAACTTCACAGTTGAATTTTATTCATACCCATTGTTCTTTTTCCTTCCTCTGCCTTGAACTAACTTTTAGTGCTTTTCTTATTCTGCCCTTTGGTGGTGGTGGTGTTTGCACATTTATTTTCCACTAAACTTTCTGTTCCTTAGGAGGAAATCTTAGAGACAACAGCTCAGAACGGACAAACAGCAAAAGTGAAAACTCAAAGGTGCTCAGCCTAGGTGAATTGATTCCTAATTCTCAGGACAACACCAGGAACTTTCTTCGACTTTCCTAGCTCACTATCATCTCCTGCTTTACTGAGAAACAGGAAGGTTCTTATTGTTCTCATTCCCCTCTAATCCAGAGGATTTGTAGGTAATGCATCCTACTTTCTGGAACTTTCTTCCCATTCTCTTTGCCATGGAGTTCTTACTGACTGCTAACATGTAAATAATGAAAACTTCTACTTAACATTGTCTGTAGGATAATCAATCCATTGTACTTCTGCCTTAACAAACATACTTCGAGTAAACTGATAATGATATTCACCATTGGGGTTTGAGTATGTATTGACCCTGTTTGTGAAAAGTTCCTATTCCTAGGTCCGTACTACGAGAATCAGGTAAGCACATCATGTCAAGAAGTTTTACAATATAGTGTTTTCTCCCAGAGACCCTCTTTGAATTTTCTTTACATACTCCAATCACTTATTGTCTAGCTGTGACCCAAAAGAAAATTTGTTGTCTCCTAATAAAATCTTAAAAACCTCATATCAACTTGAGTTACAAGAAATTGACAAATATAATCGATGTTAGGTGTGTATAATGAATCTTTTTCATATGTTAAATGTGGAAAGCATAAGAATACTGGAAGGAAGGACTAGAAGAAACAAGAATATGGAAAGATACAAGACTCGTTTCCAACTCTTTCAGGGTTACAGTTAGTGAACTATTATGAGGTTCTTGAGTGGTAGCAAGGTTTTCATATAAGTTTACAGGCAAAAATAACTGAAGGCAGAGAACAACTGCTTGTTGGAATTTAGACAGTGAGATAACCTAGTAAAGAGCAGAAGTGTAATAAACCACAATCATGAAGACAGAAAGAAAACACAAAGATATTTTAGCATATATAGAGGATCTCAATGTAGGTCATATTATTGCCAAGAACTTCAACCAATAAAACCTGAAGAAGACAAAGATTAGAATGGAGGATAAAGTGAAATTAAAAAAAAAAAGGAGAAGAGTGGCAAGGCAAGAAGGAAGAGGAAGATAGGAGAAGAAAAGCAATCATCTCAGCAGAAAAGGCAAACTTTCCCTAAGAAGAAAGAAACTGAAAGCAGGACAAATGTTTAATGTCTCATTCCCAAATAAGACCAGGAGTCTGAGACATATATAGCACCATTGGTGGTTTGAGGCCAATTTGCATCAATTTTCTCAAGCTTGCTAAAATATTTGTGTTGTTCATTGCTATTTTTTTTAATGGCTAAGTTAATTTGTCCATTAGCAGCTGTTTCCTCTTTTTTAGGACAGGCAGCAAAAAAAAAAAAAAAAGGACAAGAAAAGAAAGCAAGTGAAAATAATCTGTTCATCCTACAACTTTGTTGGCTGTGGTTCTAAGGAGTCAAAGAAATGTGTGTGACCTTCAGCACAGTGCTATACCAGGTATTCGATGGTGCTGGGGAAGGGCATCACAAGGTCATAAGTTTAGTGCATTCACAACGTCATACTAAAGTCCTGAGTAGTGTAGCTGTGTTGCTGTCACTGGTATCTTCAGTCTTCATGCTATTCATTCTGATTACTATGTTGGATTTTATCATGGTGCCTTCATTTGAATTCC
Source organism: Dipodomys merriami (assembly GCF_024711535.1). NCBI lineage: Eukaryota > Metazoa > Chordata > Mammalia > Rodentia > Heteromyidae > Dipodomys > Dipodomys merriami. Next base: position 90,518,481 of record NW_027205603.1, read on the forward strand.
CCTGCTGATCAGTAAATCTGAGAATTTCATCCTATTATTGGCTGTTAGTAAATGCCATGGTGAAGCATCCATTTTTTCCCTATTTTTATTTGGAATATACATCTTCAGATTAAATCCCCAGTCTTACATTGCTGGATGGAAATTCTTAATTGGATGTGTTAGTTAAAAACATGTATTTTTGCCTTTTCTTTTTTTATCCCAAAACAAAAACCAAATTTACTCAGCAGACATTTTAATTGAGAAATCCTACAAATCAGGATCATCACAATTTCAGACACTCCGTTGTGAAGTGTACGTCAATAACTACACCTGGAAATTCAACAAAGCATGGAATCTTAAAAAAATAAAAATTGGTTTAGGTGTGAGTGCCTTACTAAAGAGCCATCAAGTTTCACAAGGGGAAGAGTCACATTTTAAAAATGGTTTCACTCACAGAGAAGAGCTGGCAGCAAGGAAAAGCTGGCAGGTGAGGAGCAGCCAAGACTCAGGCCCACGACGCCAGAAAGGAGCAGAAAGGAGTCCAGTGCTTGCATGCAGCTCCACTGCATTTTTTCCATTTCTTTATTATCTCTAAGTAGTTACAAAGGACTTGCCATTGAACAAAGCAGATTGTGAATACAATATATCTTGATTAATGTCACCTTTTCAACATTCTCACCCATCTTTTGCAACCCACCCCTTCCCTCACTTTTCTTAATTTTGTAGGATATACATTGAATTCATTTTCCTTTGCATTTTTTATTGTTAGAAGGGTGATATACCGAGGATGGTTGTGGTTATATGTCAGATAAAGAGCACAGTTCTTTGTGAACAATGTCACCCCTTCTCTCACTCTCTCCCAGTTTTTCCCTCCCATCCCCACCCACAAGTTGTTTAATTCATTTTCAACATGGTGTGTAATGAGTTCCCTGCTGCATTTGTCAATTCTTGACTGTATTCCCCCTATTCTCCTTTTCATTGACCAACCCATTTCCCCTTGACTCTACCTTACCCCTTTGAAGTACTTCTTCCCGGTGTTTACTTTGTTGAACTTTGATTTTGCCTTCCTAAGGAATTACGCTATTTTGATTCTCCTTTGATTCTACCATTTTTCAGTAAATGCATTTGTATACCCATTGGATAACACCCAACTCACTTACTTTCAAGTTATAAGCTAAATCTAGCTTTTACATATAAGGGAACACATGCATTCTTTCTCTCTCTGAGCTTGACTTACTTAACATAACATTTCCAGGTCTTTCCATTTCTTTACAAGCAGTACAGTGTCATTTTTTTCTAATGGATAAGTAAGATTCCATTGTGCATACATACCACATTTTCTTTACATATTGTAGATTGCCTTCTATTCTCCACCTATAACTTTAGGAGGCACCTAGAAGAGAGGACAGATAGTCTTGGTCATTTTTATTAAAGTAATAATTTATAATAGTAAAACGATTACAATGGGCCCTGTGTTATGATCATGAATTTTATTCTCCTCCGCTCTGCAGCCCAGCTTGCATGTTTTTCTGATGTTTGACTTTCAAGGAGGCAGAATCCTTTATATAGTGACCAAGTTCTGCCAACTTGAGCACTTGGCAGGGAGAAAGAAGGATGGGAGAGGGGCTTATCGCTTAACTTCCTCCCATACTCTTGGCATTGGTGCAACACATGCCTGAGGTGCTCTGCGCTCTGGCAGCCTCTTTGGCATGGGTCCAGCCTCACTGACAGTGGTTCCGGGCTCACCAGCATCCCTGCAACTCCCAGGATTCTATTCAGAACCAGTGGCATGGAGCCATGGGCAGCAACAGCACCTTGGCCTCTGCTACTGGCAGATCAGCCCTAGGTGAGGGATTCCAGGCTCAGGCAGGGGGTATTCAAGGGCTCTGGATTCATTCGCTAATCAGATTGTAGATCTTTAATTTATTCTGAAATTGAGTGAGCATGAGAGATGATGGGCAGCAACAGCACCTTGGCCTCTGCTACTGGCAGATCAGCCCTAGGTGAGGGATTCCAGGCTCAGGCAGGGGGTATTCAAGGGCTCTGGATTCATTCGCTAATCAGATTGTAGATCTTTAATTTATTCTGAAATTGAGTGAGCATGAGAGATGAACATGCTTGCTCTGATGACGCCTGCTTTGAAACAAGTAAGAAGTGAGTCAGAACAAAGGAACCATGACAACAGCGGGTGGACCTCTTTACACAGACGGCTTGTCACTGATGAATCACAGGAAGGCGTCAGGACGCAGCACATGGCCACACCGGCAGCATGGTGTTTCTCTTTCCCAGAGGCTCTTATGCAGGTCAGTTCTCACAACTTGAGTTTCAACCACAGACGAGTGTCATTTCTCAGATTTGGTTCATCCTTGAAGTGTGATTATACCCATCTCACCGCCCGGGCTGCAATGGTCACCGTGGGAAGCACAGCTCTCTCCATGGCCTGGCTGTCTGGGAGCCTCTTCCGCAGGGCTGTCCCCTCTCCCCACACTGACGTCTTGCGCATCTCCTGTCATCCACGGAGGTCCTTCTGAACCTCTGCAGCCGAGAACGCTGAGATGAGAAACGATAACGCTTCCGAAGAGCAAGTCAAAAGCTCTGGCAGGAAATCTTAACCATGGGCAAACTCAGAGTTGAGTAGAACAGGAGGGCTCTGCGTTGATCATTGAAAGAGAAGAAACCTAAAATGGTGCCGTGACTTCCCCATGGATAAATACCAAAACAGAACAGGTAAAAATGACATCTTAACCTTTGGAATAGAACAGTATATCTATTATCACTCAGTAGGTACTTATTTGGGTAATTTTAAGGTAGAAATTAGTCCAATCTTAGATGATCTCAGTTATAAATTATGTATTCCTAAAGGATAATAATAATAATCTCAAAACTTTAATGAGAGAATGAAAATGAAACATGCTCTTAAATTATTACATGATAACATTGGGTCTTCCTGATTCATTCACTTGAGGACTTCTGTTGGCATGATTCATGATTTTGTGACTTGTTCTGGAAGTGACACGGCACACAGTCACTGTGTTTTTTCACTCATATGCTATTTCTGGTGTCCATGTCAATTAAAACATGTCAATGAACAGTGGAAGATGGGTAAAATAACGACATTTGATGTTATTACTTCATTCATGGAGGACAGACCACAAGCCAGGTTCACTGCCTGAGACAGCGTGAATGTCTCCAGAGAAAGTAGCAAGTACACTAAATGCAAGAGGAACCTTGATGCTGAGCTGTCTCGTTCAAATCACATAACCTTCTATAGTGTAAGTATGGCTGCGTGTTTTGTTTTTAAAAACATAAACACACCAAAGCTTATCAGACTTCAATAAACTGCTGCAGAGGACCTGGTGCCATTAAGCCAGAATCCTGAACACAGGGGAGATTGAAAAGGACCCGAATATAAAGATCAGGATGCCAGGGATGACACTGGTGATGTTGCCATTGGTTAATCCCATCTTCTACTACAAGTCCTCTTCCCTCTCCATGCTTCAGCTGCACTGGACAGTCCTCTGGGTTTGCATAAAATGGAGCTTGATGAGCTTCCTTCTGCTTCCTTCCTGCAACTTTTATTCCCCAATTTCTTGGTTCTTGTCTCCCTGGTAGATGGATGTTGATACTTCCTCCCCCAGCACACATCCATTTCTCCTTCCTCTGCCATCTTCTGATGATACCATTTATAACCATTATTTCAAAAGCTAGAAATGTAGCCAGGCAAAAGTGGCTTGTGTTTGATAATCCTAGCCACTTTGGAAGCTGAGAGCAGAAAGAGCACCATTCAAGGCAGCCTGGGGAAAAACAAATAACTCCTGAAGACTTTTTCTCAACTGAAGGGTGGGTGCAGTTGTACCTCCACCGATCGTGCCAAAAAGTGTGGGAAACTGAGGTGGCAGGATAATGGTGCCAGGCCAGGCCTGACAAAAATGTCCACAGGATTCCATTTCCACAGGGGGAGACTGCACACAATGGTACATGCCTGTCATCCAGAGAAGACAGGAAGCCTAAAAATGGATGAATCACAAATCAGGTGGGCCCACATGGGAAGCAAATCATACGTTAAAAATAACCAGTGAACAGTCGTGCGTGTGGGAGAGGTAGGTTAGCGGTACTGCATCAGCCTAAAAGAGCAGGCCCTGAGCTCAAACCAATAGATATGCCAGCAAAGGGTGAGCCCGAGCCCATGCTTCAGACAAGACTCTTCTTCCAGTGTTCCCGCTCATAGAGCTTACTTATTATCCCCTTGTGAACCAGGATGTGCTCATACTTAACATTCAAATAGGAGCTCCTGGCATTTTGCTTTCCAACTTTCCTTTCTTTAATCATTGCTTTTACACTTAATAGAAATTATATTTTACTGGCTACTCAGTGTGAATCCTTAGAGCCTTTTAGCTTCTGTTTTCTCAGATGGCCTTTCCCTCACCTATTAGCAAACAATATGGGTTGTATTCAAAGTATGCCCAGAATTTGAGCAGTCTCTACCACCTACCACCACCTAACAGCTATGGTATACAAAAGCACCTCTCTATGTTTGGAGGCAGCCTGGATAAGCTCTCCTTAGGGATCACTGCCTCAACTGTAGACTTCACATATCCACAGTGAACACTGGTCCCAGGCATTTTAACAAATCATTATAATTTTGGTTCTACCTTAGTTTGAAGTCAATGTTTCATGTTCCTCACTTGAGACACTGCTCTAGCCCTGATTTTGCTGGTCATTCTGGAGATGGAGACTGGTGAGTTTTCTTGTCCAGGCTCTCCTAGAACCATAATCCTAAGGTAATATCTTCTTGCACAATTGAGATTATAGGACATGATCCACTAGGGCCTGGATACAATTATTGATTGGCTAATAATTAATTATGGAGCCGGGTGCTGGTGGCTCACACCTATAATCCTAGCTACTCAGGAGGCTGAGATCTGAGTATCGTGGTTCAAAGCCAGCCTGGGCAGGAAAGACTGTAAGACTCCTATCTCCAATAAACCACTAGAAAACTGGAAGTGGCGCTGTAGCTCAAGTGGTAGAGTGCTCGCCTTGAGCCGAAGAGCTGAGGGACAGTACCCAGGCCCAGAGTTCAAGCCCCATGACCAACAAAAAAAATTAATTATGGAGACATATGCTGATGTAAGGCTAAAAGGAAAACTCAAGATTAGGCAACAAGAGTTAGGAAATGGTATCGAAGTCAAATACTGAACTTGTGTATCATGGAAGCTTGTCCTGTTATGAATTCAAGCTAACCCTCTCTGTTGCAATTACTTGATTTCCCTCGGCAATGTGGAGTAAAATAATTTTAAATTGAGTGTGAGTAAGTTATATATTACATACAGTATATTTTACTTTCAGGCTGGGTCACTATGAATTAATAAATCAAAATTTCCCTTTGCAGGAAGGATACTTCCATATATCACAAAGCTACTCACTCATCTTCTGAGCTAGGCAAGCTGCTGGTATAGTTGCTGAGTAAAAGCAATGAATCTTGGAAGCAGCTGGAGGAGAGAGAAGAAAATGATGGCAGTGGCCACTAATGAGCACTTAGATGTCCCAGGAACTCATCTAAAACTTAAATACCCACAAAGGTCTCATCAGGCGTGGAGTCAGTGGCAGTCCAAAGGTTGCAAGGCTTGTGAGCATGTGAGCAAGACCATATTGCCTGCTATTCTCTGCATGGATCTACCTTTCCCCAGATCCCAGCTCTCCTGCATGAACTTGCTGATTCATTCACTCCTCCCCACAAGTAGGTCCTGTGCCTAGGACTGTAGCTATAAATACAATATGATTCCTCTCATCTAGATCTCTACCCACTGGAATGCAATACAATTTCTTCATCTATAAAATGGTGGGGAGATGTTCTGCTAATCTTACAAGGCTGGGGTCAGAGTTGAATTTACATATAAAAATATCTTTGTGGAGTGCAAATCAGTTGACTAACAGGAAACATTACTGCCATGGCTCAAATTCTTGGGCCAGACATTGAGATTTGTGTACTTGCCAGGAAGGGAAACAATAACACAAAATAATGTCTCTGTCAGAGCCCAGAGGAGCACAGAGCTTTCCAAATAAAGAAGAACAGGAAGAGTCTGTCAGTCAGCTCCTACACAGGATGAAGCCACACATAACGCCAGAATTGTCAACTTTGCCTGCATGCTTTTAAATTATTTTGCTAATCAGCAAGAAAACTAAAATTAGAGGCGCTTCCATTTTTCCCCTTTTTTATTTTTTACACGTCTTTCTTGCATTTTAATGTTACCTTGCTGCCGCCAGACACTTCCTGCAGAGAACTAGAAGGGATCCACTCCTTTAAAACCAACACAAAGGCTGAAGGCTCTGTGGGCTGGGGGCAAAGCAGGTGAGTCAGAACTTGAAGGGCAAATCAGAAAAGCAAATATTTAAAGGTACAGGGAAACTAAAGAAAGTTAAGATGTTTTGAGGTTATTTAGATGTGCATGAATCCTCCTTAGGCAACATTTGCTGAGAACTAATTATGCAGTGCTATACTAAAATAGTTACTATTACCTCATATAATTCGTTCCAGATTCTTACAAAGTAGATGCTATCATAATTTCTGGCTATCTGATGAAGCAACAAATGAAAGAAATAATTTTCCCTACTCACCTCACATTTATACTCAGAAAATGGTAACAATAAAGGATCAATTTGTGAAAAATCTAGCTTCAAAACTTAACATACTCACCTGTACCATACAAAACTCAGCCACCTTTGCTTTATATCTGGAAAAGAGAATGAAAGCCAGACATCAGTGGCATATATATATATATATATATATATATATATATATATATATATATATAATTTTTTATTGTTGGCCATGGGTCTTGAACACTGGGCCGGAGCACTGTCCCTCTGCTCTTCAGCTCAAGGCAAGCACTCTTCTATTTGAGCCACAGCACCACTTCCAGTTTTCTGAGTGGTTTATTGGAGATAAGAGTTTCACAGCCTTTCCTGCCCAGACTGGCTTTGAACTATGATCCTCAGATCTCAGTCTCCTGAGTAGCTAGGATTACAGACATGAGTCACTGGCGCCTGGCTCAGTGGCTTATATTTTTAAGCCCAGCTACTCAGGAAGCTGAGACTTGAGGACTGCAGTTCAAAGCCAGCCTGTGCAAAAAAGGCCCATGAGACTTCATCTCCAATTAATCAGAAAAAGACAGACTGGAGGTATGGCTCAACTGTAGAATACCAACAAATTAAGCAAGTTGAAGCCATTAAGTTCAAGGTTGAACAAACAAATAAACAAGGAAACAAACAAAAGAAAATTAAATAGAAAAGAAAATATAAATATCAAGGTCACGTGTGTCTCTCCTGATCACTCCACATACTGATTTGTATAGGCTGTATCCCAAATGTAAGTCTAGCAAAATACCACAGACTGCACAGCTTCAACAGTAGAAATTCAGTTTTCCACCATCATGAGAATGTCCAGGTTCCTCCTCATGTTAGCAAGCTTGGTTTCATTTTGAAGCTTCCTCTCTTTTGTAAATTTTATTGTTATTGTAAAGGTGTAAAGGGTTCCAATTATATAAGTCAAATAATGAGTACATTTCATTTTTAACAGAGTCACCTCTTCCCTTGTTCTCTCCAAGTTTTCCTCTCTCAATCCTCCTATAAGTTGTATAGTTCCTACTCGACAGTGTCTAGTGAGTATCACTGCTGCATTCGTTCATCCTTTGTCCCTCCGTTTCTGAGCTCCTCCTACTCTTGCCAAAGCAGATAAACTTTCATACAGTACAGAAGGTACAGAAAACAAAACAGCAAAAAAAGGGGGAATAAAATAACAAAAACCCTCTTGTTTCCATTTCTTGGAGTTCATTTCAATAAATATCATTTTATGTGATCACATGCATATAGCTAATGAGCCTTTGTGGTTGAAACTACACCACTGGACCTCCTGATCTATACCTTGCTGACAAGAAGTCAGAGATTCTCCATTCCTACAATCACATGACCCAAGTCCTTATCATATCCCAGCCAATGAAAAGAGTCTCAGTCCACTTCAGTAAGAACTCTACTGTGTAAAGAAGGTTTTCATTCAAAATATTTGAATGCATTTTCTATATGAGAAATAGATGAATTTGGAGGGTATTACAGGTGAAAAACTTCCAAGAAATGAAGCTTCTTCTCTTGATGATGACAGTTGTCTCTTTACTGGGCTCCTTCATCACCTCTTCTTTGTATATGTGTGTGGACAGAGGGAACAAAAGTCATGAAGTCTGGTATAAGGAAATAATCCCAGAAAGAGATTCTCTCTCTCACAGTTTCATCTAATGCTCATACCTTCGAGGATCTTTCTCTAACCAGCATTGCTTTGGGGATTAGAGTTTCAATATACATAGTTTGGAAGTTTTCCATCTATAATATTCTACCCTATCCCCCAAATTCATGTTCATACTGAAATATTCATGCTGAAATGGACAGGGACTCTTTTTATTGGTGGGGAGATGATGAGGATTTGGGTCATGTGATTATAAGGAAATAGAATCTATTTCTTGTCAGCAAGGTAGAAATGAGCAGACCCAGTGCTGTTGTTCGAATCCAATCTAAAGGCTAAGATTTAGGAACTCCGGTGGTGTCAACTCCAGCTTAAGTCAGAGTATGAAGGCAGGTGAGGGTCAATACTCCAGCCTGACAGTGGGGCAGAAAGAACTTCATTTTATTCAGTTTTCTATTCTGCCCAAACATTTTGTGAATCATAAGAGATTTCACCACAATTAGGGGGATCTTCACTCAGACTAATAGCCAATATTAACACCATCCATGGTGTTAAAAGTCATGGACATTCTTAGCAATATGGGATAATCCTGTGGTCTATTGATGCTGAAACAGACAATTGAATATCGAATTCAGTTAAGTGCAAAAACATAGGCTTCTGTGACCCATCCCACTTTTGATGAATTGCCGTTAAGTCATAGAATAAAGTACATGCTGTGTGTTCCTGGAACACCACTTTGCTGTTCTCTCTCAGCCATTTTCTTTTGCTAAAGGAGCTTTGGATTTACTCAGATCAGGATTAAGAAGGCAAGTTTTAGTACTTAATTTTTTTTCTGATAAGGTTTAATTGGACATAACTTTGGGATTTCCTCTGGCCCATAGACTTCAAAAGGACTACTGTTTGAAACAAGCAAAAGATTTCCTTTGTATATAATAAAGAGAGTCCCTCTCCCCATACACAAAAGGCACAATAGAAACAAATCCTTTATACTTTAGTCTTGCCTTGGGAGACAATATCACTACGAAGAGACTTCAATTCTTGGAGTAATTTTATGTGCACAGTGTATAAACCTCATACTTTTACATCCCATATTAGAGTGGTGTATTTTTTTACTATTGAGAATCTTGTATCACCCACATCTGTACTTTGGTTATGGTTGATTCTTTGTATTGTACACCGTGGGTTATGACTTGCATAGAGACCTTTATTCACCCTTGGAGTAGCATGTACAATAGTATCCTTGCAATGCCTCTGTGCTCTACTTGTTCAAATCATTGCCTCAGCCTTTGAAATCCACAGATCTTTTTACTGTCTAATGACAAGAAATATACTCATTACCTTATGTATGTAACTGTAAATACACTGTACACTACCTTGATTAAATTAAAAAAATCCTTTTGTGAAAATGTTATATAGTTGGTATCACACAGTATGTAGACTATACACTTAAGTTTCCTCTATCTTTTTCTCATTTGCTGCTCATGTTAGTTTAGCAGTGAATATACATTATCTAGCTATACCAAAGTTATTGTTGACTTTCATGTACTGAAGGATACTTTGGTTGCTTCAGACACAAATTATGAGTAAAGCTACTATACATATTTCCATACAGGTTTTTGTGTGAACATATTTTCTGTACTCATTTGAGTAAATGAGAACATTTGCATTGTTTTCTGGTTCCAGATTTGAAAATATATTTAGTTATGTAAGGAACTACCAAACTGTCTTTCTAAGTATTTGCACTGTTTAAGATTTTCAGCAGAAATATAAGAGTTCTTATTGTTCTACATTCTTTCAAGCATTTGTAGTTTTGAACATTCTTAAATATGAACTATTCTAATAGCAGTTTTATGTTATTCTCATACAACTGTTCTTGCCAAAATAAACAGATTCTTGTCTTGGTTTGACCTCAAGGTCATAGTTGTTAACCCCTGCTGTGTATATTAATTCCCTGATAATTATCAGGCTTTGATTTGCCATTTTGTTACCTGTCCAACTTGTCTTTTGAACAGCAATCTATAATTAGAATACATTGCAATTATTAAAGGTATTGTCTCATTGCTAGAATTTGCCTATGAACTCGCTCTCTAGTTCTGAAGGCTAAAATGAGTCTGTCTTTCCTTAATTACATAGATTAATGTATAGCTCACCTTTAGTTGGTATACAGTCTTAGTAAATAGGCTATTTGTGTTTTCCTTAATATCTGCTATTGTTTATGTGGCTGTTCCATTCACCAGGCCCCAATTCCTGTTACCTTTGCCCCTTTTCTTTAAATTTGACCAAATGATCCATTTGTATAATTTTGAGTATAATTGTAGCTTGTTTTATACTTCCTTGCTTTCTGATACAACCATTTAATGTTATGATTTTCTTTTCAGATACTGCTTAGTCATTGCTGCTTTGGTTTTTATTGTGAGTTTTTTTGTTTAGCTATACACTTAGTAAAATGTAATTTATATTACATTTTGTGGTTGCAAAACATTCTACTGTGCATGTTACATATATGTTTATATATACATAATACTCATATATAGTTTCCAGTATTATATTACTATTAAAACAAATGTTATGATAAATATCTTTGCATACAGACTACTTTTAGGTTAGTTTCACAGTTACTTCTAAATAATATCTGAGTTATATTGGAATTTTACAGCTGAGATTACTCAGTCTAAACTTTACCAAGTATATTTTTGCCAACCAAATTAATTTTTGCAAATCTATCATATCAAATTATATTTTATAGGCAATAAAGCATAAATTTTGTCACAGATAGTACTTCCTCTAATTTTGAGTAATACACTGTTAGGAATGATAAACCAATCTGATGACTATAAGAAAATTTCTTACCACATTTGAGAAGTTTCTAAAAGCTTATAAGCATAGGTCTTCAGATATTAGGCATCGAAAAAGCTACTCAGGCATATTAGTTTTATCATCTTATTTCAATGGTTCATTGCAACTTACATATAGATAAGAAAATGATAAGGTCAGAGTTTGCAAATGGTAATAGTAATAATAAACCTTGTAGAAAAATAGTGATCTGTAAAGATGGTGACTTCAGTAGTTCTATATTTAATACCCAAGAGAATTTAAGTCTCTATAGCTTCAATCCAGTAAAACTTAATATATTAGAAAAAATTAAGAAGCAATTAATGTTCACTTATATCTACTTAAAAGAATGTTAATATTATCATATTAATATGCATAGAATATTTTTGCTTTTACTTTTTTGAAATGTGTTCTGCATGCTTATGTTCTACTAAACAAAGGAGGAGGCATCAATGCTTGATACGAAATGTACTCATTACCTTGCTCATGTAATTGTAACCCTTCTGTATGGTATTTTCACAATAAAGACATTTTTAATAAAAAATATAAATATTGCAAGAGAATAGGGGCATTCAGTTAATTTTCTTAACGATAATGCTGGTTAGTATTTAATGTCAATTTCTGCACTTAGTCTCTTATGAGGTTTTTAAAAATTTGTCTATGAAAACCACACAGATAAGACAGATAAGAAAGTGAAAAAGGAAAGTATATTACAATACCTCTTTAGATATTCATGAACTGTTTTCTTTGTTCTGATACCAAACATAACTGGTGCAAAGTTTCTGTTTTTTGTAGATATGTTTTCTCATTATTTTTTTCAATAAATTTTTATTGTAAAAATACTGTACAGAGGGGTTATAGTTACATGAGCAAGTAATGAGTACATTTCCTAACAAGAATTGTTGCCTCCTTCTTTGTTTTTCCCCTACTATTCCTTCCCTCTCACCTCCACAACTACACTCCCCTCATACCCCTGACCTAAATTGTAAAGGTCATCTTTCAACATAGTGTCTTGTACATCTCCTTGTTACAATGTGCGGCGAACGCCTTCTCGGCCAGTGAGGAAGAACGACCACCACACCAGGAGTCTTCTCAGATCACACTTTATTGGAGAGCCTTTTTACTTGTAGGAGAGCTTGAGCGCGAGAGAGCGTGTACCCAAAACATGGCCGCTTATATAGGGAATAGGAACACGGGTCGTTCTATCATTGGTCGTCTGCCTTTCACCGTCACCAGGTGCCACGGGATTGGCTGGGGACTCTACGTGGCTCGCGCATGCGCAAAGCCCAGGACCCACCGTCCCGCCAAGCACTGCCTAATATGGACCTCAAAGCTGCAAGGGAGTGGGCGGAGTCTAATTGCATTCGCCCCGGCTCCCCACAGTTCCCCCTTTTTGTTTTTTGGCAACAGGTAAGAGTAGAGGTTGGGCCTCTGTCTAAAACATTAATGAGAGGACCTTGCACTGGCCTTCGCCTGAGGGGCGCCTTCCCCAGTGATGACCAGGCCCGTCCGATGCCTTTTTTGCAGAGGTGGGATCTTGGGCATCAACCCACATGCAACCCAGCATGCTCTTCTTGAGGAGATGGTCCTCCTCAAGTGCAGTGCACTTGCCTAGCACCCTGTCCCAAATTGCAAATTGCATACCTGTCCCGGTGCAATGGGATCCCCTGATCCCTCGGGGTGCTAAGGCTATGCAGAATGGTAAGGCTTAATTGCCTCTCAGGGCCGACAGCCAGATCTGGGGTGAGGATCCACTCTCCAAGGCAGCTAATGCTTGGGAGATAACAACCTTGTCCCTTCTGGTTTGGGCTCGAAGGCGACAGACCAACCATAGGCAGACCACGCATCCTCCCAGGCAGCAGGCTAAAAACATTCTGACTCCCACCCGCTCTTTGAAAAAGGAGACTGCAGAGGAGATCCAAGACTGGAGTCCCTCTACCAATCCAGGGTCCACTCGCGTTGAATTCATGGTCACAATGGCAATCCGCAGCTGATCCAGCATTTCATCAAACTCACCAGTCCAGTTACCTAGAAGATAACTCGACAACTGTTTAGATAAGTTTGCAGCTCGGGTAAGGTTATCATACTGAATGCTTGTCACACATAACCCCTCATACTTCCACTGACAGCCAAGCTGAGCAATTTGCCAAAAGGTGTCTACTTGTTCCTGGACAAGATCAATCCTTTGGTTGACCACCATTAACCCTCCTCGCAACTGAGAATTAATGCCCCTCTGAACTGGACCCATAATTTGCATTTGTCCATTGATTGCACGCAAGTCATGTAGCAATCTCCACTTTCCGGATTTCCTTTTTATTGCAAAAATAGGAGTATTCCAAGGAGAAACAGAAGGCTTAAGGCGCCCCAGTTCTACCTGTTCTTGTACTAGAGTTTGAGCAGCAGCAAGCTTTTCCGAGGGCAGTGGCCACTGAGGCACCCATACTGGATCCCCCGTCTTCCAAACTATGGGAATGCCCGCCCCAGTGGCCGCTATGAAAAACCCAGTCCCTGTTTGTCTAACTTTTGTTCATGAGTCTATGAAACTTGAATCTTTCTACTATCTTACTATATCAATCAAGAAATTCAAAACACTTAGGATCCAATTAAACTAATCAAAATTTGTGTTTGAGTTATAGGAAACTTACATTCAAAATCAACCTGAATCCAAGCATTTTTTCCTCAAGTTCCTGAGCAGGAACTTCGAAAATAAAGTCATTAGAAAGCTCACAGCAGAAAAGTCAATTTAAGAAAGGGAATTATAAGCTATTACTGGCCTACTGAATTTAAAGAACTTCTAGCTTTTATTTCTAATTAGGTATGAAAGAAAATAGGCCTGCAGTTTGGTTATGTTTTGTCCAAATACAATGCTAATTTAATAGATCCTTTAAATATCTAAATGCTAGTTACAAGGTATGACAATGATGAGCAGTAAAATATAACTCTTTCAAATATGATTCTTAGCGGCCCCTATGAAAAACCCAGCCCATGTCTATCAAGTTTTCGGTGGGCATCAATAGGCTCTTTACAGCCTTGCAAGTTTTATCCCAGTCCTTGCCCTGGGCAGTAGCCCATTTGTAACATCATTTCCTTTGAGGTAGGGCTCCAGGACACTATGAACCAAGGAGCTACAATGTTGCATTCCTCAAGGAACCTCCGTAAAGTATCCTTTTTTAACTTTAGTCCTTTTGAGCGAAGCAGCTCTTCCAGGGCCAGAAAAATTGGATGTGACTGGCAGCACCCATCTTATTTCTAAAAGTTCTATTTTTTGTTACTTTCACTTTAGGCCTGTGTTTTATTTCTTCCCGGGTTTCCACTCTCTCTTTTATCTACCGAGAGGAGCAAAAAATCCCGCTTTTATCGCGGATCCCCTCTTACCTGGGAACTTACCCCCACTCTTGTCGCGGATTCCCCCTTTTCCTGGGAACTTACCGGTGCACCACCACCCTCTCCGTGTGTTGAGTTCTGGCTCCTGTTCAGCCTTTCGCGTGGGTCCCGGGTTTCGGCACCACTTGCAGCGAACGCCTTCTCGGCCAGCGAGGAAGAACGACCACCACACCAGGAGTCTTCTCAGATCACGCTTTATTGGAGAGCCTTTTTACTTGTAGGAGAGCTTGAGCGCGAGAGAGCGTGTACCCAAAACATGGCCGCTTATATAGGGAATAGGAACACGGGTCGTTCTATCATTGGTCGTCTGCCTTTCACCGTCACCAGGTGCCACGGGATTGGCTGGGGACTCTACGTGGCTCGCGCATGCGCAAAGCCCAGGACCCACCGTCCCGCCAAGCACTGCCTAATATGGACCTCAAAGCTGCAAGGGAGTGGGCGGAGTCTAATTGCGTTCGCCCCGGCTCCCCACAACAATGGGTCAACCTGTATCCTTACTTAAACTTTTTTTTCCTTTCCCTCCCCAAATTAGACCGACATCAAATACAGTGATAACAGGGGTTATGTCATGGGGGAGGAACATACAAAGCAACAAAAACTCACATGGTGCATTATAAATACGTTAGAAACAATAGCAAGAAAGCAAAACCCCACTTGTTTCCCTATCTATGGGTTCATTTTGCTTAACATCATCTTATCAGGTCATAGGTACATAGCTTTTGAACTTTTCAACTTGTCCCAGACATATACTAGTAATTGCAAATAAGGAAAACCATGGGACCTATGTTTGTTTGGGCATGGCTTATTTCACATAATATAATTTTTCCAAGTCTTTCCATTTCCTAACAAATGGAGCAATGTCATTCTTTCTGATGGAGGCATAGAATTCCTCTGTGTGTGTGTGTGTGTGTGTGTGTGTGTGTGTGTGTGTGTGCACGCACGCGTGCGAACGCGAGCCACATTTTCTTCATCCATTCATCTACTGAGGGGTATCTGGGTTGGTTACATATCTTAGCTATGGAATATAATTCTGCAATAAACATAGTTGTACTGGTAGCTTTATTATGGTCTTGTATATGATCATTTGGGTAAATGCATAAAAGTGGGATTGCTGGGTCATAGGGGAGCTCTATGTGGAGTCTTTTGAGGAACCTCCATACTACTTTCCAAAGTGGTTGAACAAGTTTACACTCCCACCAACAATGCAGTAAGGTTCTGTTCTGTCCACATCCCCTCCAGCATCTGTTGTTATTAGAGTTTTTGATTATAGCCATTCTAACTGGGGTGAGGTGGTATCTCAATTTTTTTTGGGGGGGGTCCTGTCTTGGGGCCTGAACTCTGGGTCTGAGCGCTGTCCCTCAGCTCTTCAGCTCAAGGCTAGCACTCTACCACTTGAGCCATAGCACCACTTCCGGCTTTTTTCATTTTTCTTATATGGTGCTGAGGAATCGAACCCAGAGCCTCAGGCATGCAAGGCAAGCGCTCTACCACTGAGCCACCTTCCCAGCCCTCAATGCTATTTTGATTTGCATTTCTTTTATGGCTAGAGAAGTTGAGCATTTCTTCATGTGTTTATTGGCCATCCTTCTTTCCTCTTCAGAGAAGTTTCTCTTTAAGTCTTTAGCCCACTTATTTATTGGGCAGTTGTTTCTTTGAGGATTTGTAGTTGGGGGATTTGATTTTTTGAGTTCCAAATATATTTTAGATATGAGACCCTTGTCCGTTGTATGGCTAGTGAAGATCTTCTCCCAACCCATGGGCTTTCTATTGATCTTGCTAGCTATGTCCTTTGCCATGCAGAAGCTCTGCAGCTTCATGTAGTCCTATTTGTCCAACCTTTCTTTGATTTGTTGTGTTTCTGATTTTCTAGGAAGAAAAATTTGGCCTGTGCCAAGGAGACTTAGGGTTTCTCCTATTCTTCCTGTAATGTTTTCAGGGTATCTTCTTTGACTCCGAGGTCTTTGATCCATTTGGTGCTGATTCTGGTGCAGGGTAATATATAAGGATCTAGCTTTACTTTTCTACAAGTGATTAAACAATTTTGTCAGCTCCATTTACTGAAAAGGCTGTCTTTCTTCCATTTTATTTTTTAGCTCCCTTATCGAAAAGTAGGTGGCTATCGTTCTGTGGGTTCATTTCTGGGTTTTCAGTTCTATTCCTTTCGTTCTCACGTCTCTTCTTGTGCCAGCACCAAACTGTATTGTTACTATGGCTTTGTAGTAGAGTTTAAAATTTGGTATTGATATTCCTCCAGCACTGTTGTTTCTGTTAAGGATTGTTTTTGCTATTTGGGGTCTTTTATTGTTCCATATGAATTTTTGGATTGCTTCTTCTATTTCATTGAAGAATGAGATTGGAATATTGAAAGGTATCACATTGAATTTGTAGATCGCCTTTGGAAGTATTGCTAGTCTTACGATGTTGATCCCTCCAATCCAGGAGCATGGGAGGTTTTTCCACTTTTTAAGTTCTGTTTCGGTTTCCCTTTTCAGGTCTTTAAAGTTTTCATCATAGAGGTCCTTTACTTCTTCAGTTAACTCCTATGTGTTTTAGTTTTTGTGGGGCTATTACGAATGGAGTTGCTTTACTGATTTCAGCCACCCTCTTCTCATTGTTGGCATACAAAAAAGCCATTGATTTTTTTTTGAGGAGGTCTGGTTGTGGGGCCTGAACTCTGGCTGCTGTCCCTCGGCTCGTCAGCTCAAGGCTAGCATTCTACCACTTGAGCCACAGCACCACTTCCAGCTTTTTTTTTTCTGCTTATTTGGTGCTGAGGAATCAAACCCAGGGCTTCAAGCATGCAAGGCAAGCGCTCTACCACTGAGCCACCTTCCCAGCCCAAGCCATTGAGTTTTGAGGGTTAATTTTATACCGTGCTGCTTTGCCAAAGTTTTGAATCAGGTTGAGTAATTTGGAGTGGAATCAGTGGGATTCTTTAAATACAAGATGGGGTCATCTGCAGAGTGAGAGTTTTACTTTAGCTTTCCCTATTTGGATCCCCTTTATGTTTGCATCTTGTCTTATTGCTCTAGCTAGGCATTCTAATAAGAGAAGTGGAGAGAGTGGACATCCGTGTCTCATTCCTGATTTTAGAGGGAATGATGTGCCAAGTTTCTTAAGAGTGAGTGGCAGAGTGGTAAGAAGGCATCTAAAATTCACACTAGACAGGATCTTCTGGGCTATAAAAGCATCCTTGGTCTTTCTTTTACCTCAAATGTGTCTTTTACTGTGCATGGTATTGCCAATCATTTCATAAGAAGTTTTGAAGTTTTAAAATAGAGCCAATCTTCGGGCAGAAGCTTCTATTTTTTCCAAAATTTCTAGTTTTCATTTGCCAGCTCAAATATTACTATGGGCTATACAGGATGTGGATTGCTTATTAAGAGACACAATTACTTGATTACTTTTGAGAGACTATCTGCCACATGCTAATGTGAGACAACTGGATTGGCTTTCAGTCATTTTTTAAAGTAAAAGTATTGTCCAAGGAACAATCAACTAATTCAGCTTGAAAGGTGAAAAGCACATGTTCTTGCTGTGTTTCTGAGGGCAGCAGTGTGCAGCCCTTAGGTTTGTTCCTGAAATGCTTTCCACCTGCCTCTCTGCTATCATAGCACATACTCTAAAGGTGTACAGGTTAAACTCAAAATGTGACCAAAGTAGTATTTTCCATTGCATGAAGGAATTTTCAAAATAATTTTTATTGAGCTTAAGTGATTACATAAATTTCATAGGTTTGTGGTATAGTGATACTTAGTTAAAATCACAAATACATTTAACCTTCACAAGGCAAAGTGTCATTATCATGATGTATACAGTCTGTGAATTCTACAAACTTTAACAATACAACTATTTCTTCTGAATAGGGTGATATATACATTTCTTTCCTTTTGCTTAGTTGAAACTGAGGCAATCTTCTTTCCTTTTCCTTCAAGTATGTAGCACTGAGGAGACCAGAGTCTACCGGTTTCAGATGTCCCCTCTCACTTCGCTTGTGGGTTGATGCCAATAGTGTTGCCCATATATCTACTTTTCTATCACTGAAGCCAATGTCCACACAGTGGCGATTAGAATAAAGAGAATGTCAGCTTGTGGCATCCTTGAGGAGATGATGTAGATTTCATGTCATCCCTGAAAGGTCTTGCACAATTCTATGTCCAGCAAGACCACGTCCTTAGCCATCCCACAAAATTTAAACATAAGCAAATGCAAAAACAGTGCACACAACATTTTTTGATTTGATGTGCTTCTGGGTCTCTATTAAGAAAATTTCAGCCTGTGCCAAGGAGACATAGGGTTTCTCCTATTCCATCCTGTAATGTTTTCATGGAGTCGTCTTTTATTTCGAGGTCTTTGATCCATTTGGAGTTGTTTCTTGTGCAGGGTGAATATATACGGATCTAGCTTTAGTTTTCTACAGGTGTTTAACCAATTTGTCCAGCACCATTTACTGAAGAGGCTGTTTTTCTTCCATCCTATTTCTTTAGCTCCCTTGTCAAAGAATAGGTGGCTATAGGTCTGTGGGTTCATTTCAGGGTCTTCAGTCCTATTCCATTGGTCCTCAGGTCTGTTCTTGTGCCACACAATCTTGAGGCATTAGGGTTTCCAAATAAGTAGTAAAGTCAAGACTCTCTAGCCGCAGCCTCTGCTGGAGTGTTTCTTTTCTGGAAAGCAATTATCTGGCAAGGACTCAGATGGCCTGCGGACCTGACAGAGAAGCTATTAGGGCATGCAGAGATTCTGAAGTTTGCTTGAATGCTGCAATACATTTGACAGGAGGATGTGCTCTGTTTGGGGGCCAGTCTGCAATTGTCTTTATTGGATTTGGTTTTACTAGCCCATGTAACCCAAATCAGCCCTATCATAGACTCCTCCCTACACAGACACTTGATGAAATGTGATAAGCAATCCAATATCGTCCATATCCCTTGACACGTTTTCTGTGCTGTCCTGATTTGAGCTGATATATATTTTGAAATATCCAGCATATCATAGTTCCTCAAATAGGCAACACAGCTATTCCTTTGTCATTTTAAAGTCATCTAGCTTGTCACTCAAATAGCTGTCTCTCTTTGTTCTTTTGATTAAAGAAACCTTGTAATTTATAGAGGCTCACATATCAAATTTTGTGAAAACTCTGACACTTCCTTACAGAACCTCTAATTTAACACTATATGGATGAATCAGTGATCAGATGTTTAAAGGCTAAGTATATCTAGATTTTATCCTTGGGTTTTCACCTGTAGGAAATTTCTTTTCTCCCTTTTACCTGCTATTCTATCTTTCTTCTTTCTCTCCCCTCTTTCTTCTCTTATAATTTCTTCTCATATTCCAAAGATTTGGTTTTAGAAGCAAGAAAGGGCTATCATTAATGTGTTGCCTATAATTGAAAGTATGTAGTGAAATTAGTATTAAGATGTTTTTTTTTTCTTTCTTGCAATTGTTTCTAACATATTTATAAGATTATTTCTTGTTGCTTTGTATGTCCCTCCCCCAAGGTATAACCCTGTTTTCACTGTATTCGATGTTGGTATACTTTGTGGAGGGGAAGAGAAAAAACAAATTGTTTAAATATGGATACAGGTGGACCCATTGCAACAATGAGATGTGTAAGCTTTACAACTTTGGCTGGGGTGGGGGAGGGGGAAAGGGAGATGGGAAAGGATGGGAAGGGGAAACAAAGGAGGAGGCAAAAATGCTTGATAAGAAATGTACTCATTACCTTTCCCATGTAATTGTAACCCCTTGGTACAGTATTTTCACAATAAGAAAAAGACATTTGAGAAATGTCACACTTCACTCCATTTACACATGAAAAAAATAATCAGCAAGATGACGAAACTTGTCAATGTGAAAAACTTCCAGTGTATACTTCTCAATGTGTTTTTCCACATAAGTATCTAGCACACATATCTTTATTTTTGATATTTTGTCCATGTCTTTAGGATTAAAAATATAGAGCAATCAATAAAATAAAATAAATATTTGTTTCAATCTTCATTGAGCATATATTTATTTTGGAGAGGATTCAGATTGAAAAAGGAAGGCAATCCACTGCATAAATGACCTTATTTGCAAAGAGTGGTGCTCTGGAGCAAGGTACCTACAGTATTTTGTAAACAGAAGAATGGTATGTCATGAAACATGGCAGATGGGGTTTCAGATAGAATATTTGTAAAGAAATTCCTAAAAGCGTGATATTTCAGCTGAGTTCTGTAAGTCACAAGAGCCTGGCTGCGAGAAAATTGGGAAGAAGTAGGAAATGCAAAGCCCAGGGGAGTGAATGGAAAAATGTCGCTGGTCTTGTAAGCATCAATGACATGGTGAAAAGCAACTTCGTTAGAATTTAGGTTCCATTTTCTTCGTACAAAAGATTATCTAGAAGATGACAAGTAGCTGATTGATATTTGAAAGCCATTCCATTTGATTCATGAAGAATGTAAGAAGAAGAGAATTAGTAGGAAAGTTAAAAATAAAAGCCAATGAAATAGGCCAGTATCAAAAAACAAACGGTATCAAATGGTGGTGAAAAGGGGGAACTCTCATATACTTTGACAGGAATGTAAGCTTTCAACCAGTCTAGAAGGCAGCATGGAAGTTCCTCACATCAGCCCAGATGCCCTTCAATGGACAAATAGATAGAGAAAATGTCATATATCCATTAGATGAAATTTTACTCAGCCACCAAAAAATGGCATTGTACCATTTGTTAGAAAATGGTAAGGTGTCGGGGGGAAATGTATTAGGTGAAACAAATCAAGCCCAGAGAAACAAAGGTTGCATGGGTTCCCCACTCATTTGTTGTAGCTAGAATGTGCCTATAAACCTATAAGGAAACAGCTTGGGTGGTATGCAAGAAGTTACAAATGAACTAACCGAAGCATAGTAGAGTCTATGAAGAGTTCAAATAGTGTAATTTTGTCGAAAGACAAATTCCAACAAAATAAGCAGCAGCAAACTAGGACTTTGAAGAATTGGGTGGGCCTAGGAATGAGGGATAGAGGCAGGAAGGGTGAAGTGCGGAGGATGCAGTGAAAAACTCATGGTATAAACCCCCAAATTAGGAAAAGTAAGGGAAGGGGTGGGTTGAAAGGCAGTGAGAACATTGAGTGGTGATACTGGCATCTACACTGTACAACTACTTAAAGATAATAAAATACTTAAAATACATGAAATCAGAAATATTGAGCTTAGTAGGAAAATGCTGACATTAAAATTATAATACAGGGCTTCCGGGCAAATAAGAAACCTTTTCTTTTTTTTTTTTTTTTTTTTTTTCCCGTGGGGCTTGAACTCTAGGTCTGGGCACTGACCCTGATCAACTCAAGGTGAGCACACTAACAACTTGAGCCACAGTGCCACTTCTGGTTTTCTGGTGGTTTATTGGAGATAAGAGTCTCACAGGCTTTCGTGGCGGCTGGCTTTGAACTGTGATCCTCAGATCTCAGCCTCCTGAGGAGCTAGGATTACAAGTGTGAGCCACCAGCGCCCAGAGAGGAAAACACTTTTGAGAAGATAGAACAAAGTTGTAACTTTAGTAGTTTATCTAGGAAAGGAGGGATCAATGAATGCACTGGAAATGGTTTCACATTTGGCATTCTGAACCATGGAAATATGTTGTTTACACAAAAATAAGTAAGTAAATTGTGTGTTTTGAATATTGAAAAAAATGTAAGTGTATCTTAAGCATATCAACCTGCATGAACTGTTGATATTTTTAAGATTGTGGACTCCATTGTGTTAGATTTCTGTTATTTTATGGGGAAAAAAGTTCCATTTCATAGGAATAAAAAGGAAACAAGGTAAAATTTTTATTAGTAATTATGTGCTTTTATTTCTTAATAAGTAGATGCCTTTTATATTAGTTGACAAAGTTCATGTTTTTTAGAATATACCTAATTATGTTTAACAGAATAATTTTTTTTTATTTTTTTTTAATTTAATTTTATTTTATTTGAGAACATACTGTACAGAGGGGCTACAATTACATGGGCAAGATAATGCATACATTTCTTACCAAGCATTGCAGCCTCCTCCTTTGTTTACCCTTCACCTCCCTTCCCAGCCTCCCCCCTCCCCCCACCCAATTTTACCCCCTTCCCTCCCCCACACCGACATTGTAAAGTTGGTTTTGACATGACATTTTGTACTTCTCATTGTTGCAACAGGTCCACCTGAATCCTTAAACGACTTGTTTGTCCCCATCTCCTCCACATGTTATACTGACATCAAATATAGTGAAAGCGGGGGTTACACTGTGGGGGAGGGTTAACAGAATAATTTTAAATACAGACACATTCACACTAGATGTTAAAAACTAAAACTCAGAGGAAAGATGTCCATAGAAAGATCCTTTTAGCCCGGTGCTGGTGGCTCACGCCTGTGATCCTAGCAACTCAGGAGGCTAAGGTCTGAGGTCATAGTTCAAAGCCAGCCAAGGCAGAAAAGCCCATGAGACTCTTATCTCCGATTAACCACCAGAAAACAGGAAGTGGTGCTGTGGTTCAAGAGGTAGAGCACTGGCCTTGAGCTGAAGAGCTGAGGGACAGCGCCCAGGCCCAGAGTTTAAGATCCATGACCAACCAAAAAAAAAAAAAAAAAAAAAAAAGATCCGTTTGACTTTTGCTCCATCAGAGAACTAAAACCATTCCATTTCTACAACATATCAAATGTAAACATCAGCACATGAGTAGAAGCAAATCCTCTTTCCTTCCATCAATGAGTTCTTGCAGTGGTATATATAGTGTTTCATGCATTTTTACATTAATAGTATATTTTGAGATTACTGTAGATTCCCACATGGAGTTGTAGAAAATTATATAAAATATCTTGTGAAACTTTCATACAATTCACTTCAGCAGTAATAACTTGTAACTATCATATCATGTGACAATCAAGAGATTAGTCTTGTTTAGGTCCAGATACATGCCTCTGAGTACAAAGATGGGCCCTTTGACACAGCTACTCTTTAATACTTGGAAATGCTAACATTATTTCCATTCCTCTCCTTTTCTCCAATATTTAATATTAAAGGAATCAAGCAGTATGTTTTGAGATTACTATTATTCTGTGTGCAGTGTCCAGGGCTTGGACTCAAGGCTTGTGCTCTTGCTCTGTCACCTGAGACACACCTCCAGCCTAGCTGGTGTTGCAGGCTATTGGAAGAATCTCTTGAGCTCTTTTATGCACAAGCTGGTTGTGAACTTCAATCCTCAGATCCCAGTCTTCTGTGAAAATAGGATTACATTTTTACTGATGAGTAATATTCCTTGATATTGATAAAACAGAGTATGATCATTTATTGAATGAAGAACATCTGGCTTATTTCTAATTGGGGACAATGATTTATCAATCAAATATGAACAGATGTCTTTAGATGTTTTATGTAAATACCAACGATTATTTATCATGGATACACAGCAAAAAGTTTAATTCACAGGTTGACTGTTAATTTCCCATTGCAGTTTCTATATTTTCTTCAGGGAATTAGCTGCTCATGTTTAGTGCAGTGCTGGATTCCAGCTTTATTTTTGGTGTTTCTTTTGAGTTTTAAAAGTTCCTTATTGAATGAGTTAATATTTTATACAACTCTGTATTGTGTAGTCTTTATCTCTTACAAAAGATATTTCATAGGCTCAAATTTCTTAGATTGATTGACTAATTTATTATTTTTCTGTATTTTAAACCATAATTTCAGTGTCACATTTAGGAAATTTTTGTTTTATTCTACATATTAAATACTTTCATCTGTCTCTATTTGTTCTAGAAAAGTTATAGCTTTCTGTCTTAAATGTACCTTTGTATTCCCTTCTAAGTTAACTCTTGTTAACTTAGCTAAAAGGCTTAGATCAGGCTAGTTTGACTTGGGGTGCTACCTGGAAGGCTAAGTGCTTGGCCTTATTTAATGTAATCTGGGTGTGGGGCAAAGGTTTTAGTGATGCTTGAATCAGAGGGATTAATAAATAAAGCTTTTCATCTTGCTTCTCAGATTTTTCCTTGTCCTTTAGTTAGAGAAAAGAAGGTTTTTAAAAATCTTTCTGCCTTGTGTGTGTTGGGGGGGGGGAAGGAAGGGAGTGCACAAGCATGAATGTGTTTGGTGTTTCTGGGATGTGTAAGGAAAGAACAATTTCAGAAAGGTCTCCATTGTTTCTTTCCTGAGGTTTCCATGTCCCTAGCCACCTGCTTTTACCTTTAAGACATTTAACAGATGTTTCACATTTCACACAGGCCTTTCAGATGCACCTAACATAACGAAGAAAGAATAGGGCATCTCTCTGTTTTTTTTTTCAGCAAGAGCAAGGTATTTACATGTTGTATGACACATGAGTAGAATAAACTTTCACACATTCAAGAACTCAGAGCTTCATTGTGTCTATATAGCTTACAAAAATACAATATGATTTAGTATTATTTTAATGATTTTTAATAATTGCCATTTAGTAGTTGTACCAAGGGATTTCAATTTAACAAGTCCATTTATGTATACGATAGAGCTTGAGCAGTGCCACCTTTCCATCTTCCCTGCCGTCCATCCCAACCTCAATGCCCTCCTCAAGATTCTCAGTTACATCTTCACATATTGCAATTCGTGAATGATTTCAATCATCTACACCTCCCCAATTAGCCTTCCCTGCCCAATACAAAAGTATATTATGCCTTGACTTTTTGCCTCGGTTGGAGAATGAAATGATTCAGTTCCTTGATTCCATGTTTTTTTTAGTTCCTTGATTTCATATTTTAAGTGTGAAATACATTATGTCAAGACTTAGAGGAGGTATCCCTTTAAAGAATACACTAATTACCACTTTTCTTCACCTAATTTAATACTTCTTTTCCACAAGCCGAACTTATCCAGGCTGGAAGGCTATTCAGGCCTTCTCTTCTACATTCCTGAGGTTGAAGCAAATTTATGAATGAGGAAGAGTCATCATATGTTTTTAAAAGAAGTTAAGAGACATGGGAAGAATTTTCCTGTCACTGTCTTGAGATCTGCTGCTTCCACTCTCTGAAAAAGAGAAGCCCTAGCTAGGGGAGAGACCATATTGGTATTCGAGTCCTCTATGTCTTATAGGCAGGTACAAAATATTCTTACTCATTTGGTCATTCAAAAAACACATGTGTTAACTATGCTCAAAAGAATTGTAATTTGGGGAATACGCTCTCCATGATAGAGAGAGGGATGCAAACATGCAGTATTAAACATCTCAGAATGTGTAGGGATCCTTGCTGCGGCTGTTTTGGAATTTGTCTCTTTGTCTTGAACAAAAAAAAAAAAACCCACATAATCCAGTGTATGATATGATCTGTGAACAAGGACTTTGTCATAACTTTCCCCTCATTTGAATCTTAGGCAAAGCAATCAAGTAATTTGACTTGGAACTGTAATGGCTCCTTAGTTTCCTAATTTGTCAAAACAGTGAAAAATGTTCCATAGTGATTAGAACCTGCAGATGCGTTTAATGCACTTAGCTCATGCCATACACATAATGAGAAATCATAATTTTATTTTTATTCCTATTATTGTTGCTAGCTGGATCACTGTTACCTTTGACTATTTTACCTCTCCTTGGTGTTATTGGCCTGTATTTGGTATTCATTGGTATTTGCAAATTTCCTCTGCAAACACACTTGCAGTAATCATATGCTTACTGATTCTTTGGTATGTGAAACACACAGTCACCTTGATTTTTAATTGATTTTGGCAGCACGGGGGCTTGAACCCAGAGCTTTGTGCTTGCTAAGCCTTTGCTCTACCATTTGACCTGGTCCCTGGAACATTTTAGGTATTTTTCCAATAGGGTCTCAGACTACTTTCCAGAGTTAAGCTTAGACTAACATCTTCCAGCTTGTAGCTGGGATTACAGGCATGGGCTAACATATCTGACTACCATAACTTTTAAATAAAAACACAGATCCTTTCCATTATTTAATTGCTATGGATTTGACTATTAAAAAAACCAAATTTTTGACATAGACATTTGTGTCAACTTGCCCAAATGCTTGGTTTTGTGCACTATGATCTTTATGCTGAAAATGCCTCCATATTCTGTCTGGTGATTAATTACAGTATTTTTCATGCACTTCCCTCTTCAAATGAATGCATGTACTCCACTGGCCACCATCTCGTCATGACTGTATATGCTGCACAGATAGCATTTGTTCTATGGATTCTGGGATTATTGCTTTCATAAGAAGGGAAAAAACAAATTGTTTAAATAGGGATACAGGTGGACCCATTGCAACAATAAGATGTACGAGACGTTAGGTCAAAAAGCGAACTTTACAACTTTGGCTGGGAGGGGGGCGGTACTTCGGTGGGGTAGGGGGAGATGGGAAGGGATGGTAGGGGAAACAAAGGAAGAAGCAACAAAGCTTGATAAGAAATGTACTCATTACCTTGTCCATGTAGTTGTAACCCTTCTGTATGGCATTTTCACAATAAAAAAAGATCATATTATTTGAATTAATGATAAAGATGATGCCTGTTACATGCTAGCGTCTGCAATATGCCACATATATTTGCCATTTGCATAACCCATAATGTGTCCAACATTTATAATATCTCTCAGAGATAAGGAGTGTGGTCTTGGTTGGCTTGTCCTGACTTTAGGGTACCAAGCTCTTGGCGTAATTCAATGAGTTTACAGTTCGTATGCAGCTAAGGAGGGCTTCAAGTTCATGTCTGACTTTAAAGACTACTCTAGGTGAATCAGCTTATTTTAACTCTATGATTTTTGGTCTGCATATGGGATACATTGTTAGAAACTAGGAAGAATGTCTTACTCATCTCTGTATTCAGCCTTCCAAGTTCTACCCATGGTTATTGTCCAAGGCAAAGATGGAGATTGTGAGATGCATTTTATGGTATTTCAAGTACTGGCATTGCCTTTGCTATTTGAACTTCAATTTGAAAGCTGAGACAAAAAGTTAAGTGATTAAGTGACTTTCTATAGATTATGTACAATCAGTGATTGAGTCTTGATTTGAAGCAGGAAGAGAAACAGAAAAGTTGATGAGTACCAGCTGCCTGCTGGGCATTAGCTTAGGTCACGTGCAATCCCTAACATAAAGGCTCAAGTGTCAGAGGGTAGCAGGAGGGGTCTTAGGAGGATGTTGCTGAGTGCAAAGGAGTATTTTTTTCTATAGCTAGAAAATTCCCATCCTAATGACTATATCAATTAGCTTCTCATTCAGTTTTCTTCTGAAGTTTAAAATGTAGATTAGGTAGAAGAAGTATTGAAATATATTTTTGTATTTCATTTGTATATAACAAGCAGATAATTGTAAGTTACCTCAATTTGCCTGATGGAAAATCCATTCTAAGTCATTTTAGATTTTTTTATTCTTAGGAACCATCTGATGGCATGCTTGTGTTCTTAGTTTGATACTTCAGATTTATCTGAATTTCATTAATTAATTCATTTTACATTTGTTTCCCTTTCTTTCCCTTTTTATAGTCCTAAACAAACTTACCTTCTTTCTTAGTCCAGCTAGTGTTATTTTTCTTTAGCAGTGAACACACATGTACACAAACACATACAGTTAGAATACACACATATGTGTATATATGTATAAATATATGTGTGTGTGTATATATATATATATATATATATCACAAACACAAGTATTATGTATGTTATCTTCTGCAACCAACACCCCCCAGCAATTTATGGACATTAAGAACTTAATTATTATTAACTTTACACCTTGAAAGGGACAGGTGTTGGGAGGGGGGAAAATGGGAGAAAATGAGAAAGAGAGAGAGAGAGTGACACTTAAAAGATACATACTCATTACCTGACATGTATCTGTAACCCCTCTGCACATCACCTTTACAATAAATGGTTTTTTAGAATTAAAAAAATATATATATTGAGGAAGTGTTTCTGCTGCTGCTATGCCTTACAGAAGTGCTGCTGAGAGTCCTTAGGTGACAATTTGGGAGATTTGTGACATGTGAAGAACACCAAGACTTGTCAGAAAGGGGAACTGAATTCATGACAAGTGGCCATGTACTTCACCCTGGAAGAGTGGCTTCCCCAAAGAAACTGTGGAAATGGGATTTGGGGAATGTTCCAGCACATAGTCTCTAGGGGTAAAATAGCAAGGAGAAAATATTGAAGATGACTGCACAAATTCCACAAGAAGTTTAAGAACTGGAGTGGTAGAGAAATTCTATGGAGTCAAGAGAACTATTGTTCCGACAGGCTCACAAGCATTTTTTAACAAACTTATAAAAGCACCTTGAACATAATCAGTGTGTAGAAGCATTCAGAAGGTTAAGTGACACTGAAATACAGAAGACAATTCACTATGGGCAGAAACCCTTTATGTATGCAAAATGGGGAGGTGGTTTCAGACATGCCATTTCCACCCATAGACTTGAGAAAAATCACACTGAAAGGAACACTGTGAATGGAAGCTTTCGGGGAAAGCCTTCACTTGTTCCAGTGCCCTTCAAACCTTGGAAGGAACTCACAGTGAAGAGAGAAAGTGTGGATATAAACAATGTGGGAAAGGTCAATTGTCCCCAACATCCTTCGAAGATATGCAAGAACTCACAATGTAGAGTACAGCCCTGTAGCTGTAAGTGACATGGGAAAGCTTTCACGATTACACTGACTTTAAAAGCCTGGGATAACCTACACTGGAACGAAACGAAGGTGTGAGCAATGTGGGAAAGTTTCCACCATGTCATGGTGAATTTCAAATATATGAAAGTATTTACACTGGAGTGAAACCCTATAGATGTGAGCAATATGGAAAAGTCTTCATTTGTTCCAGTGGTCTTCAAAGACATAAACGATCTCATAAGACATAAAAGACACCCAATGGATGTACTGTATACAATATGAGAAAACATTCACTGTGCTTTTTGTGCTTTGAATGCGTGAGAGAAACCCTATGGACAGAAGTAACATAGGAAATCACTGATTTGTTCTGGGGCCCTTAGAATACAAGAAAGATCTTACACTGTAGAGAAACCCTATCCTTGTAAACAATGTGGAAAAGCATTCCCTTGTCATGAAAGAACTCACACCATATGGATGTAGGCAATATGGGGAACTCAGTTATTCTAGAGTGGGCTTTAATATGTAAAAGAACTCATACTGAGAGAGACTCTAGGGGTTCAAGCAATATGGGAACAATCCATTTGTTCCAGCGATATTCAAAGGCAAAGAACTCATACTGTAGAGATATATTATTGATGTAAGCAATATGGGAAAGCCTTTGCTTCTTCTAGAGTCCCTTGTAGACATGAGGGACTCATACGGGAGAGAAACCATATGAATGTGAGAGTGTAAGAAAACTCCCACTGAAAAGAAATCCCCTGGATGTAAGTAATACAGGAAAGCAGTCACTTATCTGGGGACTAAACACATGAAAGACACTTCAGATACTTTCCTGTCTGAAGACATGAAAGCACTCCCACTGGAGAGAAACTCTTTTGATGTAAGCAAGTGGGAAAGCATTTGCTTGTTCTGCCCTTCAAATATGGGAAAGAACTCACACTATAGAGAACCCCCATGGACAGAGGCGATGTGGGAAAACCTTTGCTTCTTCCAGTGTCCTTTTTAGACAAGAAGGAACTCACACTGTAGAGAAACCATATGAATGAGCATTGTGGGAAAGCATTCACTTAATCCAGTGGGCTTTGAAAACATGAAAAGCCTCTCACTGGAGAAATCTCCTCTGGATACAAGCTATATAGAAAACCATTCATTTACCCCTGTCACCTTAAAGACATGAAAGAACTCACATGGAGGGAAACCCTATGAATATAAGCAATGTAGGAAAGCTCTCTTTTTGTTTTTAATTGAGAAGAAAATAAAAAAATAATATTGGAGAGAAACTCATTGGATGAAAGCAATATGAAAAGTTCTCCTGTTAGTGTCCTTGAAAACCGTAAAAGAACTCACAATGGACAGAGAGAACCAGTACATATAACAATATGGAAGATGATGCACTTGTTCTGGTGACTGTTGAAGACATGAAATGATTCATAGTGGGAAGAAACCCTGTGAATGTTGTGTGGGAAAGCCTTCACTATCTCTTCTGCCCTCCAGTGTCATGGAATAACTCACGGGAGAGAAACCCATGGCATGTCAGCCGTGTGGGAAAGCCTTCCCTTGTGCCAGCCACTCTCAAGCACGCGATAGAACTCTCACTGTAGAGGTGCAATTGTGATAGGGAATATGGAAATCATTTCATGTTCCCCAAGTAGTCTTTATATATAATCCTTTGGGGGAAAGCCTACACTAATTCTAATGCCTTAGAATCCATTAATGACTAATAGGATGACCTGAGTCCAGGCCTCAAAAAGAGCCAATGCAAAAGCAAGACTTTCCCTCAAAAAATAAGCAATGGAGCTGGGCACTGGTGGCTCACACCTGTAATCTTATTTACGCATAGGCTGAGACTTGAAGATTGCTGTTCAAAGCCAGCCCAGGCTAGAAAATCTGTGAGAGAATTATCTTCAATTAATCATCAGAAAACCAGAAGTGGAGCTGTGGCTCAACGTGGTAGAGCTCTAGCCTTAAGCAAAAGGAGCTCAGGGACACAACACAGACCCCGAGTTCAATCCCCATGACTAAAACAACAGCAACAACAACCATGGAAATAGGGGATAAAAGTATGACTTATTCCCCAGCACTGATATATATATATATATATATATATATATATATATAAATGTATTATAATTATAATGGTGTATATAATACATGTTTTATCATAAATGTAACAATGAATGATATAATATATAATTATGTAATGTATAATAAATTAATATATAATCAATGTGTACTATATACTATGTAATATACTATATTATATAATATATAGTATGATATATCACACACATGTATATATTCTCTGTGTGCCTTTCTATACAGTCATGTTGTTTTAGAAATTAACTCACATTGAGTTAAATTCATTAACGCGTAGTCATTAACAAGTATGTCACTATAGAAATATTTGGTGATACTGCCTTGGTATTCCATCTCTAAGTGCATTTGTTTTTCAAAGGAGTATACAATTTGTGACTATGTAAACTGCAGAGGTCTAGTGTTCACTTGATGTTTCATTTCTAGGCACCTCTAGGTCCAGTCAAAACTGCAGTGATTGGAAGACAGCAGCCGTTTCTTGGTCCATTCTCTGTCTTCTCAGAACTAACTTTCTGACCATTTCCCATGGTTTTCTGACATGTCTCTGTGTCTATGGCTGTAGGTGTCTAAAGGGACCCAGCAGTAGCTTGAGCTGCTGCTCACAATTTCCACGGTTTGCTCTTAGTCTGTAAACTCTCTCACACTGGGTTCAGCTGGTTTCCAGCCTGTGTAGATTGTGCAGCTCTATGTCACAGGAAGATGTCACTGGCTATAGTTTGGACTTGGAACTATTCCAGCAAACTGGCTTTGACTAAGAAGACATGCAATGATCAGTTCCCCCTCATGGAGACCTTGAAGCCTAGCCTATAGCATTGTCATCAGAACTTTGGCACTGGAAGAAATTATCCCAGCTCTTGAAATATTAATTTCACATATCCAACGTGTGTTTTACACAGTTAAGGTCACCATGATCCAGTTTGGTAACCACCGTCTTCCTCACTTCACTGAACTAATTACAACCAGCATTCTTTACTATGGTAGGATGCTACTAATTTTTAAATTGATTTCACACATTCGTAATTCTAAGATCTAGAACTCTCATGAATTATAGGCTCATAGGAAAATTTCAAAATAGAGGAAAAAAAGCTAACCATGCCAGTGACTCTAATACAACAATGATAATGAAAATCTCAAAATGTTTTATTCATGTGCGTTTATTCTGTTAATTTATTTTTATTTAAGTAATAGAATTCTTTATTGGTACTATATAAACCTCAATTATGATTCTACTTATAATAAAAAAATTATTGTTTCCCACTGAGTATATTCATTGAAATTGGTAGTTATACACATTATCAATATGTTTTTCAAACAGGTAGCATTTCTGGTGTTTTGAAACTTAGGCTGAAAAAATCTAAAAATTACTCAAGATAATTTGATGTAAAATAAACCTTTCTGGTACTAATTTCCATATACTCTTAATTTTTCCCATTATATTTTACAATGGAACACTCTTTCCTAAATTGATTCTTTTCTTATTTTTAATTGTTCCCTTAGGTTATTTTACAAAAATCAATACTATTAGATCAATATATATAAATATATGTTTTAGGTATATTGATGCAGGTTGAAGAATAAACTCTTTCAATGAATCTGGGAATAATTTACACTAGAGAAGCCATTCATTGCACAGCAAAAACTGTGAGATTAGGTTGTAATGTGGTATGTCATTATTGTTCAAGATTTCATTCTCTGAGCACATTTTATTTCTGTATGCAAGCAAGCAGTTTTACTTTCTTCTGCCTGTGCATATTGGAATCTTAATATCTTTTCGAATCACACATGGATAAGTTGTAACTATTAAGTAGGTATAAGGTGGGGGGGGGAGGAGGCTACTTGTATATGTCTGTATACAGTAGAAAAGTTTGCCTTTTCAGCAAATGTTCCTTTCCTCCTCTGATAAGGATACATGTTGACTCATCAGAACAATAAGGTGTACAAGACATTATGTTGAAAATGAACTTTACATCTTGGGGTGAGGGAGAAGTTGGGGAGGTGGAGAGGGAAGGGATGGCAAGGGAATAACAAAGAAGGAGACAACAATGCTTGATAGGAAATGCACTCATTACCTTACTCATGTAACTGTAACCCCTTTGTACAGTATCTTTACAATACAAATATATATTAAAAATGGATGTTCACTGAATGAATACATTGATGAATTGTGTCCTTATTCTGGTTTATTTCAAACATCTCCAAAGAGAAAATGCATCCTTCTCTTCCTTTTATTTAACTTGTTCATGGTGATCCAACAGGAGGACACCAGGTGTCCCCCTGCTAAGTGTCACTTTTGTGAAAACCACTAAAATGTATTCTTCACTCCACATAGCCATGCCTTGCATGGCACAAGCTCTTCTGTAATTTAAATTTCTAATACAGAAGATTCATATTATAAGGTCACAAGCAATCATGACAACCAGAAAATTGCCAACCAATAAATGATGCCTTCCATTCCTGTGCTTCAACATTTCAAAAGCAAACAAGAGGAAACAGGAAAAACATGCTCTTTCAGAAATATCGGTGGAGTTGAATCGACTGTGGGTCTCGGTTAAAAATGTCTTTGTGAGCAAATCCTATTGGGAACTAGTCAGCGCCTAGAATTAACCAAATATTGTCTCAATCTTAATCACATGATCCTTTCTTGATGGTTCTGTCTGGCTTTCGTAGTGATATTAGATGTACAGGCACGCATAATTCCTTTTTAGACCTTTGTATCTGCAGACTTTCATGTCTCAGTTTTGTTAATTGACAACAGAATGGTTTTTTAATAAAATGAGGAAATTTATTTTCTTCATTTCCTTTATTATTGTTTCTGGTAAACATCTGCAAAAGAAGATAATTCTGTGTTCATTTGCAATTCTTCATCCCTCATTCCTCTTGATACTTATCTGTCTAGCTCTTTCCTCTTTTGGAAACTTGGTCAGAGACACATGAGGTTAACTTTCCAATTCCTTAGGCCAATATTTCCTAATTTTTTTCCAAATAGCTTTATTATGATTTTAGGATACTGGCACACATATATAAGAACTTTTTAAATTGTGAAAATATCATACAGAGGGGTTACAATTACATGAGCAAGGTAATGAGTACATTTCTTATCAAGCACTGTCCCCCCTCCCCCTGCCACCGCCAAAGTTGTAAAGTTCTTTTTCGACGTAACGACTTGTATATCTCATTGTTGCAATGGGTCCACTTGTGTCCCTATTTAAACAATTTGTTTTTTTACCTTCCCCTTCAAAAATTATATCAACATCATATACAGTGAAAACAGGGGTTATACTGTGGGGGAGGGACATACAAAGCCACAAAGAAATCATCTTATAAATATGTTAGCAAAAATAGCAAGCAAGAAAAACCATTTGAGTCCTTAACTTGGGGTTCATTTCACCTAACATCAACTTAACTGACCATTTCTGCTTGTCTCAGACATATACTAGTTATTGCAAATAAGGGAAACCATGGGACCTATATTTCTTTGGGCCTGGGTTACTCCACTTAATGTAATTTTTTCCAAGTCTTTCCATTTCCTAACAAATGGGGCAATGTATTCTTTCTGATGGAGGCATAGAATTCCATTGTGTATATATAGAACATTTTCTTGATCCATGCATCTACTGAAGGGCATCTGGGTTGGTTCCAGATCTTAGCTATGGTAAATAATGCTGCAATAAACATAGTTGTGCTGGTAGCTTTAGTATGGCCTCATTTGTGATCATTCAGATAAATGCCCAAAAGTGGGATTGCTGGGTCATAGGTGAGCTCTATGTGGAGTCTTTTGAGGAACCTCCATGCTGCTTTCCTAAGTGGTTGAACAAGTTTACACTCCCACCAACAATGCTGTAGGGTTCCCTTTTGTCCACATCCCCTCCAGCATCTGTTGTTATTAGAGTTCTTGATTATAGTCATTCTAACTGGGTGGGGTGGAATCTCAGTGTTGTTTTGATTTACATTTCTTTTATGGCTAGAGAGGTTGAGCATTTCTTGTGTCTATTGGCCATCCTTCTTTCCTCTTCAGAGAAGTTTCTCTTTAAGTCTTTAGCCCACTTATTTATTGGGCATTTATTTCTTAGAGGATTTGTTGTTAGGGGATTTAATTGTTTGAGTTCCAGGTATATTTTAGATATGTGACTCTTGTCCATTGTATGGCTAGTGAAGGTCTTCTCCCAATTCATGGGCTTTCTATTGAACTTGCTAGGTATGTTCTTTGCTATTCAGAAGCTTTGCAGGTTGATGTAGTACCATTTGTCAAACTTTCTTTGATTTGTTATGTTTATGAGTCTCTATGAAGAAAATTTGAGCCTGTGCAAAGGAGACCTAGGGTTTCTCCTATTCCATCCTGTAATGTTTTCAGAGTGTCTGCTTTGACTCCGAGGTCTTTGATCCATTTGGAGTTGATTCTGGTACGGGGTGATATATAAGGACCTAGCTTTAGTTTTCTACAAATGATTAACCAAGTTTGCCAGCACCATTTAATGAAGCATCTGTCTTTCTTCCATTCTATTTTTTTAGCTCCCTAATCAAAGATTAGATGGCTATAGGTCTGTGGATTCATTTAAGGGTTTTCAATTCTATTCCATTGGTCCTGTGGTCTGTTCTTGTGCCAGTACCAAGCTGTTTTGATTACTATGGCTTTTTAGTAGAGTTTGAAATTTGGCATTGATAATCCTCCAGCACTGTTCTTCCTATTGAGGATCGTTTTTGCTATTCGGGGTCTTTTATTGTTCCATATGAATTATTGGATTGCCTCTTCTATTTCCTTGAAGAATGAGGTTGGAATATTGATAGGTATCACATTGAATTTGTACATAGCCTTGTGAAGTATTGCCATTTTCATGATGTTGATCTTTCCAATCCAGGAGCATGGGAGGTTTTGCCACTTTCTAAGTTCTGTTTTGATTTCTTTTTTCAGGTTTTTAAAGTTTTCATTGTAGAGGTCCTTGACTTCTTTGGTTATGTTAATTCCTAGGTATTTTATTTTTTGTGGGGCTATTATAAATGGAGTTGCTTTCCTGACTTCAGCCAGGCTTTTCTCATTGTTGGCATACAGAAAAGCCATTGATTTTTGAGGGATAATTTTATACACTGCTATTTTGCCAAAGTTTTGTATCAGCTTGAGTAATTTGGGAGTGGAGTCCGTGGATTCTTTAAATACAAGATCATGTCATCTGCAAAGAGGGAGAGTTTTACTTCATCTTTCTCTATTTGGATCCCTTTTATGCTTGCATTTGTCTTATTGCTGTAGCTAGGCATTCTAATACTAGATTGAAGAGAAGTGGAGAGAGTGGACATCCTTATCTTGTTCCTGAGTTAAGAGGAAATGGCTTTAGTTTTTCACCATTCAGTGTAATGCTGGCTGTAGGTTTGTCATATACAGACTTTATTGTATTGAGGAATGTTCCCTGGATTCCCAGTTTTTCCAGAGTATTCATCATAAAGGGGTTTTGGATCTTGTCAAATGCTTTTTCTGCATCTATTGAGATAACCATGTGGTTCTTAGCCTTGGTCTTATTGATGTGATGAATTTTATTAATTGATTTGAGGATATTGAACCAACTTTTCATCCCTGAAATGAGTCCTGTTTGATTGTTGTTTATGATTTTTTGGATGAATTGTTGAAGTTGATTGGCCAAAATTTTGTTGAGAAGCTTTGCATCAATGTTCATCAAAGAAATGGGTCTATAGTTCTCTTTCTTTGATGAGTCCCTGCCTGGTTTTGGGATGAGGGTTATGATGGCTTCATAGAATGAGTTCAGTAGTGAACTTTCTCTTTCAATTTCATTGAAGAGTTGGAGGAGTATTGGTGTGAGTTCTGCTTTGAAGACCTTATAGAATTCCACAGTAAATCCATCTGGTCCTGGACTTTTCTTAGATGGGAGGTCTCTTATTGCTGTTTCTATTTCAATGCTTGATATGGGCCGGTTAACATGGTTTAACTCATCTTGGTTTAGCTTTGGCATGTTGATATTTGCTAGGAAAAGGCCCATTTCTGTCAAGTTTTAAAGTTACTAGCATAAAGGTTTGAGAAGTATTCCCTTATAATGTTCTGCATCTTGGTTGTTTCTGTGGTGATATTTTTTTCTCATCTCTGTGTTTATTTGTTTGGGTGTGTTCTCTTTTTCTGATAAGAGTTGCTAAGGGCCTGTCAATTTGGTTATTTTTTTCAAAGAATCAACTCTTTGATTTGTTGTTTCTTTCTCTGTTTTTTTAGATTCTAATTCATTTAATTCTGATTTAATTTTAATTATTTCTTTCTATCTACTGACTTGGGGTTTATCTTGCAGCTCATTTTCAAGGAGGTTCAGATGTCTCATTAAA
The DNA here is from genome assembly GCF_024711535.1 of Dipodomys merriami. Taxonomy (NCBI): domain Eukaryota; kingdom Metazoa; phylum Chordata; class Mammalia; order Rodentia; family Heteromyidae; genus Dipodomys; species Dipodomys merriami. The sequence goes on from NW_027205603.1 coordinate 90,555,888, forward strand.
TAGTTGGTTGCAGATCTCTCCAATTTGTTGATGTAGAAACTCAGATGTATAAACTTGCCTCTGAGTACTGCCTTTGCTGTGTCCCAGAGGAGCTGGTAACTTGTGTGTTCATTTTTGTTGAATATCGTGAACATTTGAATTTTGTTTCTAATCTCTTCCATGACCCACTGGTAATTCAACACTATGTTGTTCAGCCTCCATGTGTTACAGGAGTTTCTTTGGTGGCTTTTGGTGTTGAGTTCTAATTTTATTCCCTTGTGGTCTCAGAGAATGCACTATATAACTTCAATGTTTCTGAATTTGGACAAGTTTGCTTTGTGACCTAAAATGTGGTCTATTTTGGAAAATGTTCCATGTGCTGCTGAGAAAAATATGTATTCTGATACTGCTGGGTGAAATATTTGGTAGATGTCTGTTAAATCTAGTTGATCTATGCACTTGTTTAGATATGTGGTTTCTCTGTTGAGTTTTTGCCGAGTTGATCTTTCTAGTGGGGATATTGGTGTGTTAAAGTCCCCAACAATTAATGTCTTTGGATCTTTCTGAGCTTTGAGGGAAATTAGTGTTTCTTGGATAAATTTGGGTGCTCTGTTGTTGGGCAAATAGATATTTAGAGTTGCAATATCCTCCTGAGGGACAGATCCTTCTTTATCTCTTCTCACTAATTTTAATTTGAAGTCTATTTTATCTGATCTTAGGATTGTAACTTCCACCTGTTTATGGGGGCCTTTTGCTTGGTAGATTTTGTTCCAGCCTTTGACTTTCAAAATATGTTTGCTTTTATGGGCAAGGTGTGACTCCTGAAGGCAGCAGATAGAAGAATCTTGCTTTATAATCCAACTAGACTGTCTATGTCACTTAATTGGGGAGTTAAGTCCGTTAATGTTGAGAGGACTGAGAGGTATTTGGGAGTTCCTGCCATGTTATCCCCCTTCTTGGGGGCTGTGACAACTGTGTGCTTCCTATGGTTGTTGGATTCTCAGTTTAGATGAGGTTTCTTGGCCTTTATTATGGTCTTGTTGGTTTTCTATGTGCAGGACATCTTTAAGTATCTTTTGTAGGGCTGGTTTGGTGGACATGTATTGTTTAAGTATTTCTTTGCTATAGAAGTTTTTTATTTGACCTTCAGTTATGAAGGAGAGTTTAGCTGGGTACAGTATTCTTGTTTGATAGTTGTTTGTCTTTAGAGCATGGCATACATTATTCCAGGCTCTTCTTACTTTAATTTTCTCTGCTGAGAAATCTGAGGTGATTCTAATTGGTTTCCCTTTATAAGTAATTGATCTTTTCTCCTAGACAGCTTTAAGGATCTTTTCCTTGGTCTGAATTGATCCTGTGCAGATTATCATGTGACAGTGGGATGTCTTATTCTTGTCTGGTCTGTATGTGGTTCTTAAAGCTTCTTGTATCTGAATAGACCTATTTTTTTGCATGTTTGGGAAGTTCTCTGCTAGGATCCTGTTAAACAAATTTCCTAGACCATTAACTTCTGTTTCTAGGTGCTCCTCTACATCTATTATCCTCAGATTAGGCCTTTTGATGATGTCTTCCAAATGCTGAATAGATCTATCATATTTTTTGGATTTCTCTTGGATATTTGTATGTTCTGTCTCTACATTATTTAGTCTGTCTTCAATGCCCATGATTCGATCTTCTGCATGGTCTAACCTACTGTCAAAGACTTTCTACTTTGTTTCTTATTTCTTTTCCTTCCAATTGGTCGTCTTTGATGGGTTCAAATTCTTGGTTGGATCTTTGTTTTAGATCTTGGATGAACTTCTTTACCTCCTTAATTTGGTGTTCAGTGTTTATTCTCAAATCACTTAGTTGATTGGTTATGATTTCCTTGAACTTCCATTCCTTCTGTCCAGCTCCATTCAGCATTCCCTTTGCAGTCTCCCTGAATTCTTTCAGCTGTCTGTTTATGGATTCCATAAATGCCTCTATTGATCTTTGTCTATTCTTCATCCTGCTGTCACAATTACTGTATTACTCTTTGATTAGCTTCCTCACGTTCATGAAATTTCTGTCTTTCTCTTTGACTGTTCTCTACTTCCTCATGCAATTCCTGAATTAATCTTTGAGTTGCTTCCTCATGTCCAAGATATTCCTGTATTAATCTTTGGTTTACTTCCTCTTGTGCCTGATCACACTCACATTGAGTCTGCAGGTTTTCAACCTTTTCATTCATCATGTTTACCAGTAGTGTTTGTAGGGTTTTTTGGGAACTCTCCTCTGGATTATTCATTATCTGTTCTGTCAGCTGATTATCAGGAGTGGGAGTTGAGATACCGGACTTGCCATTTTTCTTGTGTTTTTCCTGCTTGTTCTGCCTATTTGGTATGAAAGTATCACCAATTCTGTGCTAGAACACTATTTTAAGCCAAGCACCAACCAGAATCCTGTAGTTTCACATTCAAAATGGCTGCAAATACACTCTAGTTCAACAGATACAATCTACTCAACATCAAACAACTATGGATTAATTGGTTAAGAATTTGGCAAACCAGAAATTATTAGGTTCAGGGAGAAATGTGGGGGAAAATAGGATTAGAGGGATATCGAGAGGTAAAAGGAGAGTGAATTTTACCAAGTCCTAATCTCAAAGAGGGAAATGGATTGGACGTAATGATAGGAGAGAGATTTAAAAAAATAAGAAAAAAATGGGAAAAAATTTAAATTTAAAAAGTGAAACATTTAAAAATATGTAAGTATAAAGAAATGATATTCAGAGAAGAAAAGGATAGGATGAGTGGAGGGGAAGGATAGAAAGGAAACATGAAATACTAAAAAATATAGAGTGCTTACCTTGACCTGAAGAGCTGAGGAACAGTGTTCAGGCCCAGAGTTCAAGCCCCACGACTGACCAAAAAAAAAATTCTTAAAATTAGTTACTTGAAAATTATATAGGTATAAAAAGATAATATAGATATTAAAGTAATTATGCCTAAGAGGTTGTGAATTTAGTAACAAATTTCTGGATTATGTACAAAATGAGGGATAAGGTCTAATGATTGCTGACAGGTATATATCTGGGGATGAGCAGAACAGCAATTAAGTCACGCAAAAAGGAAAGAAAAAAATGAAAAGAATAAAAAAATATTAAAAGGACCAAAGGGTCAAAAGAGATTAAGAAAAAAAAGCACACACACACACACACACACACGTACACCTAAAATAAAAAGTATGAGAGAAAAAAGATTTATAGAAAACAATTTTTTAAATAAAAATTTTTAAAAAGGTACAAAAAAGAGTTTTTTGATTTTTTGGGGAGTAGAGGGGGCTGGATGGGACCATCCTGTATCTCCCCTGTGTCCATAACCAGTCTCTTAGTGGAGTCTCTACTCTGCTTGTGGTGTTTGGTTTTCCTGTGGCTTGATTAATTTCTTAAGTCAGTTTGTTTGAGCAGACAGAAAAAAATGCTCTGTGTTACCCAGGATTTTGTGATCCTCCTCCAAGGCTGGTTCAGTGGGAGGGAGATCTGCGTTGAGTATCACTCAAGGGGGAGATGGTTGTTTCCTCTTGTTTGGAGATGCTGTGAAGAGGCTAGTTCTGGGTAGAGTTGAGGCCTTTCAGCAAATACTAGCTTTTCCCTGAGAGGCTAGCTCCTGAGACACTCACAGAGCCCAGACTGGAGACATTCTCAGGGTTTATGTTCACTGAATTTCTTTTTTTTTTCAATAGAAAATTAAGTTTATTTCTGGATATACCACAATCAAACGTATTCTGTGTTTATTTAGAATACCATAATCAATGCAAAAACAGGTTTCTTTTCTCTAAAAGTTAATACAATACTATGTGCTAAAAACAGGATATTTTCAATTGATTGTCTAAGCTGCTGTAGGGAGGGGCAGCCTCTGGCTCTGTTTACCCAGTGAGGAAAGTCACTCCTCGAGGGGCGGTGCTTTCCATGTCTGGGCAGGTGTCTTTTCCCTGGGTGGAGCTGAGCCTGGCCGGTCAGGTCAGGTTCCTGTGACCTGCTAAATGACACTTTTGTTTTCTTTCAAGGCCAGAGTTGGAGCTAGCTGCTCAGCCAGGCCTTTGTCAATATCAAAGATGGAGATCTCCGATGGTGCAGGATGGGTGGCCTTTCCTCCTCAATCCCTGAGAAGGAGTGAGGATATCAGGGTCCTACTCATGCCTGAGTCTTGGTTCCTGGGTGGTCTCTGGTCTGCTATCTGCAGGATGAAGATATCTGCTCCGTCTCAGTACTTGCTGGTGTTGAGTAGAACCTGCTTGCCCGATGTGTCTGGAGCCTTTGTCCCCGACTTTCTCTGTAGGTATGGTGGCTACCGCCGCCACTGCCACCACTGCTGCCGCAGCTAGGGCTACCGGCAAGTGCTCAGATCTGTCTCCTTGCCTAGATTTTCCCTCTCTGGCCAAACTCTGTGATGGCACACTTGGTGTGATTCTCTAGCCTAGGACTATTCACTGGAACACTAAAACTACCTTCTATGCAAGAGCTTGTTTAGCCTCCAGCTTCTCCTCTGCCATCTTCCTCTGAACTCCACAAATATAAGATTTTATCCTGAAATTTTTGAGCTCAAATGCAAATTTATTCTTTCTATGGTTTTAGATTGTTTTACTTGTTTATCTTAAAACACAATTCTCCATCTGTATAGAAATTTTTACCCTTCTATTAAGACTATGCACAATGGAGTGATATCATGTTTGTTTTCCACACTGAGTGTAAATGATATAATGCCATAAGCCATCTCCTTTTTCTTTTGTGTATCAGTATTTATATCATCATAAGGGGTATTAAATTATTAGTTATTACCACTTTGTCAGTACAGTTATTACCACATAAAGACTTAGAAGTTCAATGAACAAGTCGTATCTAATTTCACCCACTCTTTAGTAGGACTGAAAATATTTTTGCACAGGAAATCCACATAATCCCCTTTCTTGATTTAGTAAAAGGAGTGCATTATTTCAGTCTACTTAGATTTACTCATACTCTTACACATGCTATAGCTTGCTTGTAAGAATATTATAATTACCCATTACAGACTAATCACAGCGTTATTTATACCTGAAGATTACATACTAATTATATGTGAAGTTATTATGAGAAACCTGGCAAAGGAAATGTGAGCAATTTCGATGAAAATTTGAGTATATGCTATTTAATTTTATGATTATTTGTACCATATAAAACAGCTAGTTGCCAAAAATCAGATCAGAGGGGTGTTGCAGATCTCCTACCTATTTCCTTTTAATAATTCTGGACCATAGCAATGCCAGCCGCACAGCTTGCCTAAGTTTTAGGATAGAGGTCTTTGGGACAGAGCTAAGTTTAGAACTTGTAATTTAAAAAATATATAAATTGCTGTGAGATAAAGTATCAGGATATATTAAGAAATTTGGAGACTTGTAGTGGACTTGGTGTTCAGTGCTTACACAGAAACTGTTTTAGTTTTAGAATAATAATGATAAATATCTAATTAATTGCATGAATTATAAAAATAGCATGAGTACCAGAAAAACTAGTGGTAATATAGCTAGGGGTATTAATACTAGTAGTGTTAGAAGACCTAATAGTAGTAGTAATATTAGTCCAACCACAGTGGGTAAAGAATGAAGATAGTAAGGAGTAATGAGAAAGAACCAAGAAATAGAAGATCATAATGGGATCTTTTGTTAAGGAGCTTTCTCTGCCTGACTACATACATAGATGGAATTTTATAGTCGTGCAATGAGATGTTAGTCATGCATATGTTTGTGTAAAATATTATCAGGCACTAAGTGTATATGTGAGTATGAATTATTATGTGTCAAAATAATGATGGCTGTTTGAAGTGGCATTCAGGTATCAATATTAATGCTATATAGTTTCTTCTGTCAATGTAAGAGGAAAGAAATGAGGAAGAATTCTGTTTTAAGATTTATCACAGTCATGTAATAACAATAGTTGAGAAACACCAATGCTGACTGACATCATGATATCAATATTTCAAAGTTTCTGGTTATGTGTAAGAATCAAATAATAGAAACTGAAACTTTTTATTCCATTTTTGAGAAACAATAGGTATAGTTAAGTAAATCACAGGTCCATATGTGATTGTGTGTATGTGTCTGATATAGTAGGCCCATTTACATAGATTTTGACTCTTTAAAGCTCAAGTGGTTGATATAATAGATCACTCACAATCGGTAATAGGTTTCACAGAACACACAGTATCTATTACAGGTAGATGATGTTGGAAGATGGAAAGAGAACCTTCTATTCTTTTGCTTGATTCAATGATAATTGATAGACCGTGTTACTGCATACATCCAGGTTTTATATTTTCTAAGAAAGCAATGGGAAGGATGATACGTTAGACCCTTAAGAAGATGGTAAAATGACAGACGATAGGTCAATAAGAAAGCATAGATGCCCTTTCTGATTCTTTAACCCTGTTTGTCTGTAGTTCTTCAAAAGTGTACAATCCTTTACTCCACATTCCTACACAGATCTGCCAGCAAAAACTTTCCCCTGGGTTAGAGCTTCAGTGGTCAAATAATGTGAAAGTCATGACCTTGACCTTTTTAGTCAAAGGCTTCTTCAAGTTAAATATTGGCATTACTATTTTTGTGTGACTGTGGCCAAACTATCTTGCTTCTCTCTGAGGCTACTTTCTTTAGGAAAAGAATGGTATATATGCACAAAAGATTGTAACAAGGGTAAACTAGCACCATCTTTTGGATAAATAGATGAAATAAATATATGACACATTTGGTGGCACAAAGTAAGACCTTTCAGGTCAACTATTTATAAAAAATAAAAATAAAAGAAAGTGGTACTGTGTCTTAAGTGGTAGATTGCTAGCTTTGAGTTTAAGAGCTCAGGGACAGTGCCTAGACCCAGTGTTCAAGCCCCACAACAGACAAAAATATGTGAATATGATTGCTCACCTCTATTAATTTATTTCACACTTATCATTTAGGTTAGAAAAATATCTTTGGGGATTTTTGTGTGTGTTAATTTTGTGTATAAGGAAATTATGGCTGAAAGGATTGAATTTTCAATCATGCCTGGTGTGGCCTGTCTTGCCTTCAAACATCTGGACTAACTGCAGACAATTGTGGAGCCCACAAAGCCTAGTGCTGTTGGCACTAGCATTCTCAAGAGGCTTTCCCTCATTTGCACCACTCACTCTCTCTATCGAATGCACATTGATTCAGGATCTGCCAACTTCTGTTTCAGGTTCATTGTTTGAAGCATGCTTGCCCTCCTGAACTGGGAACTTTGTGTTTGACATGGGTGTTCTTTCTGACCTGTGGACCAGCTTTCATCACAAAGGGAATTTCTACCTCATCTGGAATATTCCCTTCCATTTCTTTTCAGCTTCCTCACTAACTTGAGTTAAGCACTGCATCAGAACACAAGCCTTGTCTCCGGTGAACATCTTCCCGAAGACCAAAGGCATGCACCATATTGTACCATATTCTTATGTTTCAGGCTGATTGATGGTGAATTCCATTATAACCTACTGGTTTTGTCTTCCATGATTTCCACCTCCATCTTCAGCTTTCTGGATAGACTCATCTTTGAACTTGCATGTGAAAGCCGCACCTCAGGTACTCTTCATGATGCTTGACTGCTCTGCCAAATGCAACTGTGTTTCCTTCTGTCACAAAGAAAATGCCATGTTCTATCCAGTACACAACTGCCTGCTTAAGATTTCCACCCTCAGGAAGAATAGATGTGGTACTGAACTTTGAGCTTCTTTGTTCCTCTTCTCCGTATAGTCAACTGACTCTTGGCCAATATTATGCATACTGTGGAAAGTGCAAATTAACACGAGACATCTGGGTGGCTCAAAAAAACAGAAAAAAATCACAAAAAACACAGTACAACTCTAATGTATGATAAGCTATAGGCTAAGAACAAGGATGCATTCAGATAATGTGCAAAGAGACACAAAATAGAAATGCATTCTCCTTTGAGTCTCTCATCTGGTGTGTGTGTGTGTGTGTGTGTGTGTGTGTGTGTGTGTGTGTGTGTGTGTGTGTGTGTGTGTGTGTGTGTGTGTGTGTGTGTGTGTGTGTGTGTGTGTGTGTGGCTTCATGAGTTCAAGCAGTGTATCCAGATGGTACCAGAGAGGGATTTACCAATGATACACAAAGCTCAGCCTCTGGCAACACCTCCACAAACCCACATACCAGGAGAAGATGCCCAGTACACCTCTTTCATAGCTTCTTTTCTATTCCTTACATCAGTATGGAAGCTGAAAAGAATTAATGTTGTCTTTGAGGAGAGAAATTTGAGTTGTGAAGGATGTTAGCTTGCCCTACATTTTTCTTTCCTCCTTCACTATTAAATCTGAGGGACAGTTTTATTCAGAGGCTGCTATTATTTTGCCTTGACCATGATGTGACCTTCATTTACAGGAGCTGACTCAGATGAAAGATTCTGGAATGGCAATACTGTTTGTTGGTCTTTCACCCTCTCCTGCATCATTACCACTGCTGTGGAATTTATCCTTGGTTATCTTTCCTTATTCAGAAAGCCTTCTATATCAATCAGAGCAGACAACTCAGGGGTAAGAGAAAGTGCTCTCATGATTCATTGTGAGGAACACCATAAGAAACCCCACCCCTTTGCTATTTCTCCCTTCAACTATGGCCCTTCAGTTCAGCTCACTTAGAGTGCATCAGGCATTCCTTAAACACATCCAGAATTGTCTGATTATTGAAGAGGCTATTGGAAAAAAGGCTGGTTTCAAACTACCATGCCTTTTGTTACATACTACTATAAAGAATAGGTTCACCTTAACTCCAATGTTCAGGCTTGATTTAATAGTCTTACTATGTTCCCACATCCTCCCCCAGCCTCCAAAAATAACATACATTACAAAACAGTACAGAGAAGGGTTTAACAATGTTGATATTCTTATTGGGTAGGTAGGTAGATGGCTACATGCATTATTCAAAGAGGAAATAATTTGCACAATTAGCTGACTCTACCTCATCTCCACATTGAGTTGTGAGCCTGTAAAGAATTGCAATGGACAATCATTTTGTTTTATTCTTTCTAATATGCTGTTTGAGTTACAGCATGGTTAAATGATTCGCCTAAAGCCACACAAAGAATTAGCACAAGGAAATAGTGTTCTATCATAAAAGAGAAGTAAAATTTTGATGTTATACCAAGTGATGTCTGAGCCCATTTCTGAGCTTAGCAATCCAACTGATCATAAGCCTGTTTTGTAACCTCTCTAAGCTTCAGCACATTCTTCTGCAGAGTTGAAAATGCCTACTGCCTTGTATAGCTCTGAGAACTAAACAACAAGGATTGAAAGTATAAAATGATACAGTGATAATTTGCAACTATTCACATTTCCTATTTGCCTCATGCTGTGTGGTGATTGATAGCAGATTCACCACTTTTCCTGGGCTTGTGCAGCTTTGCCACTGTACCTGCCACACTCCAGCTCTGAGTGGTTCTCTGTGTCAAGGCCAATGTCAGACATCATGAAAGATCACACCTTGACCTCTCTAACAGGGGCACAGGGGATACTTCTCATGTTTGTGGGTGTTCTTATCATAAGTATAAGATAAACGACAGAGGGCCTCACAGGAAGAGCCCTGACATTACCAGGGAAGCATACAGACCCCGTTGGGCGTAACTCGCCATCTTCAAGTCACTGGTTTGGGCACTAGCCTGTCAACATTTCTTCATCACTTCAAAAGTGATGGGTTACCCATGGACTTCTCCCTCTAAAAGCAGGTGTATCAACCCATTTTAACCCAAGTGCTGGGGCTTGCTTTTCACCTGGCCCTTCTGCAACCCCACCACAAAACAACTCCCGTTTGGCATTCACTTTTCAGGCTCAGATCCAGTTATGAGACTCCTGGTATCTCCATCTGTCCCTACATTCCCATGTTCCCCATTTTCTTGATGTTTGGAACCAATCCCTTTTTCCCCATCCATTCATTTTTCTTTTACTTTTAATGTCAGGATGAGTCCTGTGCGTGTATACAAAAGCTGGAATCTGAATCATTTCAAACACAAAACCAGATTCCTTTACATATTTTTCAAAGTCAGGGAGGATTTTTATTTTGCAATGCAATTGACAAGTATCTACTTCTAGGGTAGGAGATGTCTCTACTCTGAAAGAGATTAACACATACTCCAGAAGGAGCAAAGATAAAGTGGAGGTTTTATCATAAAATATGTTTGGAAGTATGCTTCTTGCTGAAAATTCAAAGTGAGTTTCTAAAGCTATGGATATTAATTTAAATAAAAAATTGGCTGACCTAGAGGAGCAGGCAGGGTTGCTCAGCGTGCATTTTGGAGAACTGTGTAGCCACAGCTCTGACTTCTTGATTGGCGCTCGTGTTTGCTGGGCAGTGTTAGCAAAGTTAAAACTGGCTGATCAGAGATCTTCAAATTCAGCAACTTCTTGCCCAGGCTTAGTCCACAGAAGATGTCTTCCTGTAAAATTTCACTTTCAAACACCAAAACACACAGAAAATGTTTTTGCTACCGAGTCACAGAAATAACTAGTAAAGAGATAAAGCAAAATAAAGAATAAAATTAAATCATTTTATTGAACATCGTATCAACCCATCTTTAAATCCAGGCTGGAGTATATTGTGTATTGACTTTATTCCTTGAGAAGTTGCCTTAGATTCTTCCTATCTCAGTTTGCTAATATGTGAACTGGGTCATATTAAAGCCTCACTGGTCGTGGGTTGTGGGTTTTGGTGCTAGTAGAGTGGAGGAAGGAAGTCAGAGTCCTTCACTGTAATCTCAGAGGCTCTGTGCCCACATTGCCCCATGGCCTGTGTTTACCTGGTTCAGGATATCTACATAACCTTGAGTCAGGTACGCATGTGCTACCTTACCAAACCCTACACATGTGGCCTTGAGACCAGGTACCTGTGCAAGGCCTTGTGTGGCAATGGAGTCAAATCACTGTTAGACTGTAGGCCACTGCTTGGGAGCAGAGACCTGTGAGGAGCTGATACCTCTGAAGCAGAGAGAACTAAAGAGGGACAGCGTGTGGACCTGTGAACAGTGCACTGTTGTTAATGGTAAGTCCATGCATAAGAGAATAAAAGCACAACCATCCATTCTCAACATGCCTGGTGTCTTTGTCTTTGTCCTGCCAGAGTCAAAATAGACTTAAGAACCTGCCATGTAGTATGTAGGGACCAAATCTAAAAGGCTGTATCTATCTATCTATCTATCTATCTATCTATCTATCTATCTATCTATCTATCTAGATAGATAGATAGATAGATAGACACAGAGAGTGAGCACACACCAGAGCCATTGTGGACTTGGCCTAGCATGGTGCCAGACCAACACATACACTGCTATGTAATTTGTTTGGCTTTTATCTGAAATTGGGTTGTGAGTAGTTCAATTTGTTGGTTGAATCCCATTTTCCACCTGTTAAAATAGGTTTAATAATTTTTCATCTCATGTTTCTGGTGATTTTTAATTTTATTGTCCACAATACATTTTCAAGCATCAAAATAATTTCTGTTGTCTGATTTTTTTTTTTCTTTTGGGTCCGGTCGTGGGGCCTGAACTCTGGGCCTGGGCGCTGTCCCTCAGCTCTTCAGCTCAAGGCTAGCGCTCTACCACTTGAGCCACAGCGCCACTTCCGGCTTTTTTCTTTTTGCTTATGTGGTGCTGAGGAATCGAACCCAGGGCCTTGAGCATGCAAGGCAAGCGCTCTACCACTGAGCCACCTTCCCAGCCCCTGTTGTCTGATTTTTTAATGTAACATGGTTCTTGCAACAGTTAATTCAATACAAAGTTTCATGTCCAGATACATTGTTTAATAAAATGGACTTTAGGTTAATGTGAGTGTATGTCCATTCTTTCTCTTTATCTGTTGTATGTAAGTTTAAACATAGTGAGTATCCTGATGATTTAAAATGAGGCTAATGATAACTATTATTTGTTCATTGAAAATTAGGCAAGTTAACATCTATCTTTCTATCATCTTTCTGTCAGCTACCTATCATCTACCTACATATCTATCAACTTTTACTTCTCTATCATATGTATCTATTCACTTGTGTATGTACGGACGGCATATGTGTCTGTATGATTGACCTATAAAAGGTGAATGCATAAAGCTGAATACTGTATGCAGAACATGGTTCAAAAAATGATATCTAAAGTGAAATTGCAAAGGGTGATCTGTGAACTGTCATAAGTGACTTGAAATCAACAGTATAACATGGTAATATGCCTCATGAGATGAGAATGTGATGTGTCCCTCTCATTTCTCAAAACATCTTCTAACCCATCTTCCTTTCTCTGCCAAGCAACTCCCCATATGCACATCCATGTCTACAAGATCAGAAAAGGAAAACCCATCCAGCCTTTGAAAGCCATCCAATTCCCCCGCCAGATCCAGAAACGTTAGTGAAAGGACAGTGACAAATCTTAGAGATAATAGCAGCCGGCGGGATCACAGGGGTGAAGAATCTGTTATCTGATGTAAACTGCTCATCCATGCGAGGTGAATGAACTCTTTACAGGGTGCCATTTAGTTCATGGGCAAAGATAATTTATTGAACATACCCAGTGCCTGAGGCAGCTGAATTTGTTCCATCCGGCTAAGCAGACTGTTCTGATGTACTGTTTATTCCTCTTTGTTCATCTAAGGCTGGGTCTCAGGCATTAATAAGAAATGACAAGTCACTCATTCACGCTCTGCACACTACACAGCTCTCTTAATGACTCTCCCAACTTCTAGTGTATATGTTTTTGTCTGATGGGAGCTTGTGTGGCTTTGGTTTTCCCCGTTTTCAGATGGGACTGGAATCATGCTGAGACTAGGGGAAGGTTACAATCTTTGGAAGTTCTCTGACTGAGATCTTTCTCCTCAGCCAGCTATTCAGTGTTAGTGTAAACTCCAGAAAATATCACCCTGTCTTCAGAAAGTGGTAACCGATTCAAACCACAAAGCAGGCTTCCCAGTCAGAGCAAACAAGTTACAAGTTTGTCTTCATCAAATTAAGAGTCCTGTCTCTCAAAAGATAGCAGTAAAAATAGTAACAGCTCTTATACAGACTGTGTAATTGGTAATTACCACATATAAACCAATAAGGAAGCACTGCTTACCCCGTTAAGAATAGAAATAGACACGAATGGAAAAGACATGTGTAAAACAACAAATCTCTGAGAAAAGTCATTGCCATCCAGAGAAATATGATCAGATAAATGACCCACTTAGAAAACTGTCTAGCATCCATGAGTAAATGAATAGATGAGTATGTCCACTTATCCCAGGAGTTGGCAGACACGTGACATGAAGAGAGGTCTTAGATCCTGGTGATTTAGAAACAATTGTGCTCTCTATTGAATCTTTGCACACATGAGTCCTGTGACTTTGCCATTCTGTTCCAGCACTTTTCTAGAAACAATTGGAGCAAGTAGAAATGTGTTTTAAAGAATCTGACTTCAATCTGTTCAAAGAAAGACAATTTTATAACAAAAGTGAAAATCACTCAGCTACTCATTAATAGTAAAAGTGTGCTACAATCAGTGGAAAATGAATTACATGCAGAAGATAAACACCAACCATTCATGGTTTCATACAGCAAACATCAAAAGCGATTTTCACAGACATTTTCACATTGGGTCAGAGGAAAACAGTATAGGCACAGTGTGCTGAGCTTCGGTGATCCATGGGGAAGGAAGGGACCTGACAAACTGAAAATAATTTGTATGTGTACTTCACTGGGTTATATTAGATCTATAATTCAAAGGTTTTTTAAAATGCATTTTTAATACATGGGCTTTAACTTTTTTCACTTTCTTATGAGAAAAATATTTAAGTTGCAAAAAGTACATTTTTAGCAATACCTACTAATTCATAAAAGCATACTTAAAGGGGAGCAAACAAAGAGAAGAGATGAGTAACTCTGAGACTACTGAAGGACATTTGTGATGATTTTCCAAGGGAAAAAATGATTGAGAAACACATTTAAATCATGTATGAATATCAAGAACACAAGATGAAGCAAACAAATAATGTAAAATTATAGAGATACTATGCTACGAATTATGGAAAGATTAAAATCAGGGAAAAAACAAGATGAACATAAGAATGAAAAGATGAATTTGTTGAATGCAAAGCTAGGAAATAATCCACATAAATCTCAGAACATGGATAATTTTTGAGGGAAATAATATATAACAGTTTAGCAAAGGCATAAATAGAACCTTAAAGTCACTTGTTACATAAAAATTATATATGTGTGTATGCATATATATATTAGAACTTTATCATCAAGAGTTACATAAATGTAATATATTAATAGTTTATATGTGTAGTTTATAAATATATATTATAATGTTATGGTCACTGAATACATATATAGTAAATTTTGTATGCTATACACTACTTATGTATGCTATATGTACATGTTGCATGAGCAACAGAAATATACATGTTTTCACTTGATATTTTAACATAATTTTCTATGTTTTTATCTCCTTGTTTTATCTTTTACTTCCATTTTATCTTCTAAAAATAGTGTAAGATGCCTGTAATCCTATCTACTCAGGAGGCTGAGACCTGAGGATCACATTTCAATGGCAGCCTGGGCAGGAAATTCCATGAGACTCTTATCTCCAATAAACCTCCAGGAAACTGGAAGTGGTGCTGTGTGGCTCAGGTGATAGAGCGCTCGCCTTGAGCTGAAGAGCTGACAGTGCCCAGGTTCAGAGTTCAAGCCCCACGACTGACAAAATAACAATAAAAAATTGTATGAGTGGTAGGAAGAATTTCAGAATTATTACTTGTATTTGTTTATGCTATTGCAGTATTCATTTACTTTCCTATTACCTTTGTGGATCCAGTTCTCATCTTAATTCATGTCTTTGTACACGTGCTATTTTAGCTTATATGCACCACTTTATACCATTACAAGGGAATATATCATTTCTCTGATTTTAGAGTTTATGGAATAATTTAAGAGTTTTTTTTGTGCCAAAATGATCCGAGGTGTAATTGAAATGCTTAGTGAATGCCACCGTAATGACTATGTACCTTTCTACTGGCTGTGACCCCCTCACTCCATACTGAATTGTCCCAGTCCACTTCGTTCCCTACTCTCCTCCCACAGTGGTTACACACACTGGTCGCTGTGACCTTTCATTGCACAAGTATAAAGTCTGTGAGGCAGTGATTCAGCACTGTGCAGAGGCAAGGATGCATGCCTTTATTTAACCTGAGCGGCTTCAGTTAAGTCTGCCTCCATCCTCTGTGTGACTGGCATGTACTATGCTTGTCTTTCACAACACTTATCTCCTTCCAGCTCCTTCGAACAACACAGCTCCAGGTGTTAGGTGTGCTTGATAATTCTTTGAAGGCCAGTGGTATCGTGTATGGGAACAGAAATGGAAGAGGTGGACCAAGGAAGCTGAGGCCTCCAGTGTGAGTGGCAAAAATTAGAATTAGACATGGGACTAAAGACTCTGGCCTACCTCTTTGGATTTCCCAATGAGGCATGAGTTTAGGAGGTTTTTGTGCAGTCACATCTTTTATCTTGGTAGAGCTACCAGCCAAAGCATCATAGAATTCATAATGAAAACAGGAGCAGGGTTTGCTTGTGAGTAATTTGTGGAGAATTAGTCACGTTTGGATAAGGTCCTCGGAGGAAATCAGTGTTTGGCCTGATACTTGTCAAGGAAGAGAGAAACTGACAGCTACTTCTGACTCTGCATTATGATAGCACCAATGGTTTTATTAAAGAGGCAGAGGGAGAAATACAATATCAGTATTCAGTTCATGTGAGATAATCACAGGCTGAGAACCTGCCATCCATCAGCTTGCACTAGGGCTCTATTAGGAATAAACCAGATTCAGGGCCTGGCCTCCAGTGCACGTGATGAGATGAGGATGACGAATGCTTGCCCCAGCTGTGCTTGTGTGAGAAAAGTCTTCACAGAGATGAGAAAACTACTGCATCAGAGACCCAGACCAGACTATTATTTTGGTGTGAACAACTGATTCATATTCTTTGTTGAAACTGTCAGTGGAACAAGGGCTATGTAGGTCAGGGAATTAGAGGAGATCTATCATCCTAAGGTTATCGAAAAGCAAGTCGTTGGAGAATAAGTTGAGAAAGACAAACAGGAGATGCAGATATGGTACCAGGTATAGAGATGGCATATTTGGAAGCCAGATGGAACCAGGCATATTTGTGTGTGTAGATGAGCGATGTGAGAGGAAGAAGGCAAACATTACATCGAAAAAAATGCATGGAACAGAACACAGTGGCACATGTTAGTGGGCTTTATGTGGGGGTTTCCTATCTTTGTGGAAATTTAAAATTTGTTTAGCCCCTTTAAATACGGTATTTATCAAAAGCAAAATTTGACTAAAGCTACTGACACTTTTGAAAGCTTTAACTATCCATTTTCTAGTTAAATTACTAAATTTACTTTGGCAGTTCTGCAAAATTCAAAAAACGTTCACCCCTGAGAATATTTTAGTCATTTAGTTAAAGAAAGATTTAACATCACTGTGATTATGAGGGAAGTGCACAAACTACAAACAGAGACAGAATGACTTTATAAAGAGCCAGATAAGTCAAAATTCTGTAATTTGTCATTCTACCCCTTTGTAATCAGACCTAAAAGCCACCATTGAGACCCAGCTACTAAAGAGGCTTCAGTTTTATTTTCTCCATTTCCTTCCCTCATTCCTTTCCTCTACAGTGGAAAAGAGACAGATATGATTAAAATTATGGAAAAATAACTAGATACCTATATGATTTAAATGATGGCTGAGTGATTTAGTCACTCACTCATTAGAGTACGTCATTAATCTCCTTTAAAGACCTAAATCAACATTTCTTTTTTCCCCTATTACTTGAACGAAAGGCATTGTACATACAAGGCAAGCACGAAACTAGAGAGGACATTTAATTTCACTGAGGCTCAGCTTTCATATCTGTAACATGGGAATTATCCAATCTCTGCAATTAATCTCATGGACAAGAAATCATGATGCAATCAACAATAGAGAAAAATATATCTTACAGACATGAAAATAAATATCACAATAGAGTTGATCACTATGATCATAATAATTAACAGTTTCAGATTCTTTATCTCCTACTTAACTTTTGTTCTTGATATCTTGGTAATTAAAATGCCAAACCACATATGGCATTAACTATTTTTTTCTTCAATAGAATGTTTTATTCTCTATGTCCTTTTAATCAGTCATATCTTGAATAAATTCCCAACAATACTTCACTGTAATTAGCTTAGACTTTGCAATGGATAATTGTAGAGGAAAGATAAGATGGTGCTGCATGTGTTTTGCCATCTGATGTCTTGAGCTCCTAATCTAGCCCCTTTCCTGGCAACTGTACATCGGTGAATTATTCTTTAATTGATCTTTGCATTAAGCACCGCATTATCGTTTGAATCTGTGCTGCCATCATTTTTCCTGGATTAAAAATAAGTAAGATCCAAAAAGTGATGGAAACAGTGACTGGTGAAGAAATACTTAGCAAACTTTTCTCTATTAATTTGCTAGGATGATTAAGTCGTTCCTTTAGTAAGGCTACTGCTGAGAAATTCAAAATCAGTAATTCAAGGTAAGGTTTCAGAATCTGCACTTCAGACAATTCTCCAGGTCCCAAATTCCCCAGGCAGGCCCACATCAATTGCATTTTGAGGGAAAAAAAATGACACTTTGCCCTTTATAAGAGCTTAAATGGATGGATAATTTCCTGTATTAACATGAAATTCCTTCACTTCTTGTACTGCATGTGTCAGAAACCACGTCAAGTGTTGTAATATATCTGACACTGCATTTCCCTCCATGCTCTGCCCCCAGAAGCAGACCAGAGGCCTATCCTGAGATCTCCTGGGCTGCCGTGTGTTCTTTCCTTTGCACTCTCTACTGTCAATGTTAACTGAAGAACTCTTAGAAGCAACATTCTCATTCGCAAGCCTTCTATTGATGTTTCGCTTTCCTCCAATTTGTTCCACAGAGTGGTGGCTGCCTGCTTTCCTTATTAAGGCTTGAAATGCTTTTGACTTGACCCCACAATCATCTCCTTAAACTAAGGACTTACTTTGTCTTGTTTTTTACTTCCTCAGACGACTGGATAATTTTCTGGATGACACTTTGCCCATTATCAGAGAGGCATCTTAAAAGGCTTTCGACCAGAAAAGTCATACCCTGCTCCGTGTTTGAACTCAGTATCAAGGCATTGTGACCCTTTCCTAACAAACAATGCACCAAGTTCCCCAGAATGTCAGCTCGGTGTAGGTGGCCAATGATGAGGACATGAAAGCTGAGCGTGAGCAACGGTTTTAGTGTGGCTTCTCCTAAACCAGACTTTGAGTGTAACTTCTTTTCACACAGAGGAGCACAGGAATGTTCTAGTAGGCAAATGAGGAGTGAAAAAGGAAATGGGTGTGGCTGAGTCACTCTTGCATTGGAGTAAGTCATTAATCTCTAAAAAATCGAATCAACATTTCTTCCCCCCCCCCTCCCACCAGTACAAGGTCAAAAGGCATTGTACAGACTAGGCAAGCATTCTTTTTTTTTTTTTTTTTGGTCCGGTCGTGGGGCCTGAACTCTGGGCCTGGGCGCTGTCCCTCAGCTCTTCAGCTCAAGGCTAGTGCTCTACCACTTGAGCCACAGCACCACTTCCGGCTTTTTTCTTTTTGCTTTTGTGGTGCTGAGGAATCGAACCCAGGGCCTCGGGCATGCAAGGCAAGTGCTCTACCACTGAGCCACCTTCCCAGCCCAGACTAGGCAAGCATTCTATCTTTTGTTTTCATTCATTTATTTTCTGTTTCTGTAACAGAATAACTGTAGTTGGATGATTTGTCAATAGTAGTTTACTTTTTTAGTATTGTGTATTAATTATACAAAGGAGTTTCAGTGTGATATTGCAATGCATGCACACAATGACCCTCTATTACTCTAATTATAAGTATCTTTAAGTAGTTGTACAAAGAAGATGCCAATAAGCACAGTGGTTTATGAATTCAACATATTTTGATCAACATCACCCCCTTTGACCTTCTCACCTCTCCCTCCCCTGCCCACCCTTCCCGAACTCTTCTTAATTTTGTAGGCTATACGTTGGAATCCTCTCTGTATTCTCACCCTCTTCTTCTCTTCATTTCCTCATCTACTCCTTCCCCCTTAACACCACCCCATGTCTTTTGAGCACCTGCTTCCTGGTTTTCTATTTTGCTGCACCTCTTTCTTCCTCTTCTTTGTAAATAATAGTAATGAGATTCTTTAGTCGATTTTCATACATGCCTAGGAAATACTCTGATCATGAATCCTCTGCTTTACCGTCTCCTTCCACCTGCCCCTGCTCATCACATTCAAAACAGCCCCTGTGACATTCATCTCACATGTGCAGCATGCACTTTCCTTACATCTAGATTCTGCATGTGCGAAGGAACATGTGATGATTGTCTTTCCCCTTGTGGCTTATTTCACTTAGCATGATGATCTCTGATTTCATCGGTTTCCTGCTAACACATTGGAGGATTGTAAAGTCCAAGAGCAGGAAGGCAGGTGCTGCCTCTGCATGTGGAAGAACGGCAGCTGGGCCTTCCAGCACAAAGGACATAGAAGTACACAGGACCAGAGGTCAGAGCATCACCTCAGCCCACTCTCAAGTACTAACCTAATTCCATCAAAGGAGAACTCACTCCTCAGAGTAAATCATTAATCCCTTTCAACCAACTCTTTTCCCCAGTTCTTGAACTCTACCACTTGAGTTAATCCCTCAGATCATTTCTTTCTATGTATTAACTTGTTTGTTCATTGATTTACTTATTGCAGGAGTTACACTTGATTTAGCGTAACTGATTTTCAACTTGTGATCCTAGAATTGTGAGCATGTGCAACCGTATCTTCCTACTTATCCCTTCTTGAAGACTACTCTGTTCTGCCACTGGAAGTCATAGTCCAACATGGGTTTTGTCAGAAAAACAACAAATTTAAAACACGACTGAAGATCTGTTACAGGCATGAGCTACCAAAAACAGGCAAATGATACTGAACCTTGTCTCAAAAACAGAATCTTGCCTTTTCAAGTCTCTGCCTCTTCTCCATACAACCAGGCTGTGGGCAAATTCAACTTGGCTTTTACATATAGCTTGGCACATTTAAATTGGCTTTAACCCACGGGCCTTCCTGGGACATTCCAAATGCGAGCTACAACACACATCAATACAGATGAAGAATTGGACTTCATCCAAAACCCAGTCATAATAAAGAGTCTTCATCACTTAAGAGTTGAGAGCCATTCCTCAACTGAATAAGATAGATAGACAAGAAACAAACTGGTGATTTTCCGTTGAATTGGAGAAAAGACAGATGCAGTCTCACATCATTCATTTTGAGTTCAGACAGGAAGTTCCACCAAATGCTGGAGCATAAGAAATAGACATAAAATGTACTTCCTTTGAGAAATAAAACCATTCAGCCATAGATGGTGCAGCTGTCTGCCATGTAGAATCTAGGAAATCTGATTACAGAGGTTCCTCCAAAGGGAAGAGCAACAAAGACCACGGGAACCAGAAATTGTGTCACTGCCATCACCCTGGTGGACATTAGTAATTATAATGCAGATGGTACTCTTGCACATCACCAATGAATAATCGACATATAGTTTGAAAACACACAAGTCACTCAAAGTAGACTCACTACTCTTAAACCTGAAAAACATGCATTTAGGTAAAATAAGATCTAGGAATTCCAGGACACCTACAAGCCCAGATCATCTTCTATAGGAAGTAGAGCTGGTCCTTCTTCTCTATCATGGAAATTGTTGAAACAAAATCTAATGACATGTCAATACAAGAGTTGTAGATTTGAGATGAAGTAACACAGAACTGATCAACATATCTGTGAGATAAGGAGGATGAGACAGAAGAAGACCTGGAGCTCTCAGGGATACCCAGGATTGCATTCAAAAGGAAGTGCATTGTGATTTTGATGAGATTTGGAAGACAATTTATTTATGAGTGAGAAAAGAGCTAGAATAAATATTCCCACAAGAGATCTCTGTTCAACCAACAAGGGGCTTCCGTAATAATACCCAATTATAACTCTTTCACTATGTCAAACAGTTAATTTAGTCCTTAGCTTCTTGATGGATATCTGAGTTATGTGTTTGGGGCTACTATAAATAAATTTGCTAAGAGCAGAGGACAGAACAAGTTCAACAAATCATGCTGTAGACTGGGGATTAGCTCATCACAACTTGTACAAACTGAGTTAAAGTTCCAGGGAGAGCTTCACATAATTGTGATTTGCTATCCACCCAAGTTTTTACTGCTGCTTGAGAACTTGATGGTTTTCAGTGGACTTATCCAATAAATAAAAAGGGACATTTCTCCTTTTGATAATTCTTCAACAATTTTCCCCAGAAAATCAAATGAGAATACATATACATTTTCATAAAATGGTTTTCCATAGCTATAGGTCTCCCTTCTGGATGGCTGATGCATGCCATCTGATAAGCTGGTAGACAATCAGTTTTTTCTTTTATAGTAGATTGTCTAAAACATTATTTCTTAACCTATTTGCTTATCCTCCAGAGAAACTTGCTCTGAATGTGTAGTCAAATGTTATATATTTGTTCGTATTTTCTCTAGTGCCATTGTTTCATTATAACAGTCTTAAAAATTTCGAATTGTAGATCACTTTCTGTTCTCACTGAGCAACTGAGCAAGTCACAACCAGCGATTGTGCTTTTAATCATAGTGACAAGGTGTTCTAATTAGATTTTTGAACTTTTTTCCTTGTTAAAAACATGAATTGATTCCGCTCAGATTCCAAAGCAGTAGACAGTTATATAAAAAGTCTATGGATTAAGGATATTTGAATGCATAAATGTATCTTTAATCTTCTTATTTGTTCATTAATGAGAAGGTCCTGTAGGCAGCTTGCTTTGATTGAGCACAGAACAAACAAAGCATTAACTAAGTTGTATATTATTTTCAAAAGGTTTGCAGTCAGGTCAGATAACTACCTCGTTAGTATTATGCCCTTTGAGCTTCAGTAACACATAAAATGATGGTTTATCCCACTGTGTATGAATTAGCCAGAGACTGACTCATGCTATAGAAAATGTAAGTAAATGATTGGGTGGCCAGAATAATTGGAGTTATTTCAAGTATAACGGTAATTACTTTTCTAAGTTTATTTTCAATTTCTACAGGCAATCTGAACTATATGTAAAGCATAACTGTCTATGCATATGTATTTGCAATAAAATTTATTATAGTAAGATAAGTGAAGAATTCTTCATGGGATTCCTGTACTAATTCTCGATGTCTGATCAAAGAATTTATCCTTTCTGACTGAGCATCTGACTTCTTTTTTCATATTTATAATATAATTTGATTTAATATTATCAGCATATTCATAACACTTATCAGCTATATAATTATTTTAAACAATGTTAATGTCTTAAAACAAAATATAGCATGTGGTAAATAGCATGACAATTCTTGGAACAATACTGAAAGCATTGTACAATGTGTTAGATCCTATTCTAAGCAATTTACACAGAATACATCAAATATTTTATTCACGTTACACAATAGGGTAGTATAATTAGTATTGGCATTTTACAGATAAACATAATACAGCTTTAAAGAACTCAAAAACTGGGGTTGGGAAGATGGCTCAGTGGTAGAGAGCTTGCCTTGCATGTATGAGGCCCTGGGTTCGATTCCTCAGCACCACATAAGCAGAGAAAGCTGGAAGTGTTGCTGTGGCTCAAGTGGTAGAGAAGAGCATCTCACTTCTGAGTATGAAAATGACATATGTCTTAAAATAATCTGTTTATCAATGTATCTATATATGATCTTATCTCTTTATCATCTGTCTATTATCTAAATGTCTACAATCTCATTATAATTTAACTAACATTTATATATTCACGCTTTATCTAGTACCTAGTTGAGAATTTTTCAGTGACTGCATCGGTACTTCATGGAGATCAAAATGATTTGATTCAAAGGTAAAGTAGAGAGTAGTTGTAAAACTAGTAGCACAGGCTTTGATGTCATAGCGTAGTAAATGCGTGCTCAGAAACACCTCAGATGGTTCTCTACTCAGATGGTTCTTCACTTTTAGCTTTCCAGCTCCAAATTTTCCATGACATCTCAAATGCAACCAGCTCCCTTCTCTCCCCACCCTTACGAGATGGAATCTCTTATAAACAATTTTCCAGGTTCCTTCTTTTCCTCTCCTGGCAGGTCTGCTATCAGCAATGTTTACAGGTTTGCAGACCCATTAGCAAGGCACACGGAGCATTCTTGGTGGTGAGGATTCCTCTGGAAGCAATGAACAAATACATCTCAGAACCTGAACATGAAATTTTACCGTTCTGGAAACTTAGATTTCTGATCCAGAAGCAGGAAATGTCAAAGTCTGACTGAAAATGATATTGTTGTTGTGGTTTTTCGTTTTTCACCTTTACAACCAATACAATTTTTGTCAGGATTCTGAAAATGTGCATACATAAAGGAATTTAATATTTTTGAAATATTGAAAACAACACTGCTTCCCCCTGAATAGCGTTACCTAGCATTTCAGTTGTCATATAAAGATAAGTGATGCTTCTACTTTGTGAGGAAAATAGAAATTGTTCACAAGGACATCTGGAGTTTTAAATGTGTTTAGAATCATCTTTTGTCATTGAAGTTGACTTACCTATCTAAGGATTGTTTGCTATGGTCTATTTGGATTTAGTTTCAATTTTCATATTAAAATACTCATTGAAATATAAGAATGACTCTATGATACAAATTCATACATCTTAACAAGACATATTTATAAACTAGAAATCAATTTGGCTAAAGCTAAATTCAGAATAATTTTAGCCACATAGAACATTGAACATCTTATAAATCATTTGTTTGCAGAAATATCCCACTTTGGTTTCAGACATGCCCCCAGAAAAAAGAAACACTGAAATAGATTCAAGCATTTTTTCATTTAGTTAGAGTGTTTTAATTAATTATCTCACCGTGGCAAAATTTACTTCTGCAGAAGGGTGCACTATCAGCCAGAAAGCTGGCAAGCAAACAGAGCAGGCTAGCTGCTCCCTATTTACCCCTAATCAGCAGCCTCTGCCCCCATTATCAGATTGAATGAACTCTGTCTTTAGATCTTTTCATTTTCAAAACTGTTAGTGTAACAATGTAATTCCAAAGATCATATAAAATTAAGAGTGATTAAATTAACTATGGACAGATTTTTAAAGAAAGATGTTAGAAAATATTATTTTGTGATCTAAACTCCTAAGTATCCACTCAGTAATACACAAGTGGTTTTATTCAATGGTCAGTTCAATAACATACTTATATTTATTTATTATTTGTTTGGTGCTGGTCCAGTGTCTTGAACGGGTTCTGGGTATATCTTCTCAGCTTTCTCCCCTTTGCTCAGTGCTACCACTGGAGGCAGAGTTTCACTTCCAGTTTTTTACTTTAAATTTTATTTCATTTTTATTATCTTTAGGTAGTTGTACCAAGGAGTTCCTTTGACAAAGCAGTTCATAAGTACAGTATATCTTGATCAATGTCACCTCTTTCAACATTCTCACCCATCCTTCCCCTACTCACCCCTTCTCTCACTCTTCTTAATTTTGTAGGTTCTGCCTTGAATCCTTGACTGTCTTGTCCTCCTCCTCTCCTCTTATTTGCTCACCTCTTTTCCCTTGACTCCACTTTAATCTTTTCAAGTACCTGCTTCCTGGTGTTCTGTTTTGCTGAACATTGACTTTGATTTTCTAAGGAATTACCCTATTTGAGTTCTACCCTGAATCTACAGTTAATCGGTCAGTCAATACATTTGTATACAGTTGCCTGACACGCAACGGTTTTATTTACAGGTTTATAAGCTAAATCTATCTTCCAAATATAAAGGAACACAGGCACTCTTTGGCTCCCTACACCTGACTTCTTTCATTAAACATAGTTTTTTTTTCCAGGTCTTTTCTATTTCTTTCCAGCATTTTGATGGTTGATTGGAGATGAGTGTTTCACAGGCAAGCATTTCTGCTCTGGCTGGCCTAGAACTCAGATCTTTGTATCCTAGGGTCTTGAGTATCTAGGATTACGGGTGCAAGTTATTGGTGCCTGGTTTTATGTTCCATTGTTAAAATTTTGCTGACACAGATGGGTACAGTTATAGTAGTGCTGTGAATTTCTAATTTGTAGAAGCATTGCAAGAATAATTTTATTTGACAACTGTGTCAAGTATATAAAAGTGGAATTGGTACTCTTAAGCCTTGTTTCCTTGATTCAAGGCTCTCATCTTATATTTGTGGAACTAAGTATCTAAACATCACTGTTGGAGAAAACATTACTATAAAGATACCATTCTTTGAAAATAGCTGAGAATCTATTTCTACTTGTCTTCAACTTTCCTGAAACTTCCAGCGAAGTTTTGGATTTTCTCCTTGCAAATGAGGCATATGAATTCTGAAACAGCAGTGGCCTTCCCAGATGGCTTTGAGCCTCTCCTGATCTACGTTTTTTCTAGATCATAAATAAAGTCTCTCAGCTGCCATTTGATTATATTCTCCTGGATTCTATTTCTCAAGTGTCTGAAATAGTTCATCCTGCAATACATTTGTTTCTACAAATATAAAATTCCAATTTATTGCCAATGAAACTTGAGCTGTTGGAGCACAATTTCACACAGCGACCGAATGCTTTGCCTACCATCCATGAAGGATGAAGTTTCTCATTGAGAGCTAAATACTGAATGGCTATTTTGTTGCCTGACTTTTCAGACCCAAGCATTATCTTTTCCTTCTTTGGACTTTGAAGGACAGAGTTGATCATTTAGTACATCTATTATGGAGTGTCCTTGACTATAATACTTATAGAAAGAAGATAGAAGTGAGATTATAAAGTAGTGGAGCTTTCTTTCCTTTCAGTCTAACAACTGCCTTAGTCAACTCCCCAGGAAGTTGTGATAAAGCAGGCTTATCACAGTTGTTTGGAATGGGCTTGAAATGTTCAAGTATTTATTTTCCATGCCAGCTACTTAGTAGATAGGAAGAAGAGTTCCCGTGAGAAAAGGGTGATCTGGCAGGATAGCATTCTCTTGGAGGAGTGACGCCATGTGGTCTATTGCCATGACAATTCTTCCTTTACAACCAGTCCAAGGGGCAGGTGGTCATGCATACAAATTCATATTCCAGTCATCACTACACCTATCCACAGACAGTATATAGAACAAATTTCTAAAATAAGTGTATTAGACATGACACACTATTTATAGCCACTTCCAAAATCTAAGCTGTACAAAGTAATGCTTTACTTTCACTAATACAACATATTCATCATGGTCACCGGAATCCTTTACTTTTTATAGTTCTCAAGACATTTGAATAACAAAACTTCTTCCACTGTGTATTTTTCTGGTTATGACACCAGAGGGAAAGAAACTCCTGAGGCTTCTCAAACTGGAAGCCAGGTATTCTGCCCAGAAATTTCCAAGTTCTTCTTCCATTACCCAGTGTTCATGAAATACCTTCTCATAGAGTCAGGAAATGAAACCCGACAACCTATCTGGAAGAGAAGACCCGGTGGCTGAGTGAGCAACCTGATGTTGGCCCTAGATCCTGGATCCTGTCTCATCAGCGCTCCACCCGGGCCTCTGACCTTATCACTTCTGATGCCATCACAGGCATTTGCGCCATGCTTCAGAGCTCCAGTCCTGCTGGCATTTTCTGAACTTTCCATTCCAGCGTAGAGGCTCTTGCTCTTTCAGTTCCTTGCGCCATGAAATTGATTTTGAATGAGTGACAGAGTTTACATTTACATAAACCAGATTTCGCTCTTCTCCACCCCATTTGTGCTATCATTTGAATTCTGGAATATCCATGTAATATGATATAATAACTGTGCGTTCAATATGATCACTGTCAAGAAAGAATGTGCACCTCAATAGCACCTGAAACACTACTGTTGGAATTAGAGTACACACATTTCTTATGCTCTGTGTATAGCCCTTAGGGACTCTTTTGGTCTTTGTGTAGATACCAAGAATTGAACTTAAGGCCTTATAGTCTTTTTTTTTTCTTTTTTTCTCACAGCTAATGTTCCATCACTTGAGCCATGCCTCAAGTCCAGCTTCCTTGCTGGTTCATTGGAGATGCAGCTTTGCAGAATTTTCCACCCAGGCTAGCTTCAAACTCAGATGTTCAGATGTAAGTCTCCAAGTCTCCCAGGGAGTAAGTGTTATAGATGTGAGCCACCAGGCCGTGTGATTTGAGGGATAGTTTTTATGCCCAGAGTATCCTCTTAATGTGCTTATTTAAAACATTAGTTTTGTCATTGACTAGCGATATGTCTTATTTTCTTTTTTTTTTAATATTATTTTATTTTATTTGAGAACATACTGTACAGAGGGGCTACAATTACATGGGCAGGATAATGAATACATTTCTTACCAAGCATTGCAGCCTCCTCCTTTGTTTACCCTTCACCTCCCTTCCCAGCCTCCCCCCTCCCCCACACCCAATCATACCACCCTCCCCCCCCAGCGACATTGTAAAGCTTGCTTTGACATGACATTTTGTAATTCTCCTTGTTGCAACAGGTCCACCTGAATCCTTAAACGACTTGTTTGTCCCCATCTCCTCCACATGTTATACTGACATCAAATATAGTGAAAGCGGGGGTTACACTGTGGGGGAGGGACATACAAAGCAACAAAGAAATAATCTTATAAATGCGTTAGAAACATATGCATGAAAGAAACGAAAACATTAAAATAGCGATATGTCTTATTTTCATAGAAAATATATTTTCTAAATTTTCTTAAGAAACTAAGACAAAATAGACATATTCTCTTGTATTTTATTTCACAGTTATACCATGTGATGTTTAGAGGTATAATTCAGTGTATAATGCTCCTACTAATTTCATGAGAAATAAAGAAGACCAGCCTCTTACATAGGAAAATGATATTAGAAGAAGGCAAGATTTTCTAAGTGTTTGTCTAGGAGCAGTCTTAATAATCATTGCAATATCACATTGCTTCAATTTTCTTATCTGTAAAATAAGGAAAGTTTCCTTGAAAACATCTCTAAGGAATTTCCTACAATTAAAATGAAGGAATTCAAAAACTATTTTTTCTAGTGTCTGAGAGGAAAAGTTTTAAATAGTACAACAACCCACATTAGAAATAATCTCCTAGCTTTTTCTACAGCCCACTTAACTCTTAAAACTTAACACTGTATTTTCAAATTGATTTGTAAAATTTCTATATGTATAAATCAAATACATGTTAATATGTGACACAAATGCATTTGATAGAAAAAATATATCAAATGCTATTTCATATAAAATACATATTAAAATATCTATTGTATTTCCAACCCCTTCACATTACTCCTTTTGCTCTTGTATCCTAATCCAAGGCATTAATTTATCTCCAACTTCATCGTTTCTTTGGTGTGTAACATGGAATAAGCATGAGGAAACTATAATGTCAAATTCAAAAGTGGGAAAAATAAGGGATATGATTCAATATTTGGAAATAAGTAATATTTTTTATTACTCAGTTTTTTATTGTGAAAATACAGTACAGAGGGATACAAGTACATGAGCAAGGTAATGAGTACCTTTCTTTTCGTTCTTTTTTTTTGGGGGGGGGTCCGGTTGTAGGGCCTGAACTCTGGGCCTGGGCGCTGTCCCTTAGCTCTTCAGCTCAAGGTTAGTGCTCTACCACTTGAGCCACAGCGCCATTTCTGGCTTTTTTCTTTTTGCTTATGTGGTGCTGAGGAAACGAACCCAGGGCATCAGGCATGCAAGGCAAGTGCTCTACCACTGAGCCATCTTCCCAGCCCCTAATGAGTACATTTCTTATCAAGCATTATTGCCTCCTCCTTTGTTTCCCCTTACCATTCCTGCCCTCCCATCACCCCATGTCCCCCCTCCCTACCAAAGTTGTAAAGTTTGTTTTTTTGACATAAAGTCTCATACATCTCATTGTTGCAATGGGTCCACATGTATCCCTATGAAACCAATTTGTCTTATCCTTTACCCTCCACAAATTACACTAAACAAAGAAATCATCTTATAAATAAGTTAGAAACAATAGCAAGAAAGAAAAACCATTCGAGTCTTTCTCTTGGGGTTCATTTCACCTAACATCAACTTATCTGACCTTTTCTGCTTGTCTCAGGCATATACTAGTTATTTCACATAAGGGAAACCATGGGACCTATGTTTCTTTGGGCCTGGCTTACTCCACTTAATATAATTTTTTCCAAGTCTTTCCATTACCTAACAAATGGGGCAATGTCATTCTTTCTGATGGAGGCATAGAATTCCATTGTGTATATATACCACATTTTGAGGGGTATCTGGGTTTGTTCCACATCTTAGCTATGGTAAATAATGCTGCAATAAACATAGGTGTGCTGGT
The DNA here is from genome assembly GCF_024711535.1 of Dipodomys merriami. Lineage (NCBI taxonomy): Eukaryota > Metazoa > Chordata > Mammalia > Rodentia > Heteromyidae > Dipodomys > Dipodomys merriami. The sequence goes on from NW_027205603.1 coordinate 90,585,314, forward strand.
AGTTTTAGTATGGTCTTGTTTGTGATCGTTTGGGTAAATACCCAAAAGTGGGATTGCTGGGTCATAGGGGAGCTCTATGTGGAGTCTTTTGAGGAACCTACATACTACTTTCATACAGAAAAGCCATTGATTTTTGGGGGTTAATTTTATACCCTGCTACTTTGCCAAACTTTTGAATCAGCTTGAGTAATTTGGGAGTGGAGTCCGTGGGATTCTTCTTTTTTTTTTTTTAATTTAATTTTATTTTATTTGTGAACATACTGTACAGAGGGGTTACAATTGCATGGGCAGGATAATGGGTACATTTCTTACCAAGCACTGCAGCCTCCTCCTTTGTTTACCCTTCACATCACTTCCCAGACTCCCCCCTCCCCCGCAATCCCCATCCTTCTCCTTCCCCCCTTCCCCCCGCCCTGCACCGACATTGTAAAGCTCATTTTGGACATGACAACTTGTACTTCTCATTGTTGCAACAGGTCCACCTGTATCCTTAAACAACTGGTTTTTCCCCATCTCCTCCACAAGTTATACTGACATCAAATATAGTGAAAGCAGGGGTTATACTGTGGGGGAGGGACATACAAAGCAACAAAGAGATAATCTTATACATGCATTAGAAACACATGCATGAAAGAAAAAAACATTAAAATACATATCTAAGGGTTCATTTTCCTGACATCACATTATCTGACCTTTTCTTCTTCACTCATACATATACTAGATATTGCAAATAAGGGAAACCATGGGACCTATGTTTCTTTGGGATTGGCTTACTTCACTTAATATAATTTTTTCCAAGTCTTTCCATTTCCTAACAAATGTGGCAATGTCATTCTTTCTGATGGAGGCATAGAATTCCATTGTGTATATATACCACATTTTCTTGATCCATTCATCTACTGAGGGGCATCTGGGTTGGTTCCATATCTTAGCTATGGTAAATAATGCTGCAACAAACATAGTTGTGCTGGTAGATTTAGTGTGGTCTTGTTTGTAAACGTTTGGGTAAATGCCCAAAAGTGGGATTGCTGGGTCATAGGGGAGTTCTATGTGAAGTCTTTTGAGGAACCTCCATACTGCTTTCCAAAGTGGTTGAACAAGTTTACATTCCCACCAACAATGAAGTAAGGTTCCTTTCTGTCCACATCCCCTCCAGCATCTGTTGTTGTTAGAGTTCTTGATTTTTGCCGTTCTAACTGGAGTGAGGTGATATCTCAATGTTGTTTTGATTTGCATTTCTTTTATGGCTAGGGATGTTGAACATTTCTTCATGTGTCTATTGGCCATCCTTCTTTCTTCTTCAGAGAAGTTTCTCTTTAAGTCTTTCGCCCATTTATTTATTGAGCAGTTGTTTCTTTGAGGATTTGTTGTTAGGGGGTTTAATTTTTTGAGTTCCAAGTATATTTTAGATATGAGACCCTTGTCCATTGTATGGCTAGTAAAGATCTTCTCCCAATCCGTAGGCTTTCTACTGATATTGCTAGCTATGTCATTTGCCCTGCAGAAGCTCTGCAACTTTATGCAATCCCATTTGTCCAACCTTTCTTTGATTTGTTGTGTTTCTGGGTCTCTATTCAGAAAATTTCGGCCTGTGACAAGGAGACCTAGGGTTTCTCCTATTCCATCCTGTAATGTTTTTAGAGTGACTGCTTTGACTTCAAGGTCTTTGATCCACTTGGAGTTGATTCTGGTGCAGGGTGATATATAAGGATCTAGCTTAAGTTTTCTACATGTAGTTAACCAATTTTGCCAGCACTATTTACTGAAGAGGCTGTCTTTCTTCCAGTCTATTGTTTTGGCTCCCTTATCGAAGATAAGATGGCTATAGGTCTGTAGGTTCATTTCTGGGTTTTCAATTCTATTCCATTGGTCCTGAGGTCTGTTGTTATGCCAATACAAGCTGTTTTGATTACTATGGCTTTATAGTAGAGTTTGAAATTTGGTATTGACATTCCTCCAGCAGTGTTCTTTCCGTTGAGGAGCGTTTTTGCTATTCGGGGTCTTTTATTGTTCCATATCAATTTTTGGATTGCCTCTTCTATTTCCTTGAAGAATGAGGTTGGAATTTTGATAGGTATTGCATTGAATTTGTAGATAGCCTTGGGAAGTATTGCCATTTTCACGATGTTAATCTTGCCAATCCAGGAGCATGCGAGGTTTTGCCATTTTTTAAGTTCTGTGTTGATTTCCTTTTTCAAGATTTTAAAGTTTTCATCACAGAGGTCCTTCACTTCTTTGGTTAAGTTAATTCCTAGGTATTTTATTTTTTGTGGGGCTATTACAAATGGAGTTGCTTTCCTAATTTCAGCCACACTTTTCTGATTGTTGGCATACAGAAAAGCCATTGATTTTGGGGGGTTAATTTTATAACCTGCTACTTTGCCAAACTTTTGAATCAGCTTGAGTAATTTGGGAGTGGAGTCTATGGGATTCTTTAAATACAAGATCATGTCATCTGCAAAGAAGGAGAGTTTTACTTCATCTTTCCCTATTTGGATCCCTTTTATGTTTGCATCTTGTCTTATTGCTGTAGCTAGGCATTCTAATACTAGATTAAGGAGAAGTGGAGAGAGTGGACATCCTTGTCTCCTTCCCAAGTTAAGAGGAAATGGCGTTAGTTTTTCACCATTAAGTATAATTCTGGCTGTAGGTTTGTCATCTACAGCCTTTATTGTATTGAGGAATGTTCCATGGCTTCCTAATTTTTCCAGAACCTTCATCATAAAGGGGTGTTGGATCTTGTCAAATGCTTTTTCTGCATCTATTGAGATAACCATTTGTTTCTTATCCTTGCTCTTGTTGATGTGATGAATTTTATTAATTGATTTGTGTATATTGAACCAGTTTTTCATACCTGAAATGAATCCTGTTTGATCATGGTGTATGATTTTTTGGATGAATTGTTGAAGTCAATTGGACAAAATTTTGATGAGAAGTTTTGCATCAATATTCATCAAAGAAATGGGTCTATAGTTCTCTTTGTTTGATGAGTCCCTGCCTGGTTTTGGGATGAAGGTTATGATTGCTTCAGAGAATCAGTATGCCAACAATGAGAAATGCATGTCTGAAATCAGGAAAACAACTCCATTCCTGATAGCCCCACAAAAAATAAAATACCTAGTAATTAACTTAGCCAAAGAAGTGAAGGACCTCTATGATGAAACCTTTAAAAACCTGAAAAAGAAAATCAAAACAGGACTTAGAAAATAGAAAAACCTTCCATGCTCCTGGATTGAAAGGATGAACATCGTGAGAATGGCAATACTATCCAAGGCTACCTACAAATTCAGTGTGATACCTTTCAGTATTCCAACCTCATTCTTCAAGGAAATAGAAGAGGCAATCCAATAATTCATATGGAAAAATAAAGGCCCTGAATAGAACAGAAAGAACAGTGCTGGAGGGATATCAATGCCAAATTTCAAACTCTACTACAAAGCCATAGTAATCAAAACAGCTTGGAACTGGCACAAGAATAGACCTCAGGACCAATGGAATAGATTTGAAAACCCAGAAATGAACCTACAGACCTATAGCAATCTGATCCTCTTTAAGGGAGCTAAAATAATAGAATGTTTTTTGAGGATTTGTTGTTGGGGGATTTAATTTTTCGAGTTCCAGGTGTATTTTAGATATGAGATCTTTGTCCGTTTTATGGCTAGTGAAGATCTTCTCCAAATCTGTGGGCTTTCTATTGATCTTTCTAGCTATGTCTTTTGCCATGCAGAAACTCTGTAATTTCATGCAATCCCATTTGTCCAAACTTTCTTTGATTTGTTGTGTTTCTGGGTCTCTATTAAGAAAATTTCGGCCTGTGACAAAGAGACCTAGGGTTTCTCTTATTCCAGCGTGTAATGTTTTCAGAATGTCTGCTTTGACTTCAAGGTCTTTGATCCATTTGGAGTTGATTCTGGTGCAGGGTGATATATAAGGATCTAGCTTCAGTTTTCTACATGTGATTAACTAATATTGCCAGCACTATTTACTGAAGAGGCTGTCTTTCTTCCATTCTATTTTTTTAGCTCCCTTATCAAAGATTAGATGGCTATAGGTCTGTGGGTTCATTTCTGGGTTTTCAGTTCTATTCCATTGGTCCTGAGGTCTGTTCTTGTGCCAGTACCAAGCTGTTTTGATTACTATGGCTTTGTAGTAGAGTTTGAAATTTGGCATTGGTATTCCTCCAGCACTGTTCTTTCTGTTGAGGATAGTTTTTGCTATTCAGGGTCTTTTAGTGTTCCATATGAATTATTGGATTGCCTCTTCCATTTTCTTGAAGAATGAGGTTGGAATATTGATAGGTATCGCATTGAATTTGTAGATTGCCATTTTCATAATGCTGATCTTTCCAATCTTTGAGCATGGGAGTTTTTGCCACTTTCTAAGTTCTGTTTTGATTTCCTTTATCAGGTTTTTAAAGTTTTCATCATAGAGGTCCTTCACTTCTTTGGTTAAGTTAATTCCTAGGTATTTTATTTTTTTGTGGGGCTATTATGAATGGAGTTGCTTTCCTGATTTCAGCCAGGCTTTTCTCATTGTTGGCATACAGAAAAGCCATTGATTTAGTAAAACTCTCCCTCTTTGCAGATGACATGATCTTGTATTTAAAGAATCCCATGAATTCCACTCCCAGATTACTTGAGCTGATTCAAAACTTTGCAAAGTAGCAGAGTATAAGTAATATTTTTAATTGCCTTGGAATAAAAGCATACAGAAAAGTTCCAGACCTGAAATAGGACAATATTGAGATGAAGCAGAAGAGGAAACTGTGGGATTTAGACATCTGTAGCCACAAGGAGAAATTCTAGTTGTGTTGTCCAGCAAGCCTGTCATAGCCCCTACAATCACAAACACATCATTGCTGATGAGCATACACATGTGAGTGTTTCCATCATTGCTTGTCCAGACCACTACATGTCTCTTCAGCAAATACAGATTGTGACTAAGTAAGTGCCACTAACTCACTCTGGTGGTTACAGAAATAGTTGGTTTTAGGGTATTACCAACAACTGATGTTGAATTTTAATCATCTGCTGAAAGTAAAAACTTTTTTTTCTTTTACTTTGTTAATGAATTTCCTTGATTCATTCTCTACTGATGATCCACTTTAATTATTGGACTAAGTAAGTATACCTGATATGCAGTTTATTGTTTTCTTTTACATTCTGGAATTTTGTTTGTTTACTTGTTAAACAGTATGTAACTCATATTCGTACGTTATTGGCCTATATGCTTTCATTTTGTAATGGCCTTGCCAGATTATGATGGTATTATAAAATGAGGTAAAAATGTTCAAATTTTCTCAAAATTTTGCATCATGCTGAACTTACTTCTTCTCTGGGTATTTGAAAATAGTTATAATTAAGTACATCATACAATGAGGTGGAATTATTATGAGAGATGAAGATTCAGATGTTATCATTTTTCTATCTACTATCTACCATTTATCTATGTGTCTCCTGATGCCTTTCGTGACTCTATTGCTTTTTTTTTCAGTCATGGGGCTTGAACTCAGGGCCTGGACTCCACCCTCTGCTCTTCAGCTCAAGGAGAGCTCTCTACCACTTGAGTCACAATGCCACTTGTGGTTTTCTAGTGGTTTATTGGAGATAACAGACTTTTTTGACAGGGCTGACTTTGAACTGCTATCCTTAGATCTCAGCCTCCTGAGTAGCTAGGATTACAGGCATGAGCCCCTGGCACCTGGCCTCTCTATTGCTTATTTTTTAATGCTAAATAATATTTCCTCATATTGGGCTGGGAAGGTGGCTCAGTGGTAGAGCGCTAGCCTTGCATGCCTGAGGCCCTGGATTCGATTCCTCAGCACCACATAAGCAAAAAGAAAAAGCCGGAAGTGGCACTGTGGCTCAAGTGGTAGAGTGCTAGCCTTGAGCTGAAGAGCTGAGGGACAGTGTCCAGACCCAGAGTTCAGGCCCCACATTCGGACCCCAAAAAAATATTTCCTCATATGGTGTAGCATATTTTATTTATCCAATTATGAGATGAAGCATATGCTTGTTACTTCCATGTTTGGGTAATGACAAATGCAGCTGCTCCAATATCTGTGTGTAGGTCTTTGTGTAAACATGCATTTTTAACTCATTTGAAAAAATACCAAAAAGTATGATAGCAGAAGAAAAGATTAGGATTTCTAGAGTGAACTAGCAAACTCTAATTCCAAATGATTGGCCTGAAGTGTCCACTAAAGGATCCAGTGTTTAAGGTTGATCCTGGTGTAGGAATGTTCAGGAATATAATTGAATTGTGATAGAGCTAATCTTTTAATTTTTTGATTGTCCAAGGTTTTATTTTTTAATTTATTTACTGTTATTGTAAAGATGATGCACAGAAGGATTACAGTTACATAAGTTTCTTTTTGGAAAGTATCCACTCTTACTTTCACCATTTTCCCCTCCTATCTACTCACAAGTTGTATAGTTCATTCACATAGTGTCTAGTGAGTACCACTCTTTGATCCTCCATTTCTGTGCTTCTCCTTACCCATATAAAGACAGATAAATGTAAAAACAAGAGAAAAGGAAAAGAAAACTAAAATAGCAACAAAGAAAATGAGCGAGGGGGGCTGGGAAGGTGGCTCAGTGGTAGAGCACTTGCCTTGCATACATGAGGGTTCGATTCCTAAGCATCACATAAGCAAAAAGAAAAAAGACGGAAGTGGTGCTGTGGCTCAAGTTGTAGAGCCCTAGCCTTGAGCTCTTCAGCTGAGGGACAGCGCCCAGGCCCAGAGTTCAGGCCTCATGACCGGACCCAAAAAAAAAAAAAAAGAAAAGAAAAGAAAAGAAAATGAGAGAGGGATTAACAAATTTGGCAAGAAATGTACTCACTAGCTTACAAATATAACTGAAACCCCTCTGTACATCACCTTGACAATAAAATTAAACTGAAAAAAAAAGAAAAGAAAAACTCCTTGTTTCCATTTTCTGGAGTTCATTTCAATAACTATTATTTTATATGATCACACAATGGAATTCTACTCACTCATCACTAAGAAGATATTGCATCATTTGTAAGGCAATGGAAAGTCTCAGGAAAAATTACAGTTTACATGGTTTTCCCCTCCTTTATTTTTTTTTCTTGGTAACTAGAATGTACCTATAAATCTACTAGTAAACACATTGAATGTTAAAAGAAAACAGTACACTGAAACATGATAAATTATACAGGTCTCTAGGCATTCACACAGTATAAGACCTAGGAGAGGATCACGAAGACACAATAGGTATGTGCATCTGATCATATAAAAGAATGTTTATGAAGAGGTTGTTTTTTGTGGTTGTTTTTTTCTTTTTTTTAGTATTTTGCTTGCAATTATTTATTTTTTCTTTTGTATTTTTTTCCTTTGGTGTATTCCCATAATTGTTTCTTATTTCAGTACCCTAGGTCTTGTATGAATTTTATCTGGTTTGAGTAAAGGAAGGGGAATCACAAAAATGGTGGGACAAAGGGTGAACCAATGCAACAGTGAAATTCACTAGACACAATGTTGGCAATGAACTTCACAACTTGGGGGAAAGGGAAGTGAGGGAGGATGGAAAGCAGGAGAAAAAAAGGGAGGAGGTAATACTGTTTGAAAAGAAATGTACTTATTACCTTATGTAACTGTAATAGCTCCTCTGTATATCACCGTTATAATAACTTAAAATTTAAAAAGAATATTTATGGAACTGAAACCTCTAATCTTAAAAGTTCAGGGTTATAATTTAATGTCTGGAAACTTAGGAGATGTGTTTAGTTGAACAACAAGACTCTACTCCCCCTATGTGTCTGTCTCTAGCATTTGCTCCCCTTTATCCCTTTCATCCATTATTTCCCTATCAGGTTTTCAGAATGTTGTCACTGGGTACAGCATTGTAGTGTGATATATGATCTATATTATTTAGCCTTTTCAAAATGTAATGCTATTGATATTGTTGTCAGCAGTTTTTGATTATCTTCAAAAATCCAGGTCTTATCTTCCTTGCTTTCTTTCAGGTAACATACATATTTTCATATTTGCATTTTTAAATGGAAGTAAACCCTTAAACAATTCTGCATTTATAATTGGTAGCACTATCTATAACCTCTCTTTATCACCTTCCTTTTTCATTGACTTGCTTCATTCTGATTATTTATATCAGTAAAATCAGTTTTGTTTTACTAGGTTTTTCTTTGTCTGTTCCCTATCAGTTTTCAAACCCCACTTATTCCGTTTTTTCCTTATTCACTTATTTTCAAATATAATTTTAATATTTTTATTTTACTAGTAATTTATTTACTAGTAATTCCATGGCTCATTATGCACATACTAAATTTATTAAATCAGTTATTTTCTGGACCTGTCTGACAGCTTAAATGTGCATTCCCATTGATGTGATTCTCCTTTGCTTTCTCTCCTAATATCAGTTTTCCTCTTATTTTATGGTATGCCTGGTGACCTTGAGTTGAGTGTTGGAATTTTTTTTGTTGTTGTTGGTCATGTGGCTTGAACTTGAGGCCTGGGCACTGTTCCTCAGCTCTTCAGCTCAAGGCTAGTGTGAGTCACAGAGCCACTTTCGGCTTTTCTGTTTATGTGGTGCTGAGGAATCGAACCCAGGGCCTCCTGCATGCAAGGCAAGCACTCTACCACTGAGCCACCTTTCCAGCCCTGAGTGTTGGATTTTTTTAAGATGAAAAAGATAAAATAAATAATTTGAATCAATTGATTATGGAGACTGTTTCTACCCATCGAATAATGAATTACATTCCACATTCAGATACACACACATTTAAAATTTAAGTTTTAAAAGTTCTCTTATGATTCTGATCTATTAATTTTTCCAGTGTTGATATGAACATGTTAAATGATTTTTCATCCATGCCCAGCTTCAAGCTTCTTTCTCATTGAAATCTTAGTATGTCTATCAGTTTGTCTCTCCTACAATATACCATATGTATATTAATCCAAGAAGACCCATTAGCTTTTTCTATGTGTTTAATTCCCCAGCAACTTAGAAATTCATTGTGTGAAATCAAAAATATCTGCTAATTTTAAATTGGCATACAATTTAGTAAGATATGTAACACAACAAATCAAAGAAAGGTTGGACAAATGGGATTGCATGAAGTTGCAGAGCTTCTGCATGGCAAAGGACATAGCTAGCAAGATCAATAGAAAGCCCATGGATTGGGAGAAAATCTTCACTAGCTATACAACAGACAAAGGTCTCATATCTAAAATATACTTGGAACTCAAAAAATTAAATACCCCAACAACAAATCTTCAAAGAAACAACTGCCCAATAAATAAGTGGGCGAAAGACTTAAAGAGAAACTTCTCTGAAGAAGAAAGAAGGATGGCCAATACACACATGAAAAATGCTCAACTTCTCTAGCCATAAAAGAAATGCAAATCCAAACAACATTGAGATGCCACCTCACTCCAGTTAGAATGGCAAAAATCAAGAACTCTAACAACAACAGATGCTGAAGGGGATGTGGACAAAAGGGAACCTTACTGTATTGTTGGTGGGAGTGTAAACTTGTTCAACCACTTTGGAAAGCAGTATGGAGGTTCCTCAAAAGACTTCACATAGAGCTCCCCTATGACCCAGCAATCCCACTTTTGGGCATTTACCCTAATGTTTACAAACAAGACCACACTAAAGCTACAAGCACAACTATGTTTATTGAAGCATTATTTACCGTAGCTAAGATATGGAACCAACTCAGATGCCCCTCAGTAGATGAATGGATCAAGAAAATGTGGTATATATACACAATGGAATTCTATGCCTCCACCAGAAAGAATGACATTGCCCCATTTGTTAGGAAATGGAAAGACTTGGAAAAAATTATATTAAGTGAAGTAAGCCAATCCCAAAGAAACATAGGTCCCATGGTTTCCCTTATTTCCAATATCTAGTATATGTATGAGTCAAGCAGAAAAGGTCAGATAATGTGATGTTAGGAAAATGAATCCCTAGATATGTATTTTAATGTTTTTTTCTTTCATGCATTTGTTTCTAACACCTTTATAAGATTATTTCTTTGTTGCTTTGTATGTCCCTCCCCCACAATATAATCCCTGCTTTCACTATATTTGATGTTGGTATAATTTGTGGAGGAGATGGGGAAAAACAAGTCGTTTAAGGATACAGGTGGACCTGTTGCAACAATGAGAAGTACAAGTTGTCATGTTGAAAACGAACTTCACAATATTGGTGTGGGGGGGAGAGGATTGGGTGGGGGGGTGGGGGGAGAGGCTGGGAAGGGATGTGAAGGGTAAACAAAGGAGGAGGCTGCAATGCTTGATAAGAAATGTACGCATTATCTTGCCCATGTAATTGTAACCCCTCTGTACAGTATGTTCACAAAAAATAAAAATAAAAATTTAAAAATTTAAAAAAGATATGTAACACAAAAGTTGTTATGGTCACACATCTGGCCTTACTAATATTTGTGATTTTGGTTACTCAAACCATAACAAACAATACAAAATGCATATATATATATATATATATATATATATATATATATATATATATCTTGATTAGCATTGGGAGCAAGTATTACTAAATTTACTCTCAATCATTTTAAATCTATAGAAACAAAATGATTATACACAGACATCTAACACAAGATCATGAAATTCTGTGTCCAAATGTCACTATTATGTCACACTTTGATATAGCTTTAAGTAAAGCTTAAAGAAAAAGACAACTTATGATAATAGGAGATGTTGAAAAGAAAAAAATATATACTTAGAAGTATATGCATGAAAAATAAATCAACTGAGCAGAAAGTGTAAAAATATATTGTGGCAATAAACAGGCTGAGGAGACTGACCTTTTGGAACCTGTATCTTCAAGGCAGAAAAAGACAGATTTTGTTCATGAGAGGTAACTATGGTCAAAGCTCTTTCTGAATCAATGAATAGAGCTGATAATCTACCACTGTGATTTGGTTAGGGCTTGACAAAATAGAAGAAGCACTGAAATTCACATGCTCCTTATCACATAATTAAATAAACTGTTATATTAAATAATACAATGGAGACCAGGAATGGAGAAGAAATATCACCGATGCATTGGATACAGGACGGTAAACCAGAGCAGGAAATGAACAATAACACATCAATTCCAAATGCATTTGCTAATGGGAATTAAATAAGATAGGCAATCGATAAATGCAGAAGGAACTGAAATCATTCAGAAAATAATGCATGCAATCAAGTGATCCAAAACTGATTTCAAATTTATTGTATGAGAATAATCTCAATTAGATTACAAAAGCTATATATTACCAAACAAGGGATAAAATTTAAATGAGTATTTTAGTCAAGAGTTGAAGAATGTGATCAATAACTAATAAGAAATCCAGGAAAGAAAGTACAGAATCATTGATATTACACACAGAAGCTAGAAGAACAAGTCCTAATGGTCTGTACTCTTCACTGATATATTCTGCTCTGTTAGAAGAGTGTTTAATGAATAATAGATGTTCAATAAATACTATTTGCATTAATAAATAATGAAAGTAGTAAAGAAAATTGATTAATCTCATAAAATAAATATAACAGAGGGACATCCAAGCAGACAATGCAAATCTTCTATACTTGTTTTCTACTGTCCTAGTGGACCTACTGTCCTGAGATGAAAGTCAGGAAAATAAGATCAGTGGGATGTAACCTAACCACATTAAGGGACCACTGCTGATACTCTCCCTCCTTCAACATCCACCCTACATTATGCTCCCCCTCAACTATCATACCTGCTGGCTTTGGTGCTTTGCCCTGTGAAATGAACTTCTGTAATCTCTCATTCCTGAGTTATCTGAGTTCCCCCAAATTGTTTTACTATCTGAGATGCATATCATCAATCTCATGTGGGGGGAACCCAGAGATGTCTAAATGTATGACCTGGCTGTTCAGTCCTTGCTTCCGTGTTCACGCCGTGCATAGAAGCCTGCCTCTCCTCATGCTTTCAGTACTACTAATATCTACTGATATCTACTAATATCAAGGTTCCAGAATTTCCAGAAGTACAGGAAGCACCTAGATTTATGGATAACTGATTATTTTTGTAGGTTTTTGTACTGGGCCTTGAACTTGGGGTCTGAGACTGCCTTTTAGCCTTTTCTATTCAAGCCTGGCACTCTAATATTTGAGCCACAGCTCTACTTCTAGCTTTTTGGTGGTAAATTGGAGAAAAAATTCTCAACAGATTTTCCTTCCCAGGCTGATTATTTCTCATCCTCCTGAGTGGCTTGGATTACAGGTGTGAGCCACCAATTCCTAGCCTACATGAGACTTTTGATGTATACCCTTCAGAAAGGATCTCCTTGGGGCAGTTTATGGACTCTAATCCTGAAGATTTTTTGGCTATGGGAATGGAAGGCCAAAGTCTCCATCTGTGTCATTAGGAATTATCATACACTGTTCAGCCTTCTTTTTTCTCAGATTTTATTCCACTACAGTCATGATCTCATCAATGCTTTGTAAGCTTTATCTTTTGCTAACTTTGAATTAGAGCTGCATTACACTTTCAGTAGGACACTCCAACACCATGAGACTTGTTGCTTCTGTGTAAGAGAGCAGAAGATTCCTTCACTGAAGTCGATGGATCCCTTCTTCTCATGTAATATTATACCACATCTTATGCTCCAGGATAAAGGCCTCCATAAACTCTCAAGTGTTTTTAGCATTAAACAGTGGCTCAGAAAGGAAATATTAACTCATACTTCAAATAGGTCCCTATCCCTGGGATGGAGACACTCCTAGGAAGAGAAGAACCCAATGGAGTAAAATTGTCAACAAGTGGTTAGTCCCTTCAAGGAGCTGTGTGTTCGTCTCTGGTGATGGCTTTTTGGACATTTAGACCTGAAAAGAACTGGAGCAGATATGTTCACTGAGATACCATGCTATTTAATACCTTCCTCCTATACCCAACACTTATGCCTGTTATATCCACTCCATTCATGACATTTTATGATACTTCTCTCTTGGTTGATAATGGAATCTTATTAATATGAACTATTTTGGTTTTTTTCTGGTATAGCTCCTCTTGGTGTACATTGTATACATTGGTATACATTGTATACAATGACATGAGATGCAAAACTCTTCTGAATTCATATTTTCTTTTATGTGTCCATGGGTCAGCCTCACACTCAAATCCTATTGTCTCATGTGACCCTGTCCTTTTTTTTGTTGTTTCAGGGTTCTGAACATAAATCCATTTTTTTTTCTCATTGAGTCTAAGTGGACTACTTGGGAAAACAGAGACCTATATTGACAATGAATTTTTTTCTTGCTAGTGTTTTAACACCCACCCCTGAGTGTGGGAATAACACATTCACTCTGTTTTCCTTCTGAAACCACACGTGAAACCATTCAGCCATACAAAGAGAACTTTCCCCTTTTTCTTTAGTTAGCTATACAAATGCCCTCTCGTGATTATAGATGCAACAATGAGCTCTAATAAAATATGGTGAATGAAAGTTAGGTCTGAAATAGCTCTATGTAATGTGAATATGCCAACAAAATATTTTTTCTGTTCTTTGCAAACTATTACTTTTACTTTTAAATTATTAATTTTTATCTTCAAAAAGTCGTACACTGGGTATGCTTTGGCATGTCAATTTATGTGTACAATTCATTTTCATCAGAGTCATCTTTTTCAGTATTCTCCCTTTCCTCCCTTCTATCACTTCTCCATGAGACTCATCAAGCTTCCTGGTTCCATTTTCATTATATATCATATCATCTTTTCTTGATCCATGAGTCAGTCAGTATAGGGGATGTGGGATATTTTCATAACTGGGCTTTTATGAATAGTGCTGCAATGAACATTGGTGTGCAGCTGCTGTTATTATATTTGGACTTACATTCTTTTGGATAAATGCCAAAGAATGGTGTTAAGGGATCACAGAGAAGATTTATTTTTACTTTTTGAAAAAACTTCCATACTGACTTCCATAATGATTGCATTGATTTCTGGGCTACTTTCTCATAAATTACTCATGAATGTTGGTGTTAGTCCCAGGCAAACTATGTTTAAATAACCTTGAATTGCTGAGGCTTTTCCATGACTTCATAAACTGTCAATTCCCAGAGAACTGTATTTCTAGATGCATGTCTATAGCTTAGGTTTTTTTTAAAGCATATCAGTTCTGTGTGTGTGTGTGTGTGTGTGTGTGTGTGTGTGTGTGTGTGTGTGTGTACTGGGGCTTGAACTTGGAGCTTGGGTACAAACCTTTAGGATGTCTCATAAGTTTGATGGAAAACTTAAATCATAGTTCCTCTTTTAGGTATTTAGTGGTTAATTGAAGATAAGAATCTCACAGATTTTCCTGGCTGGCATCAAACCACGGTTTTCAGACCTCAGCTTGTAAGGTAGCTAGAATTACAGGTGTGTGCCATGGGTGCCAGATAGCATTTTAAGTCTGTTAGAGTTAAGTGGCCAACCCAACATCTCCTAATGGAAATATGTACTGATTTGGGTCTAGAGACTCACTTTCTTCTACAGTAATATCTGGGATTATGATCTCCCAGTGTGTGTTGGCATATATTTTACATAGCATCATTATTGCTCTTGCCAATATCACTGGCAAATCACAAACCATAAAATACACTAAATTATACATACAATAGAGCAGATATTAGGGCCTCAGGGCCAGAACTTCTTGCAGGACTCACCCAATCCTGGAGCTTTGCGTGTCAACAGAGAAGGTGGCTGGGGTGGCATCACAAAGTGTGGGGCTTGAGGGTACTTCCTGAAAATTATGTCTTCTTAACGTGGTTTAAGGAGAAAATGCAGCCATCTTTCTGTTTTTGAATTAGCGAGGAATATACCAGCATCGATCTGACCACTAGGTTCTTAGAACTTCATTGAACTGACTGATCCTTGAGTTTTTTCATAAGTTTATTTTTCAGTTTCTGTGGGGATTATTTCTTGCCAAGTTTTCACGTGTGGAAACCGCTTGTTTCTACATCTTGTCATAGAATCAGGATGTTGTAGAGACAATGGATTGGTGTGTTCCAAGAAGTGTTCGTGGTTATAGTTAAGTTTAGATGGCATTGGCAGAGCCTGTGGGCAACCAGTGGAAACGGAGGGAATATATTCCGTGAATGTGAGCTGTCCTCTCTCGTTCTTATTAGAAGATAGAAGGATGTGGTGCAAGTCTCATACCATTTACTAGAGACCTCATCCATCTGTCCTCACACTTTCCCCAGGACCACAGTAGAAAGCAGAAAAAAAACATTTGAAACTTATTTCCTGATAATTTAGAGTTAATTGGGTAAAGGAACATGATAGGACCCATAGCACAGAAATAATTAGGGACTAGAACACTAAACCCTTTATATAGTCTTAGGAGTCATTAATCTGAACTGATGATATCCCATATAATCTTATTTTATTTAGTCTTCTTGATGCGCAGAATTGTTTAAAAGAATTTCTCTTGGAGTTCTCCATCCTGAGATCCTTCTATTTTCACCCATTCTGTACTTGGTATGGTTTTTTTGTGTTCAACATAAAACAGGTTAAAAATAATCAATAACATTTTATTCATTATGATTCACAAATAGGCAAGTAAAATACAAAAGTTTCACTAATAAATGGGCTACTCAACATATTTTACTTCTCTGTACTAACTTGAAACCATGACAGCTTCAAGTGGTAGCCCAAGAAGTTAATCATTGATTATCTTCAAGGAATTGCTACCAAATTGATCTAAAGGGATGGAATTATTTATGTTATAATCTAAAGAGCAGAGATAAATGATCTTTCTTAAGGATCATTTAAGTGGTCTCGATTTAATTTAAAATCTATTTTGAGTAAAATATTTTCATTAAAAAGGTTCCATTATCTTCTGGGATAAACTGATTTATATGCTCTTACACAATATTATTGAAAATCAGAATTTTATGACACATTTAAATGTATTTCTAATTCAATCAAAAATTGTAGCTCTCATTACAGTTTGAAGATAATTTATTCACAGCAAATCAATGTGATACTTTCCATAGTCACTTACTATTTCCCCTAAATCTTTTACCTTTTATCTACAACTAACTCATTTTATTATTTCTATATATTCCCATGTTCTGGATATTTCATATAAGTGAATCATGCATGTAGTCATTTGTTACTGTCTTAATTTGCTTAATAGCATGTTTCTAAGATTTTTTTTTCATTTTGTGGGTTATGTATTTTATGTATTTTCTTTTTTTGTATTAATTTCTTGTGGGGTTTGAACTCAAGACGTAGGTGCTGCCTCTATGCTTATTTGCCCAAGGCCAGGTACTCTAGCACTTTGAGCCACAGCTCCACTTCTAGTTTTTGAGGGGATCATTGAGAAAAGAGTCTCATGGGGAGTTTTCTGCCTGGGAATGGCTTCAAACTGCGATCCTCAGATCTCAACTTCTTCCTGAGTAACTAGGATTTCAGGAGTGAGCCATGGGTGCCCTGCTTTGTATCTTTTATCTGCATAATATGCCAGTACATAGATAGCTTATGTTTTCTTTATCTGTTGATCACTTGCTTAATATTTGTGTTGTTTTCACTTTTGCTGTTGTAAATTAGGCAGCACTCTGGTAGTTTTCATTGCATAATGTAAAAGATATAAGAATGGTTTCTAATTCTTAATGATGTCGATCTTATTGATGATATTGGTGACAGAAGAAATGACTGCAGGATGTTTTTGTGGACCCAGGAAACCCCGTTTAGCACACTGTGTTCTTTTTGTTATTGTTCTTAGATTTTTAAAAATTATCCTTCTTAAGTATACAAAGAGATTTCAATTTCAAATGTCAGTTTGTGAGTATAATGAATCTGTCAACCCTTCTATAATTCTCTATCTGTTCCAATCCAACTCATTCCCTCGATTTACCTACTTCCATTTTCACATATGTACATTGAATATTAAGATTGCTATCGCCTACCCTTCCTCTCTCCATTAATCCAGCCCCTCTCCTTTATTTTATCCCCCAGTGCATACTCCAGCTTTCTAGTATTCGTTTTGGTAAACTGGAAGTTAGCACTTCAAAGAAGTGAGAGCATACTTCAGTTAATATGTTTGTGCATAGATGCATATGAGCCTGTATATGTTTATATATATATAGTTATAATTTAGATCTGATTGTCACCGTTGGTTCTTTAGATAAAACTCCTTCAACTGGTTGACCCCTATTAGATGCAATTCCAACAGTGACTGTTGTAGCCAGTTAAGCTATTCGATTATTGCTTTTAACATGTTTGAAATTCCTTCATTATAGTAGAAAATTTTTGGAGTAAATGGCTGCAGGGTCCTTCACAAGCAAACTGGGATAACCTTCTCAGTGTTTGCCTTTTTTCATTCTGTGGTGTGATTCCAGGCACCTCTTCAGTTGATAGATTTCAGATGTGAATTCCAGATCAGATGATTTTGTAACTTGGACAATAGATCTCTACGTTTTATCAATGTCTTTGAGCCATCCATATGTCCATCTTTATGAAGTATACATGTATAATGAGCAGTGCCTTATTTTCTTCCAATGTCTTTTGCATTTGTTTGCTCCCAGGATGCCATGAAATGCTGTCGTCATGTGTCTGAAGACTAGGCCACTCCTCTATCTTCGATTTTCTGTTTATAAGCATGACTGTGGCCCTCCACTTCTGTTGGTGCATTGCTTCCACCACGCTTCTAACTTCAAATTCCAATCCTCTCTGTGTCAACGTTAGCTTGTTCAGTCCTGACTAGCATCTCACTTAACCATCCCCCAGCCCACGAGCCCTGACTTTTCTATCCAACAGCTTGGTTTCAGATGAAACTTGGCAGCAGTCACAGAAGTGGAGATACACCCTTGTGGATGGATGACTAACTGTAGTGAATATTTTCCTAAGACCCAAAAACTTTCAGAGACAAGGCCAAGTTCACATGACCAGCATCAGAGACAGAAGCACCGTCCCTACCCAGTAGCTCAGGATATAGTTGCTTGCGGCAGGTGGCTGCAAAGTGCTGCTCAGATGAGTTAGCTCTACATAATGAGGGGAAATTTGCAAAGGAACGGAAAGACTTGACAGAGTTGATAGGGGGTATGTCAGTGAGGCGAAGTTTTGTTTATGGCCCTGGAACTGATTCATTGTTTATCCTTGAGTAGCTCAATTAATCTTCCCTATCTCCTATTCCCAGTTGTAAACAAGAGGTTTACAGATGGGCCTTACAGAAATGACTCTGAGATTAATAAGGTGCTGTATATACAAAGCTCTGGGCTCAAGGAAATGGCTTCATGTGGAAACCCAGTGCGCTAGTGTGATCAAGAAGGCACCAGATCGGGAAGGGAAAGGAGGGGGAAAGGAGGCCTGCAGAGAGAACTATGGGCATAGAGTGAATTAGAGCATAGGGCCCTAAAAGAGAAATTAGGAAAGTAAGAAAAACAGACACCCATGCAAGAATGGAGAAAAGGTGGAGTTAGCAAAAGTAGGCCCCAGAACAAGAAAAAGCTGGCTCTGTTATCAACTAGGCTGATCAAATAGATAAGAAAATAGAATATCAGGAGATAGTTACAGGGTTTGTGTTAGTCACTGTTTATCACAGTGACAAACTAGCAGAGGAAACCAACTTAAGGAAAGATTTATTTGTGCTCAGAGTTTCAAAGGATTTAGCCCCTGATTAGCTGTCTCCATCTCTGTGGATATCTAAGGGGGCAGAATATGACAGAGGACAGAGCTCAGCTCATGGCATTCAGAGCAGCAGAGAGAAAGAGATTCACCATTGGTGAGGTGAGCAGGCTGGAGCTAACATTAACTATAGGAACCACCAAGTGGTGTAATAAGCAGTAATGAAGGAATTTCAGCATCTTTTTACTTTCATTAGCTTCTCAACTTTCCTTTGGAAAGAATTTTCTGAGTGCCAAAGCCAGACATGATTGTAGTATTTCTGAAGAGACATGAATGCTTTCCTTCCTCCCATTTTTCTTTCCTTCCATTTCCCTCTCTCTCCCTCTCTCTCTCCTTTCCTTTATTCCTCCCTTCCTCCCTCTTTTTTCCCTTTCTCCCTTTTCATTTCTTCTGTTTTATTCTCATTAAATTCCTGGCAGATTGATTTCTTATGTCAGTAAAATTGTTTATGAAAATGAGCCAGCTGTAAATATATATATATATATATATATATATATATATATACACACACACATAAAGTTTATTGAGATTAGTAAATTACTACATTTTATATATAGGATAGAAAGGAGACAGACAGTACATTATTTTGCCTCTCTTGTTCAGCATACAGTTTTATAACATTGAATTGACTGGCTCTCATTTTCCTTGGAATCAAAGAATATTAATTTTTCATGCACATGTGATATGGAAGGTTCTTCTCTCTCATTTGGAAAAGGAAAAATTGATTTCAGGTTTGGTAATTTCCATACTCACTTGTCCCTCTCTTCTTTAAAAACAACATTTTAGCTTTTCCTAACATCCTAGTGTTGAAAGGCACTTCCGGTCTTCCCAGCATGGTCTCTAGTACATAACCAGGACCACTAAGCACAGCTGGACCCCTGACCCATGGATGAGGCAGGGGACCCTCCCTGTCCAGCGGGAAAAAGACATTCTCACATGCTCCCTCAAGTATGGAAAATGTACTGCTGCATTTTTATTTCTGCCTTTTACGCTGGCAGAAAAGGAGCTCCTGTTGTGGCGTGTCTCCTTCCTAAGCAGCCGTCCTCGACAGCACATTGGTTTTCTTAGCATGCTTCTGCAGGACAGTTTTCTAACCATCATGCTGGTATTCCCTGTAAAGCATCCAAAGAGCCTCAAGGGAGGACAGTTGGGTGACATCAGTTTTGAGCAGAACCCAGCTGGCCTGTATCCACGTTGAGAATATAATGCTAAACCCTGGGACCTTGGAAGCCTACAAAGACCAACATTTCTCCTTTTCAATCACTCTCCATCTGTCTGCACAATCACACTTCAGTACAGACAGGACCTTTTGTGATCAAAGAAGACAGCCCTGTATCCCAACTCTTTTATTTATAGGTTTTGTGGATGTGAGAGAGTCAAATATCTTGGACTTGCAATCTTTGTTTGAAAGTAAATGATTTCACTGAAAATGTTATGTTTCTTGAACAGCTGGTAGTTATAAGTGACTAGCAATGCAATGCACATGACCCCCGAACAGCACACAAAGTGACAGTCACAGCGGTGTGTGTTCTTTAACCTCATCTCTATATCCCCAAATCTACATCTAGAAATGTCATCCCACTGAGAAGCTCTTCAAACCCACTAGAACACTATGGAACTTGAACGCAAGAGTAGTTAAAACTAAGATTGTGTGTGTGTGTATTTTTAAGAGCTTTGATTTTCCTGTTTGTCTCATCAAATTTGCTCATGATATGGATTATTTCTGTTCAGACTCCAGAGTTTTCAACATGTATTCTTGTATCAATCATACAAAGAAAAAGATGTCTTCTTTTCTCTCACAATGTCTGGTTGCAAGTTTTGTTTTCTTATCTCATTTGGATTCTCCAAGTTGATGTTCAATAATCATGATGAGGGTACCCTCCCTCTTGTTTTTCATAATAACCAAGGCTTTGAAAATTTACTATTGACTACTGTTTGCTGTGGTTACATCTTCAAAGTATTTCACTTAAATAAACTCTTGGCATTTTGGACACTTACTACCTTAGCATATTTTTATCCTTGAGGTAGGTTATTCATATTTACATATGGTTTTCTTTTGCTATGATAAATAACTACTATACAGCTAGCTATGAGTTGAGAACATCTCATTATTTGACTTTTGTTGTCTAAAATCATAAATATAACTGACCTAGGCTCACTCACACTATTTTTATCACTGAACAGAATATTTACCCGAGACATACTAAGTGCCACTTATTTTTCTGAATCTGAATTCAAAGGAAAACAAAAACATCAATTGTTCCACCAATTATGAAGCTCAGACTATAACAGAGAGGACTCATTTTGTAACAGAGGCTGAAATGATAGTATGTGTTGAGAATATTAATGTTGGGAGTCCTTGGAAGTGTAGACCACACAAATCTAAGGTCTGCAAATAATTGCACTCAGCCTAAGATTTAAAGAATACTGAGAAGAGAAAGATAAATATTAATATAAGGTGGAAGGCAGCATGGTAGGAGGGATGGGTATGTTGAAGATGATGTCATGTCAGCAAGGTGACTGCTCTGAAGAAGGCGTGATTGATGGTCAGGCTTGGACCCATTCTAGGTGACTGATTCTCAGGAACTGAGATGATAGTGCCTGTTTAGAATGACAGTCAGACCTTAAACAATAGAGTGTGGAGGCTGGTGCTCAAGAGACGCACCATAATAAAGAACAATGCAGTCCTAACATGGTACATTATCTATTTCAACACACTCAGATGTGCTCATTTTAAGGTATTTTATTGAAATTGGCATGTCTATCTAAAATCTGAACACTTCAGCTTGTGCCGTGGGATATTAATTGGCTCCTAAATTGACACTCCAAGGATCCTCTCAGGTATACGAGTGACGAAGTCATTATAGTTAAATCATACATGCCAGTGAGAATAATTTGTTCAAATTATCTAGTAAGAATTCTAGAGAAAAGTAAAGAAATTTAGAAACAAGCCTCTCTTATGCTCTTAACTCGTCGAATACACATTACAGCAATGTATCCGCTCAACTTCATTTAAGGAAAGGTATTACGCTGCCATTTCTAGTGAATTTATCCATTAGTCCTCATTATGGGGGGCATAATTGCACCTATTCCACCACACCAAAATGTTTTACCACTCTAACATGACTGGTTCTACCAATTTTTGCATTTGTTTCTGTCATTCTCTTATGCTATTTGTGATTTCTACTGTTCTTTAGCAGGACACTGAGATAACTCTTTTCATTATCCATGATATGAAAGGAAATAGTTGCACCTCCTATTCTTTTAGAAAAGGATGGACGAGCCTGGATCACCTGCATGGAGAAATGGTGATGGTCTTTCAAACAAGGTGATGTCTTCTAGGAGGGAGATTATAGGAAAACAAATAGAAGAGGTACTAGAGACAAATCCCACCTGAAGCTGCTTCTGAGGGGCAGGTATCTTATAGAACACTTCGCTGTCTCTGTTGGCAGCACATCTTTATCCAGGCTGATGTCCCTCAAAATTCCGCCCTTAAGACTTTTCAGTTGTTACCAGTGTATAAAAAAGTAACCCTGAAAGTAACTGATCATAAAAAGAGCAGTTATTAATTATTAATAAATTATGGTGATGTTTACATTATTATGAGTTTGAAAGGCAGAACTGCTATTTTTAATCAACCTTAGAAGCTCCAATATCTAATGCAGCAATAAAACATAATTATTTCCCACTTAAGATAAATACTGACATCAACTATTTGTGGTAGCAAATGATAGGTTCCGACTTCTTTACAATCATGCATTTAAAAAAAAATCCCTTTGCCTTCTGACAAGGAGTAATGACCACTTCATTCTCGCGGCCTAATTTATAGCACGGATGTATTAGAAAATTAATTTCATAAAAGAGAGACAATGATTAGGCCCTATTAAATGTCCAGCACACCTGGACAATGTGAATTATTGAAAACGGACTCTGCATTGAATCTTGAATAGCTAAAACAAACTGCTTGTTACTGTGGTTTGTTTCATTGAAATGCTATGATTCAAAAAATGGTGGTTTAATCTGAGGGGTTTTCTATTAAGGAAAGAAATGATATCCACCTACTCTCCAACCTGCACATGTGAAATCTTTCTGGGAGCACAGAATCAATTGCTTTCATTTACAGTGCTGGAATTATAATGGTGCTCAAAATACATCCAAAGGCAGCCCGAGTGCTTGAAGCTGCGTTCCTGCAGTGAACTGAGATGGCAGATAGCACAACAGAATTTAGAGTTACATGTAACTTAAGAAAGGAAGAGTGAGAGGGAAGAGTGGAAAGACAGACAGACAGACGGACGGAGACAGAGAGACACAGAGACAGAGAGAGAACCAGAACCATGATCTAAACAATGGAACCATCAGGCATGGAGGTGAGTTGTCTTGAGGTGACTGGAGCTTCAGTAAACATCAGACTGCAGCTGCCTTTTGGACATCCTGGTTTTACTTCCTTGGGACACCAACTCAGTAGCGTCATGAGTTGTTCTATTTTAATGTTGGAAGACATCTGAAGAGTCTATGAAATGTCTACTGAAGTGTCTGCCTGAGGACTTCCTACTTTTCCATTAGCAATGTGCCAAGGTGTCCTCTCTCCCACCCTGTGCTGCCTTTGTGTTGTTTTAGTAATCACCATATTCGTAGTGGCTGGTGATGTCTCCTAATCATTTTCTACTTGCCTTCCCCTCAGGATTAGTGATGTGGAACACATTGTCACAGATTTGCTATCTGTATGTCTTCTTTTGAGAAAAGACTATTAAAGTCCTTTGCTTGCTTTTAAACATCTGAAATCATGCCTTTTCTTGTTATTGAACTGTGTGCAACATAGTTCTAATTTTTCTAGATAATTTTTATTGGATTTGTAGTATGCATATTTTTGTCTTCTTTTGTTTTATTGTGAAAATATTGTATAGAGGGGTTACAATTACATGGGCAAGGTAATGAGTACATTTCTTATCAAGCATTGTTGCCTCCTCCTTTCTTCTTACCATCCCTTCCCATTTTTCCCCCCTCCCCCAGCACTGCCCCCCCACCAAAGTTGTAAAGTTTGATTTTCGACATAACGCCTTGTACATCTCATTGTTGCAATGGGTCCACCTGTATCCCTATTTAAATATTTTGTTTTTTCCCTTCTCTTCCACAAATTATACCAACATCAAATACAGTGAAAAAAGGGTTATACCCTGGAGGAGAGACATACAAAGCAACAAAGAAATATCTTATAAATATGTTAGAAACAATCGCAAGAAAGAAAAAAAAATTTGAATCCTTATTTTGGGGTTCATTTTGCCTAACATCAACTTATCTGACCATTTCTGCTTGTCTCAGACATTACTAGTTATTGCACATAAGTGAAACCGTAAAACTTGCAAAAAATTATATTAAGTGAAGTATGCATATTTTATATCCCACTCTGTAATTGTCTCTTCACTCGCCGACAGTTTACTTTGCTGGGTTATGGATTCAAATAACAAAAAATGAAAACATGTCTCTATGTTGGTGGTGGATACTAAGTATACATTTTTAAGTTCAACTTTAAAATTTATTTTCAACAACTTTAATGAGGAAAATTGGCATAGAATAAACTTTATTAGAAAGTGTAAAATTTGGTGAACCTGCAAAAACTGCTGTAAGAAGGGTAACAAACATGTATCTGGCTCACCACTTCATTGTTCACTTTATAATTTCTTAAGTACACACCTTCCCTTTTTCTGCCTATTTTTGCTTCTACCACATGATCTGCTTTCTGTCATTCTAAATTGGTTCCAATGTTCCAAATTTTCATATACTTAGAATTTACAATACAAGGTCTTTTAATAATATTTGATCTGACTGCTTATGAAGTAGAGTTGCTTTTAATATTCATGTATTTTAACATGAACCACTAGTTAGGTTATTTTAACTGCTCAATGGTGTTTACCATGTACAAGTCCTTGCAAGGACATATGCTAACATTTATCTTGGGTTAAAATATAGGAGCGGAATGGTGGTTCCATATGGTAGGAAGATACTTAAAATTTTGGAAGTTTCCAACTTTCTCTAGTGTTTTGCCACTGGATGTGACCCTCACAAATGGCTAAAGAAGTTTCTATGTCTCAGTGTTGTCAACATTACATTATAGTGAACATGCTTTCAGGTTATTTAGTTTCTTACATCTTTCTGTTGAAATATCTCGGCAAATTATTTGCTAGTTTTGTTTGTTTTAAATGCTGATATGGCTCAAATTTTCATTTAACATTTGCTTCTCTCTGGGTGTGTGTATACTTGTATTTAATTAAACTTATCACATGGACATAGGTTTATTGATCTACTCCATCACAAAGATATGCCTCATTCTCACAGGTTCTTTAGGATTATTGGGTCTTGAAAGATTTTTGTACATTTCAATATGACTATTAGCATATACTTACTTTCTGTAAATATTTTCTCCTAGTCTGTGTTGAGTCTGTCTTTTCTTGAAATATTATATTTAGGGAAGTCACTGTAGAAAGGAAAATGTTCTCATTACCTGACTCATGCAATTATAATCCTTAATAGGAAGAATAAAGTAAATAATAATAAGAATAAATATTTTTAGCAATTCCTTTGGACACTGATGAATTATAACAGATGGATTTGTTCACTTTTCCATTATGCTTTTGGTGAAATGTCCACTTTTCTTGACATAATGGGTTTTTGGAATATGTTTATGCTTATCAGTAACTACTATGCTACTCTTAGCTACTCTATAACTAGAAAGGCCTTATACTCAGTACTATTCCAATATACTGACTGATTTATTTACATTGCCCTATCTCACAAAGCATATGCTTCCTGAGGACAAGCACATTTATCCATCACTTAGTATTGGAGCCTCAGTGTCAACAACAAAGTTTGGAGTAAAGTAACTATTTCAAATTATATTTATTGAAATGTAAATATAAGAAATGATGGAGAACAGGGGTTATACTGTGGGGGAGGGACATACAAAGCAACAAAAAATCACGTGGTACCTTATAAATATGTTAGAAAACATAGAAAGAAAGAAAAAATCATTTGTGTTCTTATCTTGGGGTTCATTTCACTTAACATCATCTTATCTGACTTTTCTGCTTGTCTCAGACATATACTAGTTATTGCAAATAAGGGAAACCATGGGACCTGGCTTACTTCACTTAATATAATTTTTTCCAAGTCTTTCCATTTCCTAACAAATGGGGCAATGCCATTCTTTCTGATGGAGGCATAGAATTCCATTGTGTAAATATACCACATTTTCTTGATCCATTCATCTACTGAGGGGCATTCCATATCTTAGCTATGGTAAATAATGTTGCAATAAACATAGTTATACTGGTAGCTTTAGTATGGTCTTGTTTGTGATCGTTTGGGTAAATGCCCAAAAGTGGGATTGCTGTGTCCTAGGGGAGCTCTATGTAGAGTCTTTTGAGGAATCTCCATACTGCTTTCCAATGTGGTTGAACAAGTATAATTTGAGGAACAGAAGGGAAAAAACAAATTGTTTAAATAGGGATATAGATTTACCCATTGCAACAATGAGATGTACAAGACGCTATGTTGAAAAATGAACTTTACAATTTTGGCCGAAGTGGGGGGGAGCGGGTAGAGAGGAGTGTAGTTGTGGAGATGGGAGGGAAGGGATGGTAGGGAAAAAACAAAGGAGGAGGCAACAATACTTTTAAGAAATGTACTCATTACTTTGCTCATGGAATTGTATCTCCTCTGTACAGTATTTTCACAATAAAAAAAAACTTATTTTAAAAAAAGAAATGATGGAGAAAATGGTAGGAATAAAAAGATACCGAAAACTGAAAGAAAAAGAGGTGGTAAATACATAAAAACAACATTTTTCATTTACTTAATATTGAAATTGAATAACATTTTAACTTTCATGTCACTAGCTCATTTTATTTATAGTAATGATTCTTATCCTTAGAACATATATTCTAAACTGTAAATTAAAGAAAAGAAGAACTTCCATAGAAATTCAAACTGAAGCCCTAGTCTAAATCCCAAGTCATTTTCTGTTACAAACCAATGTATATATTAACCATTTTTAAATGTGTAATTGATATAACCTAAGAAACCACCAATATCAGTTACAATATTGGAATTAGAAGATGGAGAGAAATGGTAAAGAATTCTAGATTTTTTTTTTATGCAGTAGACGAACTGTTGTTGGAGTTCATGGATCTCAAGACTATTTGCATCTACTTCTGGAAAAGTCATTTGGAAAACAAGACTTCTTCACACCAACCTGAAATTTACCTATTTTCACTTTAAGCCTATGTAGACCCAAACCATCTCTTTTGAAATTGAGACTCTCCAGAGACTGAAAAACTAATCAGAGCACATTTATTAAGCCTTCTGTGCTTAGTAATCTTCTTCCTGTGTCGTACCAGTGCATTCTTTCAAGTATACATTCTTCCTAAAGGGAGCCCACAGCCTTCTGTGGAAGGATTCTTTAGAGGAAAAGTACTTTCTTCATTGTTTCTGAGAGTTATTGGCTCATCAAGGAAGTTTAGAAGGGCTAAATGAAAGTTTTCCGGAGTTAATTTGCTGTGTGAGTCAGAAATGCGCTCTTTAAAAAGTATGAACATATTTCTTGGTCATGATCTAGTATTTTAATACCTCTCTATAATGCTTTCCTTATTTATGGAATGGGAATAATTGCAATCATTACTTCATCTCCCCTTTCAGAAGGGTAAATGAAATCTTATTATTAAGTGTTGGAAGACTGCCTGGCACATAGTAAAAACTCATTAAAATGTGGTCATTATTGTTGTTATTAGGGGTTGATTTGTGAGCGTTTCAACGTAAATATTAGAATTCTTGCTCTTAACAAAAGCATACTCCATTTGTTGGCTTTCAATAGGGTCTCATTTTCAGCTGGACATACATTTCTAGGAGCAAAACCTGCCTTAGAATATAAGTAATTCTATGGAGAAAACAAACAGGACAGATTTTTTATTGTATTAATTGTAACACTGAGTTAGCTGTTGGGAGCTTACAGATCTCCTCAGGGAGAAGGACATCAGTAATAAATCCCATGACTCCAGTGACTGGCATGTGCTATAATTTATATTCCGGCATTACAGATGAAGAACAGGCAAATGCTTAGCTAGGACCTTGAATAATTGACCCTACCCTCTTTACTAACAATGCATTGTTAATTTAATCATATCAGGACCCATAACTACAATTACAAAGGACAGCAGAATCTTTCTGTGTTATTACAAAGAACAGATCATAAGGCACAAGTATCATTCATCATCCGGAAAAGAAAAGGATATTTTGAAGATGAAAATGAAAGGCAGAAAATTGAAATGGTTGAGCTTAATGTAGCTTAATACATGAGAACACCGTCCTCCCAGAATTGTGTAGTTGTAGGAACTTGTTTGAAATGACAGTTGGAGATGATCTACATTTACAGTATGTGTTCGTGTTCGTGTGTGTGTGTGTGTGTGTGTGTGTGTGTGTGTGTGTGTGCGTGTGTGCATGCTCATGTGTGTGCATGAGTGTTCATATGTGCGTTGTGTTTCTGGAAGGATTTTGGCAGATTTGTTTATGTCTTTTAAATTCATGTCCTTTGATTTGCTTTCTTCATAGATTAGGAATTTGTGGCATATTTATATAGTGAACCTCTAGGAACAGTATCTTTGTAAACCTAGCTCAGATGTTTTTCCAAATGATGTCAATATTAGTTAAAAGGAAGAGATTATGGATAGCAAATATTTATATATAGCTCCAAAGAAATTGACATCTGTACCATATACACAGTGCCACAGACATATAGTCTCTTTGACAGGTAATTCTTATTAGCTAAAAGCAGACAGTAGAAATATTTATGTCTAATTGTGTGCAACAAATTCTATGAAATCAGCTCCCAAATAATGACACTAGCAAATCCAAATTTTATTCATGCTAATGTAATACTCTACAGCATGTCTCCAGTGATAGGCAATGCATAATCAATATTTTATTTAATCATTTTTAGAGCCTTAATCCTATGATAGAATTATCAACCTCACTTACATTTAATAACAAAGAAAACTAAGAATCAAAGAATTTGAGTAACTTGTTTGAAGTCACAAAGCACAAATAAGTGTGCTACATACATTTTTTTCTCTCTTCTTCAGCACTAATGTGGACAGGAGGCTGAGAACTGAGGATCATGGTTCACAGCCAGCCTGCAAAAGAAAGTCCATGAGACTTATCTCTAACTACTAGAAAACCAGAAATGGGGCTTTGGCTCAAGTGGTAGAGTGCTAACCTTGAGTTGATGAGCTGAGGGACAACGCCCAGGCCTAGAGTTCAAGCTCCATGACCACCACCACCACCAAAAAAAAAAGAACAAATGTGGAGGATTCTTAAAATAAAGATAGAGCTACCATATGGCTCTACTATACCATTTTGGGCATCTAGGTAAAGGAGTGTAATCAGCATTCAACCATGCATCCATGCTCATGATAGCATGACTTGCAATAAGCAAGCTATGGAATCAGTCTTATGTGTCCTGAAATTGAGTACTAGATGAAGAAAATGCAGATCTACACAATGGGCCACTTATCCATCCATAAAGAAAGATTAAAGCATATGAGTTATAGGTGAATAGAACTGTGGATGTCTATGTTGAACAAACTATATATACGTGTGTGTGTGTGTGTGTGTGTGTGTGTGTGTGTGTGTATAAAATGAAAAATTTTTTTTTTTTTTTTTTTTTGGGTCCGGTTGTGGGGCCTGAACTCTGGGCCTGGGCTCTGTCCCTCAGCTCTTCAGCTCAAGGCTAGCGCTCTACCACTTGAGCTACAGCACCACTTCCGGCTTTTTGCTTATATGGTGCTGAGGAATCGAACCCAGGGCCTCATGCATGCAAGGCAAGCACTCTACCACTGGGCCACCTTCCCAGCCCCAAAATGAAAAATTTTAAAACAAAGAAAAGAAACTAAAGACCTACTTGGTACTGTCCTAACTAGATGTATAACTTTAGAAATCTGTCCCAGAGCTATTCACAAGTAGCTAAGTCCCAACCAATCAAATTGCAGAAAACTAGATAAATCTAACTGCTGGCCCAGTGAGGCAAAGCCCTGACCAGCAGAGCAGCTTTCCCTGTGCATGTCTCCTCCATGCCATAACATCTGCCTGCTCAAGCAGCAGCCTAGCTTTTCTGAACCCATTGTTAAATCACAAAGAAAACCCAAGTGATCCCCAGCTATCCTATTTTCATGGCTTTGTTCTTGAAAAGGCCAAGATGGTTCCTTAAAATCTGAAATAGAATACGTCTGGATGCTTACCACAGGCAGGGTATGGGGGTGACTACTGCAGAGAGACACAATATACATGTTTCTAGCCTTTTCCTTCCTTGTCTTTCTTTGGATCATTTTCCCTGAAGTATTTTGCATTAACAAATAATGCAACCTAAGTGATGTGGAATTGTGGTTCTCTAATCCATAAGGGTGTGTGAGGATCAAAAGTTTTGAGAAAGGGAATACATGTTCAAAGATTTCCAGACCGCTTCTTGTTCAATTTTTAATAGCCTTCCAATTCAGAGCTATTGCACACTCTTTTCTATAAAAGGAGAGAGTTCACAATACACTACATGGAATGAACAATTGAAATAAGCAATGTTTCAGGTGAAAAGCAAATTAAAACAACTTCCTATTTTTTCAGCCAGCCTAAGTTTATTTCCCTATTGCATTTAAATGCATAAATGCATTAAAAAGTCAATTAACCCTGTTAACAAGATTTTGTGGCTAATCTATCGTAAAATTCCAAATTATTTTAAGCCCATGAGAGGAATAAATTTTATTTTTAATTGTACTTCTTAACATTTAATTTAAATTAATTTTAACATGTAAAAACAAAAGTATGTTTGAATCAACTGGAATATTATGATATCCTCAAATATGTATTATTTGATTATCAACATATTTAATCATTCCATTATTTTGAGACAGATCTAGGTATGTATTACAGATTAGCTTCAAACTCACAATCCTCTTCCTTCAACCTCTTGAGATTAAAAGACTATTGTCACCATTCCCAGTTTATTATGTGTTTATAGATACAACTCTCAAATTCCTTTCTTCTAGCTTTTAAAAATGCACAATGAATAATTTCTGGCTATAGCAAGAAAATGGTGCAATTGGACATCATGAATTCTTGCTTCTATAGAAGTAGAATTAGAAAGCCTAAGTATGAGTGCCCATGGATCAAAGTCTCCCCAGCCCTCTCTCCCAGCCTAGGTCACAGCTATTTTCCTCTGAACCTGACTGTGATCAACATGTTCGTATTCTGTACAGGAGTGAGATCGTATGGTATTTGTCTTTCTTTGCTTGGTAATGATCACTGGCACTATCCATGTAAATGAAAAAAGTAAACTAATCTTATACCTGGTATACCTGGTACATGGCAAAGTTTTATCTTGGACTTTTTTTCATTGAAAGAAGTAAGACATTTTCACACCTCTATGATTTCCATAGGTCAATAATTCATTGAATTAGTAAAACTCATGAACTTGCATTTTGATTTTTGCAGAACTGTGGTAGATGGAATAGGCATTCAAATTCTAATCACACTGAGTTCTATAAATATATTCTCTTCCAAGGGACAAGCATATTTTCCTGATGTGATTGCATCAAGGATCTTGTTTTGGGAATGCCATCTAGATGATAAGAGGACCCACAAGCCTATCTGAGGGTCCTTTTTTTATTGTCAAGGTGACATAAAAAGGTGTTACTGTTACATAAGTAAGGAAATAAGTACATTTCTTGTCAAACTTGTTATGCCCTCCCTCATTTTTCTCTTATTTCCCTCCCATCCAAGCCCCCCAACCTGTACAGATCATTTCCCACATATTGTCTTGTATATATCACTGTTGCATTAGTTCCCCCCTCCTCCTTTGTCTCTCCATTCTGTTGTTCCCACTCCCTTCCCTAATTCAAATAAACATATCTACAATACCAGGGTATCAAAATCAAGTACAGGACAACAGGGGATATACCATAGGGGAAAGAACATAAAAAAGAAACAAAAAAATCACACAGTACATTAAAAACAACAACAACAAAGAAAAACCTCTTGTGTCCATGTCTTGGAGTTCATTTCACTTAGTATCATCCTATAGGTCCTTTAAGAGAGAGGCAGGTGGTTCAAAATGGAGGAGGTATACCCACGGGCATAAGACCTGAAGATACACACTTCTGGTTTGAAGATGTAAGGGGTCAAGAAAGACAGGTGGCTTCTAGAGGCTGGAAGAGATGAAGAAGGCTTTCTTTCTGGACCCTCCATACATGAACACTTTGCTGTCTGAAACCTTGAGTTTAGCCAAGTGAAGCCTACTGACAGCATTGTAGCTCCATATCCGTAAAGCCACAAATGTGTGTTGCTTTAAGACACTAAGTTGTAAGTGATACTTTCTTAGAGCAGGAAGGAAAGGAATGACAACCCTTTACCAATAAGTGAAAACTATTTTCTAGGCACCATTAGTGTAATAAATTCCTTCTTCTTAAGGAGTTCACTTAGCCTCTTATGCTTTTTGAATACTTTAGGTGATATTTCAGAGAGATACTAAAGTGTAAACAGGAAAAAAATATTCCGAGATGTATTGTGGATTTACTTCTTTCTGAATATTCTTAGCGCTTTGACCATTTTATATGTATTCTATATAAATTATGTATTATAGATCAGCAATGAAATGTAATCACCAACGTTTAATTTGCACCCATGATTTCAGTTCAATCAATTGAAAAAGCCATAATATTACTCCCGGATTTATTGCTAATATTATATAGCTGGAGTAAAACTGAGCAATAAATTTCCTGAAAAGGAGGCGATTGTCGACAAGCCACTAAATTGTGATAAACAAGTCGCAAATTAGAATGTGGGTATATGTTAAATAGCCAATTTTACAACCAAAATGAGTTGCTAATGCCTACATTTTTCTTTAAACTAATAGGTAGTCAAATATGTCTCTACATTGACTCTGAAACAGAATATTGATATCTTCATGTTTAATAAAACACTTCATTGTTTCTGTCTCAGGCACTGGCTGCAAAGAAGTATGAATGATTTAGAAAAATCTGGTGTAAGCTTTCCCTATTCAGGATAAGCTGGGTTTGTCATTAGTAACTAAAGTGTGTAGAATGGTTTACAAATGTATCTGCAGGCATTATGCGGGTGCATCCTCTCAAGGAGTTTTTTCCATAAGTGCGAAATTACAATTTTCCTAAAGTCATGAAATATGGTGGATGGCAGACTCATGATTTGAAGTGAGTTATTTTTATTGCAAAGCAGTCATACAAAGCTGAACCTATATTTCTCTAACTTTACTCATATATCAGTTCTTGAACACTGTTTTGTCTATATGCCACTTATCTATGTTATGCAGATCCATTAATTATTGTGAACTAAATCAATGCTTTTTAAAAGAAACTAAATATGGATTTATATCTATAATATGACACCTTTAAAAATAAATAGTCAGCAGTATTAATGTCATTATGCTGTCTTAAAAATGTGCTCTATTTATAATTTCCTATCTTGTCTTTTAGGAAGTTATTATTTTCTTCCCTTCGTTCCTTACTTCCCTCCTTCCTTTCTTTTTTTCATTCTCTCTCTCCTTTCTTCTCTTTTCCACCCTTGTTTTCTTCCATGCTCTACATTTTCATCAATATTTATTAGGTGTATAAAGATGTATCATTTTTAAAAGTCTATATTTGCACGAAATATTTTTAATTGATATTTCCTTTTGATCAGGACATTCTCTGAAGAGACAGGAAGAATTTACCCTTGCTGAACTGAATGGATTCCTGAGGCTTATATCATCTTAACATACTTCAAGGAAAAATTTGACTTCAGTAAGACTATACTCTAAGAGGGACAAATTAGGATATATTGTGCCATAGGGTGGAAAATTAGTTATCTTGTTCAACTCCTCTGCCAACCCATCTAAGCTAGGCTAGGTAAAAGCTTCTTTGCAGAGATCTTGATATTTTCAGTTCATTTTGTCCTTTTTTCACAGCTAGTTTTGTTGTGACGTTACTTGACACAATCTCACATCCATACAGCATCTAAGACTGAAATTCTAGAAAAAGAATGTAATACTTCTTTGTTCTCCTTTCATGAATCGGAAACAGAACATTTCCTAAGCAGCAGCCATGAGCTAGACAACATTGCCCGCACCTGGACACACTGGAGAACCACGGAGCTTCGGTTTGCAAGGGAATATGTTTTAGTGAATAATGGGTATTCAGAGCAAACTATTTCTTCCCTGGTCTTAATGATTTATCAAATACAGTTACAATGTTAGATTCCTAATCTGCTTTTTATTCTAACAGCTATGATGGTCATTTCTCTTTGTCTGCATGTCTGTCTAATAGAAGTAATGTTCAATTTCCATTTTTGTCTACATCTCTCTGTTTCTCTACATACTATTGTCAGAATTGTCCCAAGCCCCTGCCGCTTTTGTCTCTGTGATACTGACATTTCTGAGGGCCTTTTTTTACCTCTCTGGACAAGAAAATCAGGAGCATTCCTTCATCTTTCTATGTCATCGATCATTCAAATAACAGTGGCTCCATTTGCACTGTCTCTAGTTCAAATCTCTCCTGCCCAGTACATGTCCATTCTTCCCTTAAATCTTAAATTAGTTTTAGTTTACTTATTATACACAATAAAATTTCAATGTTATATAAATAATTTACTTCTAAGGGAATGGTGATTAGAAAAATGTCTGATAGTGTAATTTTCTGAATATTTTCAACCCACGGTTGGTGGAAACTGCAAATGCAGAAATGATTGAGGTCTGTTGGTACTTTTCCAAGCGTAAGAAAGTCAGTGGTTGTGGGATTCACACTTCTGTGGCCTGGACTGACTTCCCTTGCTACTCTCTAACTGACAGCCTATCCTTAATAACTGCATAGTTCAGAAACACAAGTGTGCCCATCTAACTAATGAAGCAGTTTCAAGGACACTGACATAGCAAAGGATTTCATCTCCCCCTCCCCCCTTAGAACTGTCTCAGTTTTGATGTTAGAACCTATTGTAATCTTCATCATCACCCTTAACTTGTTTTTTCATTCAGGATTTTGCGTCTCTCTAGAGCTTATGCTTCAGAATCCGAAGGATGCTTACATGACCTCTGTCATCCTGCCTCCAAACAAGCTGGACAGAGGTATGTACTGTCACTTAAACATTTGTTGGTATAGGTAAATGCACTGGACCCTTTGATGATTGTTTTACAGGCAGGTGTCTCGGTGGTGCAGTTCGCAGGTTGTACATCTTTATGAGAAACAGTCCTGGCCTGTCTGATATCAGTTTGGTACTTGGGAGTCTGCAGTAGACCTAGTTCCCCCATTACTGCTCCTCCTGTGTGGTCACAGCTCCATTTCTCGCCCGCTCCATTTCTCTCTCTCTTCGGATCTGAAGGGGGAAAGGTCATTTCAATTGCCTGCCACACAGAATGCGCTCAATAGATTAAAAAATTAAATTGTACAATAAATGAGAAATAAAGTGGAGGCAAATCAGACAAGAAATGGAGCATGTAAGTTTTTAAAGTATATAAAAAGAACAAGAGGAATTGAGTGTCAGGAATAAGAAATAGAATGAGCTCCAAGGTTTTTAGAGATCTTTTCTAGATTCAGCTATGGATCAAGCTCAGACTTTAGTGTATTGTATGTGTTACTGGCTTTCTGTTGGAGCCTGGTAGAACCTCACCATTTTACATTACTAATGAATGTAAACTGTTCTCCAACATTTGTTTCTGAGGAAATTTCCAGGAAATATAGCTTCAAGCTGACAATCAGAGAGTCAGACTCCGACTCAGATCTCTTGAGTCTATTTTTTCCCTAAGATTCTACTTGCTGCCTTAAGGAAGGCATTTTGTGTTCTCCTGAAAAGGTTGGGGACTGGCTTCCAGATCTTCAAAGGGAAACCAGCTATTTCCCATTTGGATGAACAGACAAGAAGAAAGTATTTCCACACAGAGATGAGTAAGTTACATAGTGAAAATATGAGACTAAGCTCTAGTTTGCAGAGATGTGAGGATTTATATCCATGAGAAATAACCAGAAATGAGGAAAAGTTCTTTCCTAGTACAGAGTTTTGCTGCTTTTTGTCTTATTTTAGTGAAAATAATGATATCACCTTGTGTCAATAAATCAAATCTGGGACTTTCCCCCTGAATCAACTCTACATCTAGGAGCAGAATAAGATAAACCAGGGATTACCCATTTATTGAGCTAGTCCTTCCCTGTGCCCTTAGGATATCACTTCTTTGACACTTTGCTTATCTATGCATGAGAGAGAGAGAGAGAGAGAGAGAGAGAGAGAGAGAGAGAGAGAGAGAGAGAGAGAGAGAGAGAGAGAGAGAGAGAGAGAGAGAGAGAGATTTCTAACAACCCCACACTGTACATTTCATTCCCTTTAACATCAAAACATAGTGGTATAAGGGATGCGGGAGATACTGATTTGACAGTGATGAACTATCCATCATTCGTGTCTCTGTGGGTGACAGCATATGCTTGAGAATGAGTGTGCCCAGTGAGGGTAACATGATCACACCCGGTTTGCACATCTCTCTGAAGCCAACGTGATTATCAGGACAGATGTTTTCTTCTGGAGCCATTGTGGGAGATATCAAACCCTTCCTGCTCTACTCCAGCTCTGTAGCCAAGAACTCTCACTAGGGAAGTCCTTCTGCAGGTCATACCATCCTCCACGCTTCACAACAGGCTGGTTTCCTGCCAGTCAGCAGACATGGGTGGCATTGCTTTGTGTGGAACTCTTAACCAACAAGGAACTCCTTGCCTAACCATAGAGCATGGACTGAAGACATATAGCTCATCTGCATATGGGTGCCTTCTCTCGGCCTGCTCCTTTACCCCAAATGGGTCATGTGTTCAGGCTTGCCAAGACAGAAAGCTCTTTGGCTTGTTTGTGTAACTGAGCTAGGCACAGTCTGTTTTTAAAAAAAATATTTTCATTTTGCTCCACAAGGTCAACATATGGATTTGGTGCATTTCCCATCTAGGGACAAATGACATGGACTTGTACTTCATGGATGCCCCAAATGTTATATTGAGGACACAAGTAACCTAAAAAGTCAGCAGAGTAAGAAGTCCAAATCAATTTCTTATTCATCATATATATTCACTGTGGTGCAATGATGACCAGTGTTCTACCCAGAAACCACTGCCTCCGATACCCAAGCCATTGGAGGTGCTGTGCCCCACGGGAGATGAGGGACAGAGAGGGTGGACTTGCCCCCCCCAACTTTCTACTGTCACTTAGAGCACGTCCCATTGCCAACTTAGATTGTATGTTACAGGGAAAATAGCATTATCTTATAAGAAGAAGAAGGGAATGAGATGTAGCTTAACAATGGGAAATGCTACTTACAAGCATTCTGACATTAAGAAATTTATTTAAATTCCCTGAATCAATTTCTTCCACTATAACCTGAAAATAATACAATCAGAAGCCACCACCTGAGATCCTTGCCATAATGGAATGAAGCATTGCAGAGAACGCCTTCAGAAGGGTAACGCGTGGAGCTGAACACAACAGCACGCCTAGACTAGAAGAGACTGGATGCGGTTGAGATGAAAGAAGGTAAAATAAGAAAAGAAAACCTAGACCATCTTGGCCTTGACCTACTCATCTGTGAAAGTCTCTTATTTATAGTGTTTCTGAGGAGCCTGAATAAGACTCAGTGCTTTAAATATTTTATTTTATTTTATCCCAGTTCTGGGGCTTGAACTCAGGGCCTGGGTGCTGTCCCTGAGCCTCTTTGTGCTCAAGGCAAGCACTCTCCCACTTGAGCCATAGCTGTACTTCCAGTTGTTTCTGAGTGATTTATTGGAGATAAGAGTCTCACGGACTTTCCTACCTGGGCTGGCTTTGAACTTCGATCCTCAGATCTCATCCTCCTGATTAGCTAGGATTACAGGTGTGAGCTACCAGTGCCGTGTAGCACCCAGCCTCTTTAAAAGTGTTGTTATTATTATCTTTAAGTAGTTGCACAAAGGAGTTGCCATTTAACAAAGTGTTGTATGAATACAATATATCTTGGTCTGTGTCATCCCTTTCAACATAAAGTATTTTTGTGATGCCTGAAACAAAATAAATGACACACATTGCTTAAGGTGGTTGATATCTGCACTAAAGAAAGCAAGTTGAAAAATAATACAAAGAATAGGAACATCTAAATAGGCATGAAATGGGAGAGGGGTGAACAATGAGGATGAATATTGTTGATATACTTTATATGTATAAATCAAAATAAAACGTTAAAGCCTGCTGAAACTGTCTAAAGATGAGCGATGATACAGGAGGGTGAAGAGAGGATGAGGGAGATGGGGTGAATTTAAGGATGCCTAGAAATGTCACAAACCCCCTTTGTAAAACTAATGTATGCTCATAAGTAACTTAGAAATTAAAAGAAAGAAAACAAACTGGACTTAACCCTCTGCACATTGTCTGCAGCATAGTTTAACTAATGAACATTTTGAAAAAGTATGACAGTCTGAAACAATTTGAATTTTCAGTTTTTTTTTGTTGTTGTTGTTGTTGGTTGTGGGGCTTGACCTCTGGGCCCGGGTGCTGTCCCTCAGCTATTCAGCTAAAGGCAAGCGCTCTACAGCTTGAGCCACAGTGTCACTTCTGATTTTCTAGTGGTTTATTAACAATAAAACTCTCATGGACTTTCCTGCCTGGACTGGCCTTGAACAGTGATCCTCAGATCTCTGCCTTCTGAGTAGCTAGAATTACAGGCATGAACGACCAGTGCCCAACTCCAGTTTCTGGAAGTCACATGTCCCCTTGCAAATATTAGTAGTTCTCTTCATCTTGAAGGAAGCATATAAAGAAAGCATTTCATATCCTTTGGAGGTTTCTCTTATCTCCCAGGACTCCTGCCTAACTTTTTTCAGAATAAGAATGTCTTTCCAATCCATTCTGGGTCCTTTCTGGCCAGCACTGGACAAGCTGACATCTTAATGGTGAGCCACTTTATGCCTTTGGGACAGTAGAGGCCTTCAGGAGATGCAAAAACTTTTGGCAATAAATACTATTTACTAAACAAAAGAGAAAGGTTTATTGATGTAAAAATGAGGCATCACGTACAGAAATCATGGCATCTAGTATTGCTGTTTGCAGAAGTGTCAAGAAGTGTGTGTATATGGTCAAGGTGATGCTATGGGCTGGTTTCCTTGAGTAGCAAAGTGCCAGGGAGACCCACACTGACTGGCTTGTCCAAAGGATTCTCTAGGTTGCAAACCAAGAAAGATCTAAATACTTTATCAAATGGAGTCACTGCAGACACCTGCGTCTTCACCTCCATGACTTTGGGAAAGACTATCGACTATAAAGGCCATCGTCAGAATCAGGCCTCTTGTCCCTAGTCAGACTGCCTCTTGCCTGTTTGTCTTATTTCTTCCTTTGGAGATTATTACAGAGGTGACTGCACAAGTTCCTTAGAAGAACACAAGGCAGACAGATCTAAGGACAAGTTATGTAATAGTGTTACTTTTATTTATTCTTTCTGTACTTCACTCTTGTTTCTGTGGTAAAAACAAAACAAAAATAACTTGTCAAGATTATGAGGGCCAGAAATGGTGTATTAACAAAAGGGTCACTGTATTTTCTTAGTAAGTGACAGTTATTTTTATCAGTACTGCCTCACAATGGATGGAAACCTGCAGATTTGTTCTATTTTGAATGAGAGTAACACCCATTTCTTGAAGCCATTCCCATAGCTCTGACTTATGGCAAGCTCTAGATCTTCCCTTTCTTTTGCTCTCATACTACTGTGCACAATCTTGTATATATTGAACACAATTCTATTAAAAACCTCCAGCAGTGTCAGGCATGTAGCACACAGAATAGAACCCATTCCTTGGTCTCAAGGCATATAAAAGAGGAGTCGAGTGAATATGTCATTACAACAGCCCAGCAAGACCTGAAACCTTACCTCCATTTAACCTACTTAGTAATTCGCTAAAAAGCCTGCTGGTAATAAACTAGTGATCTCAGGGAGCTCAGGCCCTGATCTGTGAGTGATGGCTACATCACCACATTAGGGTCTGTTTTGACCACTGAGCTCACCTCTGGCCATCTCTTACCCTATGTGGTATGGAACTGTTTGGCCTATGTATACCTTTTTCCTTTATTTGTTTGTTTATTTATTCATTTATTTATTTCCATTCTGGGGCTTCAGCACTGTCCCTGGGCTTCTTTGTGCTCAAGGCTAGCCCTCTACCACCTAAGCCATAGCACCACTTGAGGCTTTTTCTGAGTAGTTTATTGGAGATAAGAGTCTCATGGGCTTTTCTGCAAGGGTTGGTTTTGAACCATGATCCTCAGATCTCAGCCTCCTGAGTAGCTAGGATTACAGGTATGAGCCACCCATGTGCAAACTATGTGCACCTTTTTACACCCTTTTCCCTTACTAAAGTGTTGTTGTCTTCATCATGTGTCTTTATTTGGCAGATAAATCCAGTGGCCAAATTAAGTGTTTAGAATAATGTAGTTTTTGCCTTGGATTACAAGCTTTGCTTTCACGACTGGCTAGCTGTTGTGCCTTATGTCTTGTCATAGGTTTTCCTCTTGCCAGAATCTTTCATCAATACCAGAGAGATGAAAGAGAGATCCTGTCTTCCTCATATGCGTCCTGAAATGAATATTTTGTATTTTTGACAACTTATGAGCTTTAAGAAAATCATTAGCTTTTCCAAATGCTCACATGGTTATATGTTTACATATAATTTTATTTAAAAAATTAGTAAGCAAATTAAATATCTGCATTGTGTGTACATATATATATATATACATATATAAATATACATATTTTATTCTATTTTGTTTTTATATGACATATAAGGAAGAGTCAATTGTCAATGATGTATTTTTTAAGCAGTAGGCAAGGTAAAAAGGAAAAAAAAATAGAAGTAAATAGAAGAGTGAAATGAAAAAGAGCACCCAAATAACATTCTGTAATCAGTTTGCTTTCAAAAAGGGTGATGGAAGAGAAATAAGACCAGATGGAAAACTGTCCACTGGCTGCCTTAGCAAGTTTTCACATGCACTTTGGTTTAACATGGGCAGATGAGCCAAAAGACACAGATCGGTAATACTAGAGTATCCAAAGCAACCACACAAAAGCGATGTAGAAATTCTTCCCTGGCCTGTGCTCAGCCAGGGAGCCAGGTGGACAGGTGGACAGGTGGACAGGTGGACGGCTCCTCCACCTGCCTGTGGGAAGAAACACCGTCTCATGTGGCAGGGTGATGTCATTCCATGGAATGACTTCCTCCTGCACCCCCAGAGGCCCAGTGAACCCAGCCATTCATTAATCTGTTATAAAACCCTCTTCCAGACACACACTGCCCCCAGTGCCCTGACTGTGGGAATCTCCTTTATTAGGTGTTCTTTGACACCTTTCTTGTGTCTGTATAAGTCC
The DNA here is from genome assembly GCF_024711535.1 of Dipodomys merriami. NCBI lineage: Eukaryota > Metazoa > Chordata > Mammalia > Rodentia > Heteromyidae > Dipodomys > Dipodomys merriami. Next base: position 90,626,399 of record NW_027205603.1, read on the forward strand.
ATGATCAGAAGAAGGTATGTGCCATTTGGTCATGGGAATTGCCCTAAAAAGTGTTTTTCTGTCTGTCTATACGGCCCGTCCTTCTCATTCCCAATGTGTAAAATATTCATATGTCAGAGATTTTGTTGAATTGAATAAAGCTCTAAATTCTGTCTTTCAGTTCAGGGCAGACTCGTGTTCCCACAGCTACAACACACTACATTTCTCTTTCAGTGACTAGTCATGAAATCTGATTTTTCTAAGAGAAGTGTCTGAGGACAACTGGCAGGAACTCAACAGACTTTGGGTGGCACAGACTTTGCTTTAGACTGTCTCTGCAGTACAGATAAACAAAGTGGCAGTTTTTTCCCTTCCCCTTCCCAAATTATACCAACAACAAATACAGTGAAAACAGGGGTTATACCGTACGGGGGCGGGGGGTATGGGGGGTGGAGATGGGAAGAGATGGGAAGGGGAAACAAAGGAGGAGGCAACAATGCTTGATAAGAATTGTACTAGTTACCTTGCCCATGTAATTGTAACCCCTCTTTACAGTATTTTCACAATAAAAGAAATTGGAAATGGAAAAACAAAACAAAATAGAACAAAGTGGCAGTAAATGGAGAACAGCTCAGATCCACAGCTGCTAGCTGCCCCTATCTGTGGCCCCTGAGATCTGTTTCCAGGCTATCCATCTCCCAAGCCATGTTCTGCAACAGCCTCTTTAGGGCTCCACCAGATGATTTTAAGACCGAATAGCATTCATTATGAACAATTCCTCTGGTTTATTTTTCTGAACGAGGTACAGCCAGCATGCTGGTGAGTCTCACCATCTTTCCTGGATACTTGTTGAGAACAGCTTTATCAGAATTACAAATGGACTTTTTGAAAAGAGCTTGCAATCAGAAATCATCAATGAATGATCGGTATGGCAAGGCTTCGACTCGGGCGCTTAAGGGTGCGTGTGGTAAATGTCAGCAGCATTCTGCAGATGAATTTTGCAAGGCTCCTCTTTTGGGCTGAAGTAGTTTGGCCCCATTTGAGGCATTGAATGTTCTGTGTCACTTCAGGTTCACATTGAGAACCTGGGAGTGCCCTATCTTGTTGCATTTGATCGCCAGGGGGAGGCTGGAGAGGTATTTTAAATTAATTGATTGAATGATTTAAAGTTTTCTGGATGAAAGGGATGGAGAGTTGTTTTGTGATGCTTTCTTTACTAGTAATGAATATTGGCAAACTAAAGCATGATTGGTGCAGAAATGATTCCTGCTTCAGGGGACAGCAGCTGTCAACATAGTATCCAGTCATAGGATGCTCAGGAAAAATAAAATGAGGATGTAAAATTGTTTTAATCCCAGCAGTTGCTATCTTTTCTTATAATTCTACTACCCATGAAAAAAAAGTCCATACGACTCTAACATCGTAGGCTGATTTTATTGCAATAATTCTTTCTGCACACATTGCGAATAGATAAGCTTTATGCTAGCATTGCAGAGATCCAAAGTGGTAAGAAAAAAAAATCAACACTCTTATCCTTTAGGAACTACAGTTCAATAGAAGAGATAAGCTATGAGCTCAAATAATGGAAATCTAATGAAATATAGAGTTACTATTCTTTAAACAAATCAGAAAGACATTGAGGTCAATTTGTAAATACAGAAACCTTACCTCACTGTCTTTGAATACTTTGCCAGGATCTTTATAGGCCATTCCCAATTGGTGATGTTATCAGAAGGCTGAATTTGAACTCTCACAGGCTCCTTCAACATAACTATATTATTACAGTGCCTTTACTTGGGAGAATTAGAGGGTCGGGTTAAACAAATGTGACTTGAAATAAGTTCATGGAGCTGAAATGGAAGTCACAAATATCTTTAGGCATGACTTAATTCATGCGTGGAAGCAACTAATTCAGAGCCCACGCCTTCTTCCATATGCAAGATCTGTCCTGGTTTATAGGCAAAGTCATCTCTGGAATTTCTTCTATGAATATCCTCTCACAAAAATGACACAGAGAAAAAAATCAGTTGGCCAGTAAAGAGTGCAGTCAAGTTTCTAGAGATATACATAGTTGGCCCAGCTAAAGCCATATGGCTAGAAGAATTTCCTAGGTGCTTACTACTGTAATGGTATTGCTAAGTTGATTGACTAAAAAGTCATACCAGTTAGGTTTAAGACAATTCTCAGGTAAATAAGGGTCATAAAAACCGTAAAGAGCCCTTGTGAAAATAAACAACTAAATCACTGTAGCACCTCACAGATAAATAAGATTAACCTTGAAAAAGTACAAGCCATCAAGAATCTTGAGGTCAATTGCCTTTTTGTTATGTAGATGAAACTGTTATGTCCAGAGAGGCAGATTAACTCATATAAGCCACCACTTCTCACGAATGGATAAGTCCTAACTGACATCTGCACCCAGTACTTGTTATTCTACCTTATGATTTCTCTGGCCATTCTTGTCTTTATTTATTCAAGGAATACCATAGAGCACTTTATATGTAAGACAACTTTGATCTTTTACAAGAAAACTCCATGTCTGCTTTGTTCATGTACACGCTGACTTTTAGTCTAAGGATTTCATGTACTAACTGCCCAAATTGAAGAGAAAATTGTACAATTCCCTTTAAATTCTATTTTATATTTTAATCATGAAAAGCCACATTTCTGCCACTGCTGGGAACTGAAACTAAATTATGCGTACACATGTTTCTTTCGTCGCCAGAACCACAAAAGAAAATGATCTACTAACCTTTGAGAAATTCCTCCAGTGAGGATCAATTATCTTTTATATTTGTTTGATTTCACTTTAGAGGAGAGTGATGACTCTTAAAAATTACAGCCAGTGGGATGTTTCTCATGATAAAATGAGCCTGTGAACACAAATTCATTTTGCATCTACTTTTATCAGAACTGCCCTTTGTCTTGAAATTTGTGGATATCTTCTGACTGGTCAAAAGGGCTGTTGGAATTTTCTCCCTCCCCCCCATATATTTCTTTTTCAGTGTTTTATAAGGCTAAAAATCACAGTGCTTCTATCTCTTAGGTTACATTAATGAAATTTCACAAATGTGCTCCATGTATAACTTGACATATATCAATGGAGACAATAAACACAGGAATCTCATGAGTTAGCATCTGTATTTTATTATTATGCTTTTGCAACTTATATATTAGATAGATGAATATTTATATATAGAAATATGGGACTATTTATTATAATCCACACAGAATTTGTATGTCCTTACCCACAGGGAAATGTAAGCACTTAGAATTGAAGAACTTGTCCAAAGTCACACAGATACTAAATGACAGAGTCCAGGATTTACACCAGGCAGAGATGTCAGTACTCTACACCCATTATATATGTACAATATTGCATTTAGATACAATTGTTAGGAGCAATATTTTTATGCAGCTCTCTAGGTATTCACATATAGTGACACCAAAGGAGGATACACAGGAAAAGATCACAGAGGCACTATAACTATGTACATCTGACCATATAAAATGATATTTATTGAGCTGAACTCCAGGAAATAGAAATAAGAGGTCCCCCCCTCATTGCTGTTTTTCTTTTCTTTTGTTTGTTTGTTGATCTGACTTTGGAAGAGTAAGGAGGACCCCAGAAATGAAGAGTCAAAGATTGAACAAACGCAGCAGTGGTATTCACTGGACGTTATGTTGAACAAGAACTATACAAATTTTAGGTGGGGATGGGAAGGACAGTGTTCACAAAGGAATGGACTCTTTACTTGCTTTATGTAACTGAAACTCCTCTGTATGAGACAAGATTTTATTACAGGGAAACAGCTGATAAGTGGGTGAAAATTCAAACTATACTTAGAAAAACATATTTTAAAGCTACATATCTGATAAAGAAGTATAACCTAATAAATGTCATTCTTTCAAAAATTAAAAAGGCAAATAAAATATCCAAGTAGCTAATAGACAAAATATATTTGTACAAACCTTTCACTGAATGGCTATAGAAATAACTGAGCAGCACAATAATATTATTCAGCATTATTAGCCATTGAGTTAATAGAAATGAGAACCAAGATGAAATGTCACAACTCACCTGTCATAACTGCTAAATTGAAAAGATCAACACAGCACCAACATTGACAAAGACTCAGAGAAACTGGATCCCCCTTGCATTACGGGTAAGAACATGAGAGGTTAGCCACTGTGGAGAAGATTTCAGTAGTGTCTTTTACTTTATTTATTTTGAGTTATTTTTCTATTTTAATTTTTAAGGTAGTTGTACACAGGATCTGACATTTAACAAAGCAGTTCATAAATACAATACATCTGGATCAATGTCACCCTTCCAAATTCTCACCCACCCTCTCTTATCCACCCCTTCCTTCACTCTTCCTAACTTTGCAGGATATACATTGAGTTCTTGGCTGCATTCCGCCCCCCTTCTCCTCCTTACTCATCTATCCCTTTTCCCTTGACCCCACCCCACCCCTTTCAAGTATGTGATTCCTGGTGTTTATTTGTTCAACCTTGTCTTTTCCCTTCTAAGGAATTACATTATTTGAGTTCTCCCTTATTGAGTTCTACCGTATTTCAGTTAACATATTTGGATACACTTGCATCTTGCAATTCTAATACACAGTTGGTGGGAATGTAAATTTGTTCAACCAATCCAGAAAGCAGTATGGAGGCTCTCCCAAAATTAAACATTGTATACCCTATGACCTAGCAGTTCCATTCTTGGGCATTTCTTATTCAGAAGATTACAAATCAGAAGACAGTAAAGCCACTAGTACAACCATGTTTATTGTGCTACTGGTCACCATAGCCAAGAAATATCAGCCCAGATGTCCTTCAATTGACAAATGGATCAAGAAAATGTGCTATACATTCACAACAGAATTTCACTCACCCATTAGAAGGCATGAGATCAGCCGTGTCTTCAATGTCCAAATACCCAACCTAGAGTTCTGCAGACTAGAGAAACTAAAATGTATATTCACAGGGAAACATGCACACCAGTGTTCATAAAAGCTTTTTGTTTTATAGTAATTATCTAAAAGAAGAAATGACCAAGAAGTGAGGCAGTGGGCAAATGATGGAGTAAGAAGGGATGTAACAGGGCTTGCATACCACTCATATTACAAAGGAGGAACAATGGACAGACAACAACCCGGATGAATGTAAGAGAGACTGGAATAACTGAAAGGTAAATATGAACTCTTAAGCTAAGACTCCTTCATGAATCAATGCCCTGCTTTATGAACATCATCTCAGATTGTTTACTAAAGAAACTACCATAGATAGAAATGGAATACACAATCTCATTTAAATGTCTTTCCCAATAAATGTTGTATCAAAGAGAAGCATATTTAAATTGAGTTTGAAGTTGAATGACTCACCATAAGGTTCATAGAATAAACAAATTGTAGATTTTTCAGGAACACAGGGTAGAGCTTTAGTTTACTAAATATATTTGACTTTTGAATTCTGCATTTGTAAAGTACTTCTTATCAAATTCTGGTTCGAGTGTGGGAAAATTCTGAGCCTACAAAAGACAATTACATTTTGGATTTTCAGTCACGCTTGTTTAAAGTGCCTTGTTGCTGGCCGTTCTATGTGTGATGGTTCCTGATATTTTTGTGTGCTACCCGCAACTTCTGTGCCTTAGTACACAGGAGGTGTTTCTGAGTCTTTCAGTGTCATACATACAACCTTGAACACAATGTGCAGATGACCATAGGGTAATGCAAGAAGTGGAAAGAAAACCTGAATGCAAATTATAAAGTATCTGATAGAGATACACTTTTGCTGTTTATCAGCTTAACTTTGCTTCATTTAGTTTCCTTAGCCTAGATTTCCTTTTCTTGGGGAAAGTGTAAGCAATCTTTACTCCATCCATTACATCAAAATGGAAATAGAGCACCAAAACTACAAACTGCTAAGTGTTCTGTGTGTGCCAGAAGTTAACAAATTCTTGTTTGAACAACGTGTTGAGCAATGGTTCTTTGCAGTTAGGCAGCTTCATTAGCAGAACAAGACATAAAATACAGGTCATAAGTGGATAGAGAACCTCGCTTCCCATGCGGCCTAGACACCCATGGTGAGCAATTTCTTCAGCAATGTTACTGGCTTAAAGTATTGAAAGATGTGTCGGTGGATTTTGCAAAATAAGCCAAGAATTAAATTCCTTCCACAGGACTGAAGGCTGTGCAGAATTTTAGTATTAGGTTCTCCTTTTGTTTGGATCAAGGGATAATGAGCATCTCCACAGAGAACAGTGAAGAAATCACACACTATTCAATAACTGCCAATTCTCTCCAGATGCCTCTCAGTTATTTCAGCTTAGAGGAGAAGGGAGGGGGAGCCTGTACTCTATATTAATGCTGATTTTTTTTCCAAAAGATACCTGAAACAGGCATCTTTTTATCTTTTTCTCAAAGAGATTCATCTATTTATATGTTTGTCTGTCTATAATCCATTTATCTAAGTCATCTACATCTATCTATCCATCAATGTGTGCATGTAATACAGATGATAGATGAGATAGATAGGTAGGTAGATATAAAGATAGGAACATCTATTTTGATTGAATAAAGATCTTCAGCATTTAAAAATAAAACCATGTGATCTGCAGTGAGAGAAAACTAAGTGTCAGTCTTAAATCTATCGTGTATTAGATATGTAATGAGATATTTAAATTCATTTTTGTGTAGCATTGGAGACTGAATCCAGGGCCTCTGAAATGCCAAGCCAGAGCTACCCCATTGATCTCTACCCCAAACCCTTGTCGTCTACCATTTTGAAATTTGATTTTCTTGAGTATGAAATTAGTTATAATATTGTGCATAACTTTTGACAGTAGATAATAATAGTATAGGTAGTATAATAGCAGATAAATACAACTATCTAGTGGGAATCTCAAAATCAATACATGCAGATAACTGTAACCACAAAAACAGCACACACACACATACACTCAAACAAACAGAGCAGTATTCTAAGGAGGTTTTAGATGTTGAGGAATGCTAACGTGGGATAGTGGATGACTAAATGCATTCAAAATGTGATGTAAGGACATAGCTAGCAAGATCAATAGAAAGCCCATGGATTGGAGAAGATCTTCACTAGTCATACAATGGACAAGGATCTCATATCTAAAATATACCTGGAACTCAAAAAATAAATCCCTCAACAACAAATCCTCCAAGAAACAACTGCCCCAAAAATAAGTGGGCTGAAGACTTACAGAGAAACTTCTCTGAAGAGGAAGGAAGGATGGCCAATAGACACATGAAGAAATGCTCAAAATCTCTAGTCATAAAAGAAATGCAATAAAAAACATTGAGATACCACCTCACACCAGTTAGAATGGCTATAATCAACTCTAATAACAACAGATGCTGGAGGGGATGTGGACAGAAGGGAGCCCTACTGCATTGTTGGTGGGAGTGTAAACTTATTCAAGCACTTTGGAAAGTAGTATGGAGGTTCCTCAAAAGACTCCACATAGAGCTCCCCTAGGACCCAGCAAACCCACTTTTGAGCATTTACCCAAACGATCACAAACAAGACCATACTAAAGCTTCCAGCACAACTATGTTCATTGCAGCATTATTTACCATAGCTAAGATATCGAATCAACCCAGATACCCCTCAGTAGATGAATGCATCAAGATATATGTGGTATATATACACAATGGAATTCTATGTCTCCATGAGAAAGAATGACATTGGCCCATTTGTTAGGAAATGGAAAAACTTTAAAAAAATTATATTAAGTGAAGTAAGCCAGACCCAAAGAAACATAGGTCCCATGGTTTCCCTTATTTGCAATAACTAGTATATGTCTGACACAAGCAGAAAAGTTCAGATAAGTTGATACTAGGTGAAATGAACCCCAAGATAAGGACTCAAATATTTTTTCTTTCTTGTTATTGTTTCTAACATATTTATAAGATATTTCTTTGTTGCTTTGTATGTAAGGTTCTGTGGTGTGTGTATGGGCAGGAAAATGGCATTTTTGTGTAAAGCATCTCAGAATCCCCTAATGCAGGTGACATTGCTGAAGGGAATTGAAGAGAAAGTACAAATTCCATGTACATTACTCTTATTTTCACTGTGGTATTTTGTAGAAAGCATGAGAGATGGATTTAAGAAATCCTAGGTGACCTTGGGATTTGTTGGTTTTCATTCATTCTACTGATGTTTATTGAATCAATCGGTATGATAGCCACAGGGGTTCCGGCTGGGGCCAGAGCATGATGCATGACCTACTGGGAACTCAGCATCTAGGAAAGGATATAGGGCCGTATTGGAGCTGTGTAGCAGTATGGAAACTATGTAATTTATCACCGACACCATGTACTTTTGCTTAAAAAATGTGAGTCACTATCGGTAATTTCACCAGGATCAGAGATGTATGTCACTTAGTTCCTCAGTAAACTAGAACCTATTGCAAACCTAGGCAAATATCATAAAATCTCTCTTAAGTACTATGGGAAGGCTGAAAATGAAGGGACCCTGTCGGGAACCAAAAGTTGAGTCTCTCAACATGATAGGCTTGACTATCTCACTGGAACATCTTGAGGCTGAGTTTACAGAATCAGACCCTCATCCTGCCCTAAGCAAACATCCTGCAACTGCTAATGACCACCCTTTCCCCCTGCCCTAAGCAAACATCCTGCAGCTGCTACAGCCAATGAAAAAGCTTCCTTAATGGCCAATGAAAAAGCTTCCTTATTCCAAACATATAAATACCCCTGTGTGAAAAATAAAAATTTTCAGCTTGATCAGAATCCCTGTCTTGCTGTCATTCTTCATATCTCTTGTCCCTTCATTCCTTCTCGCTTAGGTTCACTGCCCTCATTGACATCCTGCAGGTTGGGACAGGACCCACCAGTGTGGGTAGGGAGCAAGAACTGCAACTGTTTATAGTGAATTTTATCAGAGAAGAAAGAGGGACACAGATAAGGAATGTCACAAAGAATGGCAATGAAGGGTAAGTGCCAGCATTCTCATTATCTTCAAAAAGCACAGGGTAAAATGCAGCTAGGTAGTAAGAAAACATCCTAAAACAAAGAACTAAAGCAAATAATGTAAGTATTGAAGCAGTCTGTAACCCAAGGGTGAGGATTGCCCTCCGTCCTGAAATAAGTCATGCACATGGCCCATGGAGCTTCCCCAAGTCATCTTTGTGTGTTGGCATCAAAGTCTGGAGTATTTGAGAAAACAAAACTTGTAACATTGGTGCCTTAACCTGGTGACATTTTTCAGGTTCTGGGAGATCACCAAGCTCACACTCCATCTTTCCAGTAGAAATGTGGTCCAAAGGCCACAGAGATCACACATCCAGGGAGTTCCTTGCTAACTTCAGTGCGATGCGGGCTTTCCCATGGTTACTGCTTTACCTTATTTTACATGTGGATGTTTCCACAAGGTGCACAGGAAGTGGTTGACATAGGAAGGGAAGGGGAAAAATGGAGAAGAAAACAAGCAGAACAGGGTAGAAAAATCAGCAAGCGATGAAGAAACTTTGGCTTTTCTCTTCTCTGCAGGGGTTTTACCACTCCCAGAAAACTCAACTGCATATCGATTCTGCTTTGTAGCCTGTAGACTGTCCATACAGACTCTCAGCTGAGAATCAGATTCCATCGCTTGCATTAAGGAGAAATGGTGATGTCATTTAGCTTGTTGCCAAATGACTATTCCCACATGTAAATTGGGCCTAATTAAGTATACACCATAAACTTGATTTCAAAATTAGCTAAAACAACTTGTATTAAGTACTTAATAAAATGCATTGCATAAAGTATGAGCTTAGGATGTGTATTTGATTCTCCTCTCCCATGCTCTGTTCCACAGGTGAAGATTTTCCTCCAAGAATATCGTATGCTGTGGTGTCTTACAGAATGTTGTAGATCAAAATGCATGATCACTTAGGTGGTAAATGCAAACATGATCCAAAAGGATGCGGAGGTTGCTGTGTGGCACAGTAATTCTCACTGGACGATTATTGATAAATTGTGGATTCAGCTCTCAGTTCTGCTGATAATTTGGGACCTTCGGAAGGCAAGCCATCCCACCTTTCTCCGATCCCTCATGTTTCTCAGATCCTTCATCTGACAGATAGGGGTGATATGTTAGGAAAGGATTTCTCAAAGGGCATCTGAACCATTTCTCTGTTTTGGTGAATGTATCAATAGCTACCGGTGTATCTCTGTGCATATAAATGTAGGTGAAGTTTTCCTTTGGAAAATATTGAAGAGATCTAGTTTATGCAGTGCTTGTTAAAGCATTTAAAATCAATGGTGCAGGCTCCCACTCTCCCAGAGACACATCAGGAATACAGTAATCTCAAATGTATCAGTTCACATAATTCACATGTATACTTAGATGATCACGGTTTAGCATGTATTAGTTGTACAAGCATGCTACATTTTGACCTATCCATACTTGCCTATTGAAGATGTAGCTGATCAGGTTTATGCCTTTCTTTCTTCTCCCTCTCTCCCAACCCTTTTGTAAAACAATTTCAAAAGTTTATATTGTTCAACTTTTGACACATGCATATGAAATACTTTAACCATACTTTCCTTCTTTCTCCTGCTGCCCACTGGTGTGTCATTTTAATGCCTGTTTTTGTCCCATCACTCTTTTAAGTGTAGGTTAATTTTTCAAAGAGATTTCCCAATGGCACTTCCACATACACATGCTATGTTAATTGAACAAACCCTCTCTACTATTTTCAGAGCATTTTCTATAATTATTGGTTCTTCTGGAAGACATCTTGGGTATTCTAGTCTGCATGATCTTCAAAGCTTGAACTTAAAAAGATTTGTGTTATATTGAGGAAATCATTAAAAATGAATAACAATTTCATGTTTATAATTGTTATGTGTTATAATTGTCCATCTCAATAGATACAGAAAAGGTCTTCAACAAAATTCAACATCTCTTCATGATGAAATCCCCAAAGAAATTATGAAGAAAGAATACATACATATTTAGGGACACCTAGACAAACTCATAACCAACGTTGGACTAACTGGGAAAAAACTGAAGTCATTTCTTCTAAAATGAGGATGTCAACAAGACATTCCCCTCCTGCCACTTTTATATAGTGCTTGAATTCTTAGCTGCAACAATAAGGCAAGAGAAAGAACAGTGGGGAAAGAAACACATTAAATTATCTTAGTTGCAGATGATATAAACCAATACTAAAAATAAACCGTAAACAATTTTGGCAAGAAATGTACTCACTACCTCAAGTATGTAACTGTAACCCCTCTGTACATCATGATAAAATTAAAATTAAAAAAAGAGTTACCTAGTCAAATAGTTCTAATTTTAAAAATTCAGCAAAGTAACACAATACAAAATCAACATTAAAAAAACAAGCTTTCTTTATTCCAATAAGGAAAACATGTGGAGGAAGAAATCAGAACAGTTCTATTCAAGATAACTCAAATATCTAGATACAGACATTAAGGAAAGGAAAGAGCTCTATCATGTTGTATAAAGCATTCAAGAAAGAAACTGAAAAGAGATTAGAAGATGGACTGTCAGAATTAGTATTACGAAAGTGATTCTACTGTTGAAAGCAAACTCTTGAATAAATCAATTTCCATCAAATCAAGGGCTTTCTCCAGAAATAGAAAAGATACAAACATTTGTATAAAAAGCTGCATGTGTATACACACACACACACACACACACACACACACACACACACACACACACACACACACACACACATACACACACAGAATAGTCAAGGGAATTCTGAACATAAGGAGCAATGCTATCTGTATCATATTATCTGACATCAAATTATACTACAGAGCCATAAGAAGAGAAATTACATGAAACTCTCACAGGCTCAGACACATAGACCAATGGAACAGAATCTAAGATCCAGAAATAAGCTCAAGCAATTATACCTACCAGATTTTTCATAAAAGGACTTGCTTTTCAATAAATGGCAACTTGAAAAAGGTGGGCATCTATTTGTGTAAGATTAATTCTAAATCCATGTCTTTCATAAAATTAAAATATATTGTAGGTACAGAGAAAAGTTATTAATGAGTCCTACAGAAAATATTGCATTAACTTTTTAAATAATTTAAAAATACGTATGTACAGAAATATCACAATGAAACTTCATACCTTCTGCAGTTAATATTTGCTAATAAAAAGTAATGCTTGGTAGGATAAATGTTTGCATTCTTTGAAATTCAATTTCTTTGTGTATAAGTTGCGGACAGGTATAGGCCAAAGTTGAATCTGTCTGGTACTAGGGTCAGATCATTGTGGAGTCACCTTCTCTGCTGATTTGTTTATATTGTGAGATATAAATAGAGCTATGATAAAGTAGGCCATATTGCAGTTACGAATCATCTGCGAATCTGAGTGTCATTAACTTGCTTCTTCTTTATGGACTCCATTTGTGAACACCATACTCCTTCACATTTATCCACTACTAAAATCTTTATCTGTGCACCAGAAAGGACACAATTGGGTCACCCAAGTGCCTGTTTCAGAACTGAAGGTGGGGCTGGGAATGTGGCTCAATGGTATAGTACTTGCCTTGCATCCATGAAACCCTAGGTTCAATTACTCAGTACCACATTAAAAAAAAAAAAAGGCAGGAAGTGATGCTGTGGCTTATGTGGTAGAGTGTTGTCCTTAAGCAAAAGAAGCTCAGGGACAGTTCCCAGGTCCTGAGTTCAAGCCCCAGGACTGGCAAAAACAAAAACAAAAAACTGAAAGTGAACAAATTTCTATCTTCTTGTTCGACTTTTGCAACAGAAACCGGGATCATTTATGCTCTGATTGCATCCTGCTTTGAATATTTTTAAAACTTTCTGGTCTCTTAAACATCTTGCGCTTGTAAGATGGCTCCCAGGTATAGTGTTGTATAGCATTGTCTGATATTGCTAACAGAATAAGGGCTATGCTATGCCTTATGGACTAAATATGTGTTTCAGATAAGGCCGCTTGTGTATGAGTTATAGTGTTGTTGGCTGTGAGTTCTCTGTTAATGAATTAACCAGGAATGCTAAAGGTCTGTAAACAAAGGTACTCATGAAAAATTAATGCATTGATTAGTTAATTAAAATATGTTGAAATCAGAGTCTTGCATGTACAATGTCATGTATTTTCCTAGAAGTCATAATGCAATAGTCAAAAGTTCAGAATGCATGGTGATTTGGGGAATATCTTTATTGGAGAGGAAGGTAAACTGTGTCTTAAACAGAGCTTATTTTATGTAGACATTACATAAGAGTAGATTGAGCCTGATAAAGCTTTGGAATTCAATATGCTGTAGGTTCCACAATACAGGAAAGAAGAGGTCTAGGTAGTAATAAATTACAAATACTCATTGTGAACACTGTCTACAACCAAATCCACGAGGCACTGCCATCTAATCACAGCAAGGGCCTTAAAGGACTTGAGAAACAGCCCCCTTGCAAGCTTACGTGAGGGAGAGGGGTTGGTGGCTAGCTGATGGGCTTTGAGGAAGTCACTGAGGCCTTGGGTTCTGTTCGAATCAAAGGTTTAATTCCCTTGATGGACTCATCATAGGATAGCTTTCATGGTGAGTGGTGAAAGGGAGGTCAGTGAGTCTCTCACAGGAGCAGGTCCTTGGGGAAAGTGTGTTGCCCTGCATTCTTTTCTCTGCTATCTGTCACCCATGCAGCGAGCAGCTTCTGTCTCACTGTCTGCCACGGTGATGCTCTAACTCATCACAGGCCCATAGACAGCTGGACAAGGTTTACAGAGGGAAACCTCTGAAACCAAAAGCTAAAACGAATCTTTCCACCTTAAGCTGTTTATATCAGGAATGTTGTCACATTGACATAAATCTAACACAAGACTAGCAACGTAAATATTTACTAAGCAACAGCAACATGTATTGAATCAGGACACTACCAGGAATGTCTTGTAGGCTAAATATATAGTACTTGGAGCTGGGTGCTAGTGGCTTGCACCTGTCATCCTAGTTACTAAGAAAATTGAGACCCAAGGATTGAAATTCAAAACTAGCCAGGCAAGATGTTCAGGAGAGACTTGTCTCCAATTTACCACCCACCAAAAATGCCAGAAGTAGAGCTTTGGCTCAAGTGATGTAGCACAACTTTTTAGGAAAAGCTAAGGAACAATGTGAGGTCCTGAGTTCAAGTCCCAGTACTGGCACAAAAACAAAACAAAGTAAAATAACAACAACAACAGCAAAAAACACCTGGTACATCTTACTTGGAGAATCAAGGAAGACTGGGAAAGAATAATTCAAATAAGTTAAAAGAGATCATAAAACTGATCACATGCTCTAATATTGGACAAACTTTGACTATTCAATCTAACGAGCCATTATCATATATATGCATATGATTTATGTCATGTCTTGGCATTAAATTATATTTATTTTCTTACAATCAATGAATTTAAAATTTTCATTTCTTTTGTTCAATGCATTTTTTCTTAAAATATTGAAGTACAATGATAAATGATATGAAGTATATAAAATGCAGAGTAACTTAATTTTTCTAAGTAGTATATGTTGTTAATAGAAAATCCAGTTTTATACTAGTTGACAGTTTTAATGAGGGACAGAAAAAGAATGAGGAAGAAGAGAAAACAGATTAAGTGTAGAAGGAAGGTCAAGGGGAGAAAACCATGGAGAGGAGGTGAGATATAGAGTAAAATTTAACATACATGAAATCTCAATGTATAAAAAAGCTTTAAATAAATATTTCTTACATAAAGCATCAACATAAGGTTTGAGAGAATGATTGAGTTATGATCAAACATAAGGTCCTGTTATCCTGTAATTATTCTATGTAATTAAAATTCTTGATCTCAATTAAACCTATTGATTATCTTCCATTTTTTCATTTAGAAAGTTACAGCTATTCATGCATATTCCATTTTCATATTTCTGCATCCAGGCTTGTGCAACATTGAGAACAAAGACAGCAGAATAGTTCCTTTGGAGTGAGGGCCTTGTAGACACAGGTTTATGCTGTCAGAGATGTCGTTGTTCACAACTCTCTTCTCATTCTGGAAGGCAGCAATGAGGGGATGGAGGAAGAGGCCTGGGAGGAAGCATGAGTTATACATCAAAGACACGGTGTAAAACCTTGGCAGCTGACTCCCAACAGTATGTCACAGATGTAATCACCCATGCCCTTTGCTGGGGACAACCCTGATGCCAGGGCAGAGAGAGGAATGGACGGCTTCATTTCAAAACAAGACTTTCAGGTTGTACAAAGCTAGACTTTGAAGTCACACAGCCTTGATCTCTGTGTGTTGATAGCATTCAGCCTCTTGTTCCTCAACCCCAAACAGCATGGGAGGATACACCTTTCAAAAGAAGGTTTCTTTTGTAAGTGAATAACTCACCAGTGCCCAGGTGATTTTCTTTGATTATAGCTGATAGCACTATGCCACTCTGGCTTTGACATTGGCTGGAATCAAATGTTTCTCACAGAGTTCATTGGTTCTAAGACTACTTTACTTTCAGAGCAAAGACAGGGGAAGGAGACTACTATATGGAGGCTCTATACTGAACTAAGCATTACTTCTTATAGCCTTGCAGGTGCTTCACAAAACACTTAACTAAGTTCACAGGACAGATGTTTTATCAGAGGCTCAGGGACTCAAGCATCCTCTTGGTGAGTGATTCATTTTGGAAGAAGCTTATCATACAGCTTCTCTGATAGCACAGACACCAGCACAGATAGCCTGGCTGTGCATGTGTGCTGGGTCCACCCATCTTCATATTCAGTTCAACACCAACATCTATGGCAAATGGAGATGGCGACATAAACCATGTAAAGATATCTCTACATGGTTTAAATGGGAAAACGTGTGTAAAGTATTTTGAAGAGCACCTGTCACAATAACTCATTAGCTCAAATTGATTTGGAAAAAAAAAACAGCCTTAGAGAAAGTTTTACTAGCCTTATGTCAGGGTGAGTACCTGGAAAATTCATGATTCAGAGTTGGATCTAACAGACTGTTGACCACTTTCAAATGAAAAATAAAGACAATATGCAAACACAAAAACAAAACCATCTGCTTTTATGTCCCCCGGTAAAATGCTGAGATTCACTAAGCACCCATCCACTTGAAACTTACCAGCACAATTCATCATTTATTGCATCAATAGGCTATGATTAAACTCAGAAGTCATGAAGTAGACCACCTCTATTTGTAATGTATAGACAGATTACAGATTTTACATTCTTTCTCAGGATAAATTTTCCCCCAATTCTTTGATGTAGCAGCATCTTCCTGGGAAACCACTGTACAAAAGTTGGAAAGATTAATGGGAATTAATGTAGTACACTAATGCATAGACCATGCCTGAACCCAGTGCCCAAGTTTGCAGTCAAATATTCCTAAGAATTAAAAGACATTAACATTTAAATCAAGGAAAATAGCATATTAAACCCTTATTGAACAACTAAGTACTTCATCTGGACTATGGCATTTATTCATGTAAGAGCCAACTGTGCATAATATTGTTTAATTATTCTAATTTTATAAATATGTAAAATGAGAATTAGAAAGATGAAGTAATTACCCTGTGGTCAGTGACAGTAAATGACAGCTGGCAATATAACCCATGGATAACATGGCAATAAAATGCATCTTTTAATTACTCCTTCACACTGTTCTGAGAAATAAGTGTTAAACCTTACAGCGTACCGATTGTGACTTTTAAGAGTAGACAGGAAGATAGCCATGATGCAGATTCTGAAGTCAAAAATAAAGGAAGAACTTAGGATTTTCTTAATTATTCAGTTAAGCAAATACTTATTGAGTGTCTAATGTATACTATTTCAGGAGATGGGTATACAAGCAATGAATGAAACATAACCTAGCTATCATGGAAGGAGAGAGACACTTATCTTTCTCACTCAAGGCTGGTGCTCTATACTTGATCCACATCTCCACTTAAAAGCACATCCCATGAGAGAGATAATTGTAGATGTTGACATATATCTTAAAAGTAAATTTAATGTTGGTTCATAGAGTTCATGCCACAAGACTTTTGATCAACTTCTGAAATAAAGTGACATTTAAGTTCAGAAAACTTAAGGGAAGAAAGTCTCCAGGAAATATAGGCGATGGTGACAGACATAGGAAAGAGGTAGTATATAGAGCTGACAGGTAATGGGTGATTCAGCTGTCTGTCCAGGCTTCCACTACTCTATCCAAATAAATCACCCTTTGAATTTGCAGTAGGAAGATGATCACTTTAGAAAAGGAAGCATCACTAAACCCACAATCTGCTTTACAAAGTTAACCTATCAAGTAAATTTGAGAAGCAACATAAGGCAAATATGAAAAATTCACACTGCTTGATTGTAAGCCGTAATCTAAATCTATAGTAATCAAATCAGT
Organism: Dipodomys merriami; assembly: GCF_024711535.1. Lineage (NCBI taxonomy): Eukaryota > Metazoa > Chordata > Mammalia > Rodentia > Heteromyidae > Dipodomys > Dipodomys merriami. The sequence continues at coordinate 90,643,778 of NW_027205603.1, forward strand.
AAAATACTGTTGTGAAAAAGTAAACCAAGAAATAAATCCACACATCCATGAGCAACTAATCATTGAAAAGAGTCACAAGAATACACAATAAGGAAGCTAAAATCCCTGGAATAAATACTGTGAGTAAACAGACTATTCATGAAATTGAAGTTTACACCATATTTAAACCTTTACTTAAAATATATCAAATATTTAGAGGTGAAATCTGGAGTCATAAAACTCCTAGAGTCAAGCAAAAGGGAAATTTCCTCGATATAATTTGGCTATAATATATGGATTAAATTTCCTTAACGGGTGTCTTCTTTCTTTGATGATGGCTCTAAACTATTCTTACCCTATTCTTGGGTTTCAATGTGTGTCTAGGTGATTGAGCTGGTTATGCTTGTGTACATGCACACAGGTAATAAGGAGGGCTCATAAGTGCTGTTAATAGTATTCAAACATGACAACCAAACCTTAGTCTTATAAAGCTCTGACTTTGACCTAGTAGACACATGAATTTGGTAAATAATGGGATTCTGCACAATCTTTTTTTTTTGGGTGGGGGGAGTCATGGGACTTGAACTCTGGGCCTGAGTGTTGTCCCTCAGCTCTTCAGCTCAAGGCTATTGCTCTACCACTACCACTTGAGCTACAGCACCACTTTTGGTTTTCTGGTGGTTAATTGGAAATAAGAGTCTCACAGACTTTCCTGCCTGGGCTGGCTTTGAACTATGCTCCTCAGATCTCAGCCTCCTGAGTAGCTAGTATTATAGGCATGAGCCACCTGCACCCGGCTGGACAATCTCTTTTAAAACCAATATGAGGCAGCATACTGCATTTAGATGGGAAAACATAAATGAATGGTTGGCGAGTATAAGTCTATACTATAACAGAGATTGTCAGTTTACGTTTTCAAAAGAAGCCACATTCACCTAGACATACCACTAGACTGCCGGCATCCAGGCAGGGGGTCATGATCAAATTCTAACTTTGAAAGCTGAGTAGTAGTGATAAGATGGAATTGTTAAGTTTTTCTGCAATCTTCTCTCTGTGTATATCTGCCATGGCTGGTCACCCAATAGTGACCTCAGTGGGATTGCTCCAATCAGCTCCAATAGCCTGCTGTCCCATCTTCCAAGGAATGCCTGAGACCAAAATGTACTTTTATTTTTACACTCATACATATTTGTGCATATTTATACTTATACATATTTGACATACTAAAATGTTACAAAGGATTGCCCATGACAGGTTAGCTTGCAATCTAATAATGTAGTGAGGAACATCATGTTTTAACAGTTCATGAATAATAGAAATATTATTGACAAGTTGTGGCATGTAAATTGTGTTTTGGCAATATTATAGAAGTGAATATTCTACTAAAGCAGAGCAAGTCCTTCCAAGACAATACTGAGAAGCTTCAGAGCAGAATGCTGGAGAAAGATCTAAAAGACACTGGAGTGTTGTGCTAGTAAGGAGCGCCTGAGGCCCTGGGTTCGATTCCTCAGCACCACATAAGCAAAAAGAAAAACGCTGGAAGTGGTGCTGTGGCTCAAGTGGTAGAGCACTAGCCTTGAGCTGAAGAGCTGAGGGTGGACAGCGCCCAGGCCCAGAGTTCAGGACCCATGACCAGACCCCAAAAATAAAAATAAAAATAAATAAAAAAGAATCCTCTTTCTCATTAGGTGATGTGCATAGTCTTTTACTAAAATAGGTGGCAAAGATACAAGTCAAAGTTAGTATCATATGTATGTAGTGTCATACATGAAGAAATATTTGTCATACATACATCATCCATAATGATGTGGTATCATACATCATACATCATGATGATTTGGAAATTCCTTTCACCTTTCTGACTTCTTAAAAGGATAGGTCAAATCACGGACTCTGTGGGCTTTTCACCTATTTGGGGAATTCATGTCTGCCTTTCCTTCATTCCACAAGTCTCTGCACATGGCCTTCTCTAGCTCAGGCTCACAAAGACGTGAGTTGCATGGGAGACTGATGAAAAAGTAAATGAATCAATGCATCTCCTGAAGAGTATACCCTAAAAGAATATCAATTTAATACTCATATGCAAAATGGGAAATCTTCCCTGAAAGTGCTACTAGCTGAGCTGAGGTGCCTGAAGATTAAGGACAAAGAAAGATGAAACAGGAAAAGTAATTCAGAATATGATAATACACAATAAATATAACTGTAGCTAAAGCAATTTGGGGCAGGAGTAATCTTGCTGGGATTCAATTGAACAGCATAAAGATGCCACCAGTGTTATGAAAGTGCCTATGGAGGTCTTTTCATTAAATAAGATCCGTGTGAGCAAACCTTATCACAGCTCATGCCATGCATAGGATCCTAAGTAGTTCGGAGGAAAAAGGCAAGCAGTGGCAGAAGATGTCTTCTTACACAGGGATGCAGGATGGTGTTGTGCGACCAAGAGGGATCTGGTGCCACCGTCCAGCTCCTTCTTCTAGGAGTGTTTGTTTCTCCTTTCTCTATCCTAAGCATGTCTTTTACTCCGGGCTTGAGTATTAAATGTCTTCCTATTCCACTTTCCTGGTGATCTTTTTAATTAAATATGTAAATTTCCTTTAAGAATTTAAAGCCTATAAATAAAAACCATGAAGATTCTAACCTAGTATTCTGATTTTATAAATCTCCATCTGTGAGGTTATTCCCCTTCTAGAAGACAAGCTCTGGCTGACACACATCTGAGCGTTAAACTCGTGTGAAGGCATACAAGCAGATAGATGAGGGAATGTGAGGGGGAGAATTTTCCATTGGTAATGATGTTTACCAAGGGTGTGTTGCTGGAAAATATAATGCATCTTAGTTGCTATTACCCCTTTCATCATTCTCCTCTTCCCTCACAACCTAGACTTTCTCTTCCATTTCCTTAATTTCATAAAGCACATAGTGAATGTCATGACTGTATTTCCCACCATCTTCCTCTCTTCATTTGTCTTCATTCATCTACTCTGTGATCCAGCAATACCACACTTGACAATTTATCCAAAAGATTATAAATCAGGATATAGTAAAGCCACATGCACAAACATATTCATTGCTGCACTATACATAGCAGCAATGATATGGGAATATCCCAGATGCCTCTCAGTGAACAAAGGATAAAGAAAGTGTGTTAATTATACATAATGGAATTTTACTCATCTTTTAGGAAGAATTATATAATGTGCAATAAAAATGGATAGACTTGGAAAAAACTATGTTAAGTGAATTAAGTCAAGCACAGAGAGACAGAGTGCTCATGTTTTTCTCTCATATGTGAAAGCTAGAACTAATTTACACATCCACAAGTAAACACGTACTTGGCTGCTCACAAGTATGTGCAAATATATTTACTGAAATATATTTGCCAGGAAGAACTTACAGTCCAAAAAACAAATACTAGGGAATTGGTACTTTAAAGGTAGGATTGGGGAGGCCATGAAGAGGGTTAGGGGGTAGATGAATGCCCAGCATTGATTTTAGAAAACTTGTGATTGAAAATTTCACTCCTTTCTCTATTGAAGTATAAGTAAACCCTTTAAAATAAGATTCTTCATAGTTTTGTAATCAAGGAACAACTTTCTTCAGGAAGTGGTTGCTGAAGGAAAATGAGAAGATTCATGGTTGCAAGGGATTAAAAGATGGCAGTCCCAAGAGAGGTAGGAGGACCCTGACAAAAAACTGCCTGTGTTCCCATCAGGCCTAGGGATTCCCACTAGACTTGTGCAGCAGGTCTAAAGGGGCTCTTGACTCTGGAGTAGGGGCCCATCACTCCACATTTCTGGGCCCAGGGACAAAAGAAAGGCATTCTATTACCAAACCACTTCTGTGGTCCTGCTCAGTGGCTGACATGAATGAGACGCAATTTGATGCATGGGCCCTCACTAACTGTCCTGGGATAGGAGGAGAATTAATAAAACATAAGGACTATTTCTCTGGGGGACTTCATTGGACTCCTGACTCCACAGCCCCTCTCTAGGGAGCATCTGTACTTTATTTTCCATTTCAATAAACTTTCTTTACTACACTTCACTACTCTGCCTCTTAGTTCTTTACCTGGCAGAGAAACATACCCAGACCCCTACAAGGCATCATTATTCATCCTTTGAAATGCAGTCATCAAGGAAGACTGCTCCTCTCTCTCTCTCTCTCTCTCTCTCTCTCTCTCTCTCTCTCTCTCTCTCTCTCTCTCTCTCTCTCTCTCTCTCTCTCTCTCTCTCTCTGTATCTCTTGCTGGAAGATGTGAACATATCTTTGTTGAATCCTGATTAACAAACATAAATGACATTTTCAAGCTCAAGAAATAACTCAACGTGGTCCACAAACTGTTATCAGCCTCCCTCCTAATATTCTCCAGTATCTTTTCATTCACCCAGCCCTGAAGTATATTCTCACTCAACCTTTGTTTCAACAGAGCTGAGTTCAAACTTCTTTCTTATCTCTTTCTACTTCAATGGCTTTGAATACTGCTTTCCTTGATTGGTGAACTTTGTCTGGTGCAATTTTTTTTTACATAGTTGATACATTTTTTTGTCCATTTTATTCTCAAGAGGATTTGGCCAACCAATATTAAGGAATGAGCTCTCAGAAGACAGATTAGGATAAGCAAACAAAAGTAAGCAGAAATACAATGGGGATAGAACAATGGGTTTGTATTTTGACAGGAAACTGAATAAGTAGGAACTGTTAATAAATCCATGTCAGAAGTGAAAGATCAGAGCATGCCAGAGACCAGTGACAAGGTTTGACAGGATGTATCACTGAAATAATGTCTCTAATTAAAAAATAGATGGTGTTTAAATTAGTTTTAAGTACTTCCTTGCCTTCAAAGGAGATGTTTTCCCCAATACGTCTTCATTCCTCTGATGACTTAAAATTCACACAAGTAATTTCTATGAACCCTACTGCTGCACTCATTTAGGACATGGGATTGTTGGGATTGCTTAAAAAGAAAGGATTAAAGTAAACAGCCTATTTTTGAATATTTGCACAGTGTCAGAATGAATTCCAAGCAAAGACACCTGCTGTGCAAGGTGACATCACTCATTTGGCTATCAACCACTTGGCTTTTGTCATCAACAATTTCTTTCTTTTTTTGTAATTAAGTTATTTTTATGTTTTTATTTTTAAATAAGTTTTTTATTGTGAAAATACTGTACAGAGGGGTTACAGTTATATTAGCAAGGTAACGAGTACAAGAAAATGTGATAGATATATATGTCTATATATATAGACATATATATATATAGACATATATATATATATATATATATATATATATATATATATATATATATACTGTGGAATTCTATGTCTCCATCAGAAAGAATGACATTGCCCCATTTGTTATGAAATAGAAAGGCTTGGAAAAAATTATATTAAGTGAAGTAAGCCAGGCCCAAAGAAACATAGGTCCCATGGTTTCCCTTATTTGCAATAACTAGTATGTATCTGGGACAAGCAGAAAAGATCAGATAAGATGATGTTAAGTGAAATGAACCCCAAGATAGGGACACAAGTGGTTTTTTTCTTTCTTGCTATTGATTTTAATGTATTTATAAGGTGCCATGTGATTTTTTTGTTGCTTTGTATGTTTCTCCCCCATGGTATAACCCCTATTTTCACTGTATTTGATGTTCGTATAATTTGGGAAGGGGAAGGAAAAATAAAAATTGTTTAAATAGGGACACAGGTTGACCTATTGCAACAATGAGATGTACAAGACGCTATGTTGAATAAAGGAGGAGGCAACGCTTTCTTGAAGAACTAGATTTATAGCTGAGCCAATGTAATATTTTCTCCTTATTTTATGCATAATTCACTTTCAGTCCTATAAAATATGTAGAGTCTCATCAACATTGGTCATTTATGCTTTCTTTTCTATGAAAGTTTACCGAGGAACCTTACAATTGAGAATTTAAATGTTGCCGAAGATAGGGAACACTATATGTTGCTCAAAATATATGTTAGATAAAGGAAGGGCAGACTTCTCACAGAAAACACAATCTTAGAAAATGATTGTTGAAATAAAAACAGCTGGTGGCAATCCTGGTGGCCAGTTCTAAGAGCCAGTATTATACTGGAAAATAGAACTGTTTGTTTTCTGTGATTGATAAATTGTTACTTCTTGGGGTGGAGGCATGAGGAATGTATGCTGAGGGAACTGTGGACACTGGAAACACCTTTGATATATTTTCTTTTCCTCCTCTCTCTCCATTTATGTACTTTGTTGTGTTAAGTGTCTGTGTTCATTTGCTTTGTATAAATTAATCTATGTAATGCAAATTCAGTCATCACAAATGGCATGCCTACTATAAACATACTACTTACTTAAGTTGTAGTTAAACATAAACTCAAATAAACTACAGACACTAAAGAATTTCCTATAGCCGGGCGCTGGTGGCTCACGCCTGTAATCCTAGCTACTCAGGAGGCTGAGATCTGAGGATCACGGTTCAAAGCCAGCCCAGGCAGGAGAGACTGTGAGACTCCTATCTCCAATAAACCACCAGAAAACCGGAAGTGGCGCTGTAGCTCAAGTGGTAGAGCGCTCGCCTTGAGCTGAAGAGCTGAGGGACAGCGCCAAGGCCCAGAGTTCAAGCCCCACGACTGACCAAAAAAAAAAAAAAATTCCTATAAAGTTTGTAGAACTCTTAGTCTGTTCATGTTTGTGGCAATCCATGAAACCTGAAATCAGTAGTCAAACCATAAAATACACTACTCCAAGATTATTCTGGTTCTACAAATAATGTGTCCAAAAATAGCTACAAAATTCAGATCTTTGATTTTTAAATTAAATTTATTTTGAATAATCACGAATTGTATAATATTTAAAGAGGGTTAAATATCTACCTCTTACTGTAAGAGCTTTGATTTTTTATTTTATTTTAATTTTATTTTTTTGTCGGTCGTGGCTCAAGGCTAGCACTCTACCACTTGAGCCACAGCACCACTTCTGGCTTTTTTTTGCTTATGTGGTACTGAGGAATCGAACCCAGGGCCTCAGGTATGCAAGGCAAGCACTCTACCCCTGAGCCACCTTCCCAGCCCAAGAGCTTTGATTTTTAATCTAGATAATTTTATTTAAAATGTAAGGATCTACACATATTTATAGGATTTTTAAGGCAGTAAATTCTATTATACTTACATTTTCTCTTAAAGAGAAGCATTAGTTCAAGAATATTTTAAGAACTTTATATTTACAATGATGCAATAAAGAATTTTAATGATCTTAAGCGTCATTGAGTGGTTGTGATTTATAAGTAAGGATTGTTGCTTATAAATTACATTGGATCAATAGGTAGCTTAGTGGTTATTGGAAAGAAAAACTGTGTGTTTCTCTGAAACATATTAATTACCTAGCTCTTGTATGTACCCTGTGACATTTTATTCATGAACAAATAATACTACTGGATAATCCAGATAGGTATCAATCAAATAAAAAGATTGGATGAAGATTGATGGGTTTAGAGCACTTATGATTAACCATGAGCTACACTAATAAACAGGAGGACTTATATCAGAGGTAGTGATGCAACTTTAGAATAAGGAAAAAATAATTAACTGTTGTTTTTTTTTTTGAAATATATATCATGATTTGTTGAGTTTTTTCTTTGGAAAATAATAAAACAACAGCAAACTTCTGCCTACTTTCTTTGCATTTTTACTGTAACTTCATTGTTAAGTATATGAGCAGGCTTTCTTTACGCCACGAATTAACAAAATATGATTCAGTAATGTATATTCTCAAAAAGGGACTGGAGAGCAAAGACATGGAAACATTGGATGAATGTATTATGGGGTGGACTGATAGAAGAGTAAGTGAGCCATTCTTGCTGGGGAATCTGGGAAGGTTTAAATATAGATATAATATATTTCAAAGAAAATATAGTATTAATCTCATTAATGATTATTAAATGAAGAAATTTAGACTACCTGAAAGGCTTCAAAATGTTCTACCTGTTCATTATATTGGATAACTTGTATTGTAGTTCTAATAGAACATTCAAAATACAAATGGCTTCAGTATGTGTCCTTTGTTGTACACATGTCCAGTCCAGACACAGAATAGTTCACTATAATCATCAAAAAATCCAACTTCATGCCAGGCACTGGTGGCTCACACCTGTAATCCTAGCTACTTAGGAGGCTGAGATCTGAGGATTGAGGTTCAAAGCCAGCCCATGCAAGAAAGACTGTGAGACTCTTATGGCCAATAAACCACCAGAAAGCCAGAAGTGGCACTGTGGCTGAAATGGTAGCGCCCTCGCCTTGAGCTGAAGAGCTGAGAGATAGCACCCAGGCCCAGAGTTTAAGCCCCACGACAGACCAAAAAAATTCAGATTCATTTTGCATAATGTCTATTAGCCTTAGTGCAGAGCTCCAGCTTGTAGATCAAAATTGTTTCTAGTAGTAGAACTAGGGATCAGAGGCAGGGTGATCCGATAGTTGTTTGTGTACAAATTTTTTTCTCTCTCTTTACTTGTCTATGTCTTCTCTCTCACCCTCTCCCTGTCTGTCTCTTCTCTGTCTATCTCTCTGTCTCTGTCTCTGTCTCTCTCTTTCTCTTCCTCATATCCAGGGCAATCATAATTAAACAATGAGTAAAACTCACCTCACTGGGGCTAATTCTTTAAGAAGTATCTAAATTTTATATCTACATATATTTAATAGACTAAATGGTAGGAGCAAATCAGGAAGTCATGAACAATCTTGATTTCTCCTTTATTCAGACAAGTATGTATGTAGAAAGTCTTTAAATCTTCAGGCTTAGTGCAACCAATCATACCTTCATTTCATAAATGTCAGATACAGATGTTTGAAACCTTTAAGGAAGAATCAGCTTAGCAGGAGCTTAGAGGAACTGGGAGGTGGGGGGGTGGGGGGAAGGGATATATCTGTGTGACACCAGAGGAGCAATTGAGGTTGGTTGGTTGATGGCAGAGTCTAAGATCAAATTACAAAATTAGTAGGGAAGGACTAACATGTCTCTTGACTCCCTTCACTCTGTTGCCCAGAATTGTCCCACATTTATCCTCATCTTCTACGTTTTTTAAGTAAGTTTTTTATTGTGAAAATGCTGTACAGAGGAGAGGTTACAGTAGCATGAGTGAGGTAATGAGTACATTTCTTATCAAGCATTGTTGCGACACAGCCAGAGCTGCATCTCTCAGCAGGCTGCCTGCTGACTCACCAATATGCCCCACTCCGCTTCTATAAGTGTCTTATTTATTTTTAAGACGGAACCTCTATAGCACGATAGACATACAATAGACATATCTGTGACCCATGCAATCTAAAAGCAGCTGATTTGCTGCTGAGTAGCACAGAAGCACAAAGTTTTTGCACTGAGTATAGGCTGAAGCAACTTGTTCAACTTTAAAATTGGGTTCAGGAGGAGACTATATGCAGTTGTTACCTGTCTAAGATAGAGAAGTCAGACACAGGAGGAGGAAATTAGGGCCTCAGAAAACAGCTGAATCAAAGGTATTTACTATTAGCATCACATTTGGGGTGAAATAAAAGCACACCCATATAATCAGGACACAAGCAACAATGAAAAGTGTTAATAGAAGATAAACATGCAGGTTATATCAGATCTTGTAGATTATGTCAAGTGTAATGAGCCAGTGGGAAGTAATGGAACGAATGTATCCCTTTCATCAATCTTTTATGTATTTATTTATTTTTTATTAAATGTTGTGCAAAGAGGTTTCAATTCCAGAAGTCAGGTTGTGAGTTAATGCATTTTAATCAAGGGCACCCCTGCCCGTACTCTTAACAAGGATTCTTCAGCACATGGGCAGCATAGTCTTGCAGCACAGGGAGAAGGGCTTGCAGGAAGCAAGGAAGTACCAAGGCTTTTGGGAACACAGATCTCCATGTGGGACTTCAGATGCTGGCACAGCACAAGAGCTCCAGAGCCAGCCAGTGTGTTCAGGATCATTGAGCACGTGCATCTTTCAGAGCCAACCAGTATGGACAGGATCATTGAGCACGTGCATACTTTGCTTGCAGAGATTTTAAACTTTCACAACTTGCCGTGCTTCATTTGTCTATGGAGGTCTTGAACCAAGGTACTTTGTGTAGCAGCCTCCTATTCAGAAACAAATACACACATGACAAAACAAACAGAATCTTCCTACACAGACACAAAGTAAGTAAATCAAAGCCAAAAATTATGAAATTATGTTCTGTAAATTTCCACACTTCTAGGCTGTAAGATGATTGCAGCACTTTTCTATTTTTCCTGAATGACACACTTTTCAGGTGAAAGAAAATCCCAAATAAGGCTTAAGGAAAGCAGTCTTAAGAAAATTAAATTCTGGGGGGTGGGAAGGTGGCTCAGTGGTAGAGCGCTTGCCTTCCATGCATGAGGCCCTGGCTTCGATTCCTCAGCACCACATAAGCAAAAAGAAAAAAGCCAGAAGTGGTGCTGTGGCTTAAGTGGTAGAGCGCTAGCCTTGAGCTGAAGAGCTGAGGGACAGCGCCCAGGCCGAGTTCAGGCCCCACGACCGGACCCCCCCCCAAAAAAAAAATAAATTCTGAAGGATCAAGCTGCCTTTATTTTATGCAAATGCAGTCCTATTCTAATGACAGAGCAGTGCTCCATAAATCAGGATGCACTCCTGAGCAGGCTTGAGGCAGCGCCAAACGTGAGGCCACAGGTGTGTTAAATTGAGCTCTAAAGACATGGTGCAGCTGGCTACCTTGGTGTGTACGTGAACGTTGAACTTCTTTCTAGTCAAGTAGTTATCTAGGTATCCATGTATATTTGCTGCTTTTGACCAAATTTCTCTCTTATTGGGTTCCACACTACTTCAGGACATGAAGAGGATGGTAATCATAATAATGAAGTTGCCATTTCAAAAGACAAGAGTTACTATTTCTTATGCATCAAGGACTTCAAATCCGTTATTTACTTAAATTTTACAGCAAGGGCTTGAGTTGAGACAATTAACTATGTATTTCAATGAGGAAAGTCAAGCTTGGAAAATTGTTCCACCTATAGTGGCAACAATTATAAGACCAGAAGAAAATCTGAATATAAGTGATCTAACACCAGTCCAGATATACAAAAATATATCTCTTCAGATATACAAAAACATATCTTTTGGCCAAGAATCAAACTCGATGTTTTAGCATCAATGGGCAAGACAGTTACTCTTATTTACATGTGAAAAATTAAGGCAAAATTTGGTGAGATTTTTGAGAACACTTATCCAATGATATGAACTATATTTCAAAATAAAGGGAATGTTTTCTTTATTTAAGTTATATACATCACAGCAGAAATGATCGTTTAAGGAAATGAAGTACAGGATTTAAAATTTAGGCATTCTAAAATTTCACTACACTTAAAAGTCAGTATTTTCTTAACTTGAAAGTTAATCTTTATTATCAATGTTCTTTATATGTGCATAAACATCTAGTGATTTATGGGGGAAATGCTCAGGGTAAAAATAGCAGGCACGGAAGAAAATCAACATATAATTAGAAAACACATCATTTCAAGATATAATTTAAAAAAGGAAAATATAATTTACTTTTTTGCTAATGTACGAAATAAACACAGTTGTCAATTTACAAATTGCAAAAAATCTCTGCATCAGGGCAACTTGAAATTCAGGTAGCATCACAAATGCTTGATAAGAAACATACTCATTACTTTGCTCATGTCATTGTAACCCTTCTGCACAATATTTTCACAATAAAAAAGTATTAAAAATAAAATAAAAAATAAATTGCAGCTCGAAGAATTCAGAGATGTCCATAAATGGGGGTGAAGCTCAATCCTGACAAACTAGGTAAGGTGAGGTTGAATGAAGTATTTCACAAGGATTGACTGAATATAAATGTGAGATTATGAGAAAGAGATGCAATTCAGTATGGGCACTGACACAGCACCTTATTTTGTGTTAGAATTCACTATCAGAATATTAGATTTTATGCCAAGAAGAAAAGTTACCATGAAACAAATTAAAAGGTTTCTGACAGCTCTTCTGATGAATAAGACACTGGTGGACAGCTTGGAGGGAATGAAGATAAAAAAAATTCAAAAAGAGACCAGAGGTCAGGCTGGAAACAATTCCTAAACTCTGGGTTATAGAAAAGCGGAGACCATATCTACTTCCAGATATATGTTAAGTTGAATAGATAATAGAGATATTTAAAATACTTCTTTAAAGAAATTATAAAATGCAAAATATGTGAAGATTGCATCAAAGATTTAATAATTAATTGAGATATGAATAGAAAAGATTAGATTTGGGCTCTCAAGTGTCACTATGGTTTTATTTGTGTGTGGTGTGGAGCATCATACTGAGCTAGGCAAACACACATTTTCATTGAGTTCAAACCCAAGCTCAGATATTTGGCTTCTGAGAATTACAAAATAATCTAGATAACTGAGAAGAAAATTAGATTACTGAGGCAGGTACATGAAGTTTCTTTGGACACTTCTGTCTCTAAGAGACCTGGAATTCTTAGGGAAATATTTTACAGTGGATCTTTCTGAGATGTTGGGGATACTATAATTTATACTGTCAAATGGGTTCACATGTGTGATTCAAGCCAATATTGTGTAGGTGGTATGACTAACACCCTAGATACCAAGAAAAAAATAACAATCTGGTTCTTAACAAAGGTGCTCAAACTTTACTTCGGAGCCAAATTGCTGAAAGCATGCAAGTAAAAACAGTAGAAATATGTTTAGAAATGAAAAGTTCAAATTCTTGAATTTTCAATAGAAATAATAAATATTGGGAGACAATTTAAAGTTAGAAAGAAAAATTATTCCAATTTAGAATTCAATACATATTGAGAATCTCTAAACTTCATAATGTAAAGGTAATTAAAAGAATGAAGATATGAATTAGTATTAAAAATACACAGCATATTTTCTTTGGGTATTCATTGGTTGTTGGGCACTGTGGCTGATTGCACTGTTAGATTCTTGCAAATAGAGCTTCAATAAATGTGAAGATACAGGCATCTTTCTTGAATATTGATTTGCATATCTTTATATATGGCAGATTGTAAGTTTTAGCTCTTTGAGACGCTTCTGTGCTGTTTTACATGGTGGTTGCATTAGTTCATATTTCCACCAAAAGTGTATGAGAGCTCCTGTCTCCTCATATCTTCACCAGCATTGTTTGCTTCTTTCCTTCATGATTGCCATTAGGACTGGGGTTTTAATGTGTATGTTACTGCTCATTTGTATTAACTTACATCATGATGAAGATGGTGGTGATGATAATGATGTTGCTATTGATTACAAGATCAAAGCAGAAAATATACAAAACAATTTTTCAACAGGTATGGTAAAAATTTTCTTAAAAATGTTTCTAGGATAAGTAATCTCTTGATCAAAATAATCAGATATAGAACAAAATTTATTTTATTAAAAAGCAGGAGCTTCATCATAATGTCTGTACATACTAAAATGGTAGTAAGTAGTATTATGAATTACTGTATGCAAACATGCTTTGGAATATTAGGAAATGAATTCCTAGAAATCTACTTCATCAAAATGACAAAGAAATATTTTAAAGCAAAATTTGAATAACCCCCTACTGAAGTTCACAGATACAGCAGTAAATATATCAATTTTCCTAGGCTTACATGTTCTTATCCAAAAATTAAAGCTAGAATACATTTAAATTCAGTTTTCAGCAAAAGCTTAATGCAAACCAGGTAAAGACAGTATCAAAACTATTACTAATAAATTTGTAACAAAGTATTATCACATATAAGAATAAATTTAAATATTAATATATTTTGACAAATTGAATTTATTCTAGGACGAAAATACTTATCAAATTATTTGAGATTTAATTAACAATTCACCATATTAATACAAAGCAGGATACAACCAAGTTATATCATTTAGTAAGTGAAGAAAAATGTAAAATAAGTAAAATAATTAATAGATTCATAGGAAAAAATATGTCTTAGGAAAAGACGTCTTCATATGCATAATATATAACATGTAAATAGAAATTGTAGGTTAAACAGCTCCTTACTTATAGTAATTACACTTTCCTTATTAATTATAAAATATGGAAAATAATTTATTACTAATTGTTTTGGAAAATAACTTTCTGTCAAATTGGAATAATGGAGACTAAATTCTTCTCTAATCCTAAAAACCAAAAAACTGACACAATATATGAATAAGAGTTTTTAATTTTAGATATAAGGAAGACTAATGTATTGTGGGGTATATATCATTTTAATAAAGCAAGGAAAAATGGAAATATTTCTATCTTAATTTACCAGCATCACAAACAAAAATCCTAAAATATCACTAAAGGATTACAAAGAATTTTAAGTAAATGCATCTCAGGAAATAAGACACAATTTTTCTATATTCTCTCTCTCTCTTCCATTTCTTTCTTACTATCCTTTTTCCCTTAAACTTTCTCTCTTGATTTCCATCTTGTATATCTCTCTCTTTCTCTGTCTTCTATGTTTATTCTGTTACCATAGTGAATTGTATTAAATTCATATAGGTCAAACTAACATATCTAATGAATGTGCTATACTTAATGTTTATTTACTGAAAATGAATGCCAGGAAATCATTTCTATTAATCAGAATAATGGTCATCTTTGAAGGAGAAAGAGACAGACTATTAGGATTATGCAAAAATAATGATCATATGTTTTATTTCATTTTTAAAAAGTTAAATATGAAATAAATAATATAACATCTATTTACCATTACCATTAAATAACCCAGCATTCCTTCAAGTGTTCCCACGCATTCTGCTAGTTCCTTACTGCTATAGCTACTTTGTACAATTTCATGTATGTACTTTGTACAATTTCATGTATAAATCTCTCTTTGTCTCTTCCATTCACATATGTATGTGTCAGCATGTGTATGTCTGTGTGGGTACTATACGGATATATGAATATTTTATATTTGTGTGTACTTCCTGTTGGATCGGAGCTTGCATTGCAGTTTTAAATATTATCTATGCAGTTTTCATTACTGAAGCTGTGTGTCTATTTCTGAATTCTCCCCTGAATTCTACTTTCATACATACAATCACTAATATTTCTTTGCTTTGATTGCTATAGCAAATTGCCAAAACAGCATAAAACAATGGACATTTCTTTCCTCACATTTTGGAAGATAAGAAGTACAAAATCACAGTGGCAGGAGAAAAATATTTTCTTTGGCTTTGCTTTCCAAGAATCCTTTGCTGTTTTATTCTTCTGGTGGCTCTAGGCATACCCAGTTAGTACTGGCATCACTCCAATCCACCTGCATCTCAACATCCCCTCTTGCTTTTTTTCTTTTATAGGAATGTTTGTCACTGGATGATTTACCAAATAATCAAACACTGTCAGAATTCCAAGTCTCTTCAAGGCATCCACTTTGTTCTAAATCAGGTCACAATTTAAGGTTCTAGGAAGTAAGCACACTTTTTAGGGTTATTCTCAAATCTTCTATAATCTGCTTTGCAACACTTCCAGTTATGTTTAGCTTTGCAACACTTCCAGTTATGTTTATTTCTCAGAATGCCTGGAATTTTAAAAAAAAATACAGTTCCATAAAGAGATGAAGTATCAGGGAGTAAAAAGAGGTTGCATTACATGTCACGACTTGCCAAGCAAACAATGAAAGAACAAATCCCTCTCCACTACTCCATGCTTCACACATACACACTCATCAAGCAAATTGTTTCACATCTCTGAATCACACATGTACACATCCTTAATTTATAGGAAGCTTGAATATATGATCTTGATTGTTTGATCCAATCAATCATGAAAATACCAGTATTATGACAACTGAAATTGTAGTTTGCTAATCATGAAATTGCTTGATAAAAAACATTCTGATTATAAAGTAGACCTAGTAACTATCTTCACTACCTATTGATATAAGAACCTCAGACTATTAATGATAAAAAAAAATTCAAAAGCAAGAACTATAAGAAAAGTGGGCTAAAGACTTACAGAAAAATTTCTCTGCAGAGGAAAGGATGGCCAATAGACACATGAAGAAATGCTCAACCTCCCCAGCCATAAAAGAAATACAAATCAAAACAACATTGAGATACCACCTCACCCCAGTTAGAATGGCTATAATCAAGAAGTCTAATAACAACAGATGCTGGAGGGGATGTGGACAGAAGGGAACCTTACTGCATTGTTGGTGGGAGTGTAAACTTGTTCAACCTCCTTGGAAAGTAATATGGAGGTTCCTCAAAAGACTCTACAAAGAGCTCCCCTATGACCCAGCAATCCCACTTTTGGGCATTTACCCAAATGATCACAAACAAGACCACACTAAAGCTACAAGCACAACTATGTTTATCGCAGCATTATTGACCATAGCTAAGATATGGAACCAACCCAGATGCCTCTCAGTGGATCAAGAAAATGTGGTATATATACACAATGGAATTCTATGTGTCCATCAGAAAGAATGGCATTGCCCCATTTGTTAGGAAATGGAAAGACTTGGAAAAAATTATATTAAGTGAAGTAAGCCAGGCCCAAAGTAATATAGGTCCCATGGTTTCCCTTATTTACAATAACTAGTATATGTCTGAGACAAAAAGAAACTGTCAGACAAGTTGATGTTAGGTGAAATGAACCCCAAGACAAGGATTCAAATGTTTTTTTTTTTCTTTTTGTGATTGTTTCCAACATATTTATAAGATGATTTCTTTGTTGCTTTGTATGTACCTCCCCCATGGTATAAGCTTTCACTGTATTTGATGTTGATATAATTTGTGGAGAGGAAGGGAAAAAAACAAATAGTTTAAATAGGGATACAGGTGTACCCATTAAAACAGTGAGATGTACAAGACATTATGTCGCAAAACAAACTTTACAACTCTGGCTGGGGGGGTGGGGGTGGGGGGACAGGTGGAGAGGCGAAGGGATGGGAAGGGGAAACAAAAGAGGAGGCAACAATGCTTGATAAGAAATGTACTCACTATCTTGCCCAAGTAATTGTAACTCCTCTGTATGGTATTTTCATAATTAAAAAAAAAAAGCTGGGCACTTGTGGCTCACACTTGTAATCCTAGCTTCCTGAGGTGCTGAGGTCTGAAAGCTCATCTAGTGAGAAAAACCCTGGCAGAAAAGTCAACAATACTCTGACTCTCTAAGAAGTAACAAAAAGCAGGGATTGTGGAGTGGTGTCAGTAGTACTGAATTAGCTCTGAGCAAGCAAAACATGCAAATACAAGGCCATTGTATTACAAAAAAAGAAATAATACATATGACAAAATGAAAAGAAGAGACATAGATTTGTAAAGGCAGGAGGGAAGGGATGGTTAGGGGATATGAAGGAGGAGGCAACAATGCTCAATAGGAAATGTACTCATTACCTTGTTCATGTAACTGTAACCCCTCTGTACAGCATTTTTAAAAACATACCAAAAATGGAACAAGGAGGCAGAATTTGTAAACATTAAATCTACCCATTGCCAATTATGTTCAAAATGCAAAAAAGAAGGTATGTTGGATAACAGAGAAGATCTGTTAAGTTTTAACCAGGTGTTTGTTATTTTTTAAACAAAGCTGTATTAATGTTATGTTTAGCACCTCAATGACTTACAAATTAAGAATAAGTAGTGCCTGAGGGAACCCATGGATAAGAGCAAAATATAGCAGTAAGCTGGGAGCTTGTACATTAGGAGTGGATTCTTAGTTACTTGGGAGGCTAAAGATGGGAAGCTTGTGTTTCAAGGCCAACTAGACAGAAAAGATCCTAAAGCCTTTTCAAAATACATAATTTGGAGCAGTAGTGCATGCCTGTCGTCCAGGCTATAAAGGAGGCAGAGTTGAATGGATTACAGTGTGATCCTTATTCTAATGAAGGTGGATTGTGACTCAATTATGTACCTGGGCTGAATGCAAGACTATCCTCGAAATAATCCGTGAAATAGTGTTGGAGCATGGCTCCGTCATATCCAGACAGCCCAAGAGTGCAAGGCACTGACTTAAACACTCTGATGCCATGACAAAAAAATTTAAATAATTGAGATATACCAAGTCAAGTGGTAGCATAACCTTTTGATTCAGTTGAGTGACATGGAGAGCCATTTGAGCTGTTGTCATTTTAAATCTATATTGCATAATCTTTAGGATTGAAAGCCATGGAAACAAAATTGTCATTATAGAGTCATAATGAATGACTACCGTGACAGAAGCACTGTATAAATATTTGAAGGTATGATTTCTATATTGAATTTTTGGTGAAATTCTCTCATGAATGATTTTTAAAACGGTTTTTCTGCATCTATGTGAAATGTTATATGATTGTTAGCCTTCCTTCTGCTATCATGGTATATTTATAATATTACCTTGCTTTTTGATCTATCCTTGTGTCCTAGGTACAATTCCCAATGGCCATGCTTTACAATCCTTTAAAAGGTGACCAAAATTCTTCCGCTAATACTTTGCTAAAGATTTAATGTCTTTGTTCATTAAAGATATTGATCTGCAATTTTACTTTGTGCATGGCATCCTTGCTTGGTTTAGGTCTGAAGGAATTGGTGGCATGGTAAAATTGTTTTGGAAGTGTTTTCAACTCTTCAAAGTTTTGGAAGATTTTGAGGAGCATTGGCATTAATTCTTTAAACATTTGGCAGAATTTATCTGGGAAGCCGTCTGGCCTTGGGCTTTGTTTGTTGGGAGATTTTTGATCACTGATTTTGCATTGTTGGCTTATTTTTGGGTTTTGTTTCTTCATGATTTAGTTTGGGTAAGTTGTCTCATTTTTAGCAATTTGTTATTTCTAGTCATCTAATTAGTTGATGTGTAATTGCTCTTTTTAAATCTTTTTATTTTTTAAAAATCATTTCTAATGTATCCTTTTGGGTGTATAATTCCCTTCTACTTCTTTCTTGGCTTTTTCATGACTCCTATTTCCAGTACTTTAATGAATACATGAGATAAGCAAGTGATAAGAAAGGACATTTTTACCTTGGCTCACAGCTTTGGAGACTGCTCTTAATCAGTAGTGGCTCTATTGATTGATAAGCCTGTGTTCCATTATGAAAGGCTGCAGGATGCGGTAGATAACATGTGCTCCAATCATGTCCAGGAGACAAAGCAGCGAGAAACGGAGTACAAACGGACTACGAGCTCACCACTTCCTTCAAAGACCAGAATTCCAACTATCCCAGATGTTGACCAACCTACTAAAAGTATGCCAGCTTCCTAAAACACTTCTCTGGAGCAGTGTTAAACTCTGGAGTAGCCTTTAACTTGTGCATCTTTGAGGATCCTTTCAGATCTAGATTATAGCACTTAGGCTAGGTAAACTTTTACCAGTCTATTGATTTAATCAAATTCAGTTTCATTGAACATTTGTGTCTTTGTTTTCCTAGTTTCTAACTACACACACACACACACACACACACACACACACACACACACACACACACACACACAAATATATATATTATATATTATATATATATATGATGTGATATAGAAGTTTTGCTCTAGTTTTCCTTTCTTTGATGACTTTGAACTTAGATTTCTCCTTTCCAAAGTTCTTTAGAATGGGAATTAAACTGTATATTAAAGGGTTTTTTCAGTTGTGGGGCTTGAACTCTGGGCCTGGACTCTGTCCTCAGCTCTTCAGCTCAAGGCTAGCGCTCTACCACTTGGTTTATTGAAGATAAGAGTCTCATGGACTTCCTTCCCAGGCTGGCTTTGAACTGGATCTTCAAATCTCAGCCTCCTGAGTAGCTAGGATTACAGGTGTGAGCCACTGGCCACCAACATTTTTTTAAAGTTTATTTCAAATAGTTACAACAAAGTAAATATATAAGAAATGTATCTTCACATAATGTATCTTCATACTCAACAGCACAATTTCTAACATGGGGAACAAGATAAGGGTGTTCATCTTAAAAGAAACTTAGACTGGTAAAGACACTAGCTAAATTGTTTCTGTTTGTAATTGATTTGGAAGTGCAGAAAACACTTCCAAAATAATTTTACAATGCCAGAATTTCCTTCAGACCTAAACCAGGCAAAGAAAGTATACACAAGGCTTTAAACCACCATTTTGAAAATCCTCCCCCAAATTAACAAATGAAATCTGGCAAGATATAAAGAGAAAGTCAACTATATTTTTGCACATGAATGACAAACTACCTGTAAAAAGTCAATGGATAATAATGTGATTCCAATAACAGAATCACAAGGAATGAAAACACAGGGCATCAGAGGTGGCAGAATAGAATCTTGATTCATTGGAATCTGTGAACGAGAGTAGTGTGGAAAACAAAGGTAAGACTCCATTAGAAGAGCAGAACTGAGAAAGAGCACTAAGAATCATAGCAGAGAAATGACAAATGACACAAATGACAGAACCCAGATTTCAGTCTTCTGAAGAGCTAGGATTACAGGCATGAGCCACCAGTGTCCAGTTACCAATTGTTTTTAGTTTTTCATTTAGTGTAGATTTTTACATTCCAGGCTTTTGAAGAATTCTATATCATGATTTCAGGATTAAAAAAATTGAAGTGGCATACACATTTTGTCTTCCAAATATTAATGAAGAAACACTACAAACAGGAGACAAAGATTATTGGCACATGATTAAATAAATTTCCATTATATCATAGCATAAAGCTAGAGTAGAGAATAAACCTGTATTATTAAAATGGGAGTTCTACATTTGGATAAATCACCTTTCATGGATTAAAATGTAAAATTATTTACCATAATGCCATTTTGTCCTCCATTGGAGAAATCATTTTAGTTTATACAAGGCTTATCAAAGAAGACACAAGCATGTCTAGCATTGTCTTTCTAAAGTCAGATTTGGTACTTAATATAGAAGGGATAAAGCTCTTCTCTCTTTCCCAGTGTTGATTGACAGAAGATAAAGGACTCCAGTTGTGATTTTAAAAAATTACCAGGCAAATTGTACTTTCCACACAAATGCCAGGGCTTTTTTTTTTTTGCTCAGAACCTATGAATAGATGAACTGCTGTTTTAATGTAAAACACATCAATTGCAGCAGCCCACGGTAACTACTCCTCTAGTTAAGCTAAATTAGACTTTGAGAATTAACTGCATTTTCTCTTTCAATGGATCCTTAGAAAGCAAAGTTTCAATGACCCTCTAAGGGGTTGATAAAAATATGTCAAATGATTGAAATTGAATAAAAATGATATTTGGCTGAAATAGTTGGGCTAAGAGTCAGGCAATAAAACATTGAAATCAGTTGGTTGAGGGAGGGGAAAGAAAATGGGTAAATGAGAATTAATAAAGTAGTTTAGATGGCAGGGGAAAAACAAAGGAGGAGGCAACAATGCTTGATAAGAAATGTACTCATTACCTTGCTCATATAACTGTAACCCCTCTCTACAGTATTTTCACAATAAAAAACTTATTTAAAAAATAGTTTATTTGAACCTGTGAGCACAGAACAATGAAATCTGTTGAAATTAATTTAGGATTAGGGTAAGTGTCTTTGAGTTTGGTCAGGGTATACACATGCATTCATGAAAATGTCACAACGAAATCCTACTTTTCATGAATAATGTATGAAAAAATTAAATATTGTAAGCAACTTGAGTTCTTCCTAAGAGCACATATTGTGGGTATACATGCATTTATTTTATATCATACTTAGTTGGCCCTTAAATATGGTACCAACATAACTTTTGAAGAAAAGGTGGTGAAAACATAGGAATTGTCCTGTTACTAAAATCTCACTTTCACAGTGGAAGTCATTGAATGAATAATTATCTTAGATTCCTGATATGTCAAATGCAGAAAGGAATAATACTAATGAAATATAATTCAAGTTTCAAAAAGAAGGTCAGATCTCTTTCATGTTTCTGGAAAGAAAAGAAAATATTCGTAATTAAAATTCAAGTTACCAGTAATGGACTCCAAGGTGTGAAACATCTTGATTCAGTAGGCATAGATTTAATTATACATGTTCTTCTAATTATGAACTTAAAAATATACTCTTTGTAGAATGTAGTTTCTCTCAACCTAGTGTGCTGGGTCATGTCTTTAATCCCAGCCAAGAGAGGGAAGTTGAGTTGGTAGGATCACAGTCTGAGATCAACATGTTCAAAAAAGTATAATGACTGATTCCCCACCCCTTACCTCAACAATAACAAAAAAAAAAATCTAGGCATGGTAGGTCAAAACACAGATAAAGGAGCTGAGAAGGTAGCTCAGCGGTAGAGTGCTTGCCTTGCATGCATGAGGCCCTGGGTTCAATTCCTCAGTACCACATAAACAGAAAAAAAGGCCAGAAGTGGCACTGTGGCTCAAGTGGTAGCTTACTAGCCTTGAGCTGAACAACTCAGGGACAGTACCCAGGACTAGAGTTCAAGCCTCAGGACTGACCAAAAAAATAAAAATAAATAAATAAATAAAAACATAGATAGGATAATCATGATCTAGGATAGCTAAAGGAAACATCTGAGACCCTGTCTAGAACAAGTTAAAACAATAACTGGAGGTGTGGTCAGGTACAGGGCAGATAGCAAATAGCAAATAAGGATAAAGTACTGAGTTCAAAAAAAAATCCAACAGTGAAATAAGAAAATAAAGTCCTCCTAATGGAAGAAAGGATGAAGGGTATGTCTGAGGAATCTAAGAAATGGGCAGTTAGGTCCAACTTTTGACCACAATGAAGTATCTCTTCCAAATTTAGCACAACGAAAATGTTTACTCAACTTTCCTGTTTTTATTATAATTGGCTCCTGCTATCAGAGCTGTAATAAATCCAATTGCATTTACATCATGCAATTTAAATAAAATATATAAGAAACAAAGTATCAATTTAATACTTATCATCAAAGTTTTATTTGAATGTGTTTTTTATGTAAGGGTTTCTGTAACTAGCAAGGTCGACCTTTGTCTTGCTGGTCTACATGAATCTGTGGCCCCTGATAAGTCTTCAAGATTATTCCAGATAAATCAGTATCCAAAACAATGTTCCCATGTCTACGGCCTTCCACACAGTATAGTCAGGACATCAAGATCACCAACAAGCCATGAGGACGAAGAAGGGCCCTGAAAACCACTGGCCTCACTGCAGTGGGAGGAAGCAGCGGGGGGTGAAACACTGATAATACTTGGCTTAGGAGCACAGTTTCTCATTGTTCTCTGCAGCAAAACAGCAAGTACCTAAAGCACATCTCAAATCCACTGACTGTCCCCAGATAAAGGAGTCATGAGACCCACGGAATACTGCATTGCCTGCCTCCTATTCACTTTGCTTGTGTGTGGAATATCTTCTTTGTAAAGAGAAATACAAAGGACTAATGAGAATACGGTTCTCAGATTTTTCTATTTGGCAGATGTCTTCTCAAAAAATAAGGTTGAAATGAGCTCTTATATCATGGGGATAACTAACAGTATCTACAATTAAGGATTTGAATGTTCAAATGAATATTAGAATACTTGTAAAGAAGCTACTTCTAAGATTTACAAAGTTTTCTGAGTATAATGCAACTAACATGAGCCATATATTTTACCATGTAATGAAACATATTGTCCTATGGGGAACAATACATAATTCCCATAAATCCCCATCTTCTGAATTATCAGTGCATATGGTTTCAAACATTCATGCTTGATAAATAATTCAATAGATTTTAGTGCAACAAAGTTCAGACAGTGCTTTGATGGATTCAGATTCCACACTTAATTAAAAAATATTACTTGTCAAGTTTTGGAGGAACGTTAAAGAATTTCTTCACTTACCTGAAAAGCCTATGACAATTTTCATTGTTCTCACTACATATGTGTGATTGGTTAGGTTATCTTTCTTGCACTTCAACAAAAAGCACTGAGCAATCATGTGAATGGAGAAACAAGCATGCGAATACTAGTATGTTCTTTTAATCCAAATCCTAAATCTACATGTAAAAATATGAAGTGCTGCCGGTCCCATTATTTTTCTGTTCTGGGAAATACTGTTATGTTTTATTAAAAAGTAATTTTAGTTCATAATGAAATTATCCATGTAAATGAATTAATAAATAACCATTGAATAATTTATGAGCGTTAATTCCTAATACAGTAGTAGATACAGCTCACTGCAAGGTCCTTGAGGTTTCCGATAATTTTTAATATCTTAAAGGAATTTGAGAACAAAATTTTAGCAAACCCACAGATTATTCTAGCATGATCTAACTCTTCCAGCTTCTGATTTAACAAGCACAAGAAAGGCCAGGTGTTCGGGGAATGTAACAATTGTCTGAGCATTTCTAATGAATAGTCAGAGTGGACCTAAGCGAGTCTCAGGGAAATTGGTTCCTCAGACTTCACATTGAAGAGCTTGTTCCAGTAGATCCCTTTTTTTTTTTTTTATCAATTTATTTATTTTTCTCTTCTTTTTTTATTGTGAAAATACCGTATAGAGGGGTTACAATTACATGGGCAAGGTAAGCAGTATGCTGACTACACCTGATATGTAGATAACATTCACTGTGCCTATGTGACCCGTGCTGGAAATCCTTGTCATTTCACATGATGAGGTTTATGAGTTAGACCGGGTTCAACATCAAGATCAAACCTTCACCTGACTGGGCTACAGTTGTGCTCTGTAGAGTTTACTCTGGAATTCTGTCTGCTAAACACACCAGCTATTAGAAGTTTAGCCATTTCTTTGTCCATTTTTTAATTTATGATGTTGTAATGTAGGAAATATCGTATAGGAAGGTTTGTGAAATAGTGTGAATTTCTACAGAGATGTAAAATTTTAATCTCAATCTTATGGAAGCTGGGACCAGGCCAAGAATGCTTATCACAACCAGGAACAACCTGGTTAGTGATGGCCATTGGTGGTATCACTAAGGGATGGGTCACAGCTTTCCTGGGGATAACCAGGGGCTACAAAAAGCAGCAGGAAAGGTGGACACAGAAACGGAGTGGGTTTTAATCCAGATCAAGAGTCTTCCCACATTCATATGTAGGAAGGACATCAGAATTGCTGTAAGGGCTCAACTGTATTTGCTATAGTTTCTCTGTTGGCGGAAAATATTTCTTGTCATTATGCTCTCATTCCCTCATCTCATTTTAGGGCTTTGTGACATGGAAAGTATTCCCTTTGCTTCATAGATCTCCAATATACAGAGAATCGAAAAAGATAAACTTCACATGAGATAAATATTAGCTTTTGATCATTAGATGTTATGTCTTAAGTAAATATATCTTGAATGAATATAAGTGTAAATATATCCATTCTTCAATGGAATGAGCAAGTGCATTTTGCACAGAGCAAGGCAAGTGATCCTATTTGCCAACTGAATGGCAGCTTTATCTGCCTTGTTAACTGAGATGGATCACATTATTTTCCCAAGAAAACTTTAAAATATCAGCTTTCATGCATATGTGAAGTTTCCATGAACTTTCTCTGTCCCAGAATTCTCTGGATTTCACTTTTACCCTACTTGACTGGTTCAGTAAGAGAATAAATTGATGAAGTTTTAATGTAAAAGATCCAAAAGGACAATGTTCAATCACAAGTGGTATTCTCTGAACAGTGACCCCTAGTAGAACATCATCTATTACCTGCACGTACTATTGACTCCGATATTTCTATATTGCTTAAAGAGAAGTTGATCACCATTGAGAGCCTAAAGTAAGTATGTTGTAAAGAGTTGTACAGAAACAAGAAATTACTCCCAACTAGTATTAACATGAAAGAACTTGATCCCAAGTCCTTTTCAAAATGCAATTTATTTTTGTCAAAATTTACCAAAACTGAGATAAAGAAAAATAGGCCAGGTGCCAGGGGCTCACGGCTATAATCTCAGTTACTTGGGAGGCTGAGAATGGATGATCCTGATTCTAAACCAGCCCAGAAAAACAACTCTGAGAAAGATTTATCTCCAATTAACCAGGTGAGGCTCAAATGGTAGAGTAGCAGCCATGAGCAAAAGAGCTAAATGAGAATTTGAGGTTGTGAATTCAAATACCAATAGTGGCAAAAAGAAAGAATAAAAGCAAAGTGATAAGAAGATTGTGTGACATATACTAAACACTAAGAAAAATAGGGTGTCACTGCTCTGCTCCCCTTGAATTAAGCAATTCAGGCTTGGTACCAAAATTTGGGCAGGTATTCAAGTAGGCAAGATATTTTATTGCTACCTCAATAATCCAACTATGAGAAAATAGAAAGCTATGGAATGGTAACAAAACCTGGCTTCTACAAGTGCTATTTCCATCATCAGCATCAACCTCCTCAAGGTCAAGTATTCAAAGAGATTGCTGTTTAGAAGCAGATTGTGTTGGGTTTTTTTTTTTAAGAGACATAGAAGCAAGTGCTAATCATCATGTAATCACCTTGAATTTGTATTGTAAACACTTATAACTATCAATTTTAAAGAGTTTCCTTGTAAAGCTTTCAGATGATATTCACATAATTTTCTCATTGCACTGCATTTTAATGATAGTGGAAAAATACTCTTGGAATCATTGGACTTGAACTACATGCTGATTCTGTTACTATTTCAGGGTGTGTTTGAAATGGGCATATTTTTACAGCTAATCATATGAGGAGAGTTTTAATGACCCTGAGGGCTTATTTTTATATCAAGATTTTTTTTCAGGCTAGTAAAAGTCAAAAATAAAAAAAAAAACATTCCTACTTTAGCAGAGCTTTGCTTCCTTTGAAGGTCATACCTCACAATTTTGAGGTTCAATGTTAAACTTCAAAATATCTATCATCGAATATTTGCTCAAAATATATTTCTAATTATGTTCCCTCTAATTCACTTTCCACAGTGCATTTTAAGTAATGAGACCTTTCATTTGTTACTCAGTTCATAAAAATTTTACTAAACTTTTCTTTTTTCCCCACATTCCAATGGAATTTTTTACTGCATTTGCCCCTTTCGGATGCTATTACATGATGTCTCAATTCCGGTTGTTTTTCTGTAACAAAATTATTTTATTAAAAAAATCAAATAATACTGTAATTTTCTGTTTCAAACACTGAGTGAACATATCAGTTAGTCTATGGCACATTCCCAGTAAATTGTTGCCATATAATTTTTCTTGAAGCTCCAAGATTAAATTGTATCTGCTGAGGTATAAGAAAACAGTATGTATATGTTCCCAAGAAAGAGACTCAGATAAAATTTGAGATCAAGTAGTTTGCTTGGAACTCAGAAAGATTCAGAAGGGACTCCGTGGAAAGAGGCAGAACTATTGAAGGATTGGTTGCTGAACATCTCACAACTCGGGGCAATAGGAATTCTTTATGATGGAGTCAGACTTTCCTCACTATTGTCTCCAGAAGAGAAACCATTCAGGAAAGGGTTTGTTTGCCATTTTTCCTTCATCATTTAAGCCCCTAAAAGCCATCTTTCAGCTAGGGAAAGACTGTGGGCCGGGTTTCATAAGCTGTACTGCATAGAGAAATGAGACCAATTGAGTTGATGCAGGGCTCAGTTGGCCAACTCCCTCCCCCCACCCCCGCACACTCACAGACACACAGACACAGACACAGACAGACAGACAGACAGACAGACAGACAGACACACACACACACACACACACACACACACACACACACACACACAAATGGGTGAAATTAGGTGAGGGGACAAAATGCATTGACGGAAACTGTCCAATGATTGATGTCTGTCCTGCATACTATCATAAAACTCTTTTCTTATTTATAAATGCTGTGTATTGTCTAGGCATCCTAATTTAATCATCAACATATCTCTTTGCTGTTTCTTTTTATAAATCCTTTCATTCAACTAAGTATGATATAAAATTTGATCATTTAGCTGATTTGCAATGAGTTATAAAAAAGAAATAATATTGAGAAATGTTCCTTAGCTCTAGAAAAATTCAACCTTTGACACAAGAATAGCAATTATACATATCAGTGTGGAACCAGACAAAACACTATACCCTCCAAATTTTAGTATTCTCAACAACAAAATGACAGTAATTTTCAATTTTATATGTTTTCTGGAATATTAAGATGAATTAATGTATGTTGTTTTGAACAGAGTATCTTGTATTTGGTAGTCAGAAATCATATTTTATTGAACACAGACTCTGCATGAGCAAGCATTTCCCAGATGGTCAATCTGAGGAGATTCCGGCATGCCTCTGTGGTGTCTACATTGTTTGTGATGTCATGGAAAAATCATGGCGATGTCAAAATAAAAACAAAAGGACTCTGGATACCCAGAGATAAATGCAGGTAAGAACGTTTGAAAAAGGCTGATGGGTGGCATTAATCTCCATTTATTGGTTGTGACATTTTCACAGTAAATTTCACACAGTGTTAGCATTAGAAGTGGTATAAAGATGATATCAGCTATCTGTTATTTCTTACAAGCACATGAGAAGCTATACTTACCTTAAACATAAACTAAACTAAAAATAAAATAAAATTGGAAAAGCAAATCTGAGTGAGTCTCTGATCCCCTATCTTGTGGAGATAATATAACATGTTGATTGTCAAAACCAAAGAAAACACCAGGATTCTAGGGTGCACTGACTACTGTGCTAATTTCTCACCCATCTATAAGTAGAAGGCCAAGGACAACCACAAATCACCACAGGCGAGCCATCATCGGGTATGGATCTCTTCGCTGAAATTATAGAGGTTGGAAGGAATTAGATCACTTGTGAATGATTTCACAAATGTGCCAGCTCATCTAGAGCAAACCTCAAGGGGTCATTTGCTTTTTGACAGAGAAATGGACCATCATAAATTTGAAATCGTCTAGATGTGAAGCCCGAATCCCCGCACTCCAGGAGATACAGAAAACTATAATTTTTGAGAGCAGAATCAAGTCAGTCACTCTGTTACTCTGTTGCTTATGCTCACCTCCCATAGTTGCTGACTAGGTGTGCATGTGTGTGTGCAAATTCCCAACATATATATTAACTTCTCAAGAGCCATGACCTTTTCATTCTCTCACATGTAATTGCCTTCAAAGCAGTGTAAATCTCAGGGTGCATACTATGGTAGTTAAAAGATTCCTAGCTTTAAAAGCTCCAGAAAGAGGAAGCAGAAAGGTAAGTTGGTTACAGCACAGTGCGGCATTCGTAGGGATCTCCTGCTATCTAGATTTTGTACTCACTCATACACACTTCATGCTGCCTCAACAATGTCACACAAGTTACGTACAGTGCTCCCGTGCTCAAGGTGCACGTGAGGAATTGTTAATAAACATGGCTGTACAAGTCTCCTCCAGTCACTCTCTGATGTTTTCCATAGAGGATCCATTTCAGCTCTCCTTAAAGCTGTTTGTTCTGATACTTTCACTGTATTTTGACTTAATAAACTTATATTATGTAAGGCTGCATATGTTAGGATAAACAATCTATATAATAACTGGTCATTTGTGTAATGAATTTTCTTTTAGTTTTTAAGTTTAAATTCAACTTATTTTAAACTTATACATAAAAACACAAAATCTTACATAGCCTGCAATGTTAATAGGTTCATATTACATAATGCTTACACTAGGTTAAACACATATTTGCTCAAAATTACATTTCTATACATTAAAAATATTCTACATCCTCTGTTCTTAGTGACATTTTCAAGATTCACCATATTCTTATAGTATTTTTTGAATGATATCTCCTTTGTACAACTACTTAATGATAAAGTAAAAATAGAACCATTTTTAAATCCCTCTGCTAGCTTTAGCAGATATAATGTGTATGTTTATTATGAAATTTTGATTTCTTTATATTATGAAGAAGAAGATGGAGAATGCAGTCATAATATTTAATGCATATCCTATCAAACTGGTTAAATTGAGGGGATGGGTCAGGTTGAAAGGGACAGAGGAGAATGATTAAAAATGATATTGATTATGATGTATTATACTCATAAACTGATATGTTGAATTATAACTCCTTTATACAACTACTTACAGAAAATCAAACCTAAGTAAAAATAATAAATGAATTTTAATTCATTTAGTTCATCTAATTAAAATACATAAATGAATTAAAATTCCATAAAAGAAGAAAGATGAAGAAATATCCGTATCTCATAATTCGTATTTATTTTCTGCTTGCTTTGGTTTTATCATTGATTTCTTCCCCTTCATGAATATCTAGGCTCTTCTGTTGTAAGAGATGCAAAGGAAAATATGCATATTTATTCAATCTATGATATTCTATGTAGCCAAATTGTTTTATTTTTCCTTCTTTGTCCTTTCCTGTTCTCTCCCTTGTCCTTGCTGCCCTTCAGAATCTGGACTGCCTCCAGATTGGGAAGATTCTCCCCTCAGCAGCGGCAGGACAGTCAAGGTGAAGTCCCCGGCGACAAGAATTGCTGTGAGACACACTCGTCACTGCCCCTCCATGTCTTTCATCTGTTATACAAAGCATAGGATTATTGAAATGCCTATGTCAATGGCAGAGGTGGGAGACCTAACGAAGGAGAACATCTCTTCTTCCTCAGAATAGCATTCGTGTCATAGTGCTAAAAGTAACTGTTTTTTTTGATGGTGTATTTAAAGTGTAGTATACTTGATATAAAATGTACTATTTTAATCATGTACTTCTATGAGTTGACAAATGTGTGAATTTGTGTGAATACCATAACCATATTTACAATTACATTTCTTCTATCTTCTCTGAAAAAGTCTCCCCATGCTTTATTTTGACAGTCCTGGGGCTAGAACTCTGGGCCAGGGCGCTGTACCTCAGCTTTTGTGCTCAAGACTAGGATTGTACTACTTGACCCATGGCTCCACTTCGGACTTTTTGTGGTTAATTGAGGATTGAAGTCTTGTGGACTTTATTGCTCAGGCTACCTTCAACCATGATCCTCAGATCTCACCCCCTGAGTGGCTGGGATTACAGTCATGAGCCATCACTGCTGAGCTCTCAATACTTGTCAATTAACTCTCCTGCCTACTCACACCATCAGCTGCAATAAAAAGTGTGTGTGTGTGTGTATGTGTGTGTGTGTGTGTGTGTGTGTGTGTGTGTGTGTGTGTGTGTAATTCTATTCTTCTCATGTGTGTCATTTTGATCCTTACTCAATATTGAGAACTTCAGAAGATGGACATAATTTCATCTTTAAAAGCCAATAATGAGAGGTTTGAAGAATTTTCATCTGAGCAAGATTTCTGGAAAGTCTTTTTAAAATAAGTGATTCATTCATTGAGTTTTGAATGGTAAGTAATTTTAGCTGGAGAAGCAAAGGAAGAGGTTTTGTGCATAAGCAATCATCTGTGCATAAACCCTAAAGAAGCATGAAAGAGCATGTGGTGAGAAACTACCAGGGCAGACAAAGCTGAAAGAAATATGCTGAGGAGTGAGGCCGACAGCATGGGGGACAAAGCTAGACTCCACCTGGCGTCACGCAGGGTCACGGGCAGTTTACTAACGTGCTCGCAATTATTGAAGAATCTACTCAACAGTTAAAACAATGGACTGGCGCAATCAGAACCATTCTTCTCTTCATTTTATGATTAATTAATGAACTCATTTCTATATGCTAAAAGCCACAAGAATACTAAGATGTCACACGGCACTTTGGTTAATAGAATAATAATAACAATTTCAAGTGTGATATCTAACAGTACTATTTTATGATAGGGTTTGGTTGAAAAATAAAGTCAAGAGGAATAGATGGTGATATTGTTTCACAGTTGTTGAGCCTCTACTGGGTACGTACCCTACTTTCACCAGGTCAATAATGAGTAAAAGGGGTAGCTGTCTTCTGAAACCTCCTTTATAATACTGTGACAATGAGTTCATCCCCACATTACAATTAAGAAAGAAAAACAGAGATATCGCATAACTTCTCAAGTGTCAAAGACAGTGAGTTACAAGAAAGATTGAGATGGAGTTCAAGGCTAATGCTATTTCCAACATAATGCATTTCCTCCCACAGATCAGAATTCTCATGTTCTTGTTTCATTCATCACACTACCTCTTTTGCATGGAAACTTCAAGCCAATAGTCACTTCTAAATCCTTTGTCAACTTTCCAAGAATATGTGGCTTTCTTTAACACTTAGCTTATATATTTTATATTCTCCCAATTCCTGAATAACTGTCACATGTCTGTGTAAACCCAGCCCCATTGGTCCCACATAAATATCAGCAATGATAAACATTATGCAAAGATGAACATATAATACGTTCAAATGCATGCCATTACCTCATATTTACTCTGGTTTATCCGTTCTCTTCCACGGTAAGAATCTATGCCATGAGTTCTTTTGCTTTCTATGTGTAATTTCTCATCATCCATTCTGTTTTTAATAAATTCCTGCCAGCACACCGTAGAATTCTGCAAGGTGTCATTGCTGCTTTCACACCCATGGTAGCTTCTTCGTCTTTCTTCATTTGACCTCTTCCTGCTTGGTCCCCTTCCTGAAGGAGTTCTACAGCTTACTGCATCTGACCACCTTCTCCTTTGGTCTTTCCTCTGGCCCAATCTTATACCCAACTTCTAATTGCTGCCAAGCCTGTGGACTCTGTCTTAGGGCCTAAGATCTCTCCTTTTTTTCCATTCTGGCTTCAGGTAATTTTGAGTCGAGTGGCTACACAACACCTATGCATGAATGACTGCATACCTTTACTAAGTTGGTTAACTTTCCCTAGAGCTGAAGACATATGAACCCAGCTACAATTTTCTATTGCCATTTGGGTATGTGAAGAAACTCCAGAGTCAATGCATTAAAAAGAGCTCTCTTTAATCACCTATTGTATCTGACTAATTCCTAGTCTTCCTCATCTGTATAAATGTAATCATATTCCAGGAAGACAAGTTAATAATTCATTCTCTTTCTCCTTACTATTGTCTCCCTACATGCATTTTATTTTGAATTCCATTAAATCAGTTATAAAATGAAGCTAATTTGTAACTTATTTTCCTTTTCATAGTTTTGCCCTTGGAGGGAAGCTTTCACCCTAGCCAGTATCACCATTAGACATTCTAATCTGTCTTGCTTGAATGCCAAGATTTTTCATCCCCAGACCATTTACCATAAGGCAATAAGAACATCCTTTCCCCCAAATAAAGTATGTAATTTCTTTTATTTTTTCCTGCTTAAAATTACTTATTTTTTTCCTCCATTAAGCCTGTACTACAACTCAAACACATAACCTTGGATAAGAGATACTGGGCATGACTTGGAACTGATATAAGTCATTCACTTTTGTATTGAAAATTCTCTCAGTGAATGTGGCTCACTTTGAATATGGAGGTTCAACAAGGATTAAATTGGTAACCTTATTAAGTAATCTCAGTTAATCTCGAAACTATCATCCTATGGAACTCAGTCGTATACTCTAATGGTCTTATCGCCTTGATTGGATATGAAGTAACCATGTCTTCCAATTAAGATATTGCCTGTTTAGAGACTGGATCATCTCCAAGCTTGTTAGTTTGTGACCAGGATACAGAGGTAGCTGATACCTCTTAGAAGCTCACTATGTATTCAAATGAATTAACAGATACAAAACAATCAGACAAGGATTTGAAAGGCTATTTATTCCAGACAGAGTTCAGCCATTGGTATAATTTATAACAAAATCTTTATTAACTGAGGGAACAGAATCATGAATTATTTTCAAATTCCTCACTTAAATATGAAAGACATTAAATAATCTTTGACAACTCAAATTTAGGATTTATTTATAATTTAAAGGAGAGATGGTGGGATTTTTTTCAAAAATTGTTCATTTTTCAAAAATAGTTTATTATTCTCCTTTTTTAACCTAATAAATGCCAGTCTATGGTATGCTAGCCTGCTAGATATGAATCACAATGAAATATAGTATAAAAGAAAATATGTGTAGTGCAAGTATTTTAATCACTATGAGATTTAAGTTCTTTAACATAATGATGGTGAATAATAAGTCCAAAGTAATGAGTTTGTCATGAGAAATAGATAAATATGGCAGTGTGCTGGATGAGGGGAACATAGTATTTATTTACAGTAGATTCAGAGTCAGTACAAGTTAGGAGAATCATAAGTTCCAGACTAGATGCAACAGCTAACGATTAGGGGAGGTGCTAATGCTGTCTTGCTGAAAACAAAGTGCATGTTTTTGCACGTATGTGTATGTGTATATGTATGTGTGTATGTGTAAGTGTGTGTATGTGTAAGTGTGTATGTGTGCATGTGTGTGTGCATTTTCCAGGGCAGATACAGTCTACAGTTGTAGGTGCAGGTCAGGTGGGGAACAAATAGACTTTAGATTATGTAATACGTTCACTTGGTAAATCAATAGGAGAGTTGAAGAATAAAATCTGTCAAGAAATTCTTCGTAAAATCTAATTTTCAATGGAATCCCTCCTATTGGAGGGCTTTGAATGCAGTAAATTCCTTAGTTTATACCGCTTAGCTGTGTTGGTTTTATTTATGAAAAGGTGATAATGTTGACTTCTAACACTAATAATTCTAATATTGTTCCACTTAAAAATCATGTATAATTATTATTTTTTCTCTTTACAGTTCCTTAATATTCACATATGTCAGGTCAATATGATTCCCTTTCCAGATGTTATACAATCTCACAAAAAGGTACACAAACATCCATATGAAGTAAGTGGATTGTGAGCCTTTACTGGCTTAGAGATGAATAACTCTTGATTTATTTATCTCTGTCTTTCTCTTTAACAATATGTTCACAAGACAAAGACATATGTACAGATACACAAACACAGCTGTGTATGGTCTGATTGGATGACAAGTCCAGCCATTGTTGAGTTTATTGTATCATTGATGGGATTAAATTTTATATAAAAGACATAACATCGTAGAAATATCATGTTCATTTTCTTTCATACAAAGCATACAAAAACCATTAAGCTTTTAAAATCTTTCCTTGTTTAATACCTGTTATACCTAATGCAGAACTTACCATATATATGTATATATATTAGAAATAAGGATGAAAACTCATTATTGAGCATTTTGGGGTTGAAAGGATGAGAATAGCTGTTGCGAAATTCGTGGCACTTGTTTCTTTTCTGCAGCAGTTTATCATGGGCAGGCAAGAGTGCTGGCCTAGAAAGGATTCTAATGTAAAACGCCCTGAGATTGTTGCTACGATAAAAGGAGACTTACACCGGAGTGTGGAGAAAGGAAATATTGAATGCAGTTGGAAGGAATTTGAAAGCATACTGGGACGAAATAAGGGTTGAATTAGTCCTTTCTTACCGATTTTTAAATGGGTTTTGATAGCAGGAAAAGCAAAGGAAAATAATGGAAAGTATTCGATGTTTCAGAAAATAGTGAGCAGCCTGGAGTTTCTAAACACAAGGTGAAGTGAGCGGGAGCGGGAGGAGAGGGGTTTATCTGGTTGGGGAAGCAGAGAGTACTGAGGATCCTGGGCTAGCGGGTCCAGGCA
The DNA here is from genome assembly GCF_024711535.1 of Dipodomys merriami. Lineage (NCBI taxonomy): Eukaryota > Metazoa > Chordata > Mammalia > Rodentia > Heteromyidae > Dipodomys > Dipodomys merriami. Next base: position 90,679,107 of record NW_027205603.1, read on the forward strand.
GTGACGGCTTTTGAATGCTGGGGAGGACGCAGGCCTGGGAGCTAGGGACCTTCCGCGAGGGTGACTCACTCACATGGCACCGAATCCAGACCCGGAACCTCGCTATTCCACCAGGATGGGACTCATTTGTAGAGAAGGTGTTTCACTTCTTTGCAGAACTCACAGGAGAAATGCCTTTATCTAGTAATGCGATCATAAAACTGTGAAAGTCGTGCTTGAATTCTTCCTGCAGAGATCATTCGTAGCATAGCCTAGAAGTTACCATGTTTAATCCGGTCATTCGGCCCAGTCTGTCCGCATGTCCACACTGGATGAGGTGTCTTCTTGCTCTGTTTTGCTCCCCCCACCTCCCTCCTGCTTCTTAAATTATTATTATTCAGGAGTTGTACAAAAGGGTTGCAATTCTAAGTCAGATAAGAGCCCAGTGCTTCTTGGACCATGTCACCCCTTCCTTTGTTTCCCCCCATTTTTCCACTCCTGTCCTTGCCTGTAAGTAGTATAGTGTATTTTTCACACAGTGTGTGTTGAATATAATGCCTGCATCTGTTCAGTATTCCTCCTTCCACTTTTGTGCCCCTCTTTCCCAACCAAAGGACAACAAAACAAAAACAAACAACACCAACGATAACACCTTTGCACCAACAAAAATCCATGTTTCTATTCTGATAAGTAATAAGTTTCTGTTTTGACAAGTAAGTATATCAATATCCAATGGCCTTATATCTTTCCTTTCTTTCCTAGGTTTACCTTTCTTTAGTCTTCTTATTTATGTGTAGTGCATGGAGCCCTCCTGTATCTGTTATCCCATCCAGTTGTGGTTCAGGTCTATCTTTCAAATATGAGACAAAATGTGCCCTTTGTCTCACTGAGCTGGCTTGCCTCACCTAACATTATTTGTTCTAGGTCCATCCTTTCCCCTGCAAATGACATAATATCCTTTCTAAAGGATGAGGAAAATCCCACTATGTATAGGTACCACATTTTTTTTTATCCAGTCATCTATTGAATGATTCATCTGAGCCGTTTCCATAGCTTGATTTTTGCAATAAACATGGATAAGCAAGTGTCTTTATGGTCTCTTGGCTTATGAGGTCTGGACAGATCCCAGGAGTGGCCATTCTATGGGAGTGAGTTGGAATCTGGATTTGCACATGGTTTCCCTTATTTGTGGTAACAGCAATAGCCCTATAAATCTACAAATAAGCATACTGAATGATTAATAGTTATATAAAATCATATATATATATATATATATATCCCACAATACACACATATGCTGGGACATAACAAATTATATAGGATTCTAGACTTTCACTGAGGCCAAAGGAAGCTATGCATAAGAATGATTGACAAAAGCTGAATACCTATGTGCATATGATCATATAATTTATTATTTTATGAAATTAACTCCAAAGATGAAATTTATGGGATTTATATTGATGAGATTGTCTGTAATCCAAAGAAATAGTTTCAGTTGCCACTGTTGTTTTTACTTTCTTTTCCTTTTTTCTTGTTTGTTTGCATTTGTTAATATGAGGGGGAAACTGTAAAGGTGCAGCAAAGGTGAACAAACATAACAGGGGTACTCAGTAAATGCTATGTGGAAAACGAACTTTAAAACTTGTAAGTGAGGATGGGAAGAAAAACTTACAGTGAAAGGGAGGAAGACATGGTTCAAAAAGCATTGTGCTCATTCCGGTAACTGCTACTCCTGTGTATATCAACTCTACAATAAAATAAAAATTTTTTTTTTTAATGCAGAAGGTAAGGGACTGTAGACAGCCATGTTAGAGCAGCCATTTAGAAGAGGCCAAGTTGTGCTTCTGACAGCCCAATTATGACAAGTGACATATTTACAAGGTGCCAATCTGTCAAATAAATGGAAACTAAATTGGCTGTGGAATAATAGCTTATAATGCCTTCTGCCATTTTCTTTGAGTGATGTGCTCTATTTTAACCTTTTTATTTTTTTGCACATACTTCAGCTGATTTGTAGATCCAGCAACCTATAGATTCCTCAGTAATCTAGCAGAAATGGGCAAATGGTGATCATTTAACATTGCTAAGTAATCTGATTAACAATGGTCATTATTTAATTATGGAGGTAGGCTCTGTCAGTCTTCACAACATTGAATCAAACTGCTCCTATGGACTTGTGGAATCCAGAAATTGGCTTGAATTTTACAGTTTAGGGGAAAAGAGTTTAGAGATGGTGTGCTCCAACATACGCTCCCTAAATCATTCCTAATACCAAATTTTTACCTCAAAAATATTGCACAATTTTTAATGAATTAAATCTGTGGTGGCTGATTGTTGATACTTAGTAAGTAAATCACATCTCTGTTTGCTTGTTTAACTTAGAAACATATTTATAATCATAAATATTTATAATCATAAATCATTATAAAATACATAATCCTCTATTTTAAATTTATAGTGTGCATAGCAATAGACTATGCACAGAAATCTTTTATAATTGACATCAAATATGAGAACAGATTTATTGGAACCAAAATGAGAATGGTCTCTAGGGGAGAAAAACACAAATTCTAGTTGCTCAGGGAAAGTACTCCCTAAATGTTATTCCAGAGCAACTGAGTTTGCACAGATTATATATTTAGAAAATGAAGGAGGAGATAGCAAGCTCATAGTCATAATTGTATTGGTTGACAAGAAGTACACACAGGATACTGACAGGTCATGGGAGCAATTATATTATTCATTCAAGGTTAGAATTGCAATACTTAACAAAAGCTTTTGCTGGGGTTACTTATTATCTTCTTGGTGTCAAGGAGTCTGAGGTAACCTGCCACGGTAGGTCAGAATGACCTAGGTGATTGTAGTCCCATGACTCATGTTTCCCCAGACACAGCTAAAGAGTTGCATGACCTTATTCTTGTGACATTTTAAATCCCTTTATAATAGGTATGGTGTGTGAATTATGTCTCTATAGAGGAGTGACCAAGCAAAGTGCTGACAAGCTACATGGGATTGGAGGAGGACTGAATGGAGTTCGGGAAGTGCTCTGATTCCTAATGTTTAAAGAAGTCTCACCCCTTCACTACCAGCAGGTGATACAGAAGAGAGGTAATAGCAGGGGAACTCCATGCAGAAAGAAATACCTGACTTTTCTAGTTGAGGATATCAATTTATGTGAGGCAAAGTATTTCAGCTGATATCCTCCTGGTAAGAGAGGAACTTAGTGATTGGGGGAAGTGATTGCATATCATTTGTCCTAAACTCCACTTCCATTCACAGAATATGTTCTTCACAGTGACTGGAATAAATAACCATAGAACATACACCGAAGATGCAACAGGGTCCTCTGTGCCCAGCATGACGGCCTTGCAGAGAACAGATCAATTTCTAGGAGGCTATGGAATGATCAATGCCATCCATGCTCCTTGGATAGTGATGCACATGTACTAAAACATAAATCAATCTCCAGCAATGGATAACCAGAAAGAAAACACTGTCAGTATCCACTCAGAAAGCACAAATGGCTCCTTTAGTGAGGCTCTCCCCTCACTTTGCCCATAATCAGTTCTCATAGGAATCAGTGAGGACAGAAAGGGAGGAACAAGAGAAAGGAACAAGGAAGAAAGGCATCGCACAGCTCCCGTAAACTAAGCAAGCCAGGACTGCAGAGGCCTGGACTGGAGACTGGAGACATTCTCATGTTTCAAGTTAGTTCAGAGGTTTTGTGCTGGGTAAAGTCTGGACACTCTGATTATTAAAATGAATAAGAATGTTTTATGACTTAAAGCGAATTTAAGGTAAAAAATTAATAGAGAGAAAGAAAAATCATAAAGTCTGCCCATTCATTTCCGTAATTAAGCTAAGAATAAAGGCTTTTTTTTCTCCCTGTGTGAAATGTAAGGACCCAGTGGATGGCAAATAAAGTGATTTTAATTTCATCCTAATAATACCTGAATGATGTATCGCTTAGGCATGAAATTATAACAACTGTGGTAGAAGCAATGGTAAGGAAATGCTAGAATTCAGGAGTAGAGAGCAGGGGCCTGTGAGGTAGGAAGGGAGAGCCAGCCAGCCCTTGAACATGAATGGATTTTCTGGGGAGTAGCTGTGGTCTAATGTAGGAAGATGGATGCAGGTAGAGCCACAGAGAGGCACAAAATCTTGGAAATGTTAGAACTGACAGAAAGAGGAAAGTATAAGAAATCATGGAAGGCAGTAGTTACTGGGTGTTTGCTTGCATGCTCAGCTGAGTTTACCAGCCACTTGTGAGTTGTCTCATAGAGTTAACCACCACCTCTGAAGGAGGACTTAACCAGTAAACCAAAGTCCAGATGCTAGAGAATTAAGACCCTAGATATCTGGGGTGCCAGGTGCTGTGCCCATGACTGTAATCCCAATGACTCAGGACACAGTGGCAGGAGGGTCATGAGTTCCAGACATGATAGAGCAAAAAGGCAAAAGGCCTAAGACCCTGGTTGAAAAACAAACTGGAAATAAAAGAACTGAAGGTTTGAGGGGTGGAGTGCTTCCTAGTACACTGAAGGCCCTGGATTCAATTCCCAAGACCTCGAAAACAGAGAAAATAAGAAAATGTAATTAATAGAATCATGAATAAGGGTTTGGGATGGGATAGTACAACTTCACATCGAGGTTCATCAAATTTCTAGTCTACAGGTGTTTCTAAATCCATGGCATGTAATGCCCAAATGAGTAGCAATGACAAAGATGAAATTCACAGGATTTATATTGATGAGATTGTCTGTGATCCAAATGAAATACAGGCAGTATAATTATATGTAAATTTCCTGTAATTATTCACTTTAAAAATATACACATGTCCAAAATATGGAATATATTCTTACTTTGTTCAACAAGAAATGTACTCCTTATCTGACTGATGTTGTGTAACCTCTCTATATATCATCTTTACAATAACAACAAATTAAAAAAAGATGTCTATGTGAAATGTAACTCAGAAACAGTTTAGTCAATGGCTTGGTTTTATTTATTTATTGCTAAATCTGACTATTTTATCCCATCTTAGAATATTAACTGTAAAATTTACTCTTTTGATGTCAAAAATAAAATCGGTTCTAATTAGTAAACAGGCATTCACCGGCCTATAATAATAAAGCAGGAGTTGATTACAATTCAGGAGACTTCAAATAAAGAGTAAGCCGCATCTCAGAGGGTTATGCACACAGGAGAGCTCATTGAACATAAATAATAACTCATTAGTCCTTATGGTGGTAAGTTACTGCATACTAGGGTTCTCTGGGTAGAAGGACATGGGTTAAATGTGGCTGTCTTTTGCTATTTCTGAGTTAATTTAATCTAATTTACAATTAGAAAGATTTATAAGGAATAACTGTATCAGATGAAGGGGTGACTGGAGAGAGTAAAGAGAACAAATATGATTGAAATACTTTATGCACATATAAGAAACTAGAACCATGAAACCTTTAGAAATAGTTTTAAGAAGTGGGATGAGGAAAAGTAATGGAGGGGCCAATTTTGGGGGGAGCATTATATGCAGTTATGTGAAACTCACCAAGGAACTCCCTCATACCACTCATTTTTGCTTTTTTGCTAATAATAATGCTAAAAAAATAAACAATTGGATTCCTTCTGTGGTTTAACTGGTTTTTCTATTCTGGAAATTTCCATGCTTGAACTCTACTTTACCTTAATAAGCATTACTTTCTGAAGAAACTTACTTATTCCTGACTAATTATAGAGTGTATTTTAATACATCTTTGCTTTATACTCTATTCAGCTTTAATTACAAATAAAATCTTAAATTAACTATAACCAATGCGTCATCTTATTTTTATTATTCTGAATTATAACGAAAAAAATTATATTTTCTTGGATAAGAAAATCTGTATGTATTTATGTAACATTTGCTGTGTTTAATATCTATATATTGGCAACATACCATTCATTATATAACTCTAGCTTATGCTTAAGTTTTGGATGAACTTCTTCATTTTCCCTTTTGGAATTTCTAATGAAATAGGTTACATTTGCAAAAGACCAATATGAGCAATAATACTTTCTTGTGCACTTTGTACATAGTTATCATATAAATCCATTTTCAAAATATTTTTCTATTGGTAAGATGTGGGTTGCTGCTCACTCTAACCGTGTTACTAGGCATTCTAAAAGTGTTACTAATTATGTCACAGTCTTACAAAAGTAAAGAAGTTCTCTTTTTATCGATTTCCCTGTAGAGTTTTTATGGAAGCTTTTATCTAAAAAAGATAAGAACATTTGTAGAAGCTAGGCATTGTAGGCATTACACATGATTGTGGGTCAGAGATCAGGGTTTAAGAATTTGTTTGCACCTGTTAACTCTGAAACACGGAGCAGGTAGTCATTAAATTTTTCTAGCCTCACTTCCCCTTTCTGTTTCAAAAGGAAGAATGAAAACCACAGATGAGTTTTCTAAAGATCAGAAGAGAAACTGAATTGGAAAAGGCTTTGTAAATTGTAAAGAGCCATACACATATCTGATCATGATTTTTTTGCAGTTTGAATGATGTCAGAGTAATAAAAGCTTCAATGATGTCCCATTTTATTTCAATTCTTTAAGTGTTTGTTAGGTTCCTGCTATGTGCAAGACCCTGCTGTGTCAAGCAGATGTGATGCAGCATTTAAATAAGTCAGCCTGTTTAGAATTCAGAGTTCAGAAACCATGCACCTTTCTCCCTTCCGCAAAGGTTGGTGGAAGACTTAACTTGGGAGCAAACCGATGCTGAGCTATGAAAGTACAAGATTAATACAATTAGCTGGTACTAAAAACTTTCTGTGATAAGACATAAGAATGATGGAAGTTTAAGAAAAAAAGGCATATTCACAGGTAGAACGTAGAATGTTTCAGGCCATACATAGCGAATAGAAATTAAAACTAATTTTTCTTGGATTACAAAATACAAAATACAGGCACATACCAGGAACTCATAGACTAAGTGTAAATAAAATGAACTTATTGAAGTCTTTTTTATTAAGCACATAAATGTATTCAGGACATATTTCCATTCCTTCCTTGGAAGATAATATGGAGCATATTTTGGACCTTAATGTCTTTAGATTCTCTTAGTAGAGAGTTGTGAACTTTAGGAGGTATTGTACCTCATCATTTTCATATTTTTTGCATTTCTAAGTTGGTATATGCGCATCTGTTGTGATACATATATCCTTGTATGCACGGAGCTTCTTAGTAAACTACATTCTCTTAAAAACACGTCTTGTTTCATAATGTTGGATTGATTTCCATCTGGATTTGATGATGTCAACTCCCTTTGGTTCTCAGGCCCTGATGAACTGCTTTGGGCTCAGTGCTTACCCTAGAGAAGCTGGATAGCCAAGGGGCAGTCTCACAGAGCAGGAACCCTCTGGAATGCAGGCATCTGCGGTTCGCCCTCTGTGTGTACTCCTGCCGTGGATGTGATAGGTTCCATCAGGTGATGGCGTCTTCCTGGCAACTGTGGATACTGAGAGGGGAACTTGAAGGTGATTGTGATGTCACTGCAGTCGTGGCGAGAGGATTCAATTGGTTCATAAGGAAAGGCGGTGCCAGGCTTCCAGCACATGTTTGTATCCCCCTCACCCAGTCTCCTTAGCAATCTTCTAAGATGATGTATGCAGCCTCTGTAGAGGATTCCTGGAGAATCTTCTAAGATGATGTATGCAGCCTCTGTAGAGGATTCCTGGAGGGATAGAGACAGCAGCAGTGTTGTTATTTTTCTCTGGTGCCCTCGTGGGGTGGGTGATTCCCACGCAGGAAGAGACCTGAGACCAGACTCTCAACCTTCCCTACCCCAGCACTGGCTGCCCAATCTCTCCAGATCTTTCTATAACGTGTGTCCAAGGAGCTGAGGACACAGGGTACAATTCATCCCCATTCTATGAAGTCAGAGGAGCTAAGACAGGCGAGAGAACTGCAATGCGAGGGCATCAGCGCGAACCGTGGGATCTACCACATTCCTCCTCGGGCCTTCCACCCAGACACAAGCGCAAACCGCGCGCATGCGGTCCTCCAAGGCTTCTCCAGGGGTCCCTGTCCCTCGGCTCCTTGAATGTCGGAACTCTCCTGGCTTCTTCCTCCATGGGCGGTTAGCTGTTCAGATTCCATCCCAGGGGAGATCGGGGTGCTGTGCCATCCCTAGCATTGTCTTGGCTTTTATAGCACGTGACTGTCTACAATTTCAGATGAGCATACAGTGACATAACCAAACAGGAAGAAAAAAGAGTGAGTCTTGTTTAACAATGGAGGAAGAGAGCAAGACCAAGAGCAAGAGAGGGAGGGAAGAGAGAGAGCAATCTCCAAGAATATGCTTCCATTCCCTAGGCCACACAGTTTAAACTTTCTTGTGCTTATTCACCCTTAGCCTTCGGCCATTTGTCATTCACTCCACCCTGCCCTTTGAAGAGAAAGTATACCTTCAAAAGTATACTTTCAAGAAGGACTGGGAAGGTGGTTCAGTGGTAGAGCGCTTGCCTCACAGACATGAGGCCCTGGGTTCGATTCCTCAGCATAAGCAGAAAGAGCACACATAAACAGAAAAGGCCATACAGAAAAAGCCAGAAGTGGCGCTGTGGCTCAAGTGGTAGAGTGCTAGCCTTGAGCTGAAGAGCTGAAGGACAGCGCCCAGGCCCAGAGTTCAGGCTCCATGACTGACATTAAAAAAACAAAACAAAAAAAAACAAAGTAGAGTTGAATTTTACAACTTGCAGGGGGGGGAGTCAAGTGGGAGGGAAAGCAGGGAGAGTATAAAACTGTTGAAAAGAAATAGACTGATGACCTTACTTATGTAACTGTACATCACCTTCTGTACATCACCTCTACAATACAGAATAAAATAAGAAAGTAGAATTTAGCAGTCAGCTAGATGTCTGATATTATTTTTAAGTAGGAAAGGAAGTGATTACTTAGAAGCCAATTGAAGAATGATACTCTCTGTCCATTCAGATCCATGTGATCATCAAAAGGCAAGCTGAGCACACAGAGACAGGAAGCTTCCTGCTGCCACTCGAAGGGGTCAGGGGTCAGGATGGATCCCAAAGGCCATGTGGCGTTGACAGAAGACCATGAATGGAAACCTAAGAAGCATTATCATTGAATCATGCAGTGAACAGAATCTTATTATGGAAGCTCAACCAGGGGAGAAAAAAATAATTGTAGAGGAGAGTAGCACAAAAGTCAGAAAGAATAAAAAGCTCAAAGGTGTGTTGCTTGCCTATAAAATCATATACATCGAGAGAGCCGGAGGATGCTAAATTTTAAAAATTTTATGAAATTGGCAGGAGGATGGTGGAAATGTTGGATAGCATCATCCACTTGAAAGCTGTTTCATTACACTGTGGGATGAAGGACAGAATGCAGGTGACTGAGGAGAGAAAGAAAATTGGGATTTTGGAAATGGTTTGTGAAGCACATTGTATTTTGATTTTCCTCAGCCTTGGAAAGAGCAAAAACAAGAAAAAAGCTTAATGCTGGTGTGAAGTGTATTTATTTTCTTCCTTTTATTTCTTTTTTATATTTTAATATATATGTTTGTTGTAAAAATACTGTACAGAAAGGTTACTACATGGGTAGGGTAATGAGTACATTTCCTATTGAGCATTGTTACCTCCTCCTCTGTTTTTCCCCTACCATCCCTTCCCTCCCCACATCCCCAATTCCTCCCTCCCCCCCACAAGTTGTAAAGTTTGTTTTCAACACAGAGTCCTCAGTGTCACAATGGGTCAACCTGTATCCCCAATTAAGCATTCTGCTCTACCCCTTCCCCTCCCCAAATTACAAAAATGTATATAAAAAAGCAAAACACCGGAATCAAATATGGTGAAAAAAGGGGTTATACCGTGGGGGAAGAACATACTAAAAAAACAAAAGAATCACATTGAGCATTATAAGTATATTAAAAACAACAGCAAGAAAGAAAAAATACCACTTGTGTCCCTGTCTTGGGGTATATTTTAGTTAACACCATCTCATATGGTCATATGTACATAGCCTTTGAATTTCTCTGCTTATCCTAGACATATACTAGTCACTTTAATATAATTTTTCCAAGTCTTTTCATTTCCTAACAAATGGGGCAATGTCATTCTTTCTGATGGAAGCATAGAAATATGTATGTATGTATACATATATATATATATATAATTTTCTTGATCCATTCATCTACTGAGGGCCTTGCAGAAGCTCTGCAGTTTCATGCAATCTCATTTGTCCAACCTTTCTTTGATTTGTTGTGTTTCTGGGTCTCTATTAAGAAAATTTCAGCCTGTGCCTTGGTACTGGCACAAGAAAAGACCTGAGCATCAATGGAATAGGACTGAAGACTCAGAAATGAACCCACAGACCTATAGCCACCTAATCTTTGACAAGGCAGCTAAAGAAATAGAATGGAAGAAAGACAGCCTTTTTAGTAAATGGTGCTGGCAAAATTGGTTAAACGTGTAGAAAAATAAAGCTAGATCCTTATATATCACCCTGCACCAGAATCAGCTCCAAATGGGTCAAAGATCTTGAAATGAATGCAGACTCCCTGAAAACATTACAGGAAGGAATAGGAGAAACTCTTGGGCTCCTTGGCACAGGCTGAAATTTTCTTAATAGAGACCCTTCTCTTTATCTCTGTTTCTTTCTTTCCTTTCTTATTTCTTTCCTTCTTTATTTCTTAATTCCTTCCTTCCTTCTTTCCTTCCTTCCTTCCTTCCTTCCTTCCTTCCTTCCTTCCTTCCTTCCTTCCTTTCTTCCTTTCTTTCTTTCCTTCTTTCTTTCCTCCCTTCCTTCCTTCCTTCCTCCCTTCCTTCCTTCCTTCCTTCCTTCCTTCCTTCCTTCCTTCCTTCCTTCCTTCCTTCCTTCCTTCCTTCCTTCCTTCCTTCCTCTCTCTCTTTCTCTCTTCCTCTCTACCTTTCTTCCTTTCTTGTTTTGTTTCAGTGAATGAGATGGAACATTTAAGAGGAAATCTTGAAATTGGAAGGAATGCTGTTTGTGTGTCAGAGATGGAATCTTGAGTCTATGAAAGGAGGAATCTTCTCATTTTCTTACCTAGAGTTTATAAAGTAAGGATGTGAGGCTTGTTATACAATACAGACCGAAAGGAAGTAAAAAGTTAAATCTAATTCTTACATCATTATTTGTTCCTGATGCTGAGAGAATCCTAACATAATTGGAAAAATAACAATTGTCAATCCAAGAACAATGGACTGGGCTAGAGTTTATAAAAAGATAAAAAGGTCAAATATTAGCATGAGAGTGAAGTTTACATATTAGCATCAAGGAAGCCAGGCATACTGGAATATTTTTATTCCACGAAAAACAGACATTAAAAAGAGAATCTGGATTGCCTCTTCTATTTCCTTGAAGAATGAGGTTGGAATTTTGATGGGTATCATATTGAATTTGTAGATAGCCTTGGGAAGTATTGCCATTTTCATGATGTTGATCTTTCCAATCCAGGAGCATGGGAGGTTTTGCCACTTTCTAAGTTCTGTTTTGATTTCCTTTTTCAAGTTTTTAAAGTTTTCATCATAGAGGTCCTTCAATTCTTTGGTTAAGTTAATTCCTAGGTATTTTATTATTTGTGGGGCTATTACGATGGAGTTGCTTTCCTAATTTCAGCCCCACTTTTCTCATTGTTGGAATACAGAAAAGCCATTGATTTTTGAGGGTTAATTTTATACCCTGCTACTTTGCCAAACTTTTGAATCAGCTTGAGTAATTTGGGAGTGGAGTCTATGGGATTCTTTAAATACAAGATCATGTCATCTGCAAAGAGGGACAGTTTTACTTCTTCTTTCCCTATTTGGATCCCCTTTATGTTTGCATCTTGTCTTATTGCTGTAGCTAGGCATTCTAATACTAGAATGAAGAGAAGTGGAGAGAGTGGGCATCCTTGTCTTGTTCCTGAGTTAAGAGGAAATGGCTTTAGTTTTTCACCATTAAGTATAATGCTGGCTGTAGGTTTGTCATATACAGCTGTTATTGTATTGAGGAAAGTTCCATGGATTCCTAATTTTTCCAAGGCCTTCATCATAAAGGGGTGTTGGACCTTGTCAAATTCTTTTTCTGCATCTATTGAGATAACTAAGTGGTTCTTATCCTTACTCCTGTTGATGTGATGAATTAAATTAATTGATTTGCATGTATTGAACCAGCTTTGCATCCCTGAAAGGAATTCTGTTTGATCGTGGTGTATGATTTTTTGGATGGATTGTTGAAGACCATTGGCCAAAATTTTGTTGAGAAGTTTTGCATCAATGTTCATCAAAGAAATGGGTCTATAGTTCTCTTTCTTTGATCAGTACCTGCCTGGTTTAGGGATGAGGATTATGATGGCTTCATAGAATATGTTCGGTAGTGAACTTTTTCTTTCAATTTCATTGAAGAGTTGGAAGAGTATTGGTGTGAGCTCTGCTTTGAAGGCCTTGTAGAATTCCGCTGTAAATCCATCTGGTCCTGGACTTTTCTTAGATGGGAGGTCTCTTATTGCTGTTTTTATTTCAATGCTTGATATGGGCCTGTTAAGATAGTTTAACCCATCTTGGTTTAGTTTTGGCATGTCAATATTTGCTAGGAAAAGGTCCATTTCTGCCAGAATCTCAAACTTATTAGCATGAAGTTTTGAGAAGTATTCCCTTATAATGTTCTGAATCTTGGTTGTTTCTGTGGTGATATTTTTTTCTCATCTCTGATTTTATTTGTTTGGGTGTGTTCTCTTCTTTTTCTGATAAGATTTGCTAAGGGTCTGTCAATTTTGTTAATTTTTCGAAGAACCAACTCTTTGTTTTGTTGATTCTTTCTATAGTTTTTTTGGATTCTAATTAATTTAATTCTGATTTAATTTTAATTATTTCTTTCCATCTACTGGATTGGGGTTTATCTTGCTGCTCTTTTTCAAGGAGGTTCAGATGTCTCATTAAATTGTTGGTTTCAGATCTCTCCGATTTGTTGATGTAGGAACTCAGAGCTATAAACTTGCCCCTGAGTACTGCCATTGTTGTGTCCCAGAGGAGCTGGTAATTTGTGTGTTCATTTTTGTTGAATATCATGAACATTTGAATTTCTTTTCTAATCTCTTCCATGACCCACTCATGATTCAACAGTGTATTGTTCAGCCTCCATGTGATACCGGACTTTCTTTGGTGGCTTTTGGTTTTGAGTTCTAATTTTATTCCCTTGTGGTCAGAGAGAATGCAAGATATAACTTCAATGTTTCTGAAGACCTCGAATAGCAAAAATGATCCTCAACAGAAAGTACAGTGCTGGAGGAATATCAATACCAAATTTCAAACTCTACTATAAAGCCATAGTAAGCAAAACAGCTTGCTACTGGCACAAGAGCAGACCTCAGGACCAATGAAATAGAATTGAAAACCCAAAAATGAACCTTTATCTTTGATAAAGGAGCTAAAAAAATAGAATGGAAGAAAGACAGCCTTTTCAGTAAATGGTCCTGGAAAAATTGGTTAACTACTTGTAGAAAACTAAAGCTAGATCCTTATATATCACTCCGCACCAGAATCAACTCCAAATTGATCAAAGACCTCAGAGTCAAAGCAGACACTCTGAAAACATTACAGGATGGAATAGGAGAAACCCTAAGTCTCCTTGACACAGGACGAAATTTCCTTAATCGAGACCCAGAAACACAACAAATCAAAGAAAGATTGGACAAATGGGATTGCATGAAGTTGCAGAGCTTCTGCATGGCAAAGGACATAACTAGCAAGATCAATAGAAAGCCTACAGATTGGGAGAAGATCTTCACTAGCCATACAATGGACAAGGGTCTCGTATCTAAAATATACTTGGAACTCAAAAAATTAAACCCCCCAACAACAAAACCTCAAAGAAACAACTGCCCAATAAATAAATGGGCAAAAGACTTAAAGAGAAACTTCTCTGAAGAAGAAAGAAGGATGGCCAATAAACACATGAAGAAATGCTCAACATCCCTAGCCATAAAAGAAATGCAAATCAAAACAACATTGAGATACCACCTCACCCCAGTTAGAATGGCTAAAGTCCCAGTGGTTTAAGGATACAGGTGGACCTGTTGCAACAATGAGAAGTACAAGTTGTCATGTCCAAAACGAGCTTTACAATGTCGGTGGGGGGGGGGAGGGGGAGAAGGGGGGGAAAGGAGAAGGATTGAGATTGGGGGCCAGGGGGGAGGCTGGGAAGGGATGTGAAGGGTAAACACAGGAGGAGGCTGCAATGCTTGGTAAGAAATGTATGCATTATCCTGCCCATGTAATTGTAACTCCTCTGTACAGTATGTTCACAAATAAAATAAAATTAAATTAAAAAAAAAAAGAATGGCTAAAGTCAAGAACTCTAATAACAACAGATGCTGGAGGGGATGTGGACAGAGGGAACCTTACTGCATTGTTGGTGGGAATGTAAACTTGTTCAACAACTTTGGAAAGCAGTATAGAAGGTCCTCAAAAGACTCCACATAGAGCTCCCCTATGACACAGCCATCCCATTTTTGGGCATTTACCCAAATGTTCACAAACAAGACCACACTAAAGCTACCAGCACGACTATGTCTATTGCAGCACTATTTACTATAGCTAAGATATGGAACCAACCCAGATGCCCCTCAGTAGATGAATGGATCAAGAAAATGTGGTATATATACACAATGGAATTCTATGCCTCCATCAGAAAGAATGACATTGCCCCATTTGTTAGGAAATGGAAAGACTTGGAAAAAATTATATTAAGTGAAGTAAGCCAGGCCCAAAGAATCATAGGTCCCATGGTTTCCCTTATTTGCAATATCTAATATATGTCTGAGTAAAGCAGAAAAAGTCAGATAAGGTGATGTTTGGGAAATGAACCCTAAGATATGTATTCAAATGTTTTTTTCTTTTATGTGATTGTTTCTAGCACATTCATACGATTATTTCTTTGTTGCTTTGTATGTTCCTCCCCCACAGTATAACTCCTGCTTTCACTGTATTTGATGTCGGCATAATTTGTGGAGGGGAAGGGGGAAAAATCGTTTAAACATGGATACGGGTGGACCCATTGCAACAATGAGATGTACAAGTTGTTATGTGGAAAACGAACTTTACAACTTTGGTGCGGCGGGGAGCGGGGGCGGGGGGGGGGGAGGGGGGAGCGGGGAGTACTGGGTTGGGGGGGGCAGAGGGAGGATGAGAAGGGGAAACAAAGGAGGAGGCCACAATGCTTGATAAGAAATGTACTCATTATCTTGCCCATGTAATTGTAACCCCTCTGTACAGTATTTTCACAATAAAAAAAAAAAAAGAGAGAGAATCTGGATGGGAAGCACCATTTCTAACAGGTACAGAAATGAGGCAATCATTTAATTAGTTTTCTCTTTAATAAACCTTTTGTATTTTTCTTTAAACAGAAAAGTATTCTTGAGCATAATGCAATGTAGTCTTCGCAGTGTCTAGTTCAGATTCAATTGGGTAATATGTATTAAAATCCCCTGGATGAGTCCTTAACATAGAGTAAATATTCAGTGGATATTACAGACTTAATCTAATCACTTTTCCACTGTCTTTCATCAGTTTCTTTTACTTCCTTTGTCCTCTTTCCATATCCATTTCCCCTTTTTCTTTCACATTTTCCTTATTCCTTCCTTCCTATCCTCCTTCCATCTATCATTTCCTTCTTCCTTCTCCCCTTCCTTCCCTTCTTTCTTCCTTCCCTCTTCTCCTTCCTTCCCTCCTTTCCTTCCTTCCCTTCTTCCTTCCCTCCTTCTCTCTTTTATTTTGTGTTTCCTTCTTTCCTTCCTTCCCTTCTCTCCCTCTTCTTCCCTCCTTCTTTACTTCCTTTCTGTCTCTCTCCCTCCTTCTCTTCATCCCTATTTCCCTGTCTTCCTGCTCTCCCTCACTCTTTCTCCTTTTATTCCTTCCCTTTCTCCTCCCTCCCTCCCTTGTTTCTCTCTGTGTTGGCTTTCTGTCCATATTCTCTTTAGAAGTTCATAATAAAATAATCTATACTCTATTTTTAAAATGTGTTTATGAGAAGTTATATTAATTTTTCTTAAAACATGAACTTGACTCTACAAACTTCTACACTCTTCTTTGCACACCATTTGACTTTTTTTGAATTGTCTTTAAGTGTTCAAATCATTCAAATTATCTTCATGTGGAAATGGTCTCTGAGGAAATAATTCTCTTGAAATATTAGAAACAGAAAGGCAAATTACAAATGGATTTAAATTGTTCATGTTCCTCCATGCTTATTATAATAAATATCTTATGAACCAACAGCTTTGTCCAAGGAAATTTGTGAATCTCATTTTATCCAAATTTCACTCTTTTCTAGATTTTAATGTCACAAATTGAGTTTGAAAGTTTCAATAACCAAACAAGAAAGAGTGATCACTCTGTGTATACTACTAGAAATCAGTCACATTCTGATCAAACTTAAGGGAAAGTCATTGGCCTGGAGAATTACGCCTAACCTGAAATTTTTGTTATCAGCCATAAGGCAGTTGCTTTCCTTCAATGAAGAGAAGTGAACAACTCAATCATTTCATAAAGTAACACTGTCTTGCTGTTTGATTTGTGATGGCTTTATATAAGAAAAGCTAACTGAGATATATCATGCCTGTCAAATACTGGAATTCCTGAGGGCTTTCTTGGACAATCTTATCTCTTACATTATCTTTGTGTTACAGATAATGGGTAATAAACCAGCTTACTGTACCCAAAGGAGAGGTTCTTGGACATAGAAATGCCTTCAGACATTCCACATACTCATTAAACTTTTCTTCCCTTCTGCAGACGCTATTGAATGACAAAAAATGAATGAATGAATAAATTAATTAATTAATTAAATGAATGAATGAATAAATAAATAAAATGTCTTACTTTCAAAATCAAGAATCAATTCTAGAGTTCCCTGGTTGAAGGAGATATTTTTATCTTTGAGTCTCACCCGATTCCCCAAGAACTTAATTCATCATTTTCCAAAGATTGGTTGAGAGCACTATAAGATCCACTGGGGGCTCTTTTATAACTCAAATTGCCTCCTGGTGCAATTCTTCCTTCTCAGACTCCATAGATTCAGCCATCTATTCTCTTTCCTCTGAGTCAATGTGCCCCTTCTGCCCTTGATGGTTGCTTTACTCTTAGATCTAATATCAAAGAAGAATGAGACATCTTGCTCTTCTCTCTGGTGCAACTCTAACAAGGCAGTACTTACTTGATCAATCACTTGTTTTGTACATAGTTAATCCTTTTGTGCACTTATCAATTAAATGAATAAATTTCCCTTTATATCTGTGTAATTGAATGCAATTTTCTTGATACCCAGAGTTGCTATAAAATGAAACAGAGACTTATCCTCATATGAGTCAAAAGCTTTTGTATTCTTTGGTTTCACTGTTATTAATAAAAGACAAGAAACAAACACATAAGAAATATGTCAAACCTGAGGTCTGAACAAGTTTCATGAATCATAAAATGCATCTTCTGGATTTTGTGTGATAGTAGTTCCTCTTTTTTTATAGAGTTCTTGAACTCTATATTATATCTTGGAATCTGAGCATTGACTGAGTTCAATAAGTCTCTCTTAATGTCTGATTCCAATAACATCTGTAATTGCTGCAGATGCCTTTTTGTTATTTTTCTTGTTTTAGGAAAATTCTCTGGTTCATTGTATAAAATATTAGGAGTGACTGATAAGGGTTTGGGGTTATTGTATTTTTTATTTCAAAAGGAGTGCCACTTAGAGTGGGTATTCTTTATTAATTAATTACCAGTAATTCATCTTAACAATGGCCAGGGTCAGAAGTGAACAGCTGGATAAAAACTCCACTTACAGTTACTATATATCAAAACATAAATCAGTTAATTCATTTGTATGCATTTGCATACCACCCAGTGTATTTACTTATAACTTTATAAGCTAAACCTGGCTTTTGCATATAAGGAAAACATTTTTCTTGGCCTGACTTACTTCACTTAGAATAATTTTTCAGGTATTTCCATTTCTTTACAAATGTTAAGATACCATTTTTTCCAATGAATGAGTAAAATTCTGTTGTGTATATGCACCACATTTTCTTTTTTTAAAAATATTTATTTTTTATTATGAGAATACCATACAGAGGAGTTACAATTATATGGGCAAGGTTATGAGTACATTTCTTATCAAGCATTGTTGCCTCCTCTTTGTTTCCCCTTCCCATCCTTTCCCATCCTCCCCCCTTCCCCTACCTTATCCTCTCCCCACCCCCCACCAAAATTATAAAGTTCATTTTTCGACATAACTACTTGTACATCTCATTGTTGCAACATTTTTTTGATTCATTCATTCACTGAGGGACATCAGGAATGATTCTATACCCTGTCTAGAGTGAATGGTGCTGCAATAAAAATGATTGTGCGTGTGGCTTTACTGTATCCTGGTTTGTAATCTTTTGAGTAAATGCTCAGTAGTGAAATTGCTCGATCACAAGACAGTTATATATTTAACTTTTGAGGAACATCAAAAATGCTTTCCAGAGTGGTTGAACAAGTTTATATTCCCACCAACAGTGTATTAGAGTTCCCTTTTGGTCTCATCCTCACTAACATTTGCTATCATTTGTTTTCTTGATAATGGCCATTCTAACTGGGAGAGGTGGAATCTTATTGTTGTTTGATTTTCATTTCTCTTATAGCCAGAGATGTTGAACATTTGTTCTTGTGTCTGTTAGTCATTTTTACTTCTGAAATGACTCTTTTTAGCTCATTAGCCCATTTGTTAATTGGGCTTTTCTTAAATTATCTATACATTCTCTATATTAGTCCGTTGTCTGATGAGTAACTAGCCCAAATCTCCCATTCTGTAGGCTGTCGTTCTAGCTTCTTGGCTATGTCCTTTGCTGTGTAGAAATTTTTAAATTGATGCAGTTTCATTCATCAAATCTCTTTGATTGTTGTGTATCCAGATCTTTACTCAGAAAGTTTCTATATTTTCCCAAGAGCCCTAATGTTTCTCCTGACTCCTTTTAGTCATAGTTTCATAGTTTCAGATCTTAAAAATTCAAGTTCAGCAAAATAAAACACCAGGAAGCAGGTACACAATAGGAGTAGGATAGGGTCAAGGGAAAAGAGGTAGAAAGATAAAGAGGAGAAAAGGGGCAGAATGTAGGCAAGAATTCAGTGTATGTGCTGTAAAAATAAGAATAATGAAGGAGAGAGTGGGTAGGGAAGGAATGGCTGAGAAGGTTGGAAGGGGTGACCCTGACAGTATATTCCTAAACTGCCTCGGTTAGTCATACAACTACTTAAAGATAACTTTAAAATAATAAAAATAAAAGATAAAAATGATAAATCATAATCTTGGTTGCAATTGATTGGAAGGAATTTTGCTAACAAGATTTCTGTGATTTAGCTAAGTAGGTAATTTTGATATGAATTAAAATATTTTTCAAATGTTTGTTTGGCAAATGCCTAGGGATCATGCAGAGCTTATCTTATTAAGGTTATAAGATCATTGAGAAAAATAATTTTTGTCAAGATCCAAATCTCAGCATTTAAAATTTATGTTTTGCAGTTCCTGTTTTTTTGGTTCCTTTAAACCTGAAACATTTCTTGTACAAATAATGTATGCTAATAAGATATTTAAACATTATTTTGAGTTTTATCCACATTCCTAAATTGTTTATTCACATATGTCAATGTTAGTTTAGTAAGCATCTGGAAAAACATAATATTGCTACAGATATTTTATAACTTTATGCCTTTAATTTTTAAATTTAATTTTAATCTTCTGATTGCTATTGGGTATGTATGATTGATGTCTGTCCTTATGTGTAATGACTATTATAGCAATTACTTTTTATTCTATTTTTTATTAAATTTCACGGCTTAAATTGAAGATATTATACACTGCTATCAAGTTTTATATCACAATGATTTCTTCTTCAATATCACATCACTATTTTGAGCATTCCGGTAACCTCTAATTGTGTAATGAATTATACTTTTCCTTTACAAATTACATACTTTGCAATTTAGCAAAAGTTTTAAGAACTTCAACATTTGAGTTATCTTTGATATGTTTTTATTTCTAATTGTTTCCTTTTTTGGTGATAGAAATACTTTGTTTTCTGTCAATATTCTCAGATGATTGAAATATCATTTTATTTACATTTAGATACTTCAACTTAATGTTGATTCATTAACGATTAAATTTCATCTTGAATTTTTAGTTATTAGTAATTAAATTATTAACTTCCCATATTTTTTTCAGGACATATTTATGAAGAACATATTTTACAAGAAGGATGATGTTTCCAACCTGGTATTTTGGTTGTAATACAAGCAGGCATGAAATTGTCATCATTAAATGAATATAAGTGCAATAAATAAATATCTGTGTTATGTAGCTTTCATCTGTGCTTAAAATTCTGATGATAACAAATTACACATCATTCAATAAATTTCCCAGCAACAAAATGAATAAAAGTTTGCTGAAATTAACCAATTTCATAATAAATTACTACATAACTTCTCAACTTTAGTGTTAATAAATGTTTGAGAAATAAGTAATTGAATAAAATAACTTGATCATTTAATCCAACTACCATTCAGAATGGTTTTTTGTGTGTAGGTATAGGAATATAACCCGTGCAAAAGTATTCCAAAGCTAATGACAGAGCAGGGATAGAGCCCTTGCAAGTAACAGATTCTGGAACTTTAATCTGAGATTTCTCAGCCTCAAGCCTTAGAAATTATCTTCTTGTTTAAGCAACCGAAACTGTGATATGTTGTTGAGGCATTCTAAGCACATGAAGATTTCCTTTTAGCCCTTTCTTAAATACTACAATTGAACATAAGTACAAGTAAATTGTATTATCCAAAGATTTCCATGGTTATCTTTTTCAGTCTTACTACACTACTATGATTCTGATTCTATTATGTGACCACTTATATTTAGATGATTAATGGGATGGTACTTTTCAAATAAAAATACTATATTCTATTATTGAATTGTTCTGTGACATTAATTTCTTTAAATGCCAGGCTAAATAGATATTTATGAAGTTATTGTTATGGAAAAAATGTCCAAGCTTTCTTGGATTGAAGTAAAATTAGATACTTAAAGTCCCTTATTTGAGACCCACACATATGAAGATAGCGCACCCAGGGATAGGGGCCTATTGCTTTCAGAAATTTAATTAAAAATAAGTGGATAATACTGGTTCCAACTCCTACCTCTAAAGGATTTAATATGAGTTAATTAAATCACTAGGTCCTCCTGGGAATTATATAATTTTAAAAACAACATTAGACTTGTCATCCACAAGCTACTGCCTGAGCACAGCTCACTCTTTCCAAAGCCTGCCGCTTTGTATAAATTACTAATAAATTATTAAATTATTTTTAACACAATTTGTTGGAGGTAAGAAGAGTATACCATGATTCTTTGTATGAAATTTTGTTTGAAGATTTATTTACAAAGGAAAATAGAGAATAAAGTCATTGGATGAGGTGTCAAAAGCAATGTGCCACTCCTTTTACAAAGTAGTTGAAAGATCAATTGTCCTGGACTTAAGTAATCAATTAACTTATCTGATTCTGACATTAAATACAAAAGTGTTTTTCCATTTGTGTTGTTGGTTTTGATCCACAGATAAGAATAGAATAAGATAGTTATTCTCAATATTCTCTTAGTTTAAATAAAGGAAGAAAGGAAGGACTGAAAGAAAAGAGAGAGAGAGAAAGCAAAGAAGCAAGCAAGCAAGCAGAAAGTCTGTGCCCCCAGCTGTATGGAACTTAGATAAGCCAAGCCCTTTCTGTGCAGGATGGGGGGCTCATCTGGAATTCTTGAGAGTACTTATTGATGTGAATTTTAGTGTGAGAAGTTAATCCAATGCCATCAATTTTAAAAAATCCAAATCCAGTTATTTTTGTGTTCATAATTCAGGAAGTTTCGATTATGATTATGAGGAGATAACTTCATAGATCAAAAGAAATTGAAACAAATAAAAAAATGTTGTTTGAGACATTGGTAGGTGAAATTAAGAACTAGATGTTCAGAAAGAGAAACCATGAGGGATATATGAGAATTCTGGGGAAGGATTTATGCCATTTTGTTCTGAACAGCTGCATCATCCATACAAGTGATGGATAAACCAAAAATATATAGGCTGCAAAAACCCTCAAATTGTAGAATAAGGACTAAACTTTATTTTGTAGGCACAGAGATGCCACATAAAATAGTTCCCTTCATAATTCTGCCTTGAACAAGCTCTAGGCAGGGGCAGACAAGTGAAGCTTCTGACAAGAGTTCATATTTTTTCAACTTTGGACCAATTTCTTCCCACCCCGATGGAATTATTTTGGTTCTTTTTCTCAGTCTCCCTGTGAGCTGAATGCCTTGGATTTCTGAGTAGATGCTGGCATTAGGGCATGTGTTTATGGGACGCTCTGTGGTTGCCATGGTGACTGACTTCTTGACATTCAGTTGCTCCTCATATCTGCTGGTGTTTTGTTCATGACCAGTGGAGAGAATCATCTCTGCATGAGGTGAGTGGGAAAAGGTGCCCTCTTCTCACCCAGAGAAGGCAATATTTACACAACCCAGAGGAGACCATTTTGGAGTTTCTTTTCCCCTCCCTTTTCTTCACACACATTCTTGGATCGGTTGGACAGGATATGAGATGTCAGTGATTTAGGCAAAAGTTTGAGAATGAAAAAAAAGTAAGAAAAAAGAAAGAAAGAATGAACAAAAGAAAGAAAAAGATGAAAGGGATTATGACATTTATGGTTAATGTCCTGACTTGAGTTGTGAGATGCTCTCAGTGGGGTAGCTGAAGTGAAACTCATTTTTACTTTTCTAAGCTTTTCTAAGGCCAAATTTTATTCATATGCAGTAACTGATGTACAGTGTTTTTGGAACTAGGCTAAGACATCTGCAGGGGACTCGAATGTTGATATTACTGGCAGAGTCTGAAAGAAATTAACCATTTCTAATGATAAACTCTCATAACATAAAGACATAAAGGAATTCTGTGCAGAAAGGAAAGGTTTTCATATCCAATATATGTCAAAGTCATCAATTTGGAGCCAACAGGCTGATGATAATAGGTTGTCAGACAAGAAATCTGAGAGGCAGTGGGGCATTTAAACCATAAGCAAAGAATTTGTAGTGAAGCAATAATATTCTATTCCCCATATATCTATTTACCCATTGGAAAAATCTAGGTTTGTAATTGGGAAGGAGGTAGATGTGTGGTGCTAAGAAACAGAGATAATACCTGGTGTCTCTTGAATTTTAGCAGCTCTGAAGGTGTTTGCCAAAATTAATATTCCATGTAATCTTTGACTATGGATGTAAGGTGGGAAATCAAGGGCTTGAAAATGCCTGATTTAAAAACCAGATCAGAGTATTGGGAATCTAAGTAAACAAGGTTTGTCATTTTCATGGGTGCATCTAAAGCATGAAGTCTGGAGACACTGTTGGAATTCAGTTACTTCCCGATTTCTATCTACTGAAAAAGAATCTACCTATGAGCCAGTTGTCAGTAGCACAAACATTTCCTCTAATACAAGCAGTGAATCAGATTCATTTGATGGGCAAAACATAAAATGCTGTTACACGGGACAATGACACTAATGTGAGTATTGAAATTATTCTGAACAGAGCCTCTCTAGTGCTACCATCCAGATTTTGGCCAGGGTGAATTTGACCCTGTCTTCTAGTTATTTCTGAAAACATGAAAATGTTTTCAAACTCGATTTCCAGGTTGGAGATACTTTGCCATTGTTTGAATACTCTACATACTTAATTTTTTACATAATTATTTTCCCCAGAATAAAAGTGACAATATCCTCACAGGAAGAATTGTGATTCAGGAAGCCTGCTCTCAAAATGGAGATTCAGGAAACCTATGTGCTGAATTACCTTAAGAAGATCTGAGTGATATTCAAAAGTATACAAATGTGTTGACTGAAATTTGCTAGATTCAAGGGAGGGTTTAAGTAGTGTAATTCCTTAGAAATGTACATCAAAGTTCAGCAAAATAAAACATCAGGAAGGGAGAACTTGAAGGGCGTGAGGTGCCATCAAGGGGGTGAAGAGAATTGTGGAGGGGAGTGCCGTCCAGAATTGCATATCATACAAGAATCAGAAGAGGGAGGCATAGAATTCCAGTGTGTATATATACCACATTTTCTTGATCCATTCATCTACTGAGGGGCTTCTGGGTTGGCTCCATATCTTAGTTATGGTAAATAGTGCTGCAATATACATGGTTGTGCTGATAGCTTTAGTATGGTCTTGTTTGTGATCATTTGGGTAAATGCCCAAAAGTGGGATTGCTGGGTCATTGTTGCTTTTTATGTCCCTTCCCCAGGGTATAACACTTGTTTTCACTATATTTGTTGGTGGTAAAATTTGTGGAGGGGAAGGGAAAAACATTGTTTAAATAGGGATACAGGTGGACCCATTGCAACAATGAGATGTACGTGGAAACCAACGTTTACAACTTTGGTGCGCAGGGCTGTGGTTGGGCGGGGAGGGGGTGAGGGGGGGACGGGAGAAGGGAAGAGATGGTAGGGGAAACAAAGGAGGAGAAAACAATGCTTGATAAGAACTGTACTTGTGGGCTGTGAAGGTGGCTCAGTGGTAGAGTGCTCGCTTTGCATGCATGAGGCCCTGGGTTCAATTCCTCAGCACCACATAAGCAGAATAAAAAAGCCAGAAGTGGCGCTGCGGTTCAAGTGGTAGAGTACTAGCCTTGAGCTGAAGAGCTGAGGGACAGCGCCCAGGCCCAGAGTTCAGGCCCCACAACCGGATCAAAAAAAAAAAGAAAGAAAGAGAGAAAGAAAGAGAGAAAGAGAGAAAGAAAGAGAGAAAGAAAGAAAGAAAGAAAGAAAGAAAGAAAGAAAGAAAGAAAGAAAGAAAGAAAGAAAGAAAGAAAGAAAGAAAGAAAGAAAGGTACTCATTACCTTGCTCATGTAATTGTAACCCCTCTGTATGGTATTTTCACAATAAAAAAACATTATTAAAAAATGATAGAAGAGTGAGGGCAGGGGTTGGGGAGGGATGGGTGAGAATGTTGAAAGGAGTGAGGGAGTGATATTGATCAAGATATGTTACATCCATAAACTGCTTTGTTACATGGAAACTCCTTTGTGCAACTACTTAAACACTAAAACATTAAGTGCAAACCAACACCTCAACAAGCTAACAAACAAGAAAGAATATTTCAATCCACAGAGGAGCAAGGGGGCTTCATTTGTTGGTGAGGACAAAACTCGGGGAAGTTCTTTCCAGGCACTCTCATCTCCCAACACAATCTTTTACCTTGGAATCCATTATTTAATGTTCCTACATTATGAGGAACTGAAAATTTAATATCAGCCCATCAAATGTAGAAAGATGCAAAATTACAATCATAAAATCAGTCACTCACAGCTGGTACTTTAAGTTTTAAATAGTTGTGTATCAAATAGCACAATCACACAATGGGCACCAAAATACATAGACTTAGATACTATTTTTGTTTTTAAACAAAAAAATTACAAATGTAAACAATGTTATCAGAAATTTTTTCATAAAGTTCTCATAGTTAGGTATATACTTATTTTAAACTTATAAGGAGGTGATTTGTGATAATAACCAGATATTAAGTCACAAAGAAGCATCACTTTTCAAAACTAAGAAATAATATATAAGGTTTTAGTATGTTGCAAAATTCCTGTAAATAGATATAAATGTAATAATCTTAGTAATATTGAATTAACTCATCATTAACCAAATTTTCCATTCAACAATACATCTGAGATATACTGGTAACAAAATACTACTCTAAGAACCAATGAAATATTGTTAAATCATTGACTGTAGAAAATTCATACTCTTGCATGGATGGACATTTTTGTCATTAAAATAAAATAATGAAATAAATGTGTATGATTACCAATTCAGATGTTTGGGGAGGAAAAAGCAACCAGCTACAACAACAACAACAACAACAACAAAATCCAGTAAAAGCACACCAGGAGTAATAATGAACATTATTAACACAGACAACAAATAATATAAAATTAATGAAATAAGAGAAAACAATGTTATATTGGACTATCAGTATAAATAATAAAAGTAATATTAGGAAATGAATTCAATACAGACAGAGAGCAAAGTCCATGGTGGTAACTGTTCTTTCCCTCATGAATATAAGCTGTAATAATCCTAGCTTGCATCTTCCTGCAAGAGGAAAAGAAGGCCAATTACGCTGTTGGTGGAAATGTGAAGTAGTGCAACTACTGTGGAAGGCAGTGAGATTTCTGAAACCCCAAAGCTAGAAGTCACCTAAGATCCAGTGATACCATTCTTGGGCATTTATCTGAAAGACTGCAACTCAGGATTCAATAAAGACATTTTCACCCCCATGTTGAAAATAATTATGTCAAGGTTCACAATAGCCAGGTTATGCAAACATGGAGACAATCTAGATGTCTTACAACCAATGAACTGCTTCGAAAATGTAAGATACACAAACACATGCATACACAGGATATCTTCACATATATGTATATGTGATAGTATATTTTTGTAAAATAATACATTACACTGTATATGAAAGCAAATAAAGGAACATGTGCATAGGCGTCAATTCAAGGACAGTGTATTCAGGAATGAGGTCTCAAGTGACTGCTTTGGACACATACATAACAAGACACATAATCAAATGAATACCAATATATCCACCCTGGTGAGAAGGCTGACAGGAAGGGAGGTGGCAAATGGAAAGTGGAGTTGTGGATGAATACAGTCATCATACTCTGTATTCATATTTGAAAATGAAATTAGGAGACTTGAGGAGACAGGTGGAGCTAGGGTGCATGGGGGGGTGTTCAGAAAGGGGTGACTGATGAAGATGTACTGCACACATCAATGCTCGTTTTACACAGAAAGCCCTCTACAGAAATACATAAAGGTAATAGTAACATACGTAAAGGTAACAGGGAGTAGCAGGAGGAATGGACTGGGATCATGGGTAATCTCAGTGAGATACATGGTACTCAGTTTTAAAATGCAGATAAATGCAACCCAGCCTTATAAGACCTCTTCATTCTCTCTGCAGCTGACATTCTGTTTTGGGGCCAATGAGCCATGCACTGGCCCACAGCATTGTGTCCTCCAGCAAGCAACCAGCAGCAGCCTTTGCCCACATCCCTCATAGGTGTTCTGCAAACGATTGCAGGTGCAAAGAGTACCAAGCATGGTTGTGCACCAGGTCTTCTCAGAGAAAGAGAGAAAGTGACCTGCTCTAAGTAAGGGATGCAGCCAAGTCCAGAGACAAGAATGAAGTTCCACAGGAGTCTTTCCAAATCTGATCACTGAATGAGGAATAAATAAGGATAGACTTGTTAAAAACTTTTTTTTTTGGAAAAGCAAGGGAAACTTCTTTGCTTGTAACAAAGTGCAATTACTAAGAAGTGTCTTTTCCTGGCTGGATACAGTGAGGAGATAATAAAATGCAAAGATTAGAACATCTATCCTACTGCCACTTCTAAATTAGTTACATAATTATCCTAAAAAATAATCTGTTTCAATGGCTTTATTTTATTACTGAAATAATATGGTAGCTTAATGCAATTACTGTTACCAGGTCATATAACTCACTGTGATTCCTAATTCAATTGGGTATAACATCTTATTGCTTCAGGGATATATTTGTAGGCTTTATTTCCTAATTTTCTGTCCTGTCTTTTACCTCTTATTCTTCTCAGGGGATACTTCATCATTTATTTTTATGCAATATAATGTTATAAGGTATATGCCTGTAAATGCAGACTAAATTAAAGGAGAAAATTTTGGGGACAGAGGAAAAAATAAGCACTGAACAAACTCTATGGGAGGAAAGATAATCTGGGTGGAAAACAGGAAAGCAAAGCAAGGTCCCTCATTTGAATGCTCAGAGGAAGCCATGGACACTGCTTGACTAGCAGATAGAACTGCTGTGAAGAAGTCAGAATATAGGATGGTGTCCAGTGTGGGGAACTGAATAACTTGGACCTATGTTGTATTTCTCTCTTTCTCTCTCTCTCTCTCTCTCTCTCTCTCTCTCTCTCTCTCTCTCTCTCTCTCTCTCTCTCTCTCTCTCTCTCTCTCTCTGTCCCCCTCTCTCTCTCCCCTCCCTCCCTCTCTCTTTCTCCCTCCCTCCCTCTCTCTTTCTTTCTCTCTCTCTCCCCTCCCTCCCTCTCACTTTCTCCCTCCCTCCCTCTTTCTCTTCCTCCTTTCCCCCCCCTCTCTCTGTATATATAAACCTGTGGTTTGCTCTTCATCTCCATAGAACACAACACACACACTAATTACAGGTACCTTATTTTGACTTCTAGATTTATGTTCCCCAGGGCAAGGTATCCAACTGCTTTCTTCTGTTTCAATCTCCAAAAGACAGACTAATATTTTCTTGCAGGAAACATATGAAGCTAACTTTCTTTAAGATGTTTACTGTGCTCAGGGTATTTCACCTACTACTTGATTTAATTTTAATAAGTATAATAGTTGCCCTGTTTGGTACATGAATTAATTGATAATGTTAATAGCAAAGTCTAGTTACCAGTCACAGGTGGTACAGTAAATAGTAGATTAAAGTCTTAAGGGATCATGTGCTGATTTCAAATACCCTATCTTTCAACTCAGGCAGAGATTTTCCTTGGTTTTTAAAACATTACACATGATATTTTCTTACTTATTTCCCATTCTTTTACTAAAGATTATATTATCTTCATTGTTGTACATCTACCAGAGAGGAAATAGAAGGATTTCTCATCATGATTTTGGGTATCTCAAATATTATAACTGAGTAAAGTAACTCAAAATCTACTAATGTATATAAATCTTGTTATGAGTGTCCTGTAATGGCTAATTAGTTTATACTTTTAGGGCTGAAAACTTCTCAGAGAAATATGCATTATGTACAAATAAGAAAATGAATATGTATAAGGGTAAAGTAAATGAATGTATAGTGAGTTCTATTAAATATGCTCACCTTTAAAAAGACATTATATGACTCTGTTGTCATTAAACCACACAGAGACAAAGAAACTATGTAAAAAGTTTGTAGGCACATGCTGGAAAATGTATGGGTACTCGTAGAGAAAAATACACAGCTTCCAATAAAACTCCATCTGGTTTGGAGATCTGATTGTCGGCCATTGTTATTCATCTCAAACTATAGAGGTTGATAGTAAAGTTATTCTCAAGCCGCATTGGAGTCACGCTAAGCAATTTGCAGGCTCTGTGTGAGGAATAGCCTCCATGTGGATAGATTTTGATAGCCACAACCTGCAATAAAAACTATCATTAAATCATCATTCATTTTACTGATCTTTTCCTCATCCATCTGTTTCTTTACTGAGAACAATAATTTTTAAAGTCTGTTAGAATCACAAGAATCCTTTTTGTTTTCTTTTGAGACATTGCATAATGTTTCAGATGGAAGCTAAGCAGGGCCCACATTTAGAGGAATCTTAAATATATAATGGACAAGGACTAATTTCAAGGTCAACTCTTAGAGAGGCTTTGCATGACAAAATTGAAATTTTTCTTTTAAGTCATTGTGAACTTGCACATTTGTAATGCCTAAAGCAAATTTGTTCTTCTATTTTCTTGCCAACATTCTTAGTTTTTCTTTGATACATACTTCCACACTTCCCATATTTAACAAAGCATGTACTCTAATAGAAACAGAGATTTAGCAAACATTTGTATTTTCTTAAATTCATGTTTTGACCTGAATTTTGTTTTGGATTGGGAATTGGAATATATGTCTTTGCACCACTTAAACTGAGATCATTGATATATGCCATTTGTACAAGAATGGATTTGGATACAAGATATCAAGAATACAATCTCAGATCTTTAACTTAGCAGTTGCATGACCTTTAAGAAGTTATGTAAACATGTTTAGGCTTATCTTTGTGGTTTGCATGAAATTGATACTAATATTATCTTACCATCAGGCTGTGAATATTTCGGTCTCAACCGCAGGATCTGAGGCAAGGAAGGAGTTCAAGTATTTATGAGTTAGTAGAAACATTATCAGATACAGTGTATCCATACAAGTTGTTCATTCAACTGGTTATTCTACCTTTGAGATGAAACCACAGATTCCATTTCTTTACTCTTGTCTTTATCTTATCCTTTGATTTACTCCTGATTGTAATTACTTAGACATCAGATTCTAAGATCAAGTTTATAGAAGATAAATTTAGGCAACGAGTCATTAAAGAAGACTGTGACAGGGTTGGGCTTAACAGTTATGCCTACATCACGGTTAGCTTTAATATTTAGTGAAAGTCATAGGACTTCGTGAGTCAGGAGGTGTGTGGAAGTAATTTAATGCAATCTGTCATAACACTCTGAGAGAGTTGAGGTGATAATTTAGTAAAATCTAATGAGATGAGTACATAGAGTATAATAAGATAATATAGCACAAATAGGCAAAAAGTTATTCAGGTCAGGTGCTAATGGCTCTGCCTATAATCCTATTTAGGAGGCTGAGATGTGAGGGCCATAATTCAGATAGCCCAGGCAAAAAAAAGAAAGAAAGAAAGAAAGAAAGAAAGAAAGAAAGAAAGAAAGAAAGAAAGAAAGAAAGAAAGAAAGAAAGAAAGAAAAAAGACCTTGTGATTCTTGTCCCATTCACCAACAAAAATCCACAAGTAGATAAGGGGTAGAACACAAGCCTTGAATGAGACAACTAAGTGTGAAAGTATGTGTGCGTGCACACACATACACACACACACACACACAGCATTAGTGCTCTGTATATGTAAAGAATGCCAAAAATTAAAAAAGAGACTTTGACTTTCACATTGAGTTAATAAATTGACCTAGTTCTTTCAATACGCCCCCTAAAATAAATAAAACTGACAATGAATATATGAAAATACAATTCCTTGTGTTTTTAAACTACATTTAGACATTTTACCAACCACTCATTGACAAGCATCTATAAATCAAAGAATCTTAAAGAAATAAATCAAGAAAATAACAATGCTAAAAGGAATAAAACTTGCTTTAGAAACTTTGCTAACCAATTTGTGCTTTGATTTTCCGGTATCTTTGGAGACACATATCACAGAGCCAACTGTCCTGCTGCTGAGCCATTGTTCCGTCACTACTGCCATTAGTCTCTAGGAAATAAGTTCAGAAAGTTTGATAGAATAATTGAAAAAAAGAATGGTAGGGCCATGAAAATCTGAAAATAATGATTTAATAGAATACTGAACAGAAGTGTAAAAGAATGAATAATGCAATAAGCAAGATTATTGATGATTCTAATGAACATATGTTAAGCAAAGACACTAATTTGCAGAAGAAAATGTTCAAAAATATAAACAACTAAATATAATTTTTGCTTAAATTATAAAAACAGTAAGAGACAATACAACAAAGGAATGAAATTTTAGTAGGTAAGTCAGATATAAATGAAATGCCAATGTTAAATACGATAGCTAAATTTAATTATCATCATTATTATTATCATTAAGTAGTTGTATAAAAAAAAAGCAGTTACCATTCAACAAACCAGTTGGTGAATACAACACATCTTGATTTATGTCCTCTTTTTCATAATTCTCTCTTACACCGCCTACCTCTCCCCTCCCTTCCATGTTTTTAATTTTTAGGGTCAGCATTGAATGTTCTATTGTATTATCTCCTCATTAATCTCTTCAAATAGATGTGCATAAATATTTTCATCATTCTTTACACATTACAATATATTGAACTATATTTCATGGGTTCAATAATTTAACATTAAAATGAAAAAATGATACAGACAACTTATGCACTGGATGGTAGAGCACTGAAAAGTTGGGATCAATATTAGAATGAGTTCTATTAAAAAATAAAGTCAGAGACAGGCAAATGAATCCACAGGAGTAAGAAGTGAGACAGAGAGGAAAGACCACAGTAGGAAAAGAGTAAAACAATAAAGAAGAACATAATTCAAAATGGATATGGGAATGGAATGAAAACTAATTAAAGATGGATGATTAGCCAGGCATTATGCTACAAGCTTGCAGATGCTAATTTAACCCTCCTGTCATCACTGTAAGGGAGTCATGTTTATTTATATTTTATTTTTTTTTAATTTTTAATTTTTATTTTTTGTGAACATATTGTACAGAGGGGTTACAATTACATGGGCAAGATAATGAGTACATTTCTTATCAAGCATTGCAGCCTCCTCCTTTGTTTACCCATCATATCCCTTAACAGCCTCCCCCCCTGACCCCTCCCAAACCCCCACCCCCACCCCCTTTACCCGCACCAAAGTTGTAAAGTTCGTTTTTGACATTACAACTTGTACTTCTCATAGTTGCATCGGGTCCACCTGTATCCTTAACCGACTTGTTTTTCCCCATCTCCTCCACAAATTATACCGACATCAAATATAGTGAAAGCAGGGGTTGTACTGTGGGGGAGGGACATACAAAGCTACAAAAAAATAATCTTATAAATGAGTTAGAAACAAATGCATGAAAGAAAAAAAACATTTAAATACTTATCTAAGGGTTCATTTTCCTAACAACACATTATCTGACCTTTCCTGCTTGACTCATACATATACTAGATATTGCAAATAAGGGAAACCATGGGATCTTTGTTTCTTTGGGCTTGGCTTACTTCACTTAATATATTTTTTTCCAAGCCTTTCCATTTCCTAACAAATGGGGAAATGTCATTCTTTCTGATGGAGGCATAGAATTCCATTGTGTATATATACCACATTTTCTTGATCCATTCATTCATCTACTAAGGGGCATCTGGGTTGGTTCCATATCTTAACTATCATAAATAATGCTGCAATAAACATAGTTGTGCTGGTAGCTTTAGTGTGGTCTTGTTTGTGAACATTTGGGTAAATGCCCAAAAGTGGGATTGCTGGGTCATAGGGGAGCTCTATGTGAAGTCTTTTCAGGAACCTCCATACTGCTTTCCAAAGTGGTTGAACAAGTTTACACTCCCACCAACAATGCAGTAAGGTTCCCTTGTGTCCACATCCCCTCCAGCATCTGTTGTTGTTAGAGTTCTTGATTATAGCCATTCTAGCTGGGGTGAGGTGGTATCTCAATGTTGTTTTGATTTGCATTTCTTAGGAAGTGATAGAGGGATGAGGAGAGTGAGAGAAAGAGAAGATGGGGCATGCAGTATGGAAGTATAGAAGAGAAAAAAGGGAGGGAAGATGGGGGAAAGGAGACATGAAAACAGTGGGAATACATTCACACACACACACACACACACACACACACACACACACACACACACACACACACACAAAGCCCACAAGCTTTACCCAGAAATCTTCATGGAAAAGGTATTCTTTGAGACTTTAGGTAGAAAACTTATAGAATGATGCTCTTAAGTATACATATTGCTTACCACAATTAGAAAAGGCAAACCCACAGAACATTTTATTTTCTGGGTTTTAAAACAGTTGAGAAAAACCCTAGTTGAATATTAAACAAAAGACCCTGAGCTACTCAGTCCATAATCCCTTAAAATGGTATTTTTCAGGTTAGTACATTCCTAAACATCCTTTTAATAATTAGTGGTGAACCCCTGAGTGATATGGTTTCTAAAAAGTTGCCCTCATGTGTCACTGAAACTTGAGGTAATCATGGTACATTTTAGGAGGCTGGATGTAGGATGAACATATAACCTTCCACAACCTTTATAAATGTATCTCTAGATACTTTTTCTCGAGTGTAAATCATATGTATATTGCATAACTTACAGGGCCTACTATCTTTATATAGAACTGAGAAGAACAAATCGATGGTAAAATGTTATTGAACTCACTAGTCATAGCAAAAAATTGCTGGACAAGGTGTGTGTAGAGGGGGTGGGGGGAAATGTGTGAATATCCAAAAAGAAATAAACAGGGATATTGTGCAGATAAAGGTGCAAGTGGGAATTTGCTCAGTTTTGATTTTCACCACTGTTGTTGCTGGTAGTATATATTCTGCTTCAAATTAACTTAGCTCAAGTACAATTGCTGGAAGAATGAGTCACACTGCTGGCTTTAATGGGTAGATAATGACCTGTACTTGGGGCTGGTGATTCTGGAATCAAATGTAAAGAGATACTGTTTGTCCTGCTCAGATTGGCTCCACTGTGGAGCCTCTGGTCATTATAATTTGTTCTCTTTGCTCTATTGGTTTAATCAGCATTCTAGCATAGAAGCCACTA
Organism: Dipodomys merriami; assembly: GCF_024711535.1. Taxonomy (NCBI): domain Eukaryota; kingdom Metazoa; phylum Chordata; class Mammalia; order Rodentia; family Heteromyidae; genus Dipodomys; species Dipodomys merriami. The sequence continues at coordinate 90,713,305 of NW_027205603.1, forward strand.
ACTTCTTCCAGCCTCATTCCACTGCTGCTTTGAAACAAACATTTGTAATTTTAAGACGCTATGTTCTGCATTGTTCTTCCAAAAGGCATTTTCTAGGGATCTAATGTTATTGTTATTTTTTCATCAATTGTGCATCTAGCTAGGCCAAGATGAACAATCTGTGGTTCCTCCACCAACACAGAAAAGAAAGTCTATCAAAAAGGCACGAGGGCTATAATGGGGGTCTGAAAAGAATCTCCACAGTTGAACATATATTCCTATAAATGATGCCCAAGGGCAGGTGCAGAGTAAATCCTTGAAATGTGTTAGTAAATACAAGACACATCCCTCTTTGAAGCAGTTATTTTAACTATGTCCAACGTCATGAAGAATGGGAGCTTAACAAATAATGTAGTCCTTGTCAGAGGTTGATACTGCCCGGAAGTGCTGGCCCTGAGCTAGAGTGATATCTGTATGACTTAAGTTATGTCATCTTCCTGAGACTGAGAACAACACCTATTGAATTTCTTGTGCACTATTTGCCCAAAACGTGAGACAGAGTCTGATAATTAGTAGATATTTGATGGATGATATAGATGGATGGATGGAGCAATATGTGAGCAATCTTACTGGAAATAATTTGCAAACTTTTGAGTGTCTTTAAAAAAAACCTCTCAGAATTTCCTCTGTACTTTTTTACTGGTGACTGATATCTCTCAATCATTTCCCCTCTTTCAATAGCCCTATTCTGATGACTTTCCAATGAATTCATACCTAGATGATTATATTATCTCATACAATCAATAGGTGTTAGTTAGACTATTGATAATGTGTTAAAACAATTTAGAAAAGTGAGGAATTAAATTTTTGGTGCCTCTTTTCTTCTCAAAGTTTATGTTATGATGAGCCTCATTGTTATTTTCTGTTTTAAAATCATTATAGTCCATGAACTTTATGTAAAAATTGGACTTGAGGACAGGGATATGAGGAGGAATAATGGGGAAGAAAGACGAAAGGGATAAATGAATCAAGACAAATTTTACCCATAAACTGACTTATACTAAATATCAAATTTAAATAAAATAAAATCAGTTCTTGTGTTTTGGCTAAGTAAGACAGTATGACTTTACCTTTATGAAAAACACTATAAAACATTCTTCTTTGTAGTTTCAATTTCTTTCTATTTAACAGAATAGGATTTCTTTTTACTTTCAACACAAGTATTGAAGTAGAGATGGATGATTACTCAGAGTATGCATTTTTCTATGGAAATCTTCATGTACCATTACCTTCTTATGTGCTTGTTTTCTCTCCTTTACCTCAGATATTGGTGTACAAGCTCCTGCTGCTCAGTTCTTCATTAGTTTTTTGAGCAAGAAAGATGAGTTGACATATTTCTAATGACTTTTAAAATAAATATATGCTTAAAACAACAAGCAAGATTTTTATCCCACTAAATCACGTTAGCCTAGCATGAGAACAAATCTTAAAAAATCATTTGACAGAGCAACAGCTATAAAAATCGCCACATCTTACAACTGTGTCAAGAAGCAAAACACAATCAAGGAGACATTATTCAATGGAAACAGAGTGTCAAGGATTGTTAAGATAGTTGTCCATGATTGTCCCAGAGCTGATAAGCGGCAACTTTGTTTTCATTCAATTAGCTTCCATTGTATGATTCCTTTATTCAGTAATTGCATATCTATTATGTACCCAGCATTGTGTAGGAAGCTGGGTGTTCAGGGCAAATGTGGCAAACAGGCATTGTTCTGTGATGAAGTTTACTGTCAACTGAGGGAGAATGAAAAGAAGGTAATGGAAATGTAGCACAGTATGGGAGAAGGGCTAAGCAGGTGATTGGTTAAAGAATTGCAATGGAGACCTTCCAGGGAAGATTGAAGAGGAGCAGTGAAAGCAAACATGTTCTCTCATGGACAAATGTTGGAAAGGTAGGCTCATGTGAAGGCTGGAATTCAAAGATGCCATTGGACTGGACCATTGTGACTGAGGGAAACAGTTCAATGAATGCCTTTGGAGATGTCAGGAGAGAATGAATCCTGTATTTTGTAGATAAGAACAATGAGTTTGAATTTCATTTGAGGAGACTCAAAGCTACCAAAACGAATTATATTGAGGAAGATAATAAAACCTTTTAGTTGACTGAATATCATCTGATGATTTAGAAGTTTATGTCATATGTTTCAAACTAATACATGACTGTAAATTCATGACAGTATTTTGGCAAGTAGGATAAAGTACACAAAAGTAAAATGGTAAATAAAGAAATAAAGAAAGCTTTGTTTGTTTTTCAATTGTGAGTGTCCATTTTGTTGGTTCACTTTCACTTTCGTTTGTGCACAGCTAACTCATCAACAAGCATTTATTGGATGTCTACAACAGAGAACATAAGGAAGAGAGCCCCAAGACTTGAAGGAAAAAAAAACACACTTTGTACCCTAGAGACACTTGTGAGAAAGTTAATTATAAGGCATTAAAAGTGTTACTTGTGACCAAACAAGGATGGGTATTCTACAAAGAGGGAGCAGAAAGAGAAACACGCTCAGCCTATGGAGATCTTAGTCACTGTGCTGGCGGGCAGAGATCTTTTTATCCATCTATGTTTTTTGTTTGTTTGTTGTTTGCTTTCTTGTAGTGTCCTCTGGTCCCTTAGGCCAGGATGACCTTGAAATCTAGATTTGCAGGCCTCTGTCTGCTGAGTATTGAAATTACCTACTGCTTCTGGCTTACTTGTTTATCTTTTCAAAGGGAATGCTCCTCTGATCTTACTTTCAACCTTCCATCATGGGATTTCCAGGGACCATAACAGCGAGAATGAGTCCCTGTGCTCCATTTTTCAGTCCCAGCGCTTACTAGCATTCTGCCAATCTTGCTTTCTCAATATTTGTCACTTACTGGAGTATTTGAAACAAAACTTAAGACACTCTAACATTGCATTGTACTGGAGAATACTAAAGTACTACAAAGAACACAGACTACTCTTTTTCTTATTCTCGTCTTATGACTTCTTCTCTTCTGGGGGTTGTGGTTCCAGTCTTGTAAAAGGCCTAATGTTGTGCATGCTAAGTGCTCCAAATCATACTTTTAAACGCATTGTCTTGAGCTTCATTTTCTGTTTACTTTAATTGAAATCTTATTGTTTTTCTTTTGAGCTTTTTTTTTCCAGTCTCCCTGACAATTTATTCCCTATTTTTTCCACTCATTAAAAAATCGGGACTGGGAAGGTGGCTCAGAGGTAGAGTGCTTGCCTTGCAAGTATGAGTCCCTGGGTTCAATTCCTCAGCACCACTTAAACAGAAAAATCTGGCGCTGTGGCTTAAGTGGTAGAGTGCTAGCCTTGAGCTGAAGAGCTGAGGGACAGCGCCCAGGCCCAGAATTCAGGTCCCATGACTGACTAAAAAAAAAGAAAAATCTTTGAGATCTATGTTGCAATTAAGTGTTGAAGATGAGGCTGGCCAAAGCTTTCTTAAGGTGAGGTTAGCAAAATCCAATCTTGTCCTCAGGTGTGATCGGCTGAATATTGATGTGTAATAAAGACACACTTTCATCTGGCCAGTGGAGCTGCATTGTGGGGAGAAAATTGACTGAAGCATCATTGAAGACTCCTGCCAGTCACATGGTTTTGATCCATGTCCATCAGTGGCAATCTGACTTGCTATAAATATTATAGAATGACAATACCGGTATTTTGTCAGAAGCAAAGATGTGACTCAGATCCAGCAACTTGGCAAAGATGAGTGCCCGCTTTTGGTGACAAATGGCTGAGTCTGACAGCAGGCTTCCCTGCATGGACTTTCATCCATCACAGACATTAAATTAAAAAAAAAAACCACAGAGCACAAAACACTCAACTCACAAATTTGCGTGGCAGGAGATAGAAGGTGAGGAAAAGCAAGTCAGAAGCAGCGAGGGAGATGGAGAGCCCGAATTGCAAAACAGGGCCTCTAGTTTTATTTTAAGAATCCCATTTTTCAACACTCTCACACTCCATAATTCAGAAACGCATTCTGTGGGTCCCTTGGTTGAACACTGCAAAAGCATAGTATTTGAAGAAGCATGTTTGGAGTTGTTAGTTGAGTCTATCCAACATCATAAAAGTTGGAAAAAAAAAAAAAAAAAGCATTGAACACTCTTAATGTGACAATCATCATAGGAATGTAGAAGAGGAACAGAAGATTCTTGCTCCAATGATTGTCCAGATACTGAATGCAAAGAATAAATAACGTTTAAAAAGGTAGATAATTTTTATGTTAACTATCACCTGAGAAATAAGAGGAGATAATTTGAAAGCCATTGACACAACCATGGTTGAGAGTGACAGGAATTGACTTTGGGCATGGTGGAGAAGAAATTTCTCAAAGTGGCAAAAATTCTACCTCAACTTTTATACCAGCTATGAAAATACAGTATGATAGCAGTTAGGAAGGAAAATGGAAGATAGACCATAGAAGAGGAGGAGCTGAAAGGTGGGGTGGGGTGTGAGCTCTTGCTGTTTTCAATTCCCCAAATTCCACTTCTGGGATCATTGGGTTCACAAACAAAAAAAAAATGTCCTCTGCACGGACAGCATGGACTCCTTCAAATAATTCTTGAAATGCATGTGTGAAAAAGTGGTACTGTCATATGACTTTGTAATGTTCTGATCAGTTGGGTCCTAACATTGTGAAGTCCAAAGTGGAGTGGCACAACAACACAGCACACATCCAGTGGATGAAGAAGGTCCCCACACTAAACAACCAGGCTGCCCCCAGAAACAAGCCTTGTCAAGATGTAATCATGGGCAAGAGACTGTTTCACACTATGTACACAAGAAATAATGCATCAGTCTAGTATGGTTTGCTTGTTTTTTTATAGTATTGCTTAGCATTTGATGTGTGTGTTGATATGTGGGTATGTGTGTTATAGATAGCGATATTTTAGGATTAGAAAGAATTAATTGTACTCCTTTGAGATATATTTAGAAACTTGATTATGGTATATCTTCACAAATGGTGAGACTAGATTTAGGTGCTTTGATGGAGCCAATATTTCTTCTAGGCTTGAACCTGTCTAACATTTTTCCACCCAGCCTTATACCATTCCTAATTATACTTGTCTCCAATGCACTTGGGAAGACCTTGCATAAACCATGCTGTTTTCTTTCTCACCTCAAATCTTTCGCAGGCCTCAAGATTTGCCAGCTATAATTCACTCAACCTTAATTCCAAATGCTATCTAAAGTACAGAATAAGTGCCAAAAGCCACAGTTACATCTTTTACTTCATCAATGGAGAAGGTGGACACCTGCTTGCTCATGTCATTACTGAGCTTTTTCTCTCATGGAAGAGCTGTTTACATAGCATCAGTAGTAAACAGTGTCACTTGTTATAGGGAATAGGTGAGCTCTGCCAAAAATACTTAGAAAATGCAAGGTAGAATCATAAATTCAGCATAAATCAACACTGTGACTCTAGGAATCTGTTATATTGAAGAACAATACCAGTACTGCACACCACTATTTTTGTCTTTGATTACCTGGTAAATCATACAATATGTTATAACTTCAAATAAGTAATTGTCTATGATTATTAATAATGATCATTATTGTTATTGGCAAACTTGAGGTTTAAATACAATGACTCACTCATGCTAAGCAAACAATCTATGATTTCAGCTATAATCAAGCTCTGTTTTATATTTGTTTGTTCAGTGTTTTAGGGTCTCTCCTCAGAATCTCATCTTTAACCTTTGTTCCTGCTGGCCTCAAACTCATAATCCTCCAGCTTCTGCTTCTCAAGGAGCTGGAAACACAGGTGTGTGCCTCTTCATCTGACTCATTTGTTAAGATTATTTTGAGTCACAATGAGGACTGAGTTCAGTTGAGCAGCTCTCCTTTATGCCTATGCTATGGTGGCCCCCTGGACTGACAGTATCTGAGGGCTCAGCTCTGGGCTGTGGAATCCTAGGCAGTCCCTCCACGACTGAAAATCCAAGCTGGAGTTAGAACTTGTAGGTCACATAGCAGAACACCTACTGTGGTCTGTTGGTGAAAGTAATCTACAAACATGTGTTCTGTTTTAAGTAATGGCGTAATAGGCTCCATCTTGGAACAAAACAGTGAAAAGAATGTGTGGGCCCTGGAAGTAACTCACGCTTTGGAGAAAAATTAAATGGAAGAACAGAGATTTATTCTTTTTAATTTTAACATATATATTAGCAGCATGAAGAACTATCACCTAGTTCTCAAGTTATTTATGGGAATCTGATGATACAAAGCTTATAAAATATCTCCTCTATACTGTGTATTAAATGGCCTATCATTCTCTCTAGGCCTCATCCTTTGCTGGGTTATTACGATATTAGCCTGTCATGGATACAGTGATGAAAATGTGACCATTCTCCTCAAGAAGCTTAACACGTATTGTAGAAATTTGTATTCAAATTATCCTTTGGTGGGTATGGAAAAAACAAAGTTAAAGAATCTGGGAGGATGGAAAGGGATGGGAAGGGGAAACAAAGGAGGAGGCTAAAATGCTTGATAAGAAATGTACTCATTATCTTACCCATGTAATTATAACCCCTCTGCATAGTATTTTCACAGTAAAAGAATCTGTGAAGTCAGTTAACTTGCCATTTTTTAAAAATTTTACTTTTAATCCAAGTCTAAGATTAGGTTCACAAGTTGGTCCCACAAGATCTCTTCGGAGTTGATCTAATCTTCATCATATCATTCACTTATCACTGATTCATTTTGTCATTTATTCTCATAGCAAACATTTATCCATTTTACACCTGGTGGTCCCGTGCTCAAGGCTGGCCTTGTGTGTATTGACCATGGTCACAGAGATGGGGAAGGGAGACAAAGGGCAGGAGAGAGTTACAGGGCTGGAAGAGAATTCATGAGTATTCTGACTCAGAGACCACACCAAAGGGGAAAAGATGAGCATTTCTCTCCAATTCTAATAGAAGCACATATCCGCTCTGAAACGGTTTACTCTTTTGTCAAGGAAAAGTGGTTGGATGTGATGAGCCACCTGTTCCCGAAAATCTGCAATCCTCTATCATCCTGTGACATGTTCTTTACGTCATAGGCATGGAGCACTGAAGTTAATATGATACACTGAGAAGTTATGTGAAAAAATAATTGGAGAAGATCCAAATATCTAGCTGTCCAGGTGTGCATAGGTGACCACTACAGAGGGAAAAACTGTCATCTTTGAGTATCTATGCATAAATCTATTTCAAAAGGGAATTTACCTGAAGACCGGGACAGAGAGCCCTCTGCTTTTGTGATTCCCTTTACTTCCTTCCTTTCCTCCAGTAGAAATCTGCTTATGCAACCTGCTTACTTGTAACTTGGAATGACACATAAATTTATGACGCTGAAAGGTGGCTAATTGAGAGTGATTCTGCTTTAGACGGCATGTGGAAATTACTGCTTTAGTTATGCATCTCCTTCTGACTTCGTATGTTTTCTGAAAATTTGACGGTTTCACAGAACCATGGTTGATATTTCTTTTACCAGGGGAAATTGTTAGATTTAAATGATTCCCTTTGAGTTGGCATACTCCATGGGCACATTGGCCTGTGTGATCTTTCTTTTCTTTATCTTTCTTTTTTTTAATTTAATTTTATTGTCAAGGTGATATAAAGAGAGGTTACAGTTACATATGTAAGTTAGTGAGTACATTTCTTGTCAAACACTGTCACCTCCTTGTTTGATTCCTTCTAAAGTCAGGCAGTCAACCATTCTAGATAGATGTTGATGAAAACAAACAAACAGATATTTGGAGTTACTCAGCCATGGTTTTAAGTCCCCATTTCAGTTGTTATTACTTCTGTCAACCTTGGCAAAGTTTGAAATAGCTATAGTTTTTACTGTCCAAACAATGTAATGAGAATTCTGAATTGACTATAGATCTCTATCATAAATGGTAAGTGGATGAATGATATAGCACATGGGTGTCACTGCCATCCTTCCACCTAAAGATTTTGGTGCTCAGAAGCATACAGGTAATTCAATTATCGAATGCTTTAAAAACAATATTGTTAAATGAACAACAATGTGCAAGTCAGAATTCTAAAAATCAGTATTCCTTGCAATTCTGTGTATTTGAATGAAATTTAGTATAAGGTTTTTAGTGAAGGTCAAATTATTTCTTGCATTCTTAATATAAAAGGAAGAAGTTTCCATATAGATGGATGACCTCATAACTAAACAAGGTGAGATCGAAGATACGAAAAAAGGTATCAGGGCAATGTCTTCAAGTCTTGTCACATTGGTGCTGCTCCCTTGGAATAAGCAGCTGTCCCGGCAAGACAGAGGGGACCCAGGTAATTGGGAGATGACTGAGTCTTGGGAAGGAGGCAAGCTATCACTACTCGAACCATTGCTTTGGCTTCAGCCGGCACCCTCACCGCTGACCATTTTCATGCAAGGGAAGATGTGCTCCATCCTAGATTACAATAAAAGCAGGGCTTACTGTTACCCACAGGTTTCCAACTTGGCAGCTGACCTGATAGCAAAGGAGATTGCTTGTTCATTTTATATGATAAAGTTTATATGATTGTTGAACTTGTACTTCTGGTTCTTCCTTCCTTTCTTCCCTGCAGTCATAGTGGAAAATTCTATGTCATTCTGTAGCTTGTAGAGCTGTAGTAGAGGGAACATGTTGATATTTCATGGTGCATGCGTAAGAAACCTTTAATTTCTTCCTACTGAGTTTGACAAAAAGTATCAGAAATTTGGGACTGAGATAGACACATTCTATGTTATCTCTTCAGAAGATAATTTAGTTTTCCTGTGGCTTGTGTCTCCTTTTATCCTTTGGGAAAATCTTTACCTGTTTTAGCAACTACGATAATTAAATTCTAAATTAAAGAAGACCTGATGAGAAGCTCATGGACACTTAAAGGAGAGGAAAAGAGAATTGATAAAAAGAAGTTGTTCTGAGATGTACAAGACACGATGTTGAAAACGAACTTTACAACTTGGGGGGAAGCAGGAGTTGGGGAGGTGGGGAAGGAAGGGATGGAAGGGGAAAAACAAACGGGGGTAACAATGCTCGATAGGACATGTGCTCATTACTTTCCTCATGTAAGTGTAAACCCTCTGTACAGTATCTTTACAATAAAATATATACATATATAAAATAAAACTGTGAAAGAAAAAGGAAAAAAATATTTCAGTCTAAAATCGCTTTTGCTTTAGTTTCCCCTAACCAACTCCCCTCTACCATGAAGTCATATGCCCTGCACTGACCCCACGTTTTCTCCATTGCCCTTGACTTTTGAAACTATGGTCCATATTAATCTTGAAGACAGCTTTTACTTGTCTCTTCCATGAAGTCCCCTTCTCTGTGCTGCCTTGAATCCTCCTGCAGTCCTTGTCTGTATATTTGCTACTCTTTGCTGCATTTGAAATGATCAGCATGGAGAGGTTTGTGACTTAATTCTTAGTGTCAGCCTCGATGCACAGCACACAGTTAGAATGTTTGTGGAAGAGAGCACAAGAGGAGAGGAGAAAGTGCACAAATGAGAAAATAAATCACAGAGTGAGAATACACCTGAGTCCCCGACCTGCTTCCACTCCCTTGATGCCTTTGTCTGTTTGAACTAGAATTTATCTCCCCAAATAGTAGACATGCTGTTATATGTTTTATGACCTTTTAATAATGAGAGTAGAAAAAAATAATAGCCTTCTCTCTAATTTTTTTTCTTTTCTTTTTTTTTGGGGGGGTCTGGTCATGGGGCCTGAACTCTGGGACTGGGCACTGTCCCTCAGGTCTTCAGTTCAAGGCTAGCGCTCTACCACTTGAGCCACAGTGCCACTTCCTGATTTTTTCTTTTTTGCTTATGTGGTGCTGAGGAATCGAACCCAGGGCCTCAGGCATGCAAGGCAAGCGCTCTACCACTAAGCCACCTTCCCAGCCCCTCTGATTTTTTTTCTGTTTGAGGCAAATTCATTGCTGTTGAGCCCTTTGTCCCTCCCTCATATGATGAACGCACCCAAATCCTCCGTTCTCATTTCTTTCTTTTTTGGGGGGAGGGGGTCCGGTCATGGGGCCTGAACTCTGGGCCTGGGCTCTGTCCCTCAGCTCTTCAGCTCAAGGCTAGTGCTCTACCACTTGAGCCACAGCACCACTTCTGGCTTTTTTCTTTTTGCTTATGCGGTGCTGAGGAATCGAACCCAGGGCCTCAGGCATGCAAGGCAAGCACTCTACCACTGAGCCACCTTCCCAGCCCCCCTCCGTTCTCATTTCATTACAACATTTGCACCTGTCTGGACTCATACAGAAGAGTCAATATTGAGCTATTCGGTGATCCATTTCATGGTTAAAGTTGGATTGTAATTATAAGTCATGAAGCCAGGTATTTTACCTTATTCAGTCATAAAATCAGAAAATTTAATTCTCATTCATGCAATCAAAAATACTGCATGTTCAGCTTTTTAAGTTAAATTAGATTAGGTGATTTACTTTGTATAATTCCTGGCATGTGTACCTGTAGTAAGCATCCTCCAAAGCTACATGTGGTTTAAAATTGTGTGTGTGTGTGTGTGTGTGTGTGTGTGTGCACGTGGAGACATTTTCTGGACATGGAACCCAAAATATAATAAAATTATTTCTGAACTAGCAAACAAGAAAGGCAAACATTTTCTATACTGTGCTACCATCTGTTAAATACATTGAGATAAATCATAACTTCACAATGACCACATTACCCATACATTTATGATAGAAGGAAGAATATGAATCATTTGTACTATTTTCTCAAACTCAGTACATTATTTTCCGATGAAGCAAACAAGCAAAATCTCAAGGCTACTGAGAGTGATGAGGCTATGGGAATGAAGAGAGGGTAGTCAACTTTGATTCCAAATTTGGTTAGTGGAATTGTTAAGGTTTTCAGATTATTGTTTTTCCTTCTCTCAACAACAGTGTATTAAAATGCTGAGACTGAATTTAGAGACACACTACAACTATAGCCTATGAACAGTAATGGGAAGATGTAAATCACTCTGGATAACCTTCCTTCATATCTCTAATAATTCGGTAGAACACACCGTGGCATTGTTCATGGCTAATACGAGATATATCTGACAGATAGTTCAGGCAGTATGACAATCATGGTGCATGCACAATGAAATTTAATTTAAGTAATTGCATACAAATTTGTTTCTAGAACTGGAGCACAATATTAATATAAATGTCCAGTTTCCTTTCTGATGCTCAAGAAATGTTCCTTTGATAAACTGATAAAAGAGCATTGTGTGTTTTGGATGAACATCTATTTCATTTTTACCCAAGGACCCTCTGCTAGGGCGTCCTATGTATGTTTTATTGCATCATAACTTAAATACAAGGTCAAAACTAAACATGGCCTTCCCACTGGAAGACAAGTGGTATGCAGTTCTTCAATGTCTCTGATCAGTCAGTCATTTTAATTCAGTTAGAATTCATTATTCATAAAATAAGCTTACCCCTTACACTCTTGGAGGAATAAATTGGAATAAAGAATGGTTTGGGGGAGGGGCCAGATGGTAGGGGATAACAAAGGTGGATGCAACAAGACTAGATAAGAAATGTACTCATTACCTTGCTCATGTAACTGTAACCCCTTTGTACAATATTTTCACAATAAAAAACTTATTTTAAAAAAGAATAGTTTTAACTAGCAATTTAACTTAAGCAAAGATGTGAAGGACTTCTACAATGAAAACTTTAAAAATCTGAAAATAAAAGTAAATCAAAGCAGGTTTAAGGAAATGGAAAAACTTTCCATGCCCCTGGAATAGAAGTGTTAATATCATAAAAATGGCAGTACTCCCCAAAGCTATCTTCAAATGCAATGCAGTGCCCATCAAACTCCCAACAATATTCTTCAATGATACAGAGGAGGCAAGCCAAAAGTTCTTATAGAATATTAGAAGACCCTGAAAAACAATACGTAGCAGGAAGAACCATGCTGGAGGAATATCAATACCAAGCTTCAAACTCTATTAAAAAGCTATAGTAATATAAACAGCTTGGTACTAGCAAAGAATAGGCCTGAGGATCAATGGACTAGAACAGAAGATCTAGAAATGAACCCATAGACCTACAACAACCTCATATTTGATAAGGGAGCCAAACTGGCTATGAAATGAAGCTAGTTCCTTACATATCACCCAAACAGAATTAATTCCAAATGGATCAAAGGCTTCGATGTAATGCCAGATACCATGAACATATTACAGGAAGGAACAGGGAAAACACTAAAGCTCTTTGACTTTTAAGTAAAGATCCAGATTCACATCAAATCAATAAATTCTAAATAATAATAATAATAAAAGAATGGCTTTAAAATGTAAAAGCATCAGTGGATACTTGATTGCTTGTTCTGTTGTAGCACAGGTACATTTAGACCAGGCATTTGGAGGTGAGTATTCATTGTGTTCAACAAACTGAAATTAGTAATGGTGCTGAAAAATGGTAACAATTATAATGAAAGGCTATCGCTTTGTATTGACCTTGTCATTGAAAGCATTCTTAATTTATACACATAACATTTTTTAGAATTCTATTTGCTAATCTAGAGAAAATGAGGAAGTGATAAAGTGAGAAAATATTTCTATGAAATATTCAACTTTTCATGTTCATTGCTGAAAGCTGGTATATGCAGAAAATAGGCTTCCATCTTGGTTCTTTGTGTGCTCTTGGTCAAAAGATTTTGTTCTGCTTCAGAATTTGAGTATCTGTCAGAGAAATATTTTATATTTGGTAAGTGAAGAAGGAAAAGACTGTCACACTGATTTTCTTCCTCCTCTTTCAGGGTGTGAGCCTAATGTACCTTCCACATAAAAGCTAGCGATGAGAGACATGTAGCCTAACAAACTATTAAAATGCTAGTTCCAGCCAAATGTGGCCAATTCATGCCTGTAATTCCAGCAACTCCAGAGACTGATACCAGGAAAATCTTGGTTCAAGGGTTGTCTGTAAAAAATGTTAGTAAGACCCCATCTCAACCACAAAAATGCCAGGCCTGGTGGGAAAGGGTACTGTACCAGACATGTGTAGAGGATCACAGATAAAGCTTGTTCCAGCTGAAAAACACAAGAGCTTATCTGAAATGTAATCTAAACTGAAAAGGTCTAGAGGAGTATCAAAATTGGTAGAATGCCTACCCAGGAATCAGAATACCTTCTGAAACAGATGATGAAAGGTAAATTTAACAGAATAGCTGTCCTAGGACTCAGAGATTTTGCATCTATTTGGTTTCTACCACCGCCAAGACAAAGAATCTCCATCACTCACTCCTTTCCCAGAAGAGCAGCAGCATTGCAGGAATTATAGCTGATAATGTAAAGGCTAAGACCATTGGTTCTAGAGACTATTCCAAGTAGAAAGTCCAACTGAGCCATATGACAGCCGTTCTCCCTGAGCATCTCTCTGATCTTGACAAGTAAAATGGAAATTGCTTGCTCCTCCTGATTGGCTGTGGTGATCTCATAAGTCCATTCAACTTGATCAATTAACATCATCCATTTAGCAAATGAAAGCAATTATTGTCTCTATTGTCAGAGGCCTAGGATTCTTTCTTTCACTAAAATTATATGATGGCAGGGTTGATAAATGTTTAAAAACTGAAATCAATTCAATATCTAAATAGTGAGAAAAGGAACAAGTGACAGTTATATAAATGTCTAAATTCTAACCTGATTTAATGAAAAAAAAAACCTTGTACTGTTTTTCCCCCCAACTCTTTATGCTATGCATTTGCATATCTCCCATTGCTATTTGTACTTTTCTCTGGCCCGGACCTTTCTCATTTGAGATCCTCCTGGGTGACTATCAAGAGAAATTTGAAAATGAACAAGCAATTTAAGAAAAAAAGAAAGACAATCAACGTGTCTTCATTTAGGGAAACACAACTTGATCTTCTGAAGCGATTATACGCTGCTTTCTATTTCGGGATGTGCAAACTGTAAGCAGGAGCCAGTGTCTGGAGAGGCACTTGAGTTTGTCATGAAAATGCATGCAGCGTGGCTGAATGGGCTTACACAGGAGCAGGCAGGGGACTGGGGCTTCAATGCCCAGTGTCATTCACAGGGATGAGGCTCATGTGCGCCATGAAGGAATGGTAACAAAAGGGGATGCCAGGAGCACTGGGAAGGTTTTGTATGCTTTGTAAAGATGACATTTTAAGCAGTCGGTCTGTGCTACTCATTAATTTCTACTGAAATGCGACTAAAGAAAGAGAAAAAGGCAAAGAAAGCCAAGTGATCTTTAGAGAATCTCTTACAGTAGAACAAAGCCACCAGTTGAGTCAAACATTTCTTTGAAGCTTCATCTCTTAAGTGTAAGGCTAATGCTGGACACTGGCACTCATTTTAACATGATGTGTCTACACCACATTTAAGGAGAATTGGGCTCCAAGCTTTGGCCAGGTCTGGACACTGGCTGACATCCTCTGCAAAAACCTCTGTCTCCATAGAGAAGGCGCAGCACACCTGTTTAGGATCACAGTTATGGACAAGGAGGATCCAGAGAAAGTGGTAATCCTAAGGATGTTCGAGGTGGCACTTCCTTAAAGAGAGAACCTATGTCTGCCTCTTGAGGTCACATGATATATGAGAAGAAGTCATAATCCACCCAAAGTTCACTCGGCTCTTATTCTGCAGCTCCACATTTAACTTGGCTCTGAACTCACTGTTAAATTAAAAGGGCCTGCATATTTTATGCTCTCCAGTGATTTTATGGCTCACCAGAGATGTTCTATATTAAAAAGCACCAAAATTACTTCTATCAATTAACGATACTATACTTAAAGTCTAGATAAATTATTGAGTGCTCTTTGAAGCCACTGTGGGAAAACTCTGCATTGAATCAAAAAATGTGTCAATGATCTCACCTCATGTGAGGAAGAAAGACACTTTATATACCCTCCTGCTAAGTGGGAAAAATAATATTTCAGGGATAGGATGAGAAAGAAGCTTCAGGGTGAGAGACAAAATCCTTAGCCCCAAGGGACCAGTTGCTACAGTATATAAATCAACTCCATGATCAGATATGCTAAGTACTACATCAGGGGTAAACGCAACCTGCGCTTGGGTTCCAGGGAGGGGCGTGAGGGACTGTGTCAATTCACTGAAGGATGAGATGCATGATCGGAGCTCCGTAATTACTTAGGAATTGCTCAGCCAAGAAGGGCCTGGGGATGTTTAATAACAAGCTATGAAACATGAGCCAGTGCCAGAAAATACGGAGAAATGAACAGGCAATGGGAAATCTGCAGGTCCCTTTGCTTAACTAGTCTCAAGGTACAGGGTACACAAGGAGTGCTCTCTGGAGCTAAAGGTCCCCGGAAAGGTGCCTAAGAATCGGGCACCCACTCATGACCAAGCACTTCCAGATGAGTCTCCAAGGCCTCTTCAAGCTAAGTTTAGGATCCTCTGGGCCTACAGGATAGTAGAAATTAACATTTCATTTAGGTCTTAAGAGTGCAGCCTGTGGCCTAGTCTGACACTCTTTTTTTTTCCCCTTCCTACAGAGATGCCATATGTTTGGTCAGCCTCAGGCCTGTGGGGTTATCTATCTGGAGCTGTGCATTTCTGTACTCCACATAAAGGATAAAAGTACTGTTCAACCTAGTGTTATTCGCAGCAAACTTAAAGGATATGAAAGGAGTATATTTTAGAGAGATGAGCCAAGTAGATGGGAAGTGTATGTGCCACATGGAAAGATACTAGAAGGAAAGAGAGCAGAGTCAACAACTGCAAGTGCTAAAACAACTGATAAATTATCCAGCACCAACATAGAAGAAGAAATACCTTTTATAAAGGTCTTTAGTAAAGTCTTTCTCTCACAATAGCCTAGCATAAGTGGTTCACATTTTGGCATAAAATGTAGTCTTTAACATCCCTTCTGAGCTTTACTTTCCATTAATAGCTACCAGCCATTGCTCTTCCCATGAGTCAGATTGGTAGATGTCTTGTGAGTGAGAATCATTACCCTCTTCTCGTGAAAGTGAATATATATTAGTCATACTATTCAGTCTTTGTAGACTTTAGTAGGTGCTGAAATGCAGGGACTTTTATTTAAAGGTAAATATAAAATACAACTATAAATCAGATGCCAAGAAACATTTAATTAGCATTAAAAGTCAATTACCCAAAAATCATAAATTAAAAAGCTGGCAAACATGATAGAACTCAGAATAATCATTTAATTTATCTGACAAAAAATTATTAACTTTTCCCATAACTTTTAGTTGCACGGTTTGGTTGTCATTTTATCTGACAGTGATTTTATAATATTTCCGCTAGAAAAAAATGGAAAGACGGTTGAGTCATTTTGTGGCACATCACTTCTTTTTAGTGATGGTCTATTGACAGCTTAGCAGTGTCTCACTGGCTGTAGGACACAGAATGCTTTTGAAAAGCAGAGATGATGTACTGCGTGGGACTATGGGAGTAACATTTTGGAGATCATTTCAGAAGCTGAGGGAGAGTTGTTATCAGACACCATGGCACACAAAACCCAGTGTTCCTGGTGTATTCTGCCTCTGTGTGCTAAAAAAGCCATGCTTTTGAATCCAAGAGACTCAGGCTAGAATATACGATATGTAGGCGCAGGGGACATAAGGAGAATACTTGGAGAATATGTCTACTGGAAGCTTCCATAAAAAGCCCCTAAACATATGACCCCATGAATTCTTCATGGTCTCCACAATTGGTTCCCATAGCTGGCTTAGATATGGAGGACACTTTACCAAGGCTGCCTAGTAGATGTCTCAGTGGCAGTAGTGGCTGGACATGCCATTCACCTCCAGGGGTGAAAAGGACAGGGGATAAATCCAACTAAGGTCTGGCTATCTGTAGGACTTCATCTGAAAAACATATACACTTAGCCGGGTGCCAGTGGCTCACGCCTGTAATCCTAGCTACTCAAGAGGCTGAGATCTGAGGAAAACGGTTCAAAGCCAGCCCGGGCAGGAAAGTCTGTGAGACTCTTATCTCCAATAAACCACTAGAAAACTGGAAGTGGCACTGTGGCTCAAGCGGTAGAGCGTTTTCCTTGAGCTGAAGAGCACAGGGCCAGCCAGAGTTCAAGCCCCACGACCGACCAAAAAAAACATACACACTCACTTTGACTGCAGATGTGGGATGTGCACTGTTAGGATAGTGAATTGAAATAAATAAGCATTTTTTGAGACATTACTATAGGGTAGCAATAGTTCATATCAGTATCTCTATATATACATGCAAATATATGAACTAATGCAAATATGCACAAATATTTATCTATGTGTGTATTAGGGAGAGAAAGAGAGAGACAGAGAGAGAGAGGGAGGGAGGGAGGGAGGGAGGGAGGGATAGAGAGGGAAATGGAGAAAGAGAAAATGTATCCTCCCTTTTTCTTTCTTCTGATTTTGGACCTCAAGGAATTCAACAATGTCTGCTCACATTATTGAGGACCGTCTTCTGTACTCAGTCCATTGATTCAAATGCAAATTTTCTTCCAGAAACACCCCCTTCCCTAAGGACAGGACCATAAATACTGTTTTGCTTGCCATCTGGTCAACCCTTAAACCAGTCGATGTGACACATAAAATTAAGTCTTACAGCCAATTTGCAACTATGCATAACATATCTGAGCTGACAAGGACATCGGCTCTTCTAATTCTAAGTCGACAAGAGCAAAGGCCTGTGACAGTCCTGGATTCAGGAGCAAGACCATAGGGCTATCACTTTAGCCTTCTCTGCAGGATTTTGCTGCTGAGAGAGGTTCAGTAATGGCAGATCACCATCTTTGATCAGGAAAACAGGAGAGAGCACTCACACACAACCCACTCCACAGAATGCACACACTCCAGGAAGCTCTGTGAACTCACAGAGAGATTTGTGCCTGAAGAAACACTAGGTTTGATTTACTTCTATCTTGGGGAACCAGCTGGTCTGCCTGGCCCTAGGTTTGGGCCCCAAATGCTTTCTCCTGAGCACATGATGTTGGCTGAGAAGTGAGCGTATTTCTTGCATTTTTTTAAACAGTGGGATCTGAGGACTACGGGAACATTAATAACCAGGAAAAACCAAAATAATATCATCCTGGAGCTTGAGTCAGTACAAACTCATTGCAAGGAACCAGGGCAAGAGACAGTCACAGTGTAACTCACTGGAAATTGACTCATTCACAGAACACCACTTCTTACAGCTGAGAAGCTTGGGTTTCAGCAAAGTTCAGCTTCTTGCCCAAGTTCACTCTAATGGCAGGTGGAGTGGTTGACATTCGAGTTCTACCCAGAAAGGGGAAAACAAAGAATAATCTTTAATGTATACAATCTATCACCCACAAACTAGCTCATAAAACGTCAGCTTGAGAGAAGGTTGCTCTGAGGCTATGATGGAAGAGAAACTTCGTCTCTTACAGTGATTAGTCACAGAAAACCTGGTTATGAGGGAACCCTCAAAACACCAAATGTTGCTTTTTCCTCAGTCAAAAATGAGCCTCCACTATCTGGATTTAGCAATTAAATTTTATCTTGATTCTACTCAGCTCTTTCTCTAGGTGAGGTCTTTGTCTTTGAGAAGGCTAGTCTTCATGGTCATCACCAGCTTTCTGATATCAGTTAATGTAAAGAAAACACTTCCTTCTCCCAACCTTCCCTCAAATCAACCAAGACCCCAAATAAACCACACATTCTTTCTACCATAGTCTCCCCAAGACTGCTTTTTATTCCTAATGTCTGTTCTTCCTCTATTTTATTTTCCCAGAGGCCATGGTTATATAGATTCATGTCATCCCTACTGCAAAAACCAAGATACTTTGATGGATAGTGAGACTCACAAGTAAGTGTGCAAATGCTATACAGTTTGAGCAGTGCTAGTTCTTACGGATGAACTTGGAACCGTTCTATACAAGTCATGAACCCTTTAGTCTCTGAAACAGAAAACATTCGCTTGGACTTGGTTCTCTGTGGCCCTTCGTGGATCTGTATGGTTTGCAAAATGCCTGTATGACAAGACCACTATTTAGCAACTAATGTACAGTGGGCCTGAGCAGGCAATGAAAGCCAGTTTCTAAGGTCAGAGCAAAATTCTTTGTACTAGATAAGTATGATAAAAGCAACTCATAGGAATTGAGCTGCTACTATCTGTCAGTTGTCATGACAGCTCTATTTGTTAGGAATTAGTACTCTTCCTTCTCCATATGGGGTGTTTGGTGAACTGAAGGGTCAAATCAGTTATTAATGGATATAGGCCATAAATGACAGAGCCCAGATTTGGACTTGGACAAAAGGCTCCCTGGCTATGCTTTTCTTTCCCATTCTATACTGCCATTTTAGCAAAACAAGGTCATGATAAAGGACTAGAATATGGTCTCACTCAGAATAAATATCCAGTTAATGTTATGGCCATCTTTGATTTATTTATTTTTTTTGCCAGTCCTGGGGCTTGAACTCAGGGCCTGGACGCTGTCCATGAGCTTCTTTTGCTCAAGTCTAGCACTTTACCACTTGAGC
Source organism: Dipodomys merriami (assembly GCF_024711535.1). Lineage (NCBI taxonomy): Eukaryota > Metazoa > Chordata > Mammalia > Rodentia > Heteromyidae > Dipodomys > Dipodomys merriami. Next base: position 90,732,787 of record NW_027205603.1, read on the forward strand.
TACAGCACCACTTTTGGCTTTTTCTGTTTATATGGTATTGAGGAATCGAACCCAGGGCTCATGCATGCAAAGCAAGCACTCTACCACTAAGCCACCTTCCCAGCCCTGTTATTATCATCTTTTGTAAACATCCCAACACAATAATGACAAACCTCTGGTTACATGTGTGAAAAACTAACGCATGACAAACTTAAGATTTGAATCCAATCAATTCAGAACATAAATATATTGGCTCTAATTTCTTATTGCTTGATTTAGTTGATTGAAGTCTCTGACTAATATTTTCATTTTATCTCCTTTAATTCCTACACTGAGATATGATCAGATACTATTATTGTTTAATTCTTACAATTCAAGAGACTAAGGTAAACATATAGCCAGTAATTTGCATATTTTCAAATTATACATGATGGATGTTATATGGAATCAAGGGGCAAAAGGTAGAAACAAATTATAGCCAATATCACTACACATTATTACACATATTATGATGCATTATACACACAGATGCTTTGTTAAATTAAAAATAGATAAACACATATCTCAAACTTAGGGAAAGTGGTTTGGAAGGATGGGTGAGAATGTTCAGAGAGGTGACATAGATCAGGAGAGAATGTGCTCATAAACTGCTTTGTTGAAAGGCAACTCCTTTGTACAACCTACTTATAGATAATGAAAATAGTTAAAAAACAGAAACAAAGACTATGCAGTAAAATAACCCCAAAGCACTCTTTACCTTAGGTGGTTTTTTTCTTTTTTGAGATATGCTTTAAGTAGATAGGATTTCTATTCAATTACTTACTGGAATAATTGAAATGTATTTTTCCTATCATTCTAATTAAACATTTGAGCTTTCACAGTGATCAAAAGTAGAAAGTTTGCATTTACTTGTACTTCTATTATTTAATATATATATATATATATATATATATATATATATATATACACATATATATACATACACATAGGGCACACATTCTGTTCCAGCCATTTGTTATCCTCAGCAACTTCAAGGAAATTCTCACTCTGAAAACAAAATTACTTGCTCGAGGGCCTCTAAATCCTGTTCTTTTAACTCCAAGTTATTAGCACACTGAATTGCATGTGACATACAAAATGTTTTCTCAATAAACTTTCTATTGGAGAAACTTCCAATAATGTGTAGACATTATTATGGTTATTTGGCTTTGAGGTGAAAGATTCTTATGCTAAAGTTCTAGCATCCCATTTTCAAGCTGTGAGACTTCAGGAGTTCCTTGAACTGTTTGATTTTTATTTTTTGTTAAATAACATTTTTATTGTGAGAATACTGTACAGAGGGGCTACAGTTACATGAGTAAGGTAATGAGTACATTTCTTTTTTTTTTTTTATTGTGAGAATACCATAGAGAGGAGTTACAATTACATGGGCAAGATAATGAGTACATTTCTTATCAAGCATTGTTGCCTCCTCTTTGTTTCTCCTTCCCATCCCTTCCCAGATTCCCCCCCCCTCCCACCGGATGCTCCCCACACCCCCCCACCAAAGCTGTAAAGTTCCTTTTTTGACATAACAACTTGTGCATCTCATTGCTGTAATGGGTCCACCTGTATCCCTAGTTAAACGATTTGTTTTTTCCCTTCCTCTCCATAAATTATACCGACATCAACCACAGTGAAAGCATGGGTTATACCCTGGGGGAGGGACATACAAAGCAACAAAGAAATCATCTTATAAAAATGTTAGAAACAATTGCATGAAAGGAAAAATAATCATTTGAATACTTGTCTTGGGGTTTATTCCCTTAACATCAACTTACCTGACCTTTTCTGCTTGACTCAGACATATACTAGTTATTGCAAATAAGGGAAACCATGGGACCTATGTTTCTTTGGGCCTGGCTTACTTCACTTAATATAATTTTTTCCAAGTCTTTACATTTCCTAACAAATGGGGCAATGTCATTCTTTCTGATGGAGGCATAGAATTCTATTGTGTATATATACCACATTTTCTTGATTCATTCATCTACTGAAGGGCATCTGGGTTGGTTCCATATCTTAGCTATGGCAAATAATGCTGCGATAAACATAGTCTTGCTGGTAGCTTTAGTGTAATGTTTTCAGAGTGTCTGCTTTGACTCTGAGGTCTTTGATCCATTTGGAGTTGATTCTGGTGTAGGGTGATATATAAGAATTAGTTTTCTACAAGTAGTTAGCCAATTTTGCCATTTACTGAAGAGGCTCTTTCTTCCATTCTATTTTTTAGCTCCCTTATCGAAGATTAGATGGCTATAGGTCTTTAGGTTCATTTCTTATCAATCATTGTTGCCTCCTCCTTTGTTTATCCCCTACCATCCCTTCCCTCCCATCTCCACAACTTTCTTATAAAAGCCAAGATAATATTTATTATTGAGGATAAAAGGAAAAATTGTAATATTTTCAGGACAATATCAGGTAAAGACAAAAGACTCAACCACCACTTTTTAAATATTTGTACCAAAATTAAGTACTAACGTAATACTGAAACAAAATCAAGGGGTAGAGAGGGATGGGTAAGAATGAGGAAAGGGGTGATACTGATCATGAAACTTTGTAGTCATAACCTGCTTTGTTGGGTGATAGTTATTTATGCAACTACTTAAAGATATCTTGTTAAAAAATCAGTGGGTTCTTAAACAATTCTCCTACTTTTACAATCAGTTTGATGCATTTTCTGTTCTTATAAACAGGAGCCTACTTTGAGAGCTCAAGCCAGCACAGCATTCAGTATGTGTGTGAGAACAAATGCTGAGAGAAATCCTGCTGTTTTGTGTTTTTTTTTAACAGTAATGTTTTGGTTTAGTTTTTCTTATGGATTTTAATAAGCTTACAGACTCAGTAACAAAGTAGAATTGGAAAAAGGAAGATTCTCTCTCTGTCTGTCTCTCTGTCTCTCTGTCTCTGTCTCTGTCTGTCTGCCTGCCTGTCTCTCTCTTTCTCTCTCTCTCTCTCTTTCTTTTTCTCTCTGTCTTTCTCTCTCTCTAGTTGTTGTACCTTAGAGATTGGTAACATCATAATCTGATGATTATAAATAGAAATGATTATAAATAGAAATCTGAATCCACACAGTACTAGAATTGGACAGCATGTGTAAAAATAATAGTTTTCACTATCTCAGATTATAAAAAAGAATCCTCATTTTCCTTCCAAATAGCCTATGGAATAAAGAACCATTAGAACATATTTTTAGTTCAGTTAGTAAGGATACAAAATATCAAAATTCATAAAACAAAGACAAAAATGTAGTTAAGAAAGAAAGAAATTTGTAACTGCAAATGACTTATTAAAACATAAATATATATTTAAAATAAATAATATAGTCTACTTTAAAATAGTAAAAAGGGAAGAAAATAAGATTTGCATGAGGGAAAGAAAATTAAAAATTAAAGTGCTAATACAATAATATATAGTATGTATATTTATAGAGACTAGAAAATATAAAACAAAAAAATTAAACATTAAGAATACTAGACTACATCTCACTTGGTATTCAAAGAGTTTTACAAAGTGGAAGTGCATGTTATGACCAATGATCAGAAAAAGTCCGAAAAAATGTTATTTCAATCAAGAAAATACTAAAAAATATTAATAATTTAAGTTAAAAATCAAAAACAACAATTTACTTTTAACAGGATCAGATGCTTGAACTAGTCAAGACTAAACTTAATCAAAGGTGTTCAGGCTAATTTATCTATACTAAAAACCATTAGTTGTGGAGAATTTAAACTGAAGTAAAATGTAATGAGACACACTATTTTCGTAAGCTAGAAGAGTAAATATTTCTGAGGTTTCTGTTTTGCTCCTAACAAATAAAGATATCTTCAAATCAATCTAAATCAGTCTGTATAGCCTTCTAAATATTCATTATTAATAGTAAACAATCACCAATACCCTCAAATTCCAGAAGCACAAAGAATATTACAAGTAGTTAAGTAGGGGGCTGAACTTTGCATATAAAGAAACAAGTAATGCACCGATACAGTAGAGGATATCTACTTGGGTTTGAAGGAGTGCAAGTAAACAAGACAAATGGGAAAATACTCTCTTGTGTTAAGGCCACAGAACGGGAAGTCTGGAGAAGAGATTAGAAGCGTAAGGACAATGACAACTCCCTTTAGACATTTTCCTGACAAAACAACCAACTCTCTAATATAGGTTTCTCATAATAGTACATGTAAGCAATCTGTAGCACAAAACGTACAAATAAGATATGCGGCAATGTACTCTAGAAAATTCTTCTTGTTGTTTGGATCTTTCTTTTTACCCAAACACTGGGAGTTGATTTTCTCAACTTTAGCCTGTGGGATAAAGTCCTCGTTCTTTTCACTGGAAATATGATGGGTCACAGAAAGCATGCTATGGAAAGTAATATCGGGATCCTTGCTTCCTCTTGTCTCTACTTTTGGCCACTATGAGGTAGCAGTTTCTTCTGTCACAGAGATTTCTCCAGATGTATCATGTTGCCTGGGTCTTCAGGAATGGGACAAGACAAATAACCTCAAGACTGAAGACTCTGAATGCATGAGACAAAGAATATTTTTTTTCCTCTAAGAAGGTGATTAGCTCATGTATTTGGTTACAGTGATAGGCTTACAAAATTATATACACCTATAACTTTAGTATACACTATTTCTTGCAAAATCTACCAGATTTTATCATCAGCTGCTGGAAACAGTATTACAAAAACCAAACCTAATCTATTACCCAGTGGCAAAATTTAATTAGGTTATGTCATTGACAAAGAATTTATTTGTAACCATATTTTTATTTATGTTAGAAAGTAAAATAAAAGTGAAAAAAAAGATGATTGCCAGAATTTCACTTGTTCATGAAAGACGTGCAAATCGTTTGTGTTGAATTGGGCAAGCGTTGTTTCAGACTGCATGACTAATTTTTACATTCACAGTTGGAGAGAAACAAAGGTGACACAAACTTTAATCTTCATCATTCATATTTTCCAGTGCTCATTAAGTTTAGACAATAAATCAAGCATACAGGGATCTATGTTTTGCAGTATTTTTTTCATGCGTGTGGTATGAATACTCCTGCCATGATTTTTAGCCGCTAGTGTGAATTTACTAGTGAATTCCATCCTCGAGCAGTGTGTATGTCACAGGGGCCTGCTGTGTATTGTGTGGAAATACAATAAAATATCTGGGAGGTGATGAGTGTGGGTGTTGATCTCAGTTTACAACACAGTTTACTAAGGTTGATGTACTTGCAGGTTTATACAATGTTTAAAAATATCCATGTTAAACAGTTGATTTGAAAACTTTCATGACCCCATAAAGTGTTTTAGTCAGAGATGATGAATGCTAAACCATCAGAGGAGGAAGATGGAATCTTCAGTAACGTGACATCTGATGCATTGTTACTTCTTGCTTCCAAGGGAAAGAGGAAATTCTTCAAACAAAGGCTACTTTGCTCTTCTTTAGCTTTTCTGATCTTTTGACCCTTTTTCAATGTATATGTCTTGATTTTCTTTTTCTTTTTTTCTTATGTATTGTAAACTTGATAAACAGGGGGATTACAGTTACATAAATAAGATGATCAGTTCATTTCTTTTTGGACACTGTTACCTCCTCCCCCATTTCTCCCACTTTTCCTTTTCCACTCCTCTTCCTCCCAAGGTGTAAAGTTCATTTCCAACATAGTGTCTAGTGAGTACCACTGTTGTATTCATGCATCCTTTGTCCTGTTGTTTCTGTGATTCCTTTTTCTTTCTGTGGATCAGATAACTTACATACTAGACAAAGGGGGCTGGGAAGGTGGCTCAGTGGTAGAGCGTTGCATGCATGAGGCCCTGGGTTCTATTCCCCAGCACCACATAAGCAAAAAGAAAAAAGCCGGAAGTGGTGCTGTGGCTCAAATGGTAGAGTGCTAGCCTTGAGCTGAAGAGCTGAGGGACAGCGCCCAGGCCCAGAGTTCAGGCCCCATGACTGGACCGCCCCCCCCAAAAAAAACCATACTAGACAAAGGATACAGAAAACAAAATGAAACAAAAAGAACAAAAAATAGACAAAGAAAGAAAAAAAGAAAGAACTGCCAACAGTACATTGTAGAAACCTCTTGTTATCAATTATTGGAGCTCATTTTATATGCTTTATTATTTTTAGTCTGCACCTAGCTATTGGGATAATATTTTTTACCTAACTATATTTTCTAGTGCAATGTAAGGCAGAGGATATGCCTTTATATACTATAAGAAGGTTTTAATAATAATCATGCTAATATAATGCAATCACAATAATACACAATACTACAAGGTGGTTTCCAGGCTTGTGTCAGATTGACACGGCACGAGGTCTGGTTAGCTTGTGTGTTTTTCACCTCATTTCCCACACATAGGGCTCACTGTGTTTTGATCTCCCAACTTAGAGCAACTTCCCCTGCTAGGAAAATTTGATATCTTCTAAACTAGTTTATTCCCTTTATTAAGTCATTTACCATCTCCAAGAAGACCAGTGTTAAAGATGAAATTGGACTGAAGTCTTATTACTGATTTCCAGCATAGAATAACTGATCCTCAAGGTCAGAGCGAAGGTCAATTTTCCCCACAGAGGCTTTACAGGCACCTTGATCTAATTCTTCCCCTCTGGCTTCGCTCTGTGCACTCTGGTTGCCCCACATCCATGGCTCTCCAGGGAAGCAATCAGCCACTGAGGAGAGCTTAATGACCCCGCCAGCCTTCTTGGCTTCGCTGTGCTGCTTGGAAGCAGGGTGTGAAACACTCCCCAGGGGCTAGTAAAACCTCAGTGCTGAAGGAAAGTTCAGAAAGTCTCCAATTCAACTTTCCTGCTTCACATATGGACTAAGATTCTGAGACATGACTGTCTGAAGACGGTGTAGGACCAGAGCCAGACCCAGGGGTCAAAGCTGTGTCACTGTATCCAGTGAGACCCTGGTTCTTTCCACAGACCAGGGATCTTTGCACAGTGCACAATGAACATCAAGATGGAGCAGCAGCATTCAATACTGTGTGCATTAGCAGAAGAAAATTCAGTGACAAATTTGCATATGCTTATTTATTTTAATTAGCTAGTGTGCAGAGGCTTGTCAATCCTGTGGGTTGGGTTATGAATGCAAGCGTCTTGGTCAGTGTTAGCTCTTCCATCCAGCGCCTCCCCCACCTTTCCCCATCCTACCCTCTCACCTCCATAGTTCTACTTTGATGTAATCTGCATATAGTGACTGCACTTGCCCAAAAAGCATCGTCACATCAATATTAATGCTAACCATGATTCTCATAGACACTAGGATTGTAACACTAAAAGTTATTAGTAGAAATTAGGGCTGCAATGGAGACTATTTCTTGGAGAGATGGTGAGTTGGGTCTTAAAAATCTGGTCAAAAATTAGTGTTCTTACAGAGTATATTCAGTCCCACAATAGCTGTATCTTAATGCAGAATTTGTACAAGTAAACATGATGAGGAACTAGGAAAACAATATTAAAAAGTGAATAATATTGAAATACATTATGCTGTGTACAAAAATGGTAAAAACAAAACTCACTGACAGCTATCAAATGACAGGAGGCAGAGGAGATGGGGAAATCAAATCTATGAGTGAGCTCGGAGGTCCATCTGGTTACAGCACTCTGTCTGCAAGTGTGAAATACCAAAGTGACAATGAACACTTGATAAATTATATAGGACTCTAGACACTCACACACAGTGAGACCAAAGGAGGATGCTCTTAGGGGAGGAACACAGCGTCGCAATGCCTATGTGCCTCTGATCATATAAAATAATATTATGAACTCCAGGAAATGGAAACAAGAAGGTTTTCTTTCTTTCTTTCTTTCTTTCTTTCTTTCTTTCTTTCTTTCTTTCTTTCTTTCTTTCTTTCTTTCTTTCTTTCTTTCTTGTTCTTTTTGTTGTGTTTATTAGGTGATTTGTCTTTGGGGTTGGGAAGGGAAGGACACAGACATGGATGGACAAAGGGTGAACAAACGCAGCAGTGGTACTCACTAGACACTATGTTGAAAATGAACTATACAACTTGTGGGTAGGAACGGGATAACATTATCTGTTCAAAAAGGAATGTACTCTTTACTTGACTTATATAACTGCCACTTCTCTATACATCACCTTTTTTAATAACAATAAATAATTAAAAGAAATAATCACAATATTTTTGGGGTAAATGTCAGGAAAGTATCTGGATGTGGGCACTCTTTGAGAGGAGGGAGGGAGAATGTAGAAGGAGAGTGAATATGGACTAAATATATGTTCAAATGTTAACGATGAAGCTTGTTTTGAAAAGGTGGAGAGGGGCTAAAGGACAGTGTTTACTATCAAAATCAAACCACCTTGCTCAATGAACTGATGCTAACAATTAACGGGACAAAGCATGATATGAGAAATTTATTTCATTTACTAAATACTCATATAATAATTTGGTTCTTCAAAATTTTGGCCCAGCACTGTCAGAAAACAGAAAATTCAAATGTAGCCAGAACTCTAATATGTGGAGAAATCATATTTGCACCATTTTCTTTTTAAATTATATGATGTTGTCCTAGCTCAGGCAAATCTTCTCCCTGAGGAGGCAAATAACAGTATTCTCTTATATTTTTGATAATAGATACTTTCTATTTTTAGAACTTAAATTAGTTCTAGGATATCTCTTGCACTAATTTGTGCATCGTATTTTGGTAATGGGGATATTTTACCTCTATAGGAATATTCATTTATTCTAGGATCATTGTTGACAAAACTTATCTTGTTTTGAATGTTTAATTATTACCTCAAAATGTAAATGTATTAAGGACTACTTCCATTCCTCTATTGCTTTAAGATGTTCTATGTTTACATCAGTCAAGTTATTCACACGAGTGTATTATTCTATTGCTTACCTTTATATTAAGACTGGAGATAAAATATATTAACTGTTGCAACTTACTTAACTAATTTTTGAGAACTTGGGAATTTTAGGGTATTTGTGATTGTTTACTACTAATAATAAATATTTAGAAGGCTATACAGACTTTGATTTAAATTCATTTGAAGATATCCTTATTTGTTAGGAGTTTGTGTCTTTATTGCTATTTTCCTATGACTCTCACTAAGCTCTATGGAGGTTAAATGCATTATTAATATCAGCCGATCCACTGCTCTCAGATTTGGATCAATTGAAACATGCTAAATTTAAACACAAATGTTCTGTGCAAAATGTATGCCAACTTGCAAACATACCTGATAATATATATTCACGACCAATATTCTTATCTCTTAGAATTGCTGTGCAGGACAGACAAAATATATTATTCACCTGATATATGAAAATTATTTGGTCAATACCAAGGGCTAGTTATTTTAGAGCCAATCTGAACTGCCTGCACGTGCTCAGTTGTTGCATATTTGTTTTAAGAGCAGGCACTGCTGTTTTGGGGAACACTGAAAACTTAAGCAGTGGATCCCAGCTAGGAAACGTTAGTCCCACCCAAAAGGAATCATTGTGAAGGTTGTGCCTATTTCCAGTGCTTTCCCCATTTCTGCATCCTGTCCACCAGTGGGAATCTTTCATCACAGGCTCATGCTTCTGCCTAACTGCATAAAGAAAAGCAAACACAGCCTGAATCTTTATGCCAGGTCACAGCAACAATAACTACATCTAATACACATATATTTTCTGATAAGTCTCCCTGAGCCCTTTAAGAAAGGAATCTGTGTCCCCACTTTGTCTGTATGGAAGGCATGTACCACTACCACACACCTTCACAAGGGTAGGTGTGCCTACAGAATTTCCTGTTTTCTGGGAACACTAGTGTCCGACCTACAGCAGCCCTGATTTCTATACAAGTTCATGAAATACATATATTTTTCAAAGAAAATGTGTATTATTTTATTGTAGTTTCCATATACAAAATGAACTAGAGCATTACATTTTATATATGGTCTTAAAGGATCTCAAAGTACTTACATCAATTCTACACTATTTACACTTATTTTCTTTCCAATATGTCAGATTCCAATGTCTAATGTCCAGTAGGTCTAATGTCTAAGTTCTAATGTCTAATTTAATAGGTCAAATAGAATATGTCTAATGGCTAATGTCTAACATCACAATTATTTTTTATTTATTTATTTTTATTATTATTTTAAAGTAGTTGTGCCAAGGAGTGGCCACTTAACCAGGCAGTTTATGACTACAATGCGTCTTTGCCATGAGTCAGGATTCCTTTGGAATAAGAAGAAATGCCAACCAGGGACATTATCACAGTCTCTTCCCCAGAGTCTAGACACATTACATGCAGACAAGCACTTTCTGTGTGGCCACTGTAAACTTTGCCATGCAGATGCAGGACCTTGCTGAGCTCTTATATGAACCCACTAGAAACTACTAACACCTCAGCAATCACTGGAGTCCTCCAGAAGTTCCTTAAGGACCGAGTGGGGAAAGACCTGCAGGAAATGTTAGATGACATGAGGGTAGGGAGTGAGAAAGGGCTTACAAGAAACTGAAATTGGAAAACAAAATCCCACTCTGACCTTCCAAAAGCACTTCTTTTGTTGTCTGTGTCCAGCAACATAATAAGCTGCACTAGCCAGACATTTGTCCTAGACATGGAAGACGAAAAGATAGAGTCATTGTTCCAGATGCTACCCATGAGAGACAGACACGCACCCAGAGAGAGACAGAGACAGAGACAGAGGGCAAAGACTGTACTGTAATATAATACGTGTTCTACAAGTAGCTCTTATGGGAACAGGTGGGTGAGAACACTTTATGTTGGTGATGATGTGAGGAATAAATTGCACAAGTGGAGAAATCTATCAGCTTGAGGAGGAGCAGAAAGCATTGCTGCCACTGGGAAGTATTTCTGAATGACTTCAGAAGGAATTCAGGGATATAATGTATGGGAAAGAGAGTGCCAACTGGAAGGCACTTTATATAGCCTGAAAAGTAGCCCTATGTCCCTAAGTACTGTGTGCTCTTTTGCACTAAATCTATATGCCATGTAAGAGAAGAGGAGGAATTCTTCCACCCAGTTGTCAATGAGATAGTAGATAGAGAAACACTTTACATGCAGCATGGTGCACATGATGCCATCTAGGGGGATATGTGTCCTTTCTCCCACCAAATAAAGAGACAGAGGAGAGTGGTGCAGTGTAGTAAAGTGACATGTTTATTGGAATTAAAGCAGGGTACAGACTCTCCATAGGGAGTGGCCCCAATGCTGAGAGCCCTACTGCAGTTCTCTTCATGTTCTGGGAGGGCAATTGTTACTGCCTGTGGGCCCCTCCCATACCATACACTGGGTGACCTTCCACTGGCTCTGAAATGATTTCCTGGGGGCTCTTTCTGTTGGTCCCTCTTCTCTAGGCATAAGAACAGAAGTAAATATGATAGGTCCTGCATGAGGCATTATTCATTACCTCAGTAGGCATTCTCCACTGGTGCTGGATTTTCAGTGGTAGTGAAGGGAATGAGGAGAAGCATTTGATGAGGACATGTTTGAGCAGTAGTCTGAGGCATTATGGGAACAAGAAGGGTCATAGTCGTGGGGCACATGTTGTCCGCCATGTGGAATGTCCGCCATTTTCTATCCCAGTCTATCTATCTAACCATTCCCATTCTTTCCCTTGGCAAAGATGAAAGTAGAGTTGGTGTGAACAGTGAGACGAGGACTGTGGGATAGACAAAGAACAGCAGTAACTACTCCAGTGTGACAGATCTGACCATCATCCCCTAACGGCAAGGCTCTCCCACCAGGGTGCTCTTTCTTTTTGCCAGCACAACGTTTCCCTTTCTTCACCCTTATTTTATTCCCATTCTCTTCTATCTTCAGGTATTCCCTTGGTATATTTCCTCATCTCGTTCAAAGCATTGTGTAGCATGTGTGATCATGCTAGTCAGCCAGACTCAGTATTGTTCTCTATGTGCTTCATGTCCTATATTTTGAATCTCATTTTTCAGTTAATATGCATTCTGGATACCTCCCTATCTCATTTCCTTTATTCTATCATTCTCTTCTAAACATCTAACACAATGTTGTGATCTCCATAAACACTGGTTAAAAGAAGGCATGAAAAGGTGAATGTTTCAATGTCATGAAAGTCTGACTTTCATGGTTCTTGGGAGGATCATAAGAGAAAGGGATAATGAAAATCTCTTAACATCTGGAGATAAGTTATGATTCCTTGTGATTGAATGGGCTGAGAACTATAAAAGACTCTGCACAAATATGAGATTGTTGTAAGGTTGCTCTGGTTTGTGCTTTAAGGTCGGGAGCTGCTGTCACTGGAGCTCAGAATCTTCACGTGCTGCCATCCCTTACTAAATAGCTCTGGAAAAACAAAATTAAAGAAAAAAAGCAAAACTGGAGAAGTGCACCAGTCCTCTGTCCCTTCTCTTCCAATGGTGGACTTGCTGAAGTGTGTGAGTTTTTAGCCACTCTTCTGCGGGGGAACCTGACTGTTCCCTCCCTGCCCTCATTGCAACTGAAGCTGTCCGCTGCGAGGCCCAAAGAGAGCAGCCTAGTAACACAGAAGAGCCTCGGGACAAGGAGGGGTGATCAAGGCGCAAGTTCTTCACCAGTGAAAACTCAATTATCTTGGTAAAGAGGGCAGACCGTAAGTAAGTAGTGCTGCCGGTCAGGGGAAAAGACTATTTTCCTGATGCACTTTAGCAAGGATGGCTGTAGCATCTACCTGATGGACAGGGAATAAATCTTTACTCTATGGACAGGGAATAAATCCTTACTCTAAAGGAGGGAGAGCATTTGGGGTTTAATTTGTGTTCATTTTACTATAATTATTGTGACAATTCTGAAGAGTTATGGTGACCAGCTTGCTGTGGATACACCCATTCAGGAAAGGTCTGGGTTCAAACGAAAACCAGGATGTCAAAATGTGGGGAGGGTAGAGACAAACCTTCCCACCGTGAAGTCAGGAGCACAGTAAGAAGTAAGGATTAAGGAAAATGGGGTGGAGCTAGTTCCTCAAAGGACATCAACCAAAGAACTTCATACGTGGAGTATAGAAGTTTAAATACTGGGTATTGAACCGTCAAAACGATTAACTGCTAAGACAGGTGATTATCATTATCTTACTAACCACACTAGCACATTTGTAGAGTGCTTTGCATTTTCTATCAAGCTGTAGCTGAACACACATTGGAACCTGTACTATGATGGTGGGGACATGCCTGTGTTTCTTAAAGTTGGTTCTGAGAAAGACAAAATAAAGAACCATAAAAAATACTTTTAGTACAGAAAAATATTCCTGATATAGCAAAGTGTCCTATTTTATATTGCAATAAGTATATTTAGTTTAAAATAAGGAGAGAAGGGGTATCCACACTGATTTGGAAAATCTTTCTTTCAAAACAACTCTCTCTATAATAGAGATGAAAAGACATGTTTCATTCATGGAATAAATTTACTTAGCTTTAACTCAGTTTTCTTAAAATTTGATGTAAGTAGTATATTATTTTACCCTTTGACATCATTTCTCATAAACAGATAGAGAAAGAGTCTTGTGAGTTTATTGTTTCTTTATTCCTACCTACAGATGTTGTTGGGGTGTCGTAATTTGTCTGTCAGTATTGTGTGCCTCAGTATTGTGTGTTTTATTTTAATAGATAGATAAGTGTCTGAGATTCCATATCAGAACATGTTTATATTACTAAAAGAAAATTGGCATCTGGAATGAAAAATGATCATTTTTCTATTTGTTTGTATCCAGCTACAGAAAATAATCCAATTTATTTATCAGCCCTAGATAAGTTTACTTGTGCATTAGGATTCAAAATACAAGTTTCCCAGGGGGCCCCCGACAGCAGAGGACTATAGTGATTTTTTCCACAGAGTGCTCCAGGTAGACTTTTAGACCTGTAACAGAACTGGCTGCAGATCTGACACACCACCGAGATCTCAGACCCTGCCAACTCAATATTAAATGAGTAACTCACACAGAAATAGTCACTAATATACGATAATGATCTGACCACTGGAGATAGAGTCATGAATAACTTTGAGTTTCTCACTACCACTTCTATAAATGCAATTATTTCTAGATAGGTTAGAGCAATGGATCAGCTCCTTCCCATAATTGTTAATTGTGTTTATTTAATAAAATATTTTTATTAAGTATTTTCCTTTAATGTTGGTACTACTATCTCGAAGCTCAGATTTATAGGCCCTTCTAAGTTTTCTTCCTCTTGAACATAAGACTCCAAGATCTCTTCCTGGTCCATCCTTGTTCTTCACATGTCGATTTTAGAGAAAAAGAAAAGAAACATTTGTATTGATCCTAGTCTTCTTCTGTCATTTTTTTGGCTTTTCTCTTATTACAGTTCTACTGGCTCCCTAAGAATGTAGGGTGTTTGGGAAGGGAAGAAGAATATTGGAAATGATCAGATAATAAAATATACCTAATGCAAAGCCAAGGCCTTTAGATTTCACGCTGTAGGAATTTAATGAAGGATTTTAATTCAAATGCAGGTGTCCGAAACTACATGAAGAAATACTGGAGGATGCATAAATAATAAAAAGCAACTGCTACATTTTTCTTCCAATTCCACATCATTTATTTACCATCACTTTAAACTGCACATGCAGGTAAAATCATCCCATATTCAGATTAGAAAATTGAAACTCAGTTAATTCACATCCATGTGTGTGTGTGTGTGTGTGTGTGTGTGTGTGTGTGTGTGTATGAGTGTGTGTATGTATATATGTGTGTGTGTGTATACATTCATCTGTTTTATTAGAGCATAGTTGCCAAACTGAGATCATATATGTATGATTAAGAAAATTAAGACCATATATATATATATGTATAGTATATCTGTGGTGTTCAAGATAAGACTTTCATATTCTTAAGCACTGAGAACAGTCACAAAACAAAGCAAGTTAGCATATATATTACCTCATATATTTAGCATTTTTCTATTTTCTTTTATTCTCTTTCCTTTCTCCCTCCCACTCTTCCTTCATTTCTCCCTTCATTCCTCCCTTCCTACCTTACTGTATTTGTTTCTTTTCTTCTTTCTCTATTTCTTTTACCCTTTCTTTATAGCATCTTCATTTCATTTTCATAGGTTTAATTACAGTATAAGAGAAAGAAGATATAATAATAGATATACAAATAGATGTTTAAAAATCTTGGTCATAATACTCAGTTTCAATTAAAAGTATAAAACGGGCAGAGACTAGAACTTATTTGGATGGAATATAAATACAGAATCAGTTTTTTAATTAATTTACTTTATTGTGATTATAGAGATGAGGAACAGGGGGATTACATTTGCATGAGTCAGGTAATAAATAATTTCCTTTCATACAGTGTCTTCTATTCCCTCATTCTCTCCCATTCCCTTCCTCCCGTCTCCACCCACATGTTGTATAGTTCACTTTCACCAGTGTCCAATGAGCTCCACTGCTGTATTTTTTTTACCTTTTCTCTCACATTCTGTACTCCCTGCCTAGCCCTTCTTAGGCTGTATACTTGAAACCACCATGCATAAGGTAAAGAAGACAGAATCCCCCCAAACTAAAAACAAAAACCACAAGTAGAAAAAAAGCAAGGGAGATCTCTTATTTGTATATCTTGGAGTTCATTTCAATATTAGAGTTAAAGTTTGAACTGGAATTTGTATTTTGGAAGATAATCATCCAGCAAAAGTTTCCAAGCATAATTATAAAAATAATAAGGCACAGTATGGAGATGTATGTAAATATGCATTGTATACCTACACACATACATGCCGCATACACACATGTATGTTTATGCAGGTACATACATACACCACTACGCCCTCTTTTTATTTTATTGTGAAAATACCTTACAGAGGGGTTACAATTACATGAGCAATGTAATGAGTACATTTCTTATCAAGCATTGTAGCCTCCTCCTTTTTTTCCCCTTCTCATCCCTTCCCATCTCCCCCCTCCACCACCACCCTCCCGCACCCTTTGCACAAAAGTTGTAAAGTTCGTTTCTTGACATAACGCCTTGTACATCTCATTGTTGCAATGGGTCCACCTGTATCCCTATTTAAACTATTTGCTTTTCCCTTCCCCTCCATAAACTATGCCAACATCAAATACAGTGAAAAAAAGGGTTATACCATGGGGGAGGGACATACAAAGCAACAAACAATCACCTTATGAATATGTTAGAAACAATAGCAAGAAAGAAAAACCATTTGAGTCCTTCTCTTGGGGTTCATTTCGCCTAACATAAACTTATCTGACCATTTGTGCTTGTCTCGGACATATACTAGTTATTGCAAATAAGGGAAACCATGGGACCTATGTTTCTTTGGGCCTGGCTTACTTCACTTAATATATTTTTTCCAAGTCTTTCCATTTCTTAACAAATGAGGCAATGTCATTCTTTCTGATGGAGGCATAGAATTCCATTGTGTATATATACCACATTTTATTGATCTATTCATCTACTGAGTGGTATCTGGGTTGATTCCATATCTTAGCTATGGTAAATACTGCTGCAATAAACATAGTTGTACTGGTAGCTTTAGTATGGTATTGTTTGTGATCATTTGGGTAAATGCCCAAAAGTGGGATTGCTGGGTCATAGCGGAGCTCTATGTGGAGTCTTTTGAGGAATCTCCATACTGCTTTCCAAAGTGGTTGAACAAGTTTACACTCCCACCAACAATGCAGTAAGGTTCCCTTCTGTCCACATCCCCTCCAGCGTCTGTTGTTATTAGAGTTCTTGTTTATAGCCATTCTAACTGGGGTGAGGTGGTATCTCAATGTTGTTTTGATTTGCATTTCTTTTATGGCTAGGGTGGTTGAGCATTTCTTCATGGGTCTATTGGCCATCCTTCTTTCCTCTTCAGAGAAGTTTCTCTGTAAGTCTTTAGCTCACTTATTTATTGCATGCCCTCTTTAATTGACTGAAATGGGATGTGCAGACATTGTAACATGAGCCATCCAATCTGCTTCGGGACTAGCTAGGCTTACTAGTGCATGACCAGCAGAAACTATGCCTTGCTGTGGAAGATAGAATTGTGACTGTTCAAAGTTGTTAGCCTGCGATATAACTCTGCTGACTGGTAATGAGGCCGAGGGTTGAGGCTTGAAGAGGATAATGGTCAGACCTCACAGAATTCTTGATGGCCTGGAAGCTTCTCCAATAAGAACAGGAAAGCAAGGGCAGGTGAGGTTTGAGAGTCACAGTGGAGGGGTAATGTAATTCGTTTTAATCAACACTGAATGACACCCAAACTTTTACCATCCTTTCTTTTCCAATAGTAACCTAAGATCCAAACGATGAGAGATCTTCATTTTAATTATGAGCCCTTCACCTAGAAATGCTGTGTGTTCTTTGCGCAGTTCATCCAGCAGACAAGAAAATCATAGATGGTGCATCCCTTGACTTGAGGACTTCCAATAAGGCAGACTTGCCTGCATTCCTGGTCCTGCCAGACATGTAGGTGTGGAGAATCAATATGTCCCTCCCCTGTGGTTAGCAGTAAGGACTTCCTTTGTTGACTGACACACCCCATGCCCACGGAGAGGTGAAACAGTCCAAGTGGCTTGTTTTGTATCGACCCAGAGAATCTTCCTGAGATTATCTTTGAAGTGAAACTATGCTCTTGGTACCAGCTCTCCACTGTTCCTCCTTTCTCCTCCCTTCTCTATTCTCCACCGGTGTTTCTTGGAGCGAGACCCCAGCGAACTATCTGAATAAGCATCTTTGCTTGTTCTTTGTTTCCAGAGAAACACACCAGGGCATCACAGGATGCAGCACTGGTTAAGATAGCCCATGAGACAGTCTCGGGAGTTTCTCTGACCTCTGACCAATGCAGTCATACTTCTGTCCATGCAAGCTGTCAGAGCTGTGAACTGGTTGTTTAATTTGTAGCATTTCCAGTGTGTTCTCAGTTAGGGGTCCCATCCTCATACTTATAATCCTATTTCTTCTGTATTTCTTTATTTGAGCTGTATCCTGGTGACTCAAAGACTTACCTAAGCATGAAAATTCACATTCATTTCTTTTTTATGATTTTTTTTGTAAAAATACTGTACAGATGGGTTTACATTAGTTTCTTACTCTTAGATGCTAACATCCTATTAATTACAGCATGTCTTTATCATTTCATGCTGAGCCAAATCAAAAAACTTATGTTTATGGCAGCATTATTTACCATAGCTAAGATATGGAACCAACCCAGATGCCCCTCAGTAAATGAATGGATCATGAAAATGTGGTATATATACACAATGGAATTCTATGTGTCCATCAGAAAGAATGACATTGCTCCATTTGTTAGGAAATAGAAAGACTTGGAAAAAATTATATTAACTGAAGTAAGCCAGGCCCAAAGAAACATAATCTCATGGTTTCCCTTATTTGCAATAACTAGTATATGTCTGAGTCAAGCAGAAAAGTTCAGATAAGTTGATGTTAGACGAAATGAACCCCAAGAAAAGGACTCCAATGGTTTTTCTTTCTTGCTATTGTTTCTAACATATTTATAAGATGATTTCTTTGTTGCTTTGTATGTCCCTCCTCCACAGTATAACCCCTGTTTTCATTGTATTTGATGTTGGTATAATTTATGGAGGGGAAGGGAAAAAACAAATAGTTTAAATAGGGATACAGGTGGACCCAATGTAACAATGAGATGGACAAGATGTTATGTCAAAAATTGAACTTTACAACTTTGGTGGGGGGAAAAGAGGGGGAAGTGGGAAGGGATGGGAAGGGGAAACAAAGGAGGAGGCAACAACGCTTGATAAGAAATGCACTCATTACCTTGTCCATGTAATTGTAACCCCTCTTATGGTATTTTCACAATAAAAAAACAGTGCAAAAAATAAAAAATAAAAAAAGTGTGAAAAGGAAAAAAAAGCTTATTGTCAGTTGCCACAAATAAAGATATATTTTGTCCATCGAATCTATGTCCTAAACTTTCTTTGAGACAAGGCATGATGAAGAAGAAAACCATAAATGTGATGTTTAAAAAGGAAGGAATGTTGATGAAGAAAAACATAGGTTAATAAAACATTTTTGAAAGAACTAATTCAGTGGTCATTTGGGAAGCTGCTTGGCAGATTGGAAGGTCGTAAGTACCAGAAATTGTAGTCACCATCTCCAGTGCCCGACCAGGTCACCAACCTACCTGCCTGGGTGACCTGCAGGAAGCTGTGTTGACAGACTTTCACAGCTTTACAACTGAGTCTGTTGCCAAACTGCCTATCTGCTTCTGCTCAGATTTCCGAAACTGGAGAGAGCGCCTCCAAGTGGTTGAATTGAGACATCGCCTCACTGATAAAGAAGCTCAGGACGTGTGGTTAAGGCTTCCAGCTCTAGCCTTGAGAGGAAGTTAAAAGAAATGAATGCCAAAAATAAAAGATGCCAGCAGAACACCAAGACAAGAAAAAAATATATGGCATCAAATGATAATATCATAAGATCCAATGGAATAAAGTGGAATTAAACAACGTATGTATATTAATAAAAGTCTGAAAGAATAGAGCTGAAAAAGTGTTGTGAATTTCACAATTTCTTCTGTTACATTAGATGCTCAAAACAGGGCACACGTAGCATAACAAGCACTGCTAGAGAGAAAATCATATTGATAAAGATTAAAATATGTGAAAAATAGGAAAGAGAGAGAACCATGGGATAAATCAGACCAACGTGAAGTCCAAAAGAAAATGACAAACTGAAGTCAAAATACATGTGTAATCACTTAAACTGAACAGGATTAAACGTGTCATTAAAAAAACACATTATTTCCAGGATGGACAAAACTAGGGTGACAGCCGCAATAAATAAAATCCATTTAAATGTGATTTATGTTGAAAACACAAGGGTAATAAGAGGCTGAAAGTGAAGTGAGAGAACAATGTATTTCTCACAATGAGAACTGTAATTTCCATCACTAAACTGGAGCACTGTAGCTTCAATTTGTCTGTTGATTCTCAAAAAGGAGTGTGGGAAAAACACTCTTAGACAGCTGATGGAATCTGAGTTTTATTTTATATATTTTTTTGTTTTTCCATTTCTAAGAAGGTCACATTTCCATAATAGTTCACATTGCCTGTTTATCCAATAAAGAGCAATTTCAGAGCAGGTGGAGTTCTGCATAGTTCATATGGAGCATCTGAGATCTTCTTGGAAAAAGTATTATCCAGACAGATCTAGGTAGCCAAGCCAATATTATGGCAATATTTATTTCCTACCCTATCTTGAACACACCATGGGTTTGGTAACTCCTGGAGCCAGTATCATATGATTTTTGTGGGAGCCAAATTGTCCATGCTATGAAGCTTGGAGACAAGCAGCCCTAGATAAATTAAAATGGTATCAGATGTATTTAGAGGTTCTATCATCAGGAAGTCAATCAAATCACTGGTTAAACATCGATGCCCTCTCTATCTTTACATTTGTTAATGAAAGTCAGGTTAGATATATCCTAGGATAGTTACAGAGCTGTTTTTCCTTTCTTAATCCTGATATTTGGACTAAAACTATGCTAATCGTTGGTATAATGCATTTAATAACATGCTTTGAAATAATTATAAGGAATAGATGTCTATAGCAAATATTTTTATTGAATTGATACAGGCATTGTGTTATGCACAGGGAACACGCAAATCAGTATTCATGACTCTGAACTCATGACCTACAAATACTATTATCCACCTGCCTACCTTCATCCCTTCCCATTCCAGACCAGATTCCTCCAACCACACAAATGGGAGCATCTCCGAGCACCATGCAACAGAGAAATTTCTCACTCACCTCTGTGCCCCTGGCCTACCTATCTTTCCCATATCCCTAGGACACATATCTATGTGTGAAATATTTAGCATTCATTCCCCACCTAAGAGAATCTAACCTGCATGAAGTGAAATACTTTGTCTCATATCACTAGTATTTCTGTTCTTCATCAAGTATTACCCAAAGACAACAGGTGGACTATGATATGGTTTAGATAATTGAGTGATGGAATGATCTAGGCATTATAAAGTAAACTACCAAACTAGCAAACTAGCAAATGTTACTGGAAACACACACACGCACACGCACACACACACAAACACACACACACACACACACACACACATCGAGGTCTGAGGATGTGGTTCAATGGTAAAGTTCTTGATTGTCATTCACAAAGAGCAACATTATAGTCACAGAACTAAAGAGGGAAGAAGGAGGAGAAGGAGGAAGAGGAGGAGGGGTAAGAGAAGGAGGAGGAGGGGGGGGAGGAGGAAGGAAGGATGAAGGAAGAAGAAAGGAGGAGGAAAAGAAGAAGAAGTAGAAAAAGAAAAAAGAAAGAAAGAAAGAAAGAGAAAGAAAAGAAAGAAAGAAAGAAGCAAAGAAAGAAAGAAAGAAAGAAAGAAAGAAAGGAAGAGAAAGAAAGAGAGAAAGGAGGAAGGAAGGAAGGAAGGAAGGAAGGAACGAAGGAACGAAGGAACGAAGGAACGAAGGTAGAAAATAGATAAATAAAACAATCATTTAAATATGACTCTGTAATATGCCACACGGAGTTGGCTTCTAACACATTGAAGTTGGGGAGCCTGGGACCGGGGCCATGGCACAGACCACAGAGGTGTGTTGAGGGAGTGCTTCAGATAGCCTAACTGGTTGGATTTCTCTGAGCCAGCCTCCTGCTTGAAGCTGAAGAGCCTTCAGCCATACAATCAGCAGTGATGTGTGTTTGTTTAGTTCAGTCATGTGGGAGTCAACAGTATAGGAACTTTCTGAGATCAAAAGATATTACATCAACCTCACTAGGGAAGAAGTAGGTCCGAGGATGTATAATTTAGTCTGACTTCAAAGATAAGTGCAAAAAAGTTAGGGCCAGAGTCAGGACTTCCCTGTGGCAGCTGCGACCCTGAAGCCTTTAAAGACAGGATGCTCCCCTCCCCCATCTGAGCCTGCCCACCACAGCCAGAAAATGGAGTTCACTGTGCAGGAAAGCTGGGGTAATTTGTATTTTCCTTGGCTTCCTTAAAAGAGAAAATCTCATCTGTCTACCTTGCTTCAAGGAAAGGACCATGACTTACATAATCTGAAGATTTGAGTTTGCTAATTGATAAAGTTTAAATTGAAATTTTCATACACACACACACACACACACACACACACACACACACACACACACACACACCCTTTCTGGAACATTTCAATAAGTAATTAATTACTCATTGGACATTATTGTTCATCTCCACACTGTAGCATGCACTAATATTCTCAGGTTTAAAAAAATATATATATATCCTATCAATTAACTCCTATAATTATCAAATCTATCCCCAATGGAGATGAAAGAGCTGGCTTGCATTTGAAATTGGATGAACTTATGGTTTTATGTGACTGGTGTAGTGCTGTGTGCTCAAGAGAAAACCTAAGTCTAAACCAGCAAGCCAGATTAACTGCGCTCTTTCTCTCTCTCTCTCTCTCTCTCTCTCTCTCTCTCTCTCTCTCTCTCTCTCTCTCTCTCTCTCTCTCTCTCTCTCCTTTCTTTCTCATAGATAATAGACCAACAGACCAACAATAGATATATAGCCATTATCTATAAAGAGAGCGAGAGAAAGAGAGGTTGTCTTTTTATGAATGACACATTACAGTACCACTGTGGTTGAAACAGTGACACAGAGGAACCATGCAAAGATAGCATCCATGTGATACCTCAGTGTAGAACACCAGCATCACAAACAGCTCCGGATCGGTAAGATGCAGTTCCTGGTGATGAATTACTAGCCCATGCTCACACAGCCAGTACCTAGGGAAGTCATGCACATTCATACCTGGGCAAATGCAACGACTTGTCTTCCCAGACATTAACATTGTCCTTTTCACTTGGAATCTGTTCACAAAAGAGCCAGACTGATATCCTCGTAAGAAAGTGAAAATCAGCACTACTGCCCTGGAGTAATGAGCAATAACCATTAGAATATTATCCAAGCAGGTCATAAAAAATAACTAGGGAGACATTAAGAGGCAGGAGTGTTATTATTAATGGTGACGACCAAGCAGTGGCCTATAAACATCTCCAATCACCCAAAGCCGGTCCTCTGGAGCCTGCAGCAATAATACGTGGCAAGATTTTTGTCTCTGAAACTGTCTCTCGAGAGAAGAGTTATTGAAGACTTTCTCAGCCATTAAATCCTGTGGATGTTGGAAGTGATTACTTTCCCCACAGGTCCAGACTTTCTGACCCAGACAGCACATGCTTGTGCTTTATATATAAATGAGAATGTGGTGGTGAGTTGTGCAAATAAATGCTCCCCTTTTCTACTTTCAGGGCAAAGCTTCTGGGTGGGTGGGCCCCTCTCATTTTCTCCCCATTGATGTACTACAAGTCTCTTTGGGATAATTGGGAAAGCTGCTTATAATTTGCAAGGGTTGAAAAGAATTGTGGAGACCATTGTTTGTGTGTGTGTGTGTGTGTGTGTGTGTGTGTGTGTGTGTGTGTGTGTGTGTGTGTGTGTGTGTGTGTGTGTGGTTTGGGAGATTGAACTCAGCACTGAGCAACAAAGTTCTCTAACTCCAAGCCCATCATCAGTCTTTCTTTAAAACTTTTGATAGCTTGCTATTCAGAAAGGGTCTCATAGAGATGTTTTCCTGGGCTGGCCTAGACCTGCGATCCTCCTTCTTCTGCCTTCCAAATAGCTGTGATTACAGGCATGAAACACCATGTCTAGCCTGAAGCTCGCTTGTTTTTGGACAGGATGTTTATGTATAATAAACATCTGCTTTCATCTTCTTTACTTACAATTTTACAGCTTAGAGATTCTGAAATATGTTTGATGCGGCGCACATTGGTTCTCCTTGGACCCGTGCAGCTGGGGTGTCAGGTCAACAGGTAATTATTCGCACTCATGATCATTTCTCATCAGTTAGTCCCTGCCTACCTTGGAAACCCTCATAGGTATTTTCTGCTGTTCTGAGCACCTAGGGAAGTCTCAGTGAATTCCTGAGCCTGATCGAGTACCCAGTACTGCTGTCTTGAGTCAAGCTAGTGGGTGACTTTCCCCTACTTGCACAGGCAGGAGAGGACCAGAGTTTTCCACGGTGAGCCTCTCCTTGGCCCGACTGGCTTCTTGGATCCATTCCTGGGAACAGATTGGTGGATATGCTTTTGGCTTTTTTCTTTTTGTTTATGTGGTGCTGAGGAATCGAACCCAGGGCCTCATGCATGCAAGGCAAGCACTCTACCGCTGAGCCACCTTCCCAGCCCTGTAGATATGCTTTTTTTGTAAGTAATTCTTAAACTTTCCACTGGGCATGAAGCACTCACTAAAATTACCACCTACTTTCTATTGTTTTCCTTGAGGATAACATAGGATGGGGTAACAATTAAATATGCTATATGATGCAACCATTACAAATAAGCTCTGGATCGCTACTCTTTTGTTATTTTTGGTTTGTTGGTATTGAGACCTGAGCTCAGGGCTGCTGCTTGGTAGGCAGGGTTTCTTCCCTTAAGACATGGCTCCAGCCCCACCTTATCCTGGTTATTTTTCACCTATGGTATTAGGCACGTGAGTCGCCTAACTGAGGCTTCTCATCAAGGAAGGACTACCACGTGCCTGCCGCTGTACCCGGCCTCTCTTATGCGGAGATGAGCCCTTGTGGATTTTCTGTTCAGGATTCCATGGGTAAACCATTTGGCTGTAAATTTAGAAAAAAAAATTAGGATTATTACTGAAAGTGGGATTGTAGGGGCATAAAGTTTTTCATTTGGAAAGATTTTTGATATAACGACAGGATTTGTACTTTCATAAAGCAGCAGCCAAATGTGCTGTGTTATTGGATTAAGTATTGATACTTTTCTTCTTTTACAATTCATATATTCATGCTACAAAGTTAAGATAGTAACACTCACCTTAGGACTTGGGGTTTGGTAGTGGAGTAATTGCTTTTATGCATGAAGCACTACACAGGAAGGGAGGAAAGAAGGAAGGACAGAAGGAAGGAAGGAAGGAAGAAAGAAAAGAGGAAGGAAAGGAACGGAAAGAAAAAGGGAGGGAGGAGAAAAAATGATTATTATAATAATTATGATATAATAATGTATTATATACATAACATACTATTATATAATATGTATATTATATCATAATATAATGTAACAATTATAATAATATAATAATGATACCCTTTGTAAAAAATATAGATCACCCTATGTAACAAATATTAATTGATGTTGCATGTCAATAATGTGGTTGTTCTATCTACTAGAGGGACAACAATCACACTAACATCTTGGATGAACTTTATGAGTTCAATTTTTTCTTTTAAGCCAATCAAATTTCAATGCATAAAAATATCATCTTATGCTAAGTTTTTTGGTGTTTACTGTGATTTTGCACTCTCTCAATCTCTCTCTCTCTCAATCTCTCTCTCTCTCTCTCTCTCTCTCTCTCTCTCTCTCTCTCTCTCTCTCTCTCTCTCTCTCTCTCTCTCTCTCTCTCTCTCTCTCTCTCTCATTGCCCAGAATCCAGGATGATAATGAGTGGTAGTCTCTGCAAAGGCTGTCACAGAGCCAGCCTCCTCTGCATTATTCCAGCTCTTGCTCAAGTCAAGGGCAGGTGGGATCCACCCGGCTGCCAGGCTGGGCCATCAGACAGGTGTCTCCTCTGCCGCTTTATGACAAACATCAATTGAGCAGACAATGCAGCTGCTGGAGTAGTTCTTGTGCCAGCTATCTCATCCCAGGAAAATAAAATTGTCCCAATGAGACAACTAAATAAATATGAAAGATTTGCCTCTAGTAATTCAACAGTTTAAACTTCAGAACCTTACATCTCCTACCAACTCTGTAATTAAACTTTAATTTCCTAGACCAAACCAGTGACAAAGAAGCATATCAATATCCATGTTTGCTCTGAACACCTAGAGAATAGAACCCTTGGTGTGAAGAGGAGATTTATGATGTAGCTGAATACTCCACAATGTCTCTCGCCGCCATCAAGGAGACTGCTTTGTCTGTTGTTGAAAAGGCTGGAGATATGGCTTCTCTCCTGTGCTACAATCCGCATCAGTAATGCCTCTAGTTTATAAGACAATACAATGATCCTTGGCATGAAAACACTGACTATCATTTTGTATTATCCAGAAAAAATAGTGAACTAGGCATCATTCTCATTTTGTGGATAAGGAAACAAAGTTACTAGAAGAAATTTCCCAAGGTAACAAACAACATATAGTTGTGAGGCTCAGGATCAGAACTAGAACTCACCAACTTCACTCTCTTGTATTCTCTTAAATCTATGGTCTTCTCTGCTTTGGGATAACAGTATCTGGGCATCCAAATCCACCACAGGAAAAGTCCATCAACCAACTGATGAGTAAAGAAAATGTGGTTTATATGCACAATGAAAGGACTATTTCTCTAAATATGAATGAAATTGTACTTTTTGGAGGAAAACGAATGAAACTAGGGAGCGCCACATTAAGCAACTAAAGGAGACTCAGAAAGACAAATACCATGTATGTTCTCACATATGAATAACTCAGTATCTATAAATCATGCCAGTAGCATGTTAGAGAGAAAAAGTGGGAGACTGCTGTGCAGGAGTGAACAAGGTCAGAGTACATTATACACACGTAGGTCAACAGAACCAGGAAACGCATTAAAATAGTGGGAAATGGAGGTGGAGGTGGACAAGAAAGGCCATGGAGGGGTGGAAACAATGGAAGTAGAGTAAGTGCATGTGTGCATGGAAGCACGTGTGCATGAAAAGCACAGTGAAAGGACTTTGTGCAGTTCACACACTCTTAAACAAATGCGTATAACTGATCAAGTGACATCAAACAGTCAGAACTTGTGCCCCACTAACAACTACTGCTATTTGCTGTCCAACAAACCATGTGCTGAGCCTTGAGCTGCCCAATGGCACCCTCCAGGAATACAACCTGTAATATAGGGGACAATAATGTAACAATTCTTTTATAATTTTCCTTCAAGTGTCAGAAGGACTCTGGTCAATGATAAATAAATGTTAATTTTCCATTTCTAGTCTTCTATATCCTTTTATAATTCAAGTGTTAATTTTTGTATTGTTTGTAGAAATTGTACAGTTTCTTATGTTAAAATTATGTACAATGGGTAACAATTGTATAGTTTCCTTATTGTAATTATTAATTTGTGGCCTTTGTTTACTGTTAAGATTTTGAGGGTAAAATCATATTTTAAGTTTTCATTTTCTTTACCTACCATAATATAGACTGACACGTAAAATATCAACAATTCTGATTATCTTGGTACCAAAAAATATTAATATAAGATAAATTTTATTGTCAAAAGCAAAAATATTGAAGAGGAAGGCAAAAGTGAAGAATTTTATGCACAATTGAAATTTATTTTATATTAGTTTGAAATAGGCTTATCTAAATCTGTTAATCTCGGGTGAACAATAGAGCAAAAACATTTAGTGGCACATAAAGGACTCAGTAAAATAATTCAAAGCATATGAATAAACATATAAAATTATAAAAGAAATCAATAGAAGAAGGAAAATGGAAATGGACTTCTAGGGTCAGAAAACAATAAGTAAAATATCAACAATAATACCTTGTTTTTCAACAATCACTTTTAAAATAAATTTACTAAATTCTCAAATGCTACCCATAAGAAACTGACTTTAAATTCACAGACACTTTGAATGAAAGTAAAACTATGAAAAAAGATTTTCCCTTGCAAATAAGAACCAAATGGCCAGTCATTATATAATGACAATGAGATAAATAATTAAGAGACTATAAAAAGTATAATTACACACAAAACATACATATCCATGGACACACACTGTTAGGTTTTTAAAAAGAGGTAGCCGAGTAAGAACAACACCACACACATGGTATTCAGGTAAGGGATAGGTTTATTCATTGTTCTGGCTGGCACCAGGCCACGTTGGCCCTCCATGCGGCAGGGAAAGGCCTGGGAAAGAGAGCTGGGAGAGCTGGGAAAGAGAGAAAGCTGGGAAAGGGCTTGAAAAGAGCTAGAAAGGAGCTAGAAAAGAGTGTCTGGGCCTGGGCTAGGCCTTATCTAGGGTATGGGCGGAGAAAACTGTGGCCACTTTTCTCAGATGTGACCTCATTGGATGCTGATGTGACCTCTTCCAGGTGTGCCAGT
Source organism: Dipodomys merriami (assembly GCF_024711535.1). NCBI lineage: Eukaryota > Metazoa > Chordata > Mammalia > Rodentia > Heteromyidae > Dipodomys > Dipodomys merriami. The sequence continues at coordinate 90,760,886 of NW_027205603.1, forward strand.
TGCCTAGGTAACGCAGGTACTGGGTGGAGACTTTGCTTAGAGGAAGGTGGAGTCTGCTCGCCATCCAGGAGTGGACCTTACACACATATATACATACATCTATATGTATGTATAAATAACAATATAGACATTAGCAACAAGAACAAAAGGAAAGAGATGTAGCATGAAATAATAATATAAAGCTCAATACTTTATTCAGTTAATAAATACATTATACGGACAGAAAACAATATGTAAATATTGGATTTGGCTCTATGTTGGACCGTGAAGACCTAACACTAATATTCAGAAAATTCCGTTTCCTACATAACAGCAGCATATTACTTCTTTCTTATTTTTTAATTTAATTTTATTTTCAAGGTGATGTACAGAGAGGTTACAGTTACATAGGTAAGAAAACAAGTACACTTCTTGTTGAAAAGTGTTGGTCTCTCCCTCATTTTTCTCCCAGTTTCCCCCACCCCCACCCCCAACTCCCTTCTCTGTGATATGGTAAAGTTCATTTCCAACACAATGCCTTCTTCTCATTCATACACAAAATACATTCCAGGCTTTCCTGGATATAAATGGAAATATGAATGAATTAAAAACCATATCAAGTATCTTTATTCAATACTAGACATAGAGTCAGACATAAATAGTAGAAAGAATTTTTAACCATCAGATATGTGGGAATTAAACAATATTACCTTAAAACAGTTCTGTCTGGGGTCAAGGTAAAAAGTATCTGGAAAGAAAAGAGAAATGTTTTAAGATATTTTATTTTATTTTATTTATTTATTTTATTGTGAAAATACTGTACAGAGGGGTTACAATTACATGGACAAGGTAATGAGTACATTTCTTATCAAGCATTGTTACCTCCTCCTTTGTTTCCCCTTCCCATTCTGTCCCATCCTCCCCCTGCCCCCGCCACCCAATACTCCTCCCCCCCACCAAAGTTGTAAAGTTCATTTTCAACATAACAACTTGTACACTAAGATATTTTAAAATGTTCTAATTTTATAATAACATTTATTTCAGAGTTCATCTAGCTTACCATTTATGATCTTGTCCTTCCATTATGTACATATCACATCTCAGTGTAATGAAGGTGAAACTTAAATGATCATTTCAGGAAGGTATGGGATCAAATTGTTTTATTTATATATGCCTCTATGCATACTCTCTATCACATTACAGATGTTGGCTGCTATTTTCTCATCTCCTATTCTGACAGATTCAATGAACTGGAATTGGCATTCAATTTGGAGAAACGAATGCCCATAATATAGCTGAGACCTGGTAGTGCTAATTGGCCAAATTCCTTATGACAACCAGATATCTGTACCTGCATTATCCATCTACTCTAATTTCTCCAAACGGCTCCACTCCAACTGCTTAGACATCTTACAACCCTGATTCAAACCCTCTTAGCATCAAAATTTCAAGGACAGAGGCTTGACGGCTATGCCCACTGAACATCAGCCAATGTTTAACGTTTCCTCTATATCCCACACTAACATTCCTGCTCTAAGAACCTCCAGCCCAGGGGGCTACTTGGAGCTTACTTACTGCCACTTAAAATGACAATCCCTAACATATACATGAGAATACCTGTTTCTGCAGGAGACTGTGCTCCATTTAAATCTTTGTAAGATGAGGCACCCATATTTTAAAGAATGATTAGAAATTAAATGGGAAAGGAGGGTGGAGGGGTGGTGACAGGCAGAAGTGGTGCAGCTTAGTGTCTGAGCAGTGAACTCTAATGAGAATTAACAAGGGCAGGTGAGGTCCCCAAGGCTATTTCTGAGAAAAACTGGAGTTATTAAGTCTGGACTTCCCTCAGTCTATTATGCAATTTCTGAAAGATGAAGATTTAGCTTCTCCATCTCTAAACACAATAACGGAGGGAAAGGGGAATGATCACTTAATTGAGATGACTCAACAAAAGAAAGGAGATATCATTTGCCTTTGAGCTTTGCTATTTTTCACTAACAGGGATGATTTGAGAAAGAAACTGATTTCAGAGAGTTGCTGCAGAATTTCATTCGAGGCTATTTACAAGCTATCTATTGACAACATTACCATAGCCATTCCTATATTTATATTTAGTTTGCATATTAAATATTTGATTATGGTCTTTCTTTGTTTCCTTAATTTCCTAAATTTTGTCCTGCTCAATGTCCTTGGCAGAGCTCTTCAGCTTTCCTCAGCTGTCCCTCAGGAGCTATGATTTCTCACTTTCACTTTTTGTCACACCAGAGTTCTCCCACCTCACCCGGCTTGTGAGTCTCTACAATTCAGAGGCACTGACTTCTGCAAAACAGAGACCCATTTTTTAAATCTTCATTTCTTAAATATTGTCTTTTCTTTTTCTTCACCTGTCCTTCTCTGTACAGACATGTGCCAAGAATACTTGAAATTAGTAGCAGGAAGTAAATACTGGTGGTTTAATGTATCTGAAAGATGAGTTGATTGATGTTTTGATAGGGTATATTATCCTTGTTCTGGAAATAATTTGCCTTTCGAATTTTAAGGCTCAGCTTTTAAAAAAATGATCTTTACGTGGTTGCACGAAAGGGTTTTTATTTCACATGTGAGTTTTGGAGTACAACACATCTTGATCAATGTCACCCCTTTCATCATTCTCTTCCAAACCCACCCATCCCGAGATTTTCCTGGTTCCATTTTCCCGTCTACACGTTAAGTATCATGATTGATTTGTCCATCCCCCTTCCCACAACCATGCTCCTGACAGCTCCTGATACCACAAGCCCCAGGATCCCAGCATTCATTTGCTTAGACTGTGAGTTAGGTTCTACCCCTGATAGATTAAATCTGCCTTTCCTTCTCTTTTGGAAAAATTTTGTTATTATCCATCAGTAAGACACGTTGAACTTTTATAGAAACATGTACTAATGCACCTACTATTGACTTATTTCTCTATTGTTTTTGTATGTGTGCTTCCTGTTACTTTGTTTTCTTTTTAGAATTACCTGAGTAAGCTGAAGTTACATTCTTCTGTGTTTCTAGGGCTTTTTCTTTTTGTTTTTGCCCTCTACTCTTGTTTCTTTTCCATTTTTCCCGTTTGGTGTCATACATTTGGTTTTCAGGAAGAAATTCTTGATATTTCAAAACATGCTATTCTGTTCCTGAAATATGATTTGTAGTTTATTTATTTTTTTTCATTTTTTAATTGTGAGAATATCGATTTATTTTTTATTTTATTTTTTTAGCCATGGTGCTTGAACTCTGGGCCTGGGCACTGTCTCTGAGCTCTTTAGCTCAAGGCAAGCAGTCAACCACTTGAGCCATACTGCCACTTCTGGTTTTCTGGTGGTTCATTGGAGATCAGAGTCTCATGATTTTTTCTGGCCGGGGCTGGCTTTGAACCAAGACCCTCACATCTCAGCCTTCTGAGTAACTAAGATTATATGTGTGAGCCACTGGTCCCTAGCCAATCTGCAGTATTTTTTAAGTTATTTGAAGCACTTATTCTTGTGCTTTGAGAACTTTCAATATTTTTTGTGATTTTTTTGCATTCTTCTTTCAAAATCCATCTCTGTCACTTTAGTTGTTCTTTTATGTTTGTAGACACCTTCATCAGTCAATGTGTAGATTGTAAGTGTGTCAATTTCAAGTAGCTGAGCCTTTCCTTCTGAAAAGTAAAGCATTTCAGCTTTTCCCTCCCTGAATGGACTTTGAATTACTTTTGCCAAAGGAAATTTTCAGAGGAAAAATTTTAAATGCTCAGTTGTCAAGTTTTTACTGAAATGTTTTGTTTCATAATTCTTAATAAATCTAGTTTTGCAAATACAAGACTACTAGTTTGACAGTTGTTTTTATTAAATGTGTGGAAAACATTTTCATCTCGTCCTTCCTCCATTGTTACTGATCCGAAATTCTAACTATTATTATGTAAGAAAATATTTCTCTCTGCTATTCAGCTTCTAATTGAATTTGAATAGTTTTTCATTGTATACTATTTTAAAATAGTGTCTATTTTGCAATATAATATAAGGTGTTATATTATAATTCAGAATTCAAGTTCTTTAATTCTTTAGGAAGTCAATTTTCTCTTGTTCTAGGAGATCTGCTTAGCATGTACTGTACCTTTCCAAGTTATTCTTCCTCCTTCAAATATTCTAGATAAAGTTATCTGAATGTTATTATGGGTGAATTTCTCCAATATATATTATATATTTATAATTCTTCTTTCAGTGTTATGTCAGAGAAAACTGAACTTTTGCATCTTTTTTCAAAATATGAGAGTCTTTGGGGGCTGGGAAAGTGGCTCAGTGGTAGAGTGCTTGCCTTACATGCATGAGGCCCTGGGTTCGATTCCTCAGCACCACATAAGCAGAAAAAGCCAGAAGTGGCACTGAGTCTCTAACGGTAGCATGCTAGCCTTGAGCTGAAGAGCTGAGGGACAGCGCCCAGGCCCAGAGTTCAAGCTCCATGACTGACCAAAATAAATAAATAAATAAAAGAGAGAGAGAGAGAGAGTCTTCGGATAGGATTTGATATTTTTTAAACTATGTTTTATATTTCTTTCTATTTCAAACATTTCATTGTATTACATTTAATATAGATGGTTTATACTATTTCAAGGCCTTAAGCACCAATTGTCTCATGGGTTGAATTTATGCAGTTTTTGAGGCTTGAAGATTTTGTTTCTTAAAATTACTTGAATGTATGAGCACATTTCATTATTCTACAGTTTCTGCCTCTCTTTGGACCCTGCTTCCTGGGGAATTTCTCAAAGCAGCTCTGAGATCTGCCCCACTCTTTCCCCATCTAGGCAGGTGCTAAGGAATTGGTAAGTTTCATCTGAGGATGTGTTATTCTCACACTTTCTAAGAGAAGTTATCCTATCAGATTCCATGGCTCAGGATGGGTACTGGCACTGCTTCTTGACAGTCCTTTGACTAAAATCTAGGATTTCCTTTCTTTTGTGTGTATCAGAATCTCAAACTCCTTCCCTTGAAGCCCCATATCTGTAGTTCACACTCCCCTGGATGGATATAGTTTCACCTTGGTGGATGGCATGATGAATTCCTAGCATGTTGATCTCTCTTTTGAATTCAGCTATGCATATTCGGTTGGTTCTATTTATGGTAATGTCTAATTTTAGCATTTGTATTTGTTAGTGGCCACACTTGTTGTTTAATCAGCTTGCCATATTGCTGGAGGTTGCACCTGCTCTTCAACTCTTGCCAAATTGTTTAAACTCACAGAACAATTTCTGCAACTCTGGAATTTTTTACTAGGCTCTTCCTTCTCTGGAATGCCCATATACTTTATGCTTCCCTGCAGCTAGACATCCAATTAAATACTGTTCCTAAAAGTAATTGTGGTGTGTGTGTGTGTGTGTGTGTGTGTGTGTGTGTGTATTCTTTCCCCATTTTGCTAGAACAAGGCAAACATTTACAAGAGAAAATGCTTTAATCTTAAATCCATTGAGACACTGGGCTAGTTTCATATCAGTGCCCTTACATATATTCATAATTAAGAAATTCTGAAAAAAATGACCTGAAATGCCTAACAAAAAATAAAACCTTACACTATAGACTAATTGCAGGATACCAAGTCCCTTCCTCTCTGTAAGAAGCTGTATAGCCACATTTTACCAGCTGGCTTTGTATATTGAGAAACTATGCCTCAGGAAAGTGTGAGTTCAAATTCATATAGTGAAAACACATTAAGAGGAGGATAAAGTTTACCTCTTCTGGAATTTAGTCCTTAATACTCATACACTCTTTCCTGGGTTCCTTTCTTGTAAATCAGGGCTTCTCTGAAAAGCCCGAGGAAAGGAAAGTGCAGCTGCCTGATCCATAGAGTACCACAAAACTATGAACGCAGATGAGGACCACCACGTGACACTGCACAATACCCTGAAGACAGAGAGACAAGAATGTCTGCCTTTTTGGAAAACACTGGCTTATCTTGGAAAATCAGAGCCACTGCCTTGACCAGGTTACCCTGATAGAATCTGATGGGTGATCAGAGCACTCAGAAGGGTGGGTGGAACCTAAACTCACTCTCAATCCCAAAGTTTTCTCCTCGAAAGGCTTTTCGTACTTGTTCATTGAAAGGGGAAAAAAGAAAAAGAGATGGCATAGCTTTTTCCAGCTCTTTTGTTCCCCTGGTCCAGAGTGTGTCTGGTCCTGTGCATCACATTCCCCTTGAGAGTTTACAGCAGCCCTCTTGCCTCTATGTGGAGCTTTGTTACCACCCTCCACCCAGATAGGCCGTGGATGCCACAATGAATGGCAGAATTGAGGTTATTAGCCAGCTCAGCCCAGGTGGAAATATCTGCACTACAGTTGGCTGCGATAGCTCTATAAACCCTTTACAGTTAGGCAAGCAGCAAACCATTTCAAATTGAAGTGCAATTAGAGCCTATGTATTTCAAAGCAAGCGTATTTACATGAAGGCTAATTAAAGAAATCTTTATAGAATTCAACATTGCAGATGGTACAATGAGGAAAATGTATATATTTGGGTGAATCTCTCTTTCCCTTTCAAAGCTAAATTGTATAATAAACACATCTTCATTTATAGTGTTCTCTAGGGTTGTTATGGCAACTAGAATTTAGGGTCAGACCGAATGTACCGCTACTATTGTTCCCTGAGCATCGAGAGATTGAGTTTCAGCATTGGATATGAGCTTTGAACATTGTTGAAAAAGGAAAGGGAAATGTGCTTTCATGCCCTGAATGCCATTCTCTCCTTGGATAAACTTCATTGTCCTTTAAACTAGACTCTTCAGGTACTTCCCCATCAAGCTTCTTCTGCAAAATGAATCTGAACCTCAAGCAATGTCTACTTAATTTGCATGAGTCCAAGTCATTTCTACTATGTTTAGTAAACAATAATTTATTTACTAACTTGCTCAAGTGATCTCCAGGTATGCATTCACACTCTGCTGAGAGGCCCAGGTCAGTTTTCACATGTGAAAAGTGGGTCTGCTACAACACAATCTCTTAGAATACTGTAATAATTAGAGTATATACCATGACCATGTTTAGAAAATAGAAAAGTCTCAGGTTTTCTTTTCATGTAAATTTTAAGGCTTTATATTTATCCACTCAGAAATATAGATATAAAAGACACCTTTGTAAGTTGTTGTTTCAGTCCTGGGGCTTGAACTCTGGGCATTGTCCATGAGCTCTTTTGCTCAAGGTTAGTGCTCTACCACTGGATCCACAGTCCCATTTCTGGCTGTTTGCTGGTTAATTGGAGCTGAAAGTCTCATATCCTTTCCTGCCCCGGAAGGCTTTAAATCAGGATCCTCAGATCCCTGCCTCCTGAGTAGCAAGGATTACAGGATGAACCACTGGCTTCTGACAGGATAGTCTTTTAAATATATGCCAAATCACACCAAAATATAAAACAAAACAAAACAAAACACACACACACACACACACACACACACACACACACACACACACACACACACACACACACACACACACACATACACACAGAATTTTTCCCCAGTTCAGAATTGAGACAAAATAGGTCATAATAATTATAATAGAAGTTTAATGCAGAGCATTATGAATTCAAGGAAGTCAATCACACTGGTTAATAAAGAAGAAGCGTCTGGTCTTAGTGTTGAGCTTCCCCGATTGGTTTGGTATCAGTGCCGGTTCTAGGGGGACAGCCTCAGCATTCTGGTCCTCTCTGGGTCTGACTCATATTTTACCTCTTTTGTGCCCTAGAGTGTCTGTGATGCCATAGCTCACTGCGTGGCTAAAAGCATACTTAGTTGTGCAAATAGCAGGGCCAGAACTGTAGAGGATTTAACACAACCAGTGTGATGTTCAGACAACAGGGACTAGGAGCACAGGAATGCCCTGCTTCTTGCTCTCTATTCTCAAATAACTTGCATATATAGCTATATTGATTAAGGCTCTGCATTTGGAGAAAATCTGGGCTACAGCCAGTTGTCCTAGAAGTAAGCCAAGAAAGCCAATCCTCAGGATTGATCCTGAGGATTGAATAATTCAGCAAATAAATTATCCATCAGATGAAAATGTCTGATCTCAAGTCTGATAATCAGTGATCATAAATCCATGTGAACATGCAACCATTATACCGAATAAGAGCCTCATTTCTAGATTGGACAAATGGGATTGCATGAAATTGCAGAGCTTCTGCATGGCAAAGGACATAGCTAGCAAGATCAATAGAAAGCCCACGGATTGAGAAAAGATCTTCACTAGCCATACAACGGGCAAGGGTCTCATATCTAAAATATACTTAGAACTCAAAAAATTAAATCCCACAACAACAAATCCTCAAAGAAACAACTGCCCAATTAATGAATTGGCTAAAGACTTAAACTTCTCTGAAGAGGAAATAAGAATGTCCAATAGACACATGAAGAAATGCTTAACTTCTCTAGCCATAAAAGAAATGCAAATCAAAACAACACAGAGATTCCACTTCACCCAGTTATAATAGCTGTAGCAAGAAATCTAATAACAACAAATGCTGGAGGGGATGTGACCAAAAGGGAAGCCTACTGCATTGTTGTTGGGAGTGTAAACTTGTTCAACCACTTTGGAAGGCACTATGGAGGTTCCTCAAAAGACCCCATATAGAGCTCCCCTATGACCCAGCAATCCCACTTTTGGGCATTTACCTAAATGATCACAAACAAGACCATACTCAAACTATGAGTCAAAACTATGTTTATTGCAGCATTATTTACCATAACTAAGATATGGAACCAACCCAGATACCCCTCAGTAAATGAATAGATCAAGAAATTGTGATATATGTATATATATATATATATATATATATATATATATATATATATATATATATATATATTAGAATTCTATGCCTCCATCAGAAAGAATGACATTTCCCCATTTTTTAGGAAATGAAAAGACTTGGAAAAAATTATATTAAGTGAAGTAAGCCAGAAACATAGGTCCCATGGTTTCCCTAGGACAAGCAGAAAAGTTCAAAAACTATGTACATATGACCATATAAGAGGACGTTAAATGAAATAAACCCCAAGACAGGGACACAAGTGTTTTTTTTTTCTTTCTTGCTGTTGTTTTTAACGTACTTACAATGTACTATGTGATTTTTTTGTTTCTTTGTATGATCCTCTCCCATGGTATAACCCCTGTTTTCACTGGCCATGCATCTTGTTTATATACTTTTCTAATTTGGGGAGGGGAAGGGAAAAAAATACAAAATGTTTAAATAGGGATTCAGGTTGACCCATTGTAACAATGAGATGTAGAATACACAATGTTGAAAATGAACTTTACAACTTGTGGCGGGGAAGGAGGGAGGAGTTGGGGAGGTGGGAAAGGAAGGGACAGTAGGGAAAACACAAAGGAAGAGGTAACAATGCTCCATAGGAAATGTACTCATTACCTTGCTCATGTAAACTGTAATCCCTCTGTACATGACTTTTACAATAATAAATGTATTAAAAAATCCTAATTTCTGACAGATCTGAGCTTGCTCCAGGAGGAAGACGGGCATAGTTGGTTTGTCTCATTTCTATCACTATAGTACATTAAGCAATGGCAATTATTAAACTCTTCGTTTGTCAGTGTGGGTGAATTTCTGTGGAAACCTCACAAGAATGAAAACAATGGCTGAGCTTAACATGCCTCATGCTCTTGCATTCTGTAGAGCCACAAAAGTCTCCATGGGTGTATTTAAGGATCATTTTTGTATGTATTCTTCTCCCCTATATTTGTAAGATGTTGATATAGTGGAAGTATTACCTAGGCTTGTATCTGATAATGATGCCATGGTATTTCTTTTCACTAGAGACCAACCACCACCTGGGACTGCCCAGAAAAAAGTGAGGTCTGTTCTGTGTGTGGCTTATAAATTGGTGTTACATAGAGAAAGCATGACAGGGGGAAAGGAGAATAAAAGACCAAAAGGGGGCCTTAAAGGAAGCAAATTTCTATGAGTTCACAATGGATGAGTATTTACGTAGCAAGTCTCAGGAGGAAGTGGCACTCACCACTTCTTCATCACTAATTAGCTGGAATAGGAAGTGTACTCAGACCCTAAATGGCCAACATGACATTGGATTTAATGGAAGTTCTCCACCAGCAGACCGAAAGCTCCATGGCATTTGGACAAACCCCTTTAGATTCATCATTCATGTGGCTCAACAGGCTAAGTAATACAAAAGTGAGCAATACAAAACGCTTACTGGGAGGAGAGAGAGGTGCTATTCTGAAGAGAAATTGTTCCCTGTGGTGAGCCACAATGGCTACAAAGGTGATCAGCAAGAGCAAGGCAGCCAAGGAATTAGGGTAAGCCCAAATGGAGGTCTCCATCCTCAGTCAGGTAGGTGACCCCCAACAAGATGAGGTTTCAGCCAAAGGAAAGGGATAATATAAAATAATTTTATGAAACAAATAATGAATTTCAGTTAGAGACTGAAGGTGATATCATGAATCCACCTCCCTTGATGACCCAAGGACAGACCAAAGTTGGAGCAGTACCAGGCAGATGACATTACCTCTGTCTTATCTGCTATCTAGGATAGTCATCTTGGACTTACATTCATTTCAACCATGGCTATACCATATATATCTTTCTTGTCTGTGGACCACATGCACAATACCTCAAGGTCATGCCTACAGTCTTTTGTCTTTGACCTTCTCTGACGTCATGAATGCATCCATCAGGTCTTAGTCAAGAAATATGGAGATCTACTGGGCAGAGAAGCAACTTTCCACCCTGGGGCTTAGGAAAGAATAGAAAAGGGCTCCTCTCTGCTTATTTCCTGGCAGACACTTTTGGGGAAAATTTTATGTGTTCAGAAAACATTTTCTCCAAGACTCAGTTACAGGAATGCTAACCATCTGATTAACACATTCCTAATTATCTTTTCCATCTTTGCGTAGACAGTGGACTCCTAAATGAGATCAGATGAATCTCCATCAATCATAAATTTATCTCAATACCTTCCTTTATTTCCCATCTACCCTTCTTTTGTTCTGTGTTATTACTCCATGTCCCAGAGCTTTAGCTAGTTCACAGAGTTATTGGTTACATCCCTTTGTATGATAGAATTGAAGGAATCTCTTTATTTCACACAAGTGCAAAACAATAATGAAATTTCTCCTGTGTGTAGTATTGTATCAGATAGCACACAGATGTCAGGGGAGACAAGTGGGGAGCCTCTATATTGTCCCTTTTTTGGTCTTTCAGTTATGACAATATTCAGTAAGCGTAGAAAGTAGTATTTTACCTGAGGGTTCTGGATCTAGGGTTGCAAGTAAGATGTCGTGGAAACAAAGACAAATCATTCAATAGAGTTTGTGTTCTTATTAAATTGTTATCAGCTCATAAGGATAAATCTAATTAGCAAATTAATTGTAAATTTTTAACCTGCTGTCTTCAACTATTTATTTAATTTTGCTCTGAACTTGGAGGCCTCTGTGCAACCGTGCTATGGATTGAAATACACGAGCTAGTCCTTCCTTTAAAGTCCACTTGCTTCAGGGATTTTTAGTTCATAGAATTCAACTAGTCTGTAATGATAATGTACTCATATATGCATTCACACATGCATCATTTTGCTATGTGTTAGCCGTATACCTTATGAAGGCTTTTATATCTCAAAGTTTACAATGCTTATGATAGTATATATGATCCTTTGGCTCACATGTAAGACTAAATCTCTCTCTGTCTCTGTCACTCTGTCTGTCTCTGCCTCTCTCTAGGTCTTTGTCTCTGTCTCTGTCTCTCTCTCTCTTACTTTTTGTTTTGGTACTGGGGAATGAATTCAAGGCCTGGATACTGTTCCTAAACTTTTTTGATCAAGGCTAATGCTCTACCACTTGAGCCACAGATTTATAACTGGTGGCTATTGGTTAATTGGAGATATGAGTCTCATGGAGCTTCCTGCCAAGGCTAGATACAACCTCAGATCTACAGATTTCAGTCTCCTGAGTAGCTAGAACTAGATGTAAGCCATAGGCCCCATTATCTATCAGAAGATTCAAATATATTTTTCTCATTATACAACATTATGGTTTCTATGCATTGAGCTTGTAGCTGCTTAGGTAGGAAGTCAGGGAGAATGTCTTTTACTTCAGAACTGCCTGACTTTAAAGTTTTTAATAGAAGCAGTGCATTTTATATAAATAACCATGATGTGAAGCTATATTCTTCAACTGAGAGCAAACAGCATATATCACCATCATACACACACACACTCCCATATGTCTAAGTCTTTGAGTTATAAGTAATTTTTTCACTTTTCAAATTCTTCTTTTCTGCAGAAAATATGTACTAAAGTTATATTCATGAATTTTAAAAACACTAAAGAGAGATACTGAATGATTTTGAGTCATAGAGTAGAAACCATTGAAAGATGAGCAGGCAACTCTGCTTTCCCTTTGTCTGTATTTGAGGTCAGTTTAAATTCAAACCCTGGAGAAGAACAAAGACTAAATCTGCAAGCCTGAGAGAGGTTCTATGCACGGAGAAGATTACATGTCCTGGCTGTGATAGAGAAATGGGAATCAGAATGGGACAAAGAGTTCAAGGGTCATATTAGGTCTTTGTCTCTAGAGTGAAGCTGTTAGAGAAGCAACAGTAAATGTTTTGGCCTCAGGAGTGAGCTTCCTTGTCTTCCTCCCCACTTTCAGCCATTCTATTTTAGTTAATTCACATTGTTTGAGGTGACCTAATTCTTTTCAATGTCCCACGCAGAAGCAGATAAAATACACAATCAGACAGGTGAAAGCTGACATCTGTCAAGTGATGCTTGCTTTCAAGAATGTGCTAGCACCTTCCAAAGGCATCATCTCATTGACCCATTGCCAACGGCATCCTAGACTCAGGTGTTCACAGCAACATGCTGCAGAATGGAAAAGCCAGGCTCCGATGGCTAATGAATGAACCACGCTGACACAGTTAGCACTGTGCCTATCCATGCATTACACTTCATTTTCCTACATTCCATTTGCTCTCCCTGTTTGTTTTTTTTTTTTTGGCTTTTTGCCTCTTGTTACCATGCCAGAGAAATATCAACATTCAATTTTAATATTAGGGTATACAGAATCTTTGTGTATAAAACATTTTAATGTAAAGGACATACAGATCATTGGTTCTACAATACTTCCTAACACAATGCATTCATATAAAAAATTATAAACTTTACATCCCCCAAAGTCACTTTTTAAATATTTAAAATAGTTTCCCACTGGGTGCTGGTGGTTCACACCTATAATCCTAACCATTCAGGAGGCTGAGATCTGAGGATCACAGTTCATAGACAGCCAGGGCAGGAAAGCCATGTGATGCTTATCTCCAATAAACTACTCTGATAAAGTAGGAAGTGGCACTGTGACTCAATGATAGAGTGTTAGCCTTCAGCACAGACAGGCTCAAGGACAGTGTCCAGTCCCTGAGCTCAAGCCCCAGGACTAGAACAAGAAAATTATTTCCCACAAAACATGAGATTTGACATCCTGATGCTCAATGTGTTATCTGGGAATTAGTAATGTGAAATCAGCTGGTTGGTGCTGAGGAGCACCATAAAGCTAAAGTGTGACCAGATTCTCTGTAATTTGTATTTATATTAAAATCCAGAGTAATTATTATGCCAACAGAGTGAACAGTAAGAACAATATTGATGACTCTTCCTAACATATGCTTTTATGATTGCATTCTGGTCCCTATGAATGACTAGTTTATATATTTCATGTCATATAATCTAATGAAAAATTTCTATTATCTCCATGTTCGTGAAAATAAGTGCTGTGGTTCGAAAGCTTGCATCAATCTTACGTGGGAGAGTTGAATTTTAGACTTCCACTTGCTTCAGTCAGGAAAGTCATCTGGCTGGTTTGCCTAATGGCCTGTCCTCAAGGATTTTTGCAACTTTACAGGGGAAAAAAGAAGAGTCTGTGGTGAAATGATATTTCATTATAGATGATAGGAACAGCTCATTGAAAACAAATCAGGTTTGCCAGGGTGTCATTCTGAAAAGACACGTGAGTCATGACCAGAGGTCCGGGGCGATTCCTCTGCAGTGAGAGATGTTGTTATCTGAATGATGCACAGGAAGGCACCTCAGAGCGGCATGTCCCTCAGGGGAGCGTCCTACATGCTGTGCAAACTGCATCATTGTCTAAGTCCTTTCCTCATAGCCTGTGTGTATGGACTCTGCCATGAAAAAGTAAGAAATTGAAAGAGAAATAGTGAGAGAAAGGTCTGGGCACTTGCATCTGTAGTATTTTTATTCATCTCACAGATCTAGATGCTCCAAAAATAGGCGAATTAATGGCAGTAATTGGCACTACTGAGGAAGAATTATGAAGTCTGGAACATTTTTATACATTCAATTAAGTGCTGGGCCTTAAGTAGGAGAGCTCATGTTTACTCAACCCTTCCTGGATGGTTCCAAGCCTTCACTGCTAGATTCCTTATCATGCACGTGGTGCCAACCAAAGAGAACACATTCTGGGCACTGTTAAACACAGAGGTGGGCATGTTCCTGGCATTCTGGAATCAAAGCACACTTTTAGAATAAAGTTCACAGAGAATAATAGTTCACAGAGGTTCCATCCACACTGAAAAAATGCCAGCCATCTTGGCTTAAATTCTGTATTGTCAGCTACCTCCTAACGCACAACTGATCATGGATTCCTTGTGGTTCAGCAAAACCCAGAACTTAAACACTCGCAGGCAACTCCCATTCAATCTGACTGTAAGGTACCCCAGATACCAAGCAGCCTTAACTTCACATTGGGACTTCTAAGATGTTAGCATTTTTGGATAGTCTCTGTCAATTATTACCATTTTGGTTTCATGTTGACTGTCTGAAGGTTCTGGAATGTTATATTAATTTACATTCAGATTTTTCAGATTAGGATGGGCAAACTTGAATATAAGGGAATGACTTATCTTTATTCTATCCTTTTTGATCTTGTGTGAAAATGAAGATCATCATGAGTCTTTTTCGTATTTCCTTTCCTTTCCAAATGAAGTATATAACACATGTACATGCATGGACACACACACACACACACACACACACACACACACACACACACAATTATTCAGATGTTAAATGGGAAACCTGATGTTTGCATTGTATGTACTTACAATTGCATAAGACATGATGATTGCATAATGAATGTGACCCGTGTGACCAGCATAGAGCATTTGTAGTTGCACTGAATTTTTATCATCACCTTTGCCATCAATACTGCACTCCTTGTAGGTAATTGTTATCATACCTTCTGTCACTTTAGGTTAGTTTTCCTTTTCTGCTTTATATAAATGAAATAATAAATTTGTTCTCTGTGATAGCTCACTTCTTTGGCTCAATATGCTGTGTGGAAATATATACATATGTACTTGTATGTATATAAAGGCATATATAGATGTGGTGTTATTTTGGTCATTACTGGCTATTATTTTACCACATGAGTAGATCACAATTTATTCACTCATCCTACAGCGGATGCATTTTCCTTCTTGTTTGGGGCTATTATAAATAAGACTGCTTTAGACATTCTTGCTCGATATTTTCAGTAGCATATGCACTCATTGCTCTTGGGAGTGCATCTATGAGTGCGATTACGGCACTAGCGGGTGGATATATGCTTAGATTTAGTGCATGCCACCACGTCTCCCAGCTGAGTGAAACAAATTGCCCTGCCTTCAGCAGTGCCTGAAATTCCCAGGGGTCCTAAGACTTCTCTGGGGCAAGGCTTCCTTCCTGTCATTCATCATGCCTTCCATATGCTTGGCTTTGCAGGTGCACACTAAATATTTGTGTAAGAGTTTATCGCTTCCTCTCCCTTCATGAAAAAGAAAATAGTGGGCCAAATGAGAAGACTAGTTTTTATATCCTCCAAACATACTAAGGTAGCACCTGTACTGGCCATCGGCAACACCTCCGAATTGCAGTGGTGGAAGTTTGTTCTTTTGTTTGGTGGTGGGTTAGTTTCATCATAATAAATTATCACTGTTCCTTTATGACCTATATCATGAATAACTAAGGTAATCAAAACAGGAGCCAGTCAAATAGTCAGTTTTGAGGCTTAACAAGGCTGTTTCCATATCACTTGAGCACCACCTGTATTTTTGGCTTTTTCTTTCTTCTTTCTTTCTTTCTTTCTTTCTTTCTTTCTTTCTTTCTTTCTTTCTTTCTTTCTTTCTTTCTTTCTTTCTTTCTTTCTTTTGGTTGATTGGAGATAAGAATATCATAGACTTTCTTCCCAGACTGGCTCTAAACCTCAGTTCTCAGATCTGAACCTTCTGAGTAGCTAGGATGATAGGCAGAAGTCATTTGCACTGGCCATAGGCCTGATTCTTTTGAACACAGAAACATTGTAAGGCACAGAGCTTTACATCTATCTCCTCAGCAACTACACATACTTCAAACTGTCCCTGGGCTGCCAAGGCCATCTGTGAGCAGGGAAGGATGAAGAAAGGACATTTAATTTTAAAAATAATAAAAAGTAATGAGGTTGAACACTGCCTGTCTAATAGTCAACTTTGCAATGTAGCGTTTTGAAAACTCTCAAATCTCTCTGCTCTCAAATGTACATTGAGGAAAATAAGACCAGCTTTGTACCTTTTTATGAAAAGATGTAAAAATTTGGAGTTTAAGTACTTACCCAGGTCCTAGCCATGGTGGAAGCAATACCACTCACATCAAAGTGCTCTGCTCTGTTTGCCTTGGAAAGGGGCCTGCTTCAAGCCCTTTGCTGCTTGTTTTCACTGTCACTGTGGAGAAGGAGGCCAATCAAAGCCACACTCCAGGGCTAAGTACTTAACTGGGATTCTATCAGGATCTTTATGCTTCTTCCCCCAAATACCTTAATTTCTTAATTCAATTTCTTAGCTTACCTTTACCCCCTCCCCCGGCTTTTCTTTGTTGGCACCTCTAGACTTTGAACTCATGCTTCATGCTTGCTAGGTAGGCATTCTACCACCTTGACCAATCCCTCCAGACCTAAACTCCTTCATTATTCTTGTCTCTTCTTTTGAAATTACCAAATTGTGGTGGAGAACTAATGTTCTAATTGCTATAAAAATTGTATTTCCTGTCAAACCAAACGATCATATAAATTAAAACGAATGAGTGACTATTACATACCAATTAGGTTGATGATAAGTTCTTGCCTTCAAGGGACAAATAATTATCAAAGCACAAATAATTTCCAAGAGAAAGTGGCATTGCATTGGCCTTTAAGGAATGAATAATTTTTTAAGCAGCTACAAGTAAGTGTGTGATATCTCAGAAATAAAAAACACATTATTTTGATAAATATGGAAAATACTTCCTGAAAGAAAATAATGGTATGTGAGTAGGGAAAGCTGAAGCAGGAAGAAAGGTGAAATGGAATGGAAACCTAACTTACATCACAATGTTAAAAGCATCAGAGCACTAAACCTTGAATTCCTCTTTACTGAATGGCTTATTATTCTGGCACTAGATGTTTTTCAGATGTAGAAATCCTAATCGAGCTGCAGCATTATTCACTAGACTGCTGCATGTGGGCCACACCTGATTTGTGTGGGGGCAGGTTTGCTGCAATGTTTAGACGGTGGCCTGTTAATTCTCTGCCCACAGTTAGCATGGGAGAGCGCTCCCTGTGACATGATTATGAACCATGAAGTTCTCAGATTTTACTGCTTCAAGTGAATCAAGCCATTTTCCAAAATGAATTATGGCTCATAAACCCTTGGGGTGGCTATAGCATTGCATTTTTGTGAAATCCATATTCAGGGTGGACATTTATTGAGCACATAACTATTATGAAGTGTTAGCTGTGAAGTAAGTTTGGATCGTGCTTGACTCAGAAGCAGAGGAGGTTAACATGTCCCTGCCTGACAGGGGGATTCGAAACTTTTCTAACATCCCAGAGAAATGAAGGATGTCATCGGAGCTATGACATCAAGACCCAGTTCAAAGCTCTTTGTGTATTATCTGACCTGAAAAATATCTCTCTGTAGATGTTGAGTAAGTACAGGGTTTGAAGAGAAAACTGAGTAGGCAAGTAGAATATCATCCAATCAATCTTCACCAAGTAGACCATCGTCTTTCTCTCTTACTTGTCCACAGACTCAATAGAAAGACATAAAGAGATGGATAAAGGAAAAATGAAGACAGAAAGTAAGAGAGACACAGAAACGGGGAGGGAGGACGGAGGAAGGGAGGAAAGGAGAAAGACTAGGGGAGAAGGAAGGAGGCAATATGGAAGGAAACAGAGTGAGAGCTAGAGTGACAGAGAGACAGAGAGACAGACAGAGACAGAGAGACAAGGAAAATGAAGTCATTGGGTTTTTTTAAAATAAGTTTTTCATTGTGAAAATATGGTACAGAGGGCTGGGAAGGTGGCTCAGTGGTAGAGCGCTTGCCTTGCATGCATGAGGCCCTGGGTTCGATTCCTCAGTACCATGTAAGCAGAAAAAAATAGCTGGAAGTGGCGCTGTGGCTCAAGTGGTAGAGCACTAGCCTTGAGCTGAAGAGCTGAGGGAAAGTGCCCAGGCCCAGAGTTCAGGCCCATGGCCGGATCCAAAAAAAAGAAAATACAGTACAGAGGGGTTACAATTACATGAGCAAGGTAATAAATACATTTCTTATCAAGCATTGTTGCCTCTTCCTTCATTTTTCCCCTACCATCCCTGCACTCCCATCTCGATGACTACACTCCCCCCTTTGCCAAAGTTGTAAAGTTCATTTTTCAACATAGCATCTTGTACATCTCATTGTTGCAATGGGTCCACCTGTATACCTTTTAAAAACAGGGGTTATACCATGGGGAAAGGACATACAAAGCAACAAAACAATCACCTTACAAATATGTTAGAAACCATAGCGAGAAAGAAAAAACCATTTGTGTCCTTATCTTGGGGTTCATTTTGCCTAACATCAACTTATCTGAACTTTTCTGCTTGTCTCAGATATATATTAGTTATTGCAAATAAGGGAAACCATGGGTCCTATGTTTCTTTGGGCTTGGCTTACTTCACTTAATATGATTTTTTCCAAGTCTTTCCATTTCCTAACTAATGGGGCAATGCCATTCTTTCTGATGGAGGCATGGAATTCCATTGTGTATATACCACATTTTCTTGATCCATTCATCTACTGAAGGGCATCTGGGTTGGTTCCATATCTTAGCTATAGTAAATAATGCTGCAGTAAACATAGTTGTGCTGGTAGCTTTTGTATGGTCTTGTTTGTGATCATTTGGGTAAATGCCCAAAAGTGGGATTGCTGGGTCATAGGGGAGCTCTATGTGGAGTCTTTTGAGGAACCTCCATACTGCTTTCCAAAGTGGTTGAACAATTTTACACTCCCACCAACAATGCAATAGGGTACCCTTTTGGCCACATCCCCTCCAGCATCTGTTTTTATTAGAGTTCTTGATTATAGCCATTCTAACTGGTGTGAGGTTGTATCTCAATGTTGTTTTGATTTGCATTTCTTTTATAACTAGAGAGGTTGAGCATTTCTTCATGGGTCTATTGGCCATCCTTCTTTCCTCTTCAGAGACGTTTCTCTTTAAGTCTTTAGCCCACTTATTTATTGGGCAGTTGTTTCTTTGAGGATTTGTTGTTGGGGGATTTAATTTTTTGAGTTCCAGGTATATTTTAGATATGAGACCCTTGTCCATTTTATGGCTAGTGAAGATCTTCTCCCAATCCATGGGTTTTCTATTGATCTTGCTAGCTATGTCCTTTGCCATGCAGAAGCTCTGCAACTTCATGCAATCCCATTTGTCCAACCTTTCTTTGATTTGTTGTGTTTCTGAGTCTCTATAAAGAAAATTTTGGCCTGTGCCAAGGAGTCCCAGGGTTTCTCCTATTCCATCCTGTAATGTTTTCAGAGTGTCTGCTTTGACTCTGAGGTCTTTGATCCATTTGGAGTTGATTCTGGTGGCTTTTATTCCCGATTTTTCTCTATCTGTCCCACAGATAACATATGATAAAACCAGAGCATTCGGGGTCTCCTAGGTTTCTGATCCTTAGGTGTCTCCCACTACTCTCAACTTTCCAGACAGTTTTTTCAATCATCTTGTTTTGTATGTTCTCCGTTTAGTGTTTGTGTCTTATTTACTTCTCCTTACCTCTTCAGGAGACAGCTGTTCAAAGGCAGGGGCCCTGTAGGTTAATTTGCCTAATTTTCAGAGTATTGATTTGTGCTTTTAATTAGACCATTCATACACTTTTCCATAATGGCCATGCTAATTTAGACTTCCACAAATGGTATACATACCAGCTTCCCGTTCCCACACATTCTCATCAGATTTCCTGTTTTCATGAAAGTCAGGATGACACCTTGCCATGAGTTGCATATATTTGCCTGTATCATGAATCAGAAAGTTAATGTCTAAAACAAGAGTCTACAGTTTAGGGCCTGAAGGAGGATGGATCAGATGGCAAGGCTGAAACCCTATGAATAGATTGTCATGTATTATCACAGGGCTTGAGGAGGGATTTTATCTCTTCATCTGTCTTCCCCCTTTTTCTTCTTTCACCTTCTACCAGGGGATGCCATAGCAGGAAAGTCCTCATCAGTTGTTGGCACCTTGACATTGGGGTCTCTACAGCCTCAGAACTATACAAATTACCTATAGATACGCTATTATCCTCAGAGAGCAGACAAAGACACAGATATAAGAAGATGTCCCATTGTAGCTTTGGTTTGCTTATATTTCTTTGCTAGTGATAGTGAATTTTTTTTTCATATATGGATTGGCCATTTGTATGACTTCTGAGAAAGGTCTATTCAGGCCCTTTATCTATTTTTACTTATCTTCTTTTTCTGTATGGAGCTGTCTAAATGCATTCAGACTTTAGAATGTTAACCACTATACAATGGAAACTATTTGAGTTCTAAAAATTTTCTGTATCTTTTAGGTATTAATCCTATATAGGCTTGATGGTGACAGCCCTTTACATCTTTTCTTTTCAAATGTCTACAGCTCTTTGGAGTTTCAATTTAGAAATAACAACCACAGAAATATTTCACTGAATCCCTTATCCTAGTTACTACCTTCTTCCTGTGTTCTCAGAATACTCTGCTCAACACTGACCCCAAACTATACAATAGATAGGTCTTGTGTAAATGATTGATTAGTTGGCAAACATGTAAAGTCAAAAGTCAAAGTTACATCTCTCCTACTTCCCTATATTCATCAGGGGTAACCAAATATGAAAAATAACACATATGTTTCCAGTGTTTACTATCAAGTTTACTGGCTTTATCCTATCACATTCTTGAGTGATTTTAAGGGAGAATAATTAAAAACAAGATACTTTCTTCACTCAGAACACTTCTACACAAAAAATGGTAGAAAAAGAAAGCAATTTTATTGTTGGACATGCATCAAAGCAAAATAGGGTGCAAATAACAGGCGATCTGGTAATCTCCGTCTTCCGGATATCTATGGAGATACATAACATTGTAAAAAGGCTTCTATTAGGACCATCCCGAGTCTTGAATGTTGTGACCTAGAATGTAAGGAACGAAGATCAGAGTGAAGTGAATAGCTGGAGGTGCCGATGACTCTGAGGAGCAGGGGAGGAGAGGTAGGTGGCAATATATTGATGTGGGTATAACAGGAGGGAGCTGGGGACCTTCTAGAATGTCATGAGAACATACAGGTCCCAGAAAACAAAGGCCCAAAGTCCAAGGCCCAAAGCACACCTTCTTCCATGTAGAGAAATGGTGGCAGAAATTGTCAGGTTAGAGGACAGTGCTTGACGGCCAGATTTTGTCCATTATCAAAGAGTATAGCCAAGGGGTAAATTTGAGGGGATTGAGGTGGTTGGACCCAATGTCAGGAGGCGTGTCTCTGGTTAATCTAAGTTTCCATGGGCCATCCTGCCAGGAGACAAAGACCTAAGAAACAGAGCAATGAGGTGCAACTTCTGATAAGGACATCTCACCTCATTACAAGCATGTGTGGAGAAGGAGTGTAACTCTCAGAGTTTAGAGGAATCCAGACGTGATGTGCAGTCCAGTGAAGGGATGGAGGTGGGGTGGGGGGTGGGAAGGGATTGCGAGTGACTCACCACTGGCCTCTGAGTGGCAAAGGTCTTCCAGAGGTCAAAGATGTCATTTTCCCAGAAGATCAGCAGAGATTGGGAAGTAGAAGTA
Source organism: Dipodomys merriami (assembly GCF_024711535.1). Classification (NCBI taxonomy): domain Eukaryota; kingdom Metazoa; phylum Chordata; class Mammalia; order Rodentia; family Heteromyidae; genus Dipodomys; species Dipodomys merriami. The sequence goes on from NW_027205603.1 coordinate 90,783,015, forward strand.
AAGACAGTGGAGCGAAGTTACAGCATAGGAGGAACTGTTGGTGTCTACTGTACCACGTGTTACACGTTGAGATAGACAGGAAGTGAGAAGGACTATATCTAGGTGGACTTCCTGTCCTTGAACTTTATGGATCACACCTGAGAGTATCCATTGTCAGACACCCAATTACCATAGGCTGGGACATGGTACCAAGTGGTCTCTAAGCTTCAAGCCCTTTACCCCTAAGGGCAGTGAATGCTTGGTACCAAAGATGTTTAGAGCTCTAGGCCATGCCAAGGAGTAGACCTGGGTAGAGACCCATTATTTTTGACAGATCTGAGTGGAGTATCACTGAAGATTCCACTGTGAACATAAGAAAGGCACATTTTCCAAAAAAAATCACCAAAATGTCTTATATCTCAGAACTGCAAGTTGGTAAAAGAATTTACAAAGATGAAGACAGGAGACTTAGCTTTTATTCAGGGTACCACTAATGGGAGTGTCAGACAACCTAGTAACAAAGGAGTGGAGACACTGCTGCCTTAATGTGGGGTTAGGAGGAGGTTTTATTAATTAATTAATTTATATAAGTATGTATATATGTATGCATTCATTTTTTTCTGGTCCTGGGGCTGAAACTCAGGGCCTGGGTGCTGTCCCTGAGCCTGTTTGTGCTCAAGGCTAGTACTCTACCACTTGAGCCACAGCACCACTTCCAGAATTTTTTGAGGAGTTTATCAGAGATAAGTTTCACAGACTTTCCTGACTAGGCTGGCTTTGAACCATGATCTTTACTTCTCAGACTCCTGACTAGGTAGGATTACAGGCATGTGCCACCAGTATCCAGCACAAGTTTTATTTTTTTTTGTGCTTTTTTTTGGGGGGGGGGGTCTGGTTGTGGGGCCTGAACTCTGGGCCTGGGTGCTGTCCTTCAGCTCAAGGCTAGTGTGCTACCACTTGAGCCACAACGCCACATGCGGCTTTTTTTCTTTTTGCTTATGTGGTGCTGAGGAATCGAACCCAGGGCCTCAGGCATGCAAGGCAAGTGCTCTACCACTGAGCCACCTTCGAAAAAAATTGCCTTGCAAGTTTTATTTTTAATGATGCTTCCGAGGGTTTTGCTAATAGGTCTTGTTGGGCAGTTATCTCCTCTTTTTGTTTGAGCTTGGTGTTCAGGGCTACAGTTCCAGCTTGGTGTTTCCACTCACTCCACATGGATCTTGATTCATTTGATTTTTTTTTTTGTTTATTTTTATGGTTTTGGTTTCATGCCTCTTTAAGAGGGACTTTTCTCCACAATTCTGAGGTCAGCTTGCATGAATGTAAAAAAGAATAAAATAATGCTAGAGGAGGATGGTCATGGCAGAAGTTAAGTCCTTAAGTCTACAAAGACTTGAAACAACTGTAATAATATTTGGAAAAATATTAGTGATTCTTCCAGAAAAGCTAGCAAGTGAAATGATTTTGGTTTTTGTTTTGTCTTGTTTTTACAGAGGAGAGGAAGAATATTCTCAAGGGAAGAAATCACCATTCCTCCTGCAGTGTTTTCTTCACCAGTGCTCTACCAAGGAAGATGCTGTGCATGGTGCACTGCAGAGTGACCTGAGGCACGTTTGTGCAACCCAGGAGGCAGGCAGTGGGTGGGGCTCTACCCGAGGGTGAAATGACTGGTGAGTGCACACCACAGAAGAACAAACCAAATCCACCTTCCAGCTACTCTAGGAGCAAGCTCTGGCTTTTCACAAGGGTGACTTGCTAATGTGACAGACAAGAGGGCTTAAGGGCTTTTATTCTGTGCTCTTCCAGAACTGTGTCTCAGTTCAGGATCTAATTGTTTTACCTGGGGCCAGGAAGAAGCTTTCTCCCAGTTAATTACCGCAGGTTAACTCTACAGCAGAGAATCCTCAGAAGAATAATTTCATTGTTGAATGCAATCATTGCTCCTGGTATCTCCATATCCAGAGCCCCCTCTCTGGCCTACTGCCTTTAAGCTTGGATTTAGGATCTAAATTGCTCTGGATAAAATTTAATGCAGCGCAAAATATCACAGAAGAAAAATGACTCTATAAAACATACGTTTGGGTGGCGAGTCGTTTCACTTGTGGGCAGTATTTCCTTGGAGACAGGTGATTAAGAATCCACGGTGCCCAGGCAACACTTGTGTAGATTGTAGCCCTGTGGGTGGACAGGGGCATCTTCGAGATGTCCCAGAGGCGGTTTTTCTGAAAGCTAAACATTTAGAATAGAGCCAAGCAGTAGATGCGCATGCTTCAGATTCTAGGCTGAATGCTGGGCAGCTTCAAGACAAATCAGACAAGAGTATGTCTCCTATATTGGCTGGGTATTTAGGCTTCTAGGATCATAATGGTGGTAATATGGTATCAGTGATGTTAATAAAAATAAGTAGGACGGGCTATCATTCACTGTGTTCTATGTGTTGTACAGTTTTCAGAGTTCCACACACGTATGCCCCTCTACGTATGCTCTACCTTTGCAAACCTGATTATTTTGTGCTTCTTGAACAACTCAAACACTTACTTTGGAAGGGGAAAAATGTTCCCTGAAATCTCATCCCATTATTTTTTAATTTAATTTAATTTTATTGTAAAGGTAACATACAGAGGGGTTACAGTTAAATATGTAAGTTAGTGAGTAAATGTCTTGTGGAACATTGTTACCCCTTCCCTCATTTTTCTCCCAAGTTCCCTCCCCTTTCATTCCCCTGCACCTCTCAGTTGTGAAGTTCATTTCCAACATAGTGCTGTGGGTATTGCTTTTGCATTGGCTCATCCTTTGTCCTTTGTCTCACCATTCTGTGACTCCCCTTCCCTACCTCAGACCAGATGAAAGTATGTATAAAACACAGGGTACCAAAATCAAAAACAGAGACAGCAGGGGATAAACCAAAGGAAAAAAATGGGGAAAGAAGAAACAACTTCACACAGCACATTAAAAACCAAAAATAAAAGAAAAAAACCCTCTCTCCATATTTTGGAGTTCATTTCAATTAGCATCATTTTATATGGTCATATGTATGTAGCTATTAAGCTATTGTGATCCTCTGCTAGGACTATCCTAGACATATACTAATTATTACAAGCCAAGGAAACCATGGGGCCTATGATTCTTTGGGTCTGGCTTACTTCACTTTTTCCAAGTCTTTCCATTTCCTTATAAATGAGGTAATGTCATTCTTTCTGATTGAAGCTTAAAACTCCATTTTATATATATATATATATATATATATATATATATATATATATATATAATATATATATATATATATCCATATCTTAGCTATGGTGAATTATGTTGCAATAAACATAGTTGTGCTGGTAGCTTTGTATGGCCTTGTTTGTGATCATTGAGGTAAAAGCCCAGAAGTAGGATTGCTGGGTCATAGGGGAGCTCTAAGTGTAGTCTTTTGAGGAACCTCCATACTTCTTTCCAGAGGGACTGAACAAGTTTACACTCCCACCAAAAATATAGTAGAATTCAGTTTGAATCATACCCCTGCCAGCATCTGTTATTATGTGTTTTCTTGATAATGGCCATTCTCACTGGGGTGAGGTGGAATCTCAATGTAGTTTTAATTTGCATTTCCTTTACGGCCAGAAATGTTGAACATTTCTTCATATGTCTATTGGCTATTCTTATTTCTTCTCCAGAGAAGTAACTTTAGTTCTTTAGCCCACTTAATAATGGGATGGTTGTTTCTTTGAGGATTTATTAATAAGGGGTATAATTTTTTGAGGTCTATGTATATTTTTGATGTGAAGCCCTTGTCTTTTGTATGACTAGTATAGATCTTCTCCAAATATGTGGGCTTTCTATTTATCTTGTTTACTATGTCCTTTGCAATGCAGAAGCTCTGTAATTTAATGCAATGTCATTTATCCAGACTTTCTTTGGTTTGTTGTGTTTCTGGGTCTTTATTTAGGAAGTTTTGACCTATGCCAAAACTTCCTAAATGTATTCCTTATCCCTTCCTGTAATATTTTTCCGGGTATCTGTTCTTACCTCAAGGTCTTTGATCCATTTGGAATTGATTCTGATGCAGGGCGATATATAATGATCTAACTTCATTTTTTTACATGTGTATAGACAATTCTGTTAGCAGTATTTGGTGATTTTGGTTCCCTTATGAAAGATTAAGTGGCCATAGGTCTCTGGGATCATTTCTGGGTCTTTAATTCTATTCCATTGGTCATCAGGGCTGTTCATGTATCAGTACCAAACCAATTTTCTTTTCTCTTTAAATAACTATAGCTTTCTAATAGAGTTTCAAGTTTGATATTGATATCCCTCCAGCACTGTTTTTCTTGCTAAGGATTGTACGTGCTAAGGATTTGTCTAAAGATTGTTTTGGGGTCTTCTAGTATTCCGTATGAATTTTTGGATTGCTTCTTCTATCTCATTAAAGAATGTTGTTGGGATATTGATAGGTATTACATTGAATTTGTAGCTAGCTCTGGGCAATGTTGCCATTTTCACAATGTTAACCTTCCCAATCCAGGAGCATGCTCTTCCTGTTATTTAAGGTGACACAATCTACTACTTTTGAAGGGAATACATAGTTTGGTAAGAATGCCTGTTGCTACTCAGAAGTAGAAAGTAATGACATATGTTTGTGTGTATGTGTATGTGTGTGTGTGTGTATGTGTGTGTATTTTAGGGAAACAGAAAAAAAAAAGATCCATGAATAGGGAAATAGTATGGAAGATGAATAGCATGCTTCCTAGAGCAGCATACTCAAGGAGCTATGATACAACAGGGATCTATATTTTAAGAGAATGTGACAAGGATTTACTTCTGGAATTTGTATTTCACAGGGAAACTATTTCCATACCATCATAGGCTGGTGTGCCCTAAAACTTCTTTAATGAAATCATATTTGTTAATTACCCACTGGATTGGAGGAACACACTTGTGATTTCTTTTTCTAGAGATGAAACCCTTTTTTCACCTTGAGTTTCTCCTTGCCCTTTCTTAGGCTGTATTTACACTATGTGACTGGCTTCTTGCTTCAGCTCCTGATGAAGGCCTCTCACACATTTGCACATCTTCTGTCCCAACTTCCAGCCCCCAAGTATGCAGCAACATAAGGACGATTTAACTCATATCACAGACATTTCTTTTCCTTACTCCATAATACCTCAATAAAGCATCTATTTGGTGACTTCTCCATTTTATGTCTTAGGTGGTAATTCATGATAAACAAGTTTTATTTTCATTTATCTACTTTGCCTCCAATTTTGCATCATCTCTGTCATATTAGTTACCACTTCTATATGATATGTCACCATAAAACTCAGTGTGACAGAACACCTAGTTTGTCATGGATTCTGGGAGTTAGAAATTCATGCATGTATTTTATGGAGATCTGGTTCCATTCAATGATGTGTGAGTCCTTACCTGGGTAGCCTCAATGACAAAGGAGAGTCAGTAGCTAAGTTTGGAATCATCTGGAACTATTATCAGTTACATGACGGGGACATGACTCCAGCTGTTTTTTGTATTGTCAACTGCAGCACTTGCATTTTGCTTTTACCTGGAATCTCTTCATATGAGAATCTTAGGTTTCCAGATAGAATGACATCCATGAACATCTCAGTAGAACCATAATGGTGCTAAATCATGCAGTAATGCCCACCACAGCCAGCATACACTCCAATTCATTGTGAGGCTTTGTAAACCTCATACTGGGGAAAGAAATTCATAACAGCACTAGACGACTAGCACATTGAAGAAGAAAGATTCCTGGCACTACTTTTGGAAAATACAACTTACTCCCTTATAAAACATTAGCTCAAACTTTATGGCTTCAAAGAGCACACAAAGATATTAGTCTATCCTTCCAAATTTCAAATTCCTATACTAAGTTTTACACAGTAATATCTAGGTGATGGACTGTGACACTAAAATTTTACCGAAAACATAAATGATCATAAGATAGTTTCTCCTATGTAGATCTATTTATTTCCTGTCATCTACAAATTTTATCCTAAAAGCTGATCATTCCAGGTCCATGAAGAAGTGAGACAGACAAGCTAAGTGAACCTTCACATAGCGTAAGTAAGAGATGTACATAAGAGTTCTACCTGGTCACTCTGCACTGATTGCTGGGGACAGGGAGAAGGAAGAGCAGACCCTGGCCATACTGGTGAAGCAAACTCTCAAGGATTTTCTTCTCTATTCGGTTCCTGGTTCTAATCAAATCAATGAAAGATTCTGTTATTTCTTTCTTTCTTTCTTTCTTTTTTTTTTTTTTTTTGTCAGTTATGGGGTTGGAACTCTGGGCTTGGGCGCTGTCCCTCAGCTCTTCAGCTCAAGGTAGGAGCTCTACTACTTGAGCCACAGCACTACTTCTGGTTTTCTGGTGGTTTATTGGAGATAAAAGTCTCACGGACTTTCCTGCCCGGGCTGGCTTTGAACCGCAGTCCTCAGATCTCAGCCTCCTGAGAAGCTAGGATTATAGGCGTGAGCCACTGGCACCCGGCTTCTGTTATTTCTTTAATTATTACTTTTTCTAAGAGTTACAGCCATTGTAAAACTTCCATTCGAAATATTAAAAGCTTCCCGTTCAAAATACTGTATTTTGCAACAAAGAGAAAAGGTTCCAGTTAAACACAAGTACAAAGAAAATTATTTTAAAATATCCAAGTATTAGCAATGACAAAATGAGCCAAAATTATGGACAAAGTTATGGACCAGAAAAAAATTTTCAAAGCCAAAACAGTAAATTTCCTTGGGGACATCTGCCTGTGCTGAGTGAGGAGGACGTGAGAAACGGGTGTCTAGTCGTCCATAAGCAGAAGCATCTGCTTGAGCACAGAGAAGGAAATGGGAGGTTGGCAGGAGCTCAGGGCTGTAGAGAGATGGTCAGAGATGCTCAGGGCTGTGTAGTCAGCTGGCTTCCAGTTCAATCATTGCTTTAACTCCAGCTGTGCTTGGGGCTCAGTGACTTTTTCAGCTGAAAGACTTAGAGTGCCAGGCTTCAGATTTAGGACAGACCAGAGGTCCACAGAGCCCTACACAACCTGAGATTCACCTTCAAGTGGTTGAGTCTCTAATTGGAAGATAGTATGCAATCTGACTTTCTTTCTGCCTAACAGAGGCAAGTGTTGGTACATGCTGATGATTTTACTCTCTCAGAGTCTCAAAATGAGTTATTCGAATGTAGCTGTTCTAATGTTAGGAAATGCACTCCTACTTCTCATGTTTTCTCATCGAACATAGGGGAGGTGTTAGAAATATGGGTAAGGAGTTTCCAGAAAGACCTGGAGAAATTATATTAAGTGAAGCAAACAAGGCCCAAAGAAAAACAGGTTGCATGGTTTCCCTCATTTATAATAACTAGAATATGTCTATGATATTGTTAACAGGGGAATCTCAATAACCCAATTATTTAGTGCATAGGACCACATGTAATGAAGCATATCAACATGAACTCTAAAAATTGGAAACAAGAGGATCCTATTACATCCTGTATTCAGGTATTTGTTTTTTTTTTTTTCTGTTTTGGTTTCCTATACCCTTTGTCTTGAATATGTTCATCTGATCCATGGAAGGGAGAGAGAATCACAGAAACAGCAGGACAAAGGGTAAACTAATGCAGCAATGACACTCACTAGATACAAAGTTGGAAATGAACTTTACAACTGGTGGGGGTAGGGAGGGGTAAGCTGGAGAAAATGAGGGAGGGGATAACTGTTTAAAAAATGTATTCATTACCTTACTTATGTAACTGTAACCCCCTGTTCATCACCTTTACAATAAAGATTAAAAAAACAAAAACAAAAGAGCTCATCATAAACTATTCAATCAAGTTGGTTCATTGACCAAGTAGTATGGGTGAGGAAGATGAACTTATCTCAATCAAAGCTATTTTTTTCTAAAGCATTTGGGTAAGAACAAAACAGATTCATCTTATCATGTATGAATCTCAAAATGTGATGCATTTTTATTAGATTCTGGGCCTTGGTCTATGTACTAAGGATGCAGAAATGCACACCTATGGCTAGAGTGGCCAGCAGGCTCTGTTCTAGATGCTAAAATTACTGGAACACAGAGAATGGGGAATTGCAAAGGCATCTGACTTGAGGACAAACAGAGGGTTAAGACACTCAGATTCACAGATTAAAAGGGAATTATGTTGAATCTAAAATATGTATCATAGTTGTCAGGAGAGGAAAGAATAGAGGAATCTCAAGCGACTGAGTATTATGTAAGATCAGGGTAATTTAAGGCATCTTCACAAACTTGTGCCAGTGTTATGTTCTAACACCAATGGAATCCAGAGAGGATGAGTAGTTGTGAAGGGAAGTTAGCTGAAAATTTCTGTGAATTTTGTAATCCTGCACATCAAAGTCCCAAAACAAATCATGTTATCATAATCATACTCTTGTTATTAAATTAACCATCTAAGATCCAGGCTTTGCAAGTAAATATAATGAAGACCTGAGAAGAGGGTACTAGGAAAAGTTCCTGAAATGTGCACAATTCACGTTGTGAAGGGAATAAGCCATGGCACAAGCAATCCCATCTGATCGCCACCCTGTCTGGATGTGACATGCTGTTAACACACCAATACTCTAGTTGGTAACACTTATCTTGTCACTTGTGCTGGTGCACATATTTGCACCTCTTTTCTGGCTCATACCAAAATCTTACCATTGTTGTACATTCTTATGCACTTCTCCTTCCTAAACCCAGTTCTCCCGCCTTTTTTTTTTTTTTTTTTTTTTTTTTGTCGGTCGTGGGGCTTGAACTCTGGGCCTGGGAGCTGTCCCTCAGCTCTTCAGCTCAAGGCGAGCGCTCTACCACTTGAGCTACAGCGCCACTTCCGGTTTTCTGGTGGTTTATTGGAGATAGGAGTCTCATGGTCTTTCTTGCCCGGGCTGGCTTTGAACCGCGATCCTCAGATCTCAGCCTCCTGAGTAGCTAGGATTACAGGCGTGAGCCACCAGCGCCCGGCTCCCGCCTTTTTTTTGATTAAGCCATATGGTCTTAAAGCATAGCTCAAAAGCCCTTTCAATGGCCCTTGTCTCTGCCTGAGAGACCAGCCTCTTTGTACCATGCTCCTAGGAGGAGTTGTGTCTGAATCCCAGTGGAATGGGGTGCTTTCCAAGCATCTCCACACCTGTGTGTGCAAACTCTTCATCAGAATAAAGATTCTCCTGTTGATAAAGTGGTGGCTATAAAAAAATGGTGGCTATATGATCTCTGCACATTCCCAAACTCAAACAACCAGGAATTGCTTTGAGACCTGCAATTTTGCTTTCTTTCAGTTTAGTGAGAATTAAGATAATTCCCCTACAAGAAACAAACCTGGGCTGGACAGACACTCCCTATGAGCTGCAAGACCATGGATCTGGTTTGGCTGAAGTCACTCCCATACACACTCTTAAGTGAGCAAATGCATATGGTGTGTTGGGAAATTTATCACTCCCTTTTTCTCTCAAGCAGACTTGAACACAATTTTTATTCATCTTTGTAACCAACATTGGAGAAGACATCTTAGTTCTTCAATAATTATTTGTCAACTGAGCAAATAGGGAGATTCTTGCATCCAATGTAACAGAGCTACCATGGCCCACAGGTTTCAGATGTAATAAATCCCTTCCTTTTATAAAGATAATTTGTGCAGTTTGATGTTCAAGTCTCTGACCTTCTGTGTGTACATAAACACAATCACATGAACACACATACACATAGAATCTTTACAATGCTTCTCCTGTGTGTAATACTTCTTTCCTGTTGGTCCTTTAAGAAAACTTCCCCTTAAGGTCTATTCAAATACCTAAAAGCACCTTTGAGCAGCTCTCTTTAGAATACACTACACATTCCTTTATCTGAACCATCAGTGCAACTTATACTTTTATCTCATTATATAGGAATTATTTATTTTCATAGACACACATTTTGTTCCCAGACTGTTAACTCTTAAAAAGACATATATTGTATTTATCTGTGTATCTTCAGCTTTTGTAATTGTGACAGACACATAGTAAATATTCAATGAGCATTTGAGAAGAAATCATTTTGGTACAAGCCAGCTCATTTGAAGTGCACAGAATACGCTGGAGAAAATTGATACCAGTCCATCAATTTTGCAGGTGTGAAGTACACTTGTGATATACTTTGTGTGCAAGGGAGCAGGAAGTTTATATTACTGTGAGCACCATCAGTGCCTGTCAAAAAAGAGAATGTGTATGTTTGCCTACACTTACATATACACACATAAACGCACATAAGATGAGGAGCAAATATAGATCAAGTTGGTGATTACACACTTGACATAAAGTTAAATTTATTAAATTCAGATGCCTCATCTTGCCATAATCTTGTCATCTCTTTCAATGGCCAGATTGGAAATTGGAAGCTACTTAATGGTCAGAGCAGTGCCTTATTCATCTCTCAATTCCCTCAGGGTCTGAGTACACAATCTTGCAGGGAGTATTTTCTGAGTCAACACTTGTCTTGGGTGGTTTCACAGTTTGAGTTTTGACCATAAGCAATTCCATGAGGCATTTGTTACATTCTTATTATTCATATAAATTGATCAAGGCTTAGAAGCTTCGTGTATTGCAGGCTCTGACTCTTAATTTTTTAATTGAATGAAAGTGACTTTAATTGTATATTATTATGTAGTGGGTCTCAAATTTACAGGGCACTGAAAAATATCAAAACAAATAAATGCACCCACAAAAAGGTTAAGCAAAATCTGGGTTTAATTGAATAATGCTTTTGTGAAAATCTAGCAAAGAGGTGACTTTGTTTCTAAGCCTTGCCAATTCCTGTCAATACTTGACAGAGCGGCGCTAAAGTATCTACTTAAATACCAATTATTTAGAAACGGAAAGCAAACGAGAGGAACAAGTGTCCAGCTCAACTGCCTAGAATACAGAGAAACAGTCCTTGATCAAGGGACAGAGTAGGGAGGACTCTACAGGTCAGCAACGCTCCCATGCTGAGTGGTTCAAGGCATAGTGAACTTCTGGAGATGCTGGGTAGAAATTTGGCATCCTTTCTGCAGTTCTTTATTTTCTTCTTTCTTTCTTTCTTTCTTTTTTTTTTTTTTTGGTCAGTCATGAGACCTGAACTCTGGGCCTGAGCACTGTCCCTCAGCTCTTCAGCTCTAGGCTAGGGCTCTACCACTTGAGCCACAGCACCACTTCCAGCCTTTTCTGCTTATGTGGTACTAAGGAATTGAACACAAGGCCTCATGCATGCGAGACAAGCACTCTACCACTGAGCCACCTTCCCAGCCCTTTGCATTTATTTCTTTGCCTCTGAATAGGGAGAAAGCTTCCTTCCAAATACTGACTGGATGCTGATTCAGCCCTGCACTCAGGCACAGGGCAAACATTTTTGAAAGTGAGTCCTTTGCAGTCACCTCTTCAAAATGGCTGGCTGCTCACAAAGTCTTCTCCTGTGCAAATGGCTGTGCACTTGTAGCTCCCCTCCAGTGGCATCACCAGCTTCCTGGCACTCCTGTGAAGGAAGAAGGAGCCGAATGTCTGAGTTAATGGGTGTCATTGTTACTTCCTTGCCCTGACTCACCCCAGATTGGCAAACTTAGAAGCAGTAACAATTCCAGTACAGAAAAGGAACCATTTGTAGAGTTTTCATGTCAGTTTGCCATCACGCTTGCTTTCTTCCTGTGAAATCCAGAAAGGCAGATTGAGCCAGGTTTACAGCAGGAGGAAATAAAGCTTTGGAGGTTTTATTGGTAAGATTTAGCAAACAGAGTTACATTTTTTTTCCCTCCACCTAATTCTTAGTTACTAAATAAAGCCAGAGAACATCTCTGTGTGGGACCTGAGGGCTCTTGTGTTCAGTACACTCTGCTGCTTCGGAAGAGTGCAGAGGTGGTGAAAGTGAGAATAGCTGTTATTTTATGATTGAATAGCTGGCAAAAATCTCTAAAATGTGCTGCCAATCAAGTGTCCATCTTATTTGTCTTTGTTTTCTTATGCTTTTAATGTATAAAATTTACTCCAGAATGAAATTAGCTTCCTTCAAACAACATCGACTAAGATGTTGGTTAGCTTAGCTCCCTCCATTATGTGGCAAGTGTTGTCCGTGCCTGTCAGGCAGAAACCCACACCAGATAACTGTCTACAGCACAGTGGAGGCAGTATTTTCCCTTTACCTGTAGATTTTATAAGACTAATAACATGCACAATAAGGAATAACTGAACACTTAGAATGGAAAGTGAGGTGTGCACAACTTTATTACCTTGTCATAAATGTGGACAGTTTTCCAGAAACAATAAAGTGTTTAAAACTTAAAATTTTCAACTCATGCGAAGGTAACTACCAATAGAAAAGAACTAATAAAAGACATTCCAAACGCTTCCATTGTCTTCTGCTATTTTTCTCTTGCCTCCAAAGCTTGCTTCCCTAGCAATGTTATTTTCTCCTGGTTTTCCTGAGGTGATATCTGTAATCTCTCTCCATGCTAGCTTGATTCAGGTGAATCTAAGGAGGTTTGCAAAGCTTCCATTATTCTGGGACACACTGTTGTTAAGCTGTACCTTTCTGCGTGAGCCCAGTGTATTGCACATTGAGGAATATACCCTTTCTGTCCACAGTTGAGTAAGAATGGGAGACCTTGGTCTAGTGAACACATTTCCCTTAAGCTACATTTCCAATCAGTTCTCTCATCAGGAAGACAAAGGGTGATTTAAATAATTATTTCTAGATCAGCATATATTTCAGAGACTCTATCATATTGGTGTTTACCTTACCTATTTTCAAAGATAATGGAATTAAGAAGGAGTGGGGTAAATTTGGTCAATGTACATTATAGGTATGTATGTAAATATTGCAATAAAACCCTATATGCAAAAATGTTCAGTCAGTGAAAAAGAAACAAGAAAATGTATGTGATGTTAGTATGGGTACAAAATAGACACAGAATTGAAAATGGAATTCTCTGAAGGACATGAATGTATCAACAGTGTATGACCTGAGATGCACTGTACTCACAAATTGTCATGCTGAATTAAAATTCCTTTGTATCACTACTTAAAGATAGTTTAAGAAATGAAAAACTGAAAAAGAATATACAAACTAAAATGAATTTTTATTAGGCTGTATCTAGAAAACAGATTTTGTTTAATTATCTTTTTATGCTCAGCAATATCTACTGACACATGTTGTGTGTTTATAATTTATAACAAAAATGTTGCCCAACTCAAAGACTCAGACTACATTGGTCATAAACACATGAAGTTGTTGTAGACTCGACACTCAGGTGTGCATCTGCCTGAGATTCAGCTCCAGCTTTTCTCTCTGTCTGAAGCCCCTTCTGTTTTCCTGTGCAAGACAATCCTTTCTTACCCTTCATCTTTCCCTCCCAATGACCCCTCACAAAAGGGGTTTGACGGACAACTTCATCTAACCTTCCACAATATTCCTTTATAACATCTGTGCCCTGGTAACATCTCAGACTTTACTAAGAATGGACCATCTTTACTTGGTTTCAGTTTTTTTGTGTGCCTAGATTGCAAATTCTTTGGGAGGGAAGAAGACTTAGTTTCCAGTTCTCTTTGTATTGTGATAAAACTACAATAAGTCAATAGCTTGTAAGAGAGGGTTACTTTGCTGAGAAAAAAATTATCTGGAATTATAATTAATGTATTTTTAAGAGATATAAGGATTAAAATAATTATTCTTCCTTTCTCAATTCCTTCTTCCTTCTTTCTTTCCTTTCCTCCTTCCTCCCTGCTTTCCTTTGTTCTTTTTATATAAGCAAGTGAAAAGGATGTGTTCCTTGTGTGTTTGCTTTTAATGCAGTGTAGAGTTTCAAATAGTGGTCACATTTATGACAAATTTGAATAATCAATAATATATCAAATCTGTTCAAAAAGTGTAAAAAAGCAGACATTGAAGAAAGCTAATGAATGACATTTCAAATCTACTTTCAACTTTTATTCTGTTTTGCACAAGATATTTTTCTGAAACTTTTTAATACTATGAAATGTTCAATGGCATAATGAAAAGAAAATCTGCTACCAGTATCCACGCTTTGATCCAGTGTTCACTTTAATTGTTTTTATTTGATTTCAGTGGCATTATTTTTTTGGCATGTTTTAAGCTCAATTAGAGTCATAATTCCATTTTCATCTTATAATTGACAGCCTCGCAGGAGTAGTTGTGAGGAAGAAGAGACCGCCCACAATGCCACTTTGAAGAGATAGTTATCCTCGGGATTACCCACGCAGCCTAGTGCCTGAGGGTGAGGGTCTCTTTAAATTCTGTTTGTCGGGGGGGGGGGCTGGGAAGGTGGCTCAGTGGTAGAGCGCTTGCCTTGCATGCCTGAGGCCCTGGGTTCGATTCCTCAGTACCACATAAGCAAAAAGAAAAAAGCCAGAAGTGGCACTGTGGCTCAAGTGGTAGAGCGCTAGCCTTGAGCTGAAGAACTGAGGGACAGCTCCCAGGCCCAGAGTTCAGGCCCCACGACTGGACCCGTACCCCCAAAAACATAAAAGGCAAAAAAAATTCTGTTTGTCGGGTACCTGGCTTTTTATCTCCTCTTTCCAGGATTTGTATTGAGTTACCCCATTTATTCACCTGGGGTTGAATAGCCACACCACAAATCCTGTGTGTAAATCTGTTCTTCTAGAGTGACTTACCTAAAGGTCATGTTTTGTTTTTCGTTCGTATTTGTTCAGCTGCATTTCTATAAGGAGATGACTGATACTTTATGATTAAAAATACTCTTAGGAGTTTCGAGAGGCCATCCATGTGCTCTATTAGAGCCACTCAACTTCCTCCCTGAGTGGAACATGTACTATGTCTCCACCTGATGCCTTATCAGCTCAGCTACGATGTATTTATTGAAAACACATTTTATTTTGTTGCTTAGGGTGAAATTACTTCATGAAATAACTCTCCTTGCATTAACCTGAATTCAAATGGCATTCTGGTACATTTGGGCTCTTGTTTATTTCAGTTTATGAAGTTACATCTCTCAGTTACATCTCATTCTGTAAATAAGTGCTCACGTAGAATGAATTCAAACTCTTGAATTCTCATTTGAGTTTCTTTTCTCAGAAAATAATATTCTTAGTACTTCCCTGACAAGGTTTTTTCACTAACCTCCCTATTGTTACGTAGGATACCGGATTTAAATGATTGCTGTGCATCACCTGTTAGTGTGTGATTCCCACCCATTCTGCACTTAAATTATGTAACAACTGAAAAATACAAGGTATAACCACAAACCTATGAAAGAGCTAACATAACATAGCTTACAGCTCACAAAAAAGTTTCCAAATTCTGCATCCTGTACCAGGAGACCTCTCTATCCTACCCAGGCAGGGGAGACTCACAGGGAAGGCCAGGGCCTGAAGCTCTGATCAGAAGATCAGAGATCAGAAACTCCGGAGCCAAAAGTAGAGACCAGAGAAAGGAGAGCAACCAGAGTTCCTCGACTCAGAACCACCCATATTATAATTTTTAAAAAAGTGCTAGAGGAAAAGCAGCCAGGGGAGAAGATAGTCCTGGGTATAATTTTAGTTGATACCACTGTTTGTCGAAATTAGATAGAGAATTATAGAAATGGAGATTTGAGACATTAATTTTTAAAAAACTGTTTATGTTAATTCAACATTTAACTTGGAATCTTGCTTTCATTTTTGCTAATTCCAAGTAAAGAGTAGGTATCTCCCACTCTTGCTTCAGTTGGGCCTTTCTCCAAATTATTCATTTTTCCTTATCAATTGTTTGGTTTTAATTGGAAGATAACACAAGGACCCTAATTGGTACTGAATGTCCTATTTGCATGACAATCAACTAAAATACAGTAACAGTGCAATTGGGTTTTATACATTTAAGGTCTCTGAACTGCTAGATGTTTGTATAGCTAAACAGCTGGTTTTATTCAGAGACTGGTAAAATTACACACACACACACACACACACACACACACACACACACACACACACACACACACACACACACACACCACAGAAAGTATACACATACCCATACACACACCACAGAAAGTTTAGAGCAAGGGAACTCTCATTAACACCAAAATCTTGTACTTGGTTAAGTTTATGACAAACCAAGCTGGGAGAGACTGTGAAGATACATATTTTTTTTGTGCCCCAGACTTACTATTGCAGATGTTATCACTAAATTCAAGAACTTTCTCTCCCCAAATCACCAGCTGCTTTAGTAATAGGTTGGAACTGAACACTCTGTGTTCTTCAGTATCCTGATTCAACTCTCTCTTCTGCAGTCTCCTCCTCCTCAGTCTCCAGTAATCCCTGTGCCTATTCTGCAGTTTCTGAATTTATTTCATTTCCCAGCCAAAAACAAATGACCCATAATAGGCCTTACTGAGCACCTACATTGAAAGTATCCATTTCTCATTAATAGATTAAGCAAAAGTTGTTAAATAATGATGATGGCAATAATTATATAAAGGTCCTAAACACAAAATAAGTTTTGAATCAGATTAGAATGCAGAGGAAAATTCAATTTTCCAATTTCCACTGCCAAGAAGAGAAACTGCTGCCTGCTAGAATTCAATACAGGTCTGTATGTTTAACTGAGCCAATCAGCCTCGTACCATCTAAGTAAAATTGAAATAAATAAAGGATTTGAGCAGAGACTTGGGATACCTCATATGTATCTGGCATTTGTGCTTCTTGTCTTTGTAATATAAGTGAATTATCAATTAGAATCCACAGAGTACTAAATTTGCTTTTGCTGATCATAAACTTCTACAAGTGCATAGTTCAATACTATAGAATCTTTCAAAACATCCTTAGATATTCTTTCTCTCTCTGAGAGAGAATCATTTGGTTTTTCTAAACACCCTGATAAATACAGAAAGCAAGTTTCTTAAATTGAAACAAATTCAGTAATCGTGATATCATGATCTAAAATGCTGAAATCTTTCTGTTCCGCTTCAGTAATAACAGAAGGTGTGTGCTCTGACCACTGACTGTTAAATCACAGCAAAGGTCTTATGTGGAATGATAAAGCAGAAACACATGGGTCATGATATCAGAATTAAACAGAAAAAATCTTATTGAAAGAAATTTAAGATGTTATTATTTTGTCAATTTACTAATTTGTTACCGTCATGAATAAAAGATTGCTAGATAATTAAAAAGCAATTATTTTCAAACATAACAGATATAATTCTATAAATTTAATGTTACAGACTTAGGAAGAGTATCAGTATTAATAATAAAGACAAGTATTGCCCTCCACAGAGAAAATTCTAGAACTACATTGATAAGATGATAAAGATCAAGTTTTTGGATGGATATTGCGATAATTTCACACACAAATACAACCACAGAACCAAATGTTGAAATACAGATGGAAAATAATAATCAATACACTACTGAATAAAAATTGGAAAACTGGTTTCAAGACAATGATAAATAGCATGCTCCTGTTTCTAGATACTAATGAAGATAAATGAGGAACTTGGAGTGGGTTCAAATCATGTGTGTCTATGCCTCTGACATGTGGCAGAACTGTCACTTACAAAGCACTGGGAAGCACAAACACATCTACTGAGTACAGTGTGAGCAACTCATCTTCCCGTGTTTTTGTTTTTGTTTTGTGAATCAAAGCTACCCTAAAGGTAACTATATAAGAAGCTGGTCTTACAATGCATACTGTAGGCACAGTTTTCCTGGAGATGAGGTAGGAGGACCAATTCAGCTCAGAAGTTTGATATAAGCACAGGCAATATAACAAAACTTCATTAAAAAAAAGACAATGATGTGAGGTAGTGAGTGAGTTACTTAGCTTGGTTGTGGCCTACATTTGAAAATGTTCACATATATAAAAATAGCAACTTGCATGCTCTACCGAAGTGAAATTTATATATGCTAAATATAGAAGCAATTTATGTGTTATGTATATATTAATAACCGTATAAACTTACAAATACCATAATCATCATGAAGAGGAAATCTGTTAGATTTTATTATGCGCATTTTCTTAATTATAAAGAACTAGTTTTACAAATCTGTTCACTTTCTCTTTAATCAAGAAGAAAAAAAACAAAAGGGAGAACTAAGCAACTATCTTCAGTAAAATAAAGTCTGTCTAAATAATTCATAAATAAGAAAAGTTGTTCAGCATCATTATTAATCACAAACCTGCGAATTAGAATCATAATGAGATGTATATCATCAGCAGAAGAGCCAAATGAAACAGGCTTTACCACTATATGCCGATAAAAATGTGCACTAACGGAAACTCTCCCAGAATGCTACTAGGACAGAATTTCACACAGCAACAACACTAGAAAACTAGGAAAGGTGAAGGTTTGTGTAGACTGTGACCAAGTGATTCCACTCCTAGACACCTACCAGGCAGGACTGACGTCCACTAACACCAGCCCAAGTAACAATAGCATTGTGTTATGAAAACTACATGGAATAACAGTCAGTGTCTGTAAAAGAGTATGGATGATTTGACAAATATAAGGTATAAAAGGAGCAAATTCTGAAAGAAAATGGCTCCATTTATGTACAGTTAAAAAGTACACAACTAAGTCGTATGTGCATATAGATATAGAGCCCCTGTCTCAATCTGTGCATGGTTAATTTTAATATCCACATGTTAAGATTCATTATCTATGAAGATTTATTAGAACAAGTTTGCACTTCCCACACGGCTGTGTCCTTTGCAAGTGCTCTGAGGGAACTCTGAGCGCGCCGCCGAGTCTACTGAGCAGTGATCAATACCTGTCTGCTCCATTTTTTAATAATGTCATTTTAAGAGGGCAGGTAAGCTACAAGCTACACCTTTCTCTTTAAAAACTTACTATAACAGGGTGCTTTGTCATTTCATACCTCCATGTACATTTATTCCCCTATGAATTAGTGGTTAACATCAATAAAATGTCCTATTCCCTGCTTTATGATATATTAATTCACCAAGAGAAGAGATCTATACATGGTTTCCCTAAGAGATTTTATTGATTGCAACTTCACAGGTCAACCATGATTATGACTAAAAGTGTTATGATGAAGCAGCCTCAACCAGGGTCATTCATTCACACTCCTTCATGCACCAAATATTTATGGGACATGTATTATGAGCCATGCCCCAGTCTTGTTAACTAAAGGCTGGTAGCAAATGTTTAGTTCATTTCATTATAGCCATGATGCAAGAACTTATTTTATCACACGTAAATCTTGAGGAAAAATGGTAATATCCAAATCCAGCAAAATATGAATTGGCTTTTTGCCACACCTTACTAGCACTAAGTCAAGGCAGACACAATGAATACATGGCTGTCACTGTAGTTACCTCTTAGCTACTTAAATCTTTCTTCTGGCTGAAAAATAAAGGTATTACGGCTTTGATTTTGCAGATATTTATCACAAACGTTATCCAGAAGGAGTTTGGTCT
Source organism: Dipodomys merriami (assembly GCF_024711535.1). Classification (NCBI taxonomy): domain Eukaryota; kingdom Metazoa; phylum Chordata; class Mammalia; order Rodentia; family Heteromyidae; genus Dipodomys; species Dipodomys merriami. The sequence continues at coordinate 90,802,401 of NW_027205603.1, forward strand.
CATGAACTTTTAATCTCCACAGTGGGTATTCTAGAAGTGATCCAGCATCAACTATTTACCAGGAATACTCTGAACTCTACCTATTTTTCTTTTTCCCTTCCTTCTATCCCTCCCTCTCTCCCTCTTTCCCTCTCTGTCTCCTTCTCTCCCTCTCTTTCCTTCCTTCCTTTTTTCCCTTGTGTTCCCTTTCCTTCCTTCCTTCCTTTCTTCCTTCCTTCCTTCCTTCCTTCCTTCCTCCCTCCCTCCCTCCTTCCCTCCCTTCTTTCCTTCTTCTCTCCCTCCCTCCCTCCCTCTCTTTCTCTCTTTCCTCTTTCTTTCTTTCTTTCTTTCTTTCTTTCTTTCTTTCTTTCTTTCTTTCGTTCTTTCTTTCTTTCTTTCTTTCTTTCTTTCTCTCTTTCTCTCTTTCTCTTTCTTTTCTTTCTTTCTTTCTTTCTTTCTTTCTTTCTTTCTTTCTTTCTTTCTTTCTTTCTTTCTTTCTTTCTTTCTTTCTTTCTTTCTTTCTTTCTTTCTTTCTTTCTTTCTTTCTTCTTCCAAAGTTTTTCTTTTCTTCTTTCCTCCTCAAAATCATTTAATGAATATGTTTAAAGAAGTTTTAAGGTCACAAGAAAATGTTGCTTATATAAAATCAGTGAAAGATATGAGACACAAAGCTTGCCTATTGGTTGACCAAAATACATATAGACAACCTATATAAATATGTACATATATCAAAGTATTTAATTTTATTTTCTTTTATTGTTTATTATTATTATTATTATTATTATTATTATTATTATTATTATTATTATTATTATTATTGTCATGAGGCTTGAACTCTGGGCCTAGGTCCTGTTCCTGAGCTCTTCAGCTCAAGGCGAGTTCTTTACCACATGAGCCACAGTGCCACTTCTGGTTTACTGGTGGTTTATTGGAGATCCTGCCTGGTCTGGCTTTGAACTGTTATCCTCAGATCTCAGTCTCATGAGTAGCTAGGATTACAAGCAAGAGCCGCTGGCACCCGGCAAGGTATATAATTTTAAAAGTACTGTCTTGGAGGTGGAAAGCAAGCCCTTACTGTATACTAAATCTGATGAGGTCCTGTGCTAGAACTACCAGAAAAAACATTCTCCTATTTGTACATAATAATATGTAAAAAGCAGAGGGAAACATACCCTGCTATTTAGAATACTTATCTCTAGAAAGGAGGTCATTTGACTTAAAAACATTGAAACACATATGTTTTCATTTTTCAGCAGACAAAATTGCTACCATTAAATTATACTATGAGATTGATGCTTACGATATCCAAAAGTATTACTATATTATCTTCTAGGGAGCATTCTTGTTAAGTCACAGGCTGTATCCTCTGTATCCCCATTGCCTGAGACAGGTCACTAGTAAATATATGTAGCCAGGGATGAACAATTTTTTCTTTTGAATTCCTTTTTGTTCAGTTGCACATGTGTATGTCGAGAAGTAGTTGAGGACAAGTATTGAATTACTTTGCAGGAAAGCTTAGCATCAGATAAATGCAGATGGAAATGCCACCCACTTGTGATATTTATGCAGAAAATTAAAGTCTGCATTACAGGTAGGCATGTGGTGAGGTAAGCTTAGCGCTCTGTTGGGGTATATGATCACCCACAAGATTTCTGTACTCAAAAAATGGCATTTTCTTGATTTCCTCCCATAGAGAATTTATGATTGAGAATTAAGTTTAGAGCAAATGCTATTTCTATTTACCTATCAACATACCTGTTGCTTTGCCCATCTATCTATCCATCTATCCATATCTGATGATAAATATATATTTTCCTGAAATGTCAAGGCAATTCTTGGGGTTTAATTCAGGTGCCGGTAGTAAGGGAAAAACAGTTCTTCAAGAGAAATAAATACAGTAATTTAATAATTTGGATTTTGATTTGGAAAAGTGGTCTGGGGGAAAAAGGTATCAAAGAAATTAGTGAAATGACTGTAAAAGATTGAATTTAGACTTTATTATAATGTTTCTCTGCTGTCTTCCTGCTTTTGACCATTGTTTTGCAGCTATGAAATGTGTTACCCAAGTTCAGGTCACCAAAAATGCTCCTTGGAAGTAGGATTCGCCACCACGCTCTCAGATTCTTATTCTGTCTCATGCTTTTAGCCACCTTACATGGCTGGAGGTCATTTCCTTCCTAGGGAAATTCAAGTCTAGTAGCTGAGTCATGTTCTTATATCCATCATCCATTGGGCCCAGTTCACAACACCGTGGTGAGAAATCCTCTTACTAGACTACCTACACACTTGCTAGACAGTATAACAGTTTGACAGCTTGTCTAATCCTGTTTCCTCTTACATCTCATAACTAATTATTTCTAAAACATTACTTGTGCACCAGATTCAGTGTCTGTTTCCACGTGAAGTAAAAATGGCCAATAAACACATGAAGAAATGTTGAACATCTTGATCATGAAGGAAATGCAAGTCAAAACAACACAGATTTCACCTCACCCTAGACACAATGGCCATTACTAGGAAAGCAAAAAATAACAAAAGGGAGTGCCATTACATTGTTGATGGGAATGCTAGCTTGTTCAACCACTCTGGAAAGCGGTTTGGAGGGTCCTCAAAAAAAAAGAAAAACCAAAACATTAAACATATCTCCCTAATGACCCAGAGACCCACTCCAGGCCATTTATATAATAGGGGACAAATAAAACTGCAGTAAAGCAACCAGCACAATCATATTCATTACAGCACTATTTGCCAGTCATCTTTGGAACAGACTTATTCACCAATTTATTGAGAGGCTGTAAAACCACATTTGATTCATTAACAGTGATTGGAATGGCACTACGATATTCTAGAATGGTTCCTAGAGCCTCCTGGTGGCTGTAAACAGAAAGGTACAGAATCTTAGACTGAGAAGCTCAGGGTGATATGATCTTATCTGGTTTTGTGTTTCTAGACAAGCTACTGGTATCAGGAGTGCAGCTAGTCAAACAAGAATGGAAATGAAATGGATGATGGGTAGGAAGACAGTGAGTACCAATTTTATTCCTTGAGCAAGTTCAGTGTTAGAAACTGTACTTAGTCCTTTACTAGCCATTAAGTTTCTGTTAATCTAGAGATGTTTAAGAGGATCTTGGGATATCTGTACCCCTAATAGTCATGGGACAGATGTAGACTCTACAGGGAAGAAATGTCATAGATAGATAAGAAGATGAAGGAATTGGGATGTCTAGCATGGGGGTGCCCTGCATGTGGTCAGTGCAAAGTCCCCAACTGTAGCTCCTCCATGGTTGGCCTTCACCGCCCTTGCTTGGTAGCTTGTATCCAATGTTTGAGCCTGATATATAATCTCAAGTCTTGCCCACAACAACAGCTATCTGTCCCTATTTTTCCTCCTTCTTCTCTCTCCCCCAGCAGAATTCTAGGTTGGCAGCAACGATAAAGGCCATAGCCTCTTATTCATCTGAAGAAAGAGTTTTAACACTTTTGGCCCACGCTGGAAGTAACTGTTGGGATTATAGTTGCCCTGTATGGGGTCATGCCTGCTCCAAGCACAAGCTTAGCTAACATTTTGGTGCTACTTTAAAGTTTAATGATGGTTGCCACTTGTACATGCATTTTCCTTGGCATTGGAAGGTGACCTGATCAGCAGAAGCAATAGTTACTCTTTCATCTCTTAGTTGAAATGTTACACAATAGAACTTCTATCTCTTTCTCTGGTGTGCATGACCTTTATATCTTTAATATCCAATGCCTTCTAGGTCCAGTCATTCAAAGGGAGACATGGAGATCTACAAAGAGCTAGAATTGATCGTCTCCCAGAGTCACAGAGATCCAACCTAAACACACGCCCAGATTCAGTCTTGGCAGATGTCCCTAGGAATGTCCAATCCTGGGCAGAATTCAGGGGAAGTTTGCCTTGCTGAAGAAGTATTACATGGTATATGTTTCTGCCACTCTGAATGCAACACAAACACCATGGCATTCGATGTAGCAGCTAAAATTTCTTCATCCATCTGTTGCTAATTAAAAATAATGCCAAAAACACATATGGTCACAAAACTAGCAGGAAAGGAAATGAATGAAAAGGATATACTAAGTATAGATCTAAATAATACTGTTATCAGTAAACGGCTGGTAAATCTTTCAAAGGAGAAGAACAGTCTGAAACAAACACTACCCAGTTCATATAGTACACTATTATTTTTCTCCTGTTTGGGTTAATAACACTTCTTGATACCTAACACAGCTGTTGTTGTATGAGATTATTAGGTTTGCTGAAGATAAATACCAAGAAATTATATAGACTAGGTTTGTTAGCTATATCCTCTTATTATCTGTTTTAGAGATTCTAGCAGTTGAGCTTCTGCTGGAGTCTTGAAAACGTAGAGAACTGCTTCTCCAAGGGTTAATCAATTCCTGAAGAAAACCAAGGCCTTGCCTACCTCTGCATGATGCCAAGTCTCCACTCATCCCCTGTCTCTGCAGCCTCTACAGTCAGGAGCACTGCAGGGTCAGACAACAGGAGCGAAGGGCCCGTCAGATCATCCAAACATTTCCATCGTGAATGTATGTGCTTGCCTACCCTGCTTTGCCCATTCCTTCCAAGTGGAAGTGAAAACCGACTCTCCGCTCCCTTACAGTTCTCTTCTCCCTGCCTGTAAGGATTTCCACAGGGGCCTAGGTGCTGTGTTGTGCTGTGCTATGCGTCTCTAAGTAACTGTTGCTATAATAAAATCTCCTTTCCTCATAAAAATCCTTTTCTGGCCTCTGTATTTTATTGAAGCTGCTCTAAACAAATGCTGGATGAATTTGTAGTAGAGCCTGGTTTCAAAAATTGACAGATAAACAGGCAAAAACACCAAGTTATTCCTATAGCTTAGAATTAGACAATGGCTAGATCGGCATTCCTACTGGGAGTGTGGAATATTTTGAAAAGCTCTATTTTTTTTCTTTTTGCATATTTATTTCTGTTAAAAAGCTCGAATTCAGCAGCAATGTATTGCCTTTCTAATTAGTGGTGACTATAATTTACCACTCTAAATTCAGAGAATACATACAATATAAAGTAGATTTGATCCAGCAAAAGGAATGGACTCCCAGGGTCTGAGGCTAAAATGCAAACGTGTAGTAATTTATGAGCAGTGTCCTGTGTAAAATAACCAACACAGGAAATTTTTTACTGACAGTCAAAACAAGGAAACACGTCCATCTTTATCTAATCTGCTGGAGAATTTTAAGCATACTTCTTTGTTATTTAGAAACCATATATCTGCCACTAAGTCCACTCCTATGCAGAATTTATGTCAAAGTTCCTGCAGGCCCAAGGGATAATATGGCACGTTAAAAATATGTTTAAATTAGGCAAAACTGATGGCTCTACTACTTATTGGATCTGTAGTATTCAATAAACTACTAAATGTATTCATCCTAATGTCCTCGTTGGCCTAATTGGGAGAATAATACATACTTCAATAGATTATTAGAATGATTAAATGAGAAAATAGGTGCAAAGGTATTAGATTCAGTAGGTGTTAATAAACCTTCCTTCTTTCTGACTTCTAGAAGTCTCAAATGGCCATGAGTTGAATTATCTGCTTATTACCATCTTGAATAAAGTTTTTAGCATAAAGCCACCATTACATATATATATATATATATATATATACATATATGAATATATATACACACACAAAGGAGCAAATATGGACTTATATATATTTATAAATTAATAAGCAGAAATGTGGGGTATTATACTCATATAATACATTGCTTCTCAAATTTACTCTTTGGAAAAATCTAATTCTATATAAATTAAAGAATAAAATAAAATAAATAAATTGTGCCTGTCAGGCCTGCATAGGTGACCCATAATGTCGCATTGTAAGGAGTAGAACAGCAGAACTCTCTATGGTGAACCAGGTCTCAGGGCCCAGCATTAGCCTAAAATCATGTGTGTTTAACTTCACTGTGTTTTGAATGGTATTCTGGTATCTCTGCTACTGAAGGTGGTGAAGACATAAAAATTAAGTAATTTTTACCAATTTCATATATAACAAGGTCATAATAATTGTTTTTGAAAAAGTCTTCATATACACTTACTATTCACTTAGAATCTAAGATGGCAGCACCTCTGTACTTTACAGATTTTATGTACATACACACACATATACATATGTATAATGTTCTTCTGGCTCCGAGCTAGACATTGAAATAAATAATATATTTTATATAATATATAAACATTTTCAAAGTACATATACACAGACACACATGTACATTAAATATAAATATAAATAAATATATATATATATATATATATATATATATATATATATATATATATAGACGTGTTTGAAAGATTTCGGATTTTTGTTGAATTCTATTTATTCTGAGATTCTGCCCCATTTTGCCACCAGGGAGGATACTCTGTGCACATGTGTATCACTGTTTTCTCTTCCTCTCCTCATTTCATCATGTATTTGGGATCTTCTGTTGTTGTCATTGTTTTGCCATTCTTGAGGCTTGAACTCAGGGCCTGGGCACTGTCCCTGAGCCTGTTTGTGTTCAAGGCTAGCACTCTACCAATTGAGCCACAACATCCCTTCCAGTTTTTTCTGAGTAGTATATTGGAGATATAAGTGTCATAGACTTTCCTGCCTGTGCTGGCTTCCAACCATGATCCACAGATCTCAGCCTCCCGAGTAGCTAGGATTACAGGTGTGAACCACTGGCATCTGGGTGTTTTTCAGAATTTGAGATCAACATTTGAGTTGATCTTTTTCCTTTTATGATAGTCAATAGTGTTTATGTCTGGGGGGAAGCGGGGAGGATGGGATGGGAAGGGGAAACAAAGGAGGAGGCTACAATGCTTTGATAAGAAATATACTCATTATCTTGCCCATGTAATTGTAACCCCTCTGTACAGTATTTTCACAATAAAAATGTATTAATAAAAAAAGAAAATAAACTTTATATTCTCCTTGAGTGTGAAGAAACTGTCCTTTCCTCTTGCATGTCTCACTTCCAAGTCATAAAAGCCTACCCTTCCTTCCACAATGCATCGACATTATCCACAAATCACACATGTGGGATGGTTTCTACTTTGTTTATTTTCTTATTTCATGAATACATATTTCTGCTTCTATCAACTCTACAGGGTTTCATACTGATTTAGAACAAAGCGTGGCATCTGCTACTGTGCGTCTTCCAGCTTTTGTCTTCTTCCGGCTTAATGTGGTTATCCTTCAATTCTCTGTATTTTCACATAAAATATGGAATGATCTTTTTTAGTCTCCACATACATACACAAACATAGCACAACAAATATGGTGAGATATTGCTTTGTATTTATAGTAGAATGTGATTAAAATCCTGTGTCATTCCATAAACTTACAGATAAATCACATCGTATGAGTAAAAGTGGTGAAGGTTTGGCTGAAATGTTACTATCTGGAGCATACATACACACATTGAAATAATATAATAATAAACTATTACAATAATAAAATTAAAAATAATATATAATACTTTTTATGTCTCTACATGTTTTAATGTAGTGGACATTCTTTTTAAAATATGTTCAGCCTTTGGAAACTTTGTAGTTCCTCCTATCTTTAAGTTATATTATTTTTAACATTACAATTTTTTTTTTGGTCGGCCATGAGGCTTGGCTTCTGGGCTTGGGCGCTGTCCCTGCGCTCTTCAGCTCAAGGTGAGTGCTCTACCACTTAAGCCACAGTGCCACTTCCAGTTTTCTAGTGGTTAATTGGAAATAAGTGTCTCATGGGTTTTTCTGCCCGGGCTGGCTTTGAACCATGATCCTCAGATCTCAGCCTCCTGAGTAGCTAGGATTACAGGCATGAGCCACCAGCACCTGGCTCACATTACAATTTCTATAACATATACAGGGGTTCTTGATGATTAATTTTGATTTTTGAGTGGGTTGGATTCTGAGTTACCTAGAAAATTAGTAAAGCATGCCTGTGTGGTTATATATGTGTGAGGTGTGTATGTATGTCTGGTATGTGGTATGTGGTGTGTGTAGTGTGGTGTGGTGTATGTAGTATGGTATGTATGTGTACATGTATGACAGTGTTGCCAGGTTCCAGAGAAGACTAACTGGGGGTGACCTGTGCTGACCATGTGAATGTGAGTGCAATGGTATCTACATGAGATACCGTAGAATGAGAAGACTGATGTACAGCCAGTCTCTGTCTCTGTCTCTGTCTCTGTCTCCATCTCTGTCTCTGTCTCTTTCTCTGTCTCTGTCTCCATCTCTGTCTCTGTGTCTGTCTCCATCTCTGTCTCTGTCTCTGTCTCCGTCTCCGTCTCTGTCTCTGTCTCCGTGTCTGTCTCCGTCTCTGTCTCTGTCTCTCTCTGCTTCCTAACTGCCCTGATGTGAGCTGCTCGTCACTGCCATCCCTCACCTCTGGGACTTTGCAAGCTCTGGCACACACAGAAGGACGCCCACCTGACCAACACAAACTTGTGTTTGCTTTATCCTCAAAGTGCTATCACCATTTGCAAAGGGTATTGTGGACAGAAATTCACACAATTCAAAAGAAATGACTTCCTCAACTATACTCCTATCAAAAATAGCTGCAGAGGTACAAGAAAATGGACAATTTCTGGGAGAAAATCGGAAAGGGTCTTTCACCCTGTAGAATACCTCCCCAAATGATTGCATGGCCGGATTATCAGCTCAGCATTTTACCTTGCCTGAATTTCATAAAGGCTCATAAAATATTAGCAGTTGCTTTAAAAAATAACACCAACAAGCAGAAATGGTCAGATAAGTTGATGTTAAGTGAAATGAACCCCAAGATAAGGATTCAAATGTTTTTCCTTTCTTGTGATTGTTTCTAACACATTTATAAGATGATTTCTTTGTTGCTTTGTATGTCCCTCCCCCAAGGTATAACCCCTGTTCTCACTGTATTTGATGTTAATATACTTTGTGGAGGGGAAGGGAAAAAACAAATTGTTTAAATAGGGATAGAGGTGGACCCATTGCAACAATGAGATGTACAAGATGTTTTGTTGATAAACGAACTTTACAAGTTTGGCACTGGAGGGCGGGAGATGGGAAGGGATGGGAAAGGATAGGAATGGGTAACAAAGGAGGAGGCAACAATGCTTGATAAGAAATGTGCTCATTACCTTGTAATTGTAACCCTTCTGTATGGTATTTTCACAATAATAATAATAAAATAACACCAACTTCAAAGGCTTATGAAAATCTGCAGTTGGGAGCTGTTTTTCATTTTTCCAAACTCCAATAAAATTTCTCCTGCTTTCCATTTTGTGCCTCTTTCTTGTTCTAGCAAAGTCTGTTGCCAATGGCCTGGAACATTAATGACCATATATTAGAGTTCCTGACATCAAGGCTGCTAGAAAACTCTCACAAATAGAAATTGAAAGGAGATCAATATACATAATATTTGGCTCACATTGAAACATGCTGTGTGAACCATTTACTGTGGCTTACATCTTTCCCACATATCCAGTGCTACTCAGATGGGATGTCTACACTACATAACACCCAGTTGGGAAAGAAACATTATTCTTCATCTTTTGTTTGGAGACATTAAAGACGTCCCAATGTGGTGCAAAGTTATGTCATGCCATGGGATCTGAACTTGGGCTGGTGATATCCCAGGCTTTATGATTCATTTGATGCTGGTATTAACTCCTAGCCAAAAACAATACAAGTACTCTGACAATTTCCTCTGAATTGTGTTTGTTCTTTTCTATAGCATTACTGGGGCTTGAACTCAGGGCCTAGGTGTTGTCCCTTAGGTTTTTCACTCAAGAGTAGTGCTCTACCACTTAAGATACAGCTCCAGTTCCAACATTTTGATGGTTACATGTAGAACAAGAGTCTTAATAAGACTTTCTTGCCCAGGCTGGCTTCAAACCACAGTCCTCAGATTTCAGCCTCTTGATAATCTATCTGGCATTATAGGCCTGAGCCTCTGGTGCCTGTTCTAATATTTTACACTTTAACATGGGAGGAAATTGCATTCTAATCTTTTGAGTAATAAATAACATGATGACAAACATATTTCACTAAAATATGAAATGAGTATTCTTTTATTACGAGTACTTATCATTTACAGTGTCTTATTCAATAAGCACATCGCACATTTGTTCCTTACAGCTTTGCATAATATTTTATGTCATAATGATAACTTAATCATAACTCAGCCTTATTAAAATCTGACAAGCCCTAGCTGTTGATGTGGTTAGTTTGCCACTACTTATTTGAAACTAAAATGTCTTTCCATTTAAAACATTTTTTTTTTTGCGTCCAGTTGTGGGCTTGAACTCTGGGCCTGGGCGCTGTCCCTCAGCTCTTCAGCTCAAGGCTAGCGCTCTACCACTTGAGCCACAGCGCCACTTCTGGCTGTTTTCTTTTTGCTTATGTGGTGCTGAGGAATCGAACCCAGGGCCTCAGGCATGCAAAGCAAGCGTTCTACCACTGAGCCACCTTCCCAGCCCTTAAAACATTTTTAATCTCCTTCCTTCAGGAGAAATATGGTCTTTTAATATATAGAGAAAAACACACCTATTATCAATTGACTTAATGTGATGTTTCCTATTTAAACTAAAAAGGGCCAATGTCTGACCACAGAGTGGGGACGTAAAAAGTGGACATGTATCTTTGGAGTTATTTTTTTAAAAAACAAGATCTAGTGTTTTTTAAATAGGAACAAGACAGATGGCCAGTGGGTGTTGTGCAAATTTATAAAGAAACCCTTGGTGGCTTCATGCACTGTTTTCCTTCCTCGGAAAGCCCATGGTGGCTATCTGTACCTTTCTTATGACATTGCCCTGTCTGCCTTACTTTCTGCTTGTGCAGGAAGAGGATAGAATGTGTGTGGTAGGGGCAAAGTTGACTCGCATTGGAACGGCACCAGCCCTACCTGATGTTAGATATATGACCTGGTGCAGACCTTGTGAAAGAGAAACTGTCTACTTCATGTAGAAATTAGAATTGCCGTGTGAACTAAAAGCATTCATGTGTTTGTGTGCTTCTAGAGATTAATATATATTTCTCATAGTCATGGCTAATCTTCAAATTCATTGATGGCTAAAATGGTGGCATATTTATCATCCTCCTATACTTTCAGTAATACATGAGAAGGCAGAAGTAATTTTATCACAATTTCAAAGTGAAAGGTAATAAAGTCAATTCATTTACTCTGCTTGGAATTATCACAGCAAAAAGCTCAACCTCTCCTTTTAAAAATTTGTAGCCATTCTTCAAAAATTGGTGCAAAGGTTATCTATACCCATATATTTTCCTTTTAATCTTACTGTAGGTAATCTTAATAAAAATAACATATCTCCTAAATCACACTGCTGCAATTTCTTTTAAACTTTTAATTATACATTTAATTTCACATTAAAAATTTCTATTCTATTTAAGAGATTAAAGACCAAATCTAGTATTTGTCCTTTCATGGGTCCGATAGTAGGATTAACTTCTCTGACTTTTCAAGTTGAACATGGCGAATGTCCTACTAGGCCTGTGGATGTTCAATGTTACAATGTCACATAAGCCAGAAGGCAAGGAGCAGGGAAACAAGGCATATAATGCCAGCTTTCCACGTGCATGTTGAACTTCTTGAATCTGAGTTGATAGCATGCACAGATTTTGAAAAGTTCCTAGTATTATATTTTTAAATCTGACTTCCACCTCTATTTCTTCCTACTGTTCTTTTGGAGCGTGTTTATACCACAAAATTTGTGTCTGACACAACTCAACCCCCGAGTTGGACTGTCTGCAGGAGTAGTTCCCCTCCAGAAGGTCTTAATTTTGAGCACTGAGTAACTTTCAGGTATGCGGTATGTATTTGCTCCTTCAAGTATATTTCTGTTGAAATCTTTATTTTCATTCTCTTCCTGTATTTTCTTTCATTTCATATCAGTTTTCTTTCCCCAGTTCTCCTCTGCAGCCCCACATCTGGATCATCTGTGGTCTTTGTTTTATTCTTTTCTCCACAGCATTGTCCAGTTTCCTTTGCTTTATCATATGTCTGATAAGAGTATTTTGTAAATAATAAGTGTGTAGAAGAAGACATGAGCTGTTCTACAATGAATGTGATTCCTTTCTCCAGTAAGGCCCAGTGGATGAATGGCTGAGCCCCACAAAAGCACTATGACTGGAGACATACACAGTTAGATGAAAGTTACAGTGATCACAATCAGATCACTTCTTGTCCAATTTACTACTCCAGGTGACACCTTCCTAAACTTCTTATTAAGAACGTCACTGAGGCCGGGCGCTGGTGGCTCACGCCTGTAATCCTAGCTACTCAGGAGGCTGAGATCTGAGGATCGCGGTTCAAAGCCAGCCTGGGCCGGAGAGACCGTGAGACTCCTATCTCCAATAAACCACCAGAAAACCGGAAGTGGTGCTGTAGCTCAAGTGGTAGATCGCTCGCCTTGAGCTGAAGAACTGAGGGACAGCGCTCAGGCCCAGAGTTCAAGCCCCAGGACCGACAAAAAAAAAAAAAAAAAGAATGTCACTGATTTTTGCATACTAAATTATAAAAATGTTTCTTCATAGAAAGTTTTAGCAATGCTACTTAGCCACAGCCTCCCAGTTCTGAACTCTCTCTAGGATCTTGAGAAAAAGACTAGTCTTATTTCTTTTAGGCCATTCCCTATTACTTGTATTTGGGGGGTGGGGGAAGACTGGAATATAAACCTGAGAATTCAAAGCCAATCTACACACACAGTTTGAAGACAACATCAGGTGGCTGGACAGTCCAACTCTCACCACAACAGTATAAAATGGACAGTGGCCGTATAACATGAAAATGCTATCCTTGGTTTTTCTCCACTTACACAAAATGGACAAAGTCAACAAAGACATGAATTGGTTTAGCTTATTTATTTATGAAGAATTCTTAGCTGACAGATCTTCAGGTAAAGACTATTCCATCTTAAATGGCTTCGGGGGTGAATGCCACTAAAAATTTAAAAGGGCATCAACAGTGACCTTACCAGCCCTTTTCCAGAAAAAGAGCACAAAGGTATCCCAACCAAATTAAAGCTTCCAGTACTAAGCTATTCCAAAATCAGGAGAAAAATAAAAGCTTTGAAAGAAGTGGGAACTAAAACTATTCTCTCCTGTAAACATAGACAAAAATATTCAAAATTGAAATAGAAACTAATTAGTAAAGAAATATAAATGGATTAAACTGGATAAAAAGTGAGCCCTTAAAAATACAAGGTTAACAAAACATTCTAGAAGTAATTTGCAGAAGTTATAATACTTTTTAAAAGTGTGTTTTAATTTTTATTTTAAGGTGATGCATAAGTCAGGTAAAGAGTACATTTCTTTTTGGACATCACACCTCCTTCTCATTTTCTACAAGTTTTTCCCTCTTATCCCCATCTACAAGCTGTGTAGTTCATTTTAAATATAGTGTCCAGTGAGAACCACTTCTGCATTTGTTTACCCTTTGTCCCTTCATTTTTGTGCCACCCCTTACCCTCCCAAAGACAGATAAATGAATAAACAAGACAAAGAAAAAAGAAAGCCAAAACAACAACAAAGAATAAACACTCTTATTTCAATTTCCTGGCATTCATTTAGATAAATATTATTTTATATGATTACAGGCATATAGGCATTGTGTCTTTGTGTTTCTCCCTTAAGAATATCCTCTTTTAGTCTCAGTGTGTGTGACTGCCTAGAGTCCTGTATAATTTATCCTGTCCCAGTGCATTAAGACTTAGCTTCTTACATGAGAGGAAACATGTACCATTGATCTCTCTGAGTTTGGCATACCACAGTTAGCATGATTTGTTCTAGGCCTACCCATTTTCTTGCAAATGACATAATATTATTCCTTCTAATGGTAGTGTAAAATTACATTGTGCATGTAGTTTTTGATCCATTTGTCTGTTGTAGGACATCTACGCTATTTCCATGACTTGGTTATTGTGAATAGTACAGCAATCAACATGGATGAGCAAGTGTCTTTACAGGGTCCTGGCTTGTGACGTTCTGCATAGATGCCTAGAAGGAGTTTGGCTAAGCTGTAGAGAAGATCTATGTTTAGCTTTTCGAGAAATATTCACTGTTGCACAAGAGTGGTTGTATTATTTTATAGTCTCACCAAAGGTGCAATAGGTTCCTTTTCCCCTACATCCTGCCAACAAAGTTACATGCATTATAAACTAAAAAAAAAAATGAGCCACATCTAATCTCAATAAATTAAGATATTTGATAAAGTTCAAGATTTATTCATGTCTAAAAATACAACGTTAAGCAAAATTGGAATTGAAGGAAAATATCTTATTTAATAAAGGACTTCTACAGTTAATATCTGATTTTTCTTAAAAAACGAAAGTACATTATATTGAAGGTTAAGAATTTGAGAACAAGGCAATAAATCTGCTGGTCAGTTCTCATTACTTGTACATAATTAGCTACATGAGATACCAGACAATGTAAAAATAATTTCCTCTCAATTGATTAAAAAGGAAATATAAAAGAAAGAGAGACAAGGGACATTTATTGGAATGTAAAAGTCGCAGTGAAGCTGGTAGAAAAATTTTGCTAAGAAAAAAGTATTCTAGACACCAAATTTAAAGCTCTTGTTTCTTAAGACATGAGACCAAAATGTTTTAAATATTTTTCTTGATATAAGGAAGACAATTTTGAAAAGTGAATTATATTGCCAATTGCAGGTGCATACAAGCCAAATAATACCAAGAGAAATTAAAGATTTCTTAAATGAATAAAAAATATTCCAAGGTATTTACTATCACTGGTAAATACTCAGAATTCTGTCAAATTTATCTCTTTATCTATTATAGTCAGATTATACAGGGTATATTGTAGAAATAAAAAGAGTATTAGCAAAATATGCATGGATAGAAAAATGTCTGAAATTGCTAGAATTTGTTTAAAACCTAGCCATATTTAGACACTGTGGTATTTTAACAGAGAAACATGTATAAGAACATAAACAAATAGATGATAAAGTTGACTAAGGAATACAAAAGAGGGCTGACATTGTTTTTAACAAATGACTGTGTGAGATGAACATACATGTATTATGTTATTTACTGTTTATTAGTGGAATAAATATTATTCCAATCTGCTTCAATAATGCACATTACAATTTTTAGAAATGAATAAGTGATATAATTTAATGTGTAAAAATGGAAAAAAAATTAAAATTATGATTATGGCATGGGAAATAGAAGGAAGATAGCTCATAGAGACAGGATTACAATACCACCCATACTATAAAAATAACTTATATTACACATAGCTAAAAATTGTAAATCCAAATATATGCCAGCAACTAAGACAGCTCAAGAGAATGAGAGATTTCAAGAGAAAACAAGATGGCTTGGAGGGGCTCATAAAAGGAACTTTTTGGCATAAGACAGGAGTAGTGTTTTGCAATTAATTAGAAAATAAACTTGATCTAGAAAAGTATATAAAAATGAAAAAAAAATCTTGTATCAACAGTGGAAGATCAAGCTAAAGTGGCCAACGGGGCACAGTTATCAACATGCTTTGCTTTCCTTCCAGGTTTAGAAATGGTCTCGGGTTGTCAGTTTCTTCAGTGACTTCAAATACAACTCTATTGGTCTACTTCTTATTATTCACTAGAGGCTATTCAGTCGCTCCCAACATTGTATCCACTTTCTGGAGATAACTCCAGAACTGGTCCACATCAGCCCTTTTCTAGCTGAAAAATGTTGACTTGTTTAACAGCTATCATTTTCAAAACAGTTACAAGAAGTGAGCATGCAAGCAAGCAAACAAGCAAGCAAGCACAGAAGGAAAAAAGAATGAAAGAAAGAAAAAAAGAAGGAAAGAAAGAAAAAATGGAGACAGAAAAAAGGAAAGAAATATCAATGAAACAAAGAGAAATAAAGAAATAGAGAGAAAAGAGAGAAGGAAGAAAGGAAGGAGAGAAGGAAGAAAAGAAGGAAAAAAAGAAGAGTGACTGACAGAACAAAGAAACAAAGAGGAAGAAATAAGTAGAGAGCAAGGAAACAAAAAGGATGGAAAGAAGAAAGAGAAAGAAGTAGAGAGGAAGGAAAGAAAGAAGAAATGAAAAGGAAAGAGAGAGGGAGAAGGGAAGATAAGGAATGAAATAAAGAAGAAAGAAGAGAGAAAGAAAGGTAGAAAGGAAGAGAAAAGAGAAAGAAAGAAGAGAGAAAAAGAAGACTGAAAGAAGAAGTAGAGAAGAAAGAAAGGAAAGAAAGAAGGAAGGAAGGAAGAAGAGAAGGAAAGAAGGGAAGAAAAGAAAGAAGGAATTCTAGTATTTTTGAGATTATTTTTATGTTTTATATTGTGAAAATACTGTATAGAGGGGTTACAGTTACATGAGCAAGGTAATGAGTTCATTTTCTATCAAGCATTGTTACCTCCTCCTTTGTTTTTCCCCTACCATCCCTGCCCTCCCCACCTCCCCAACTACACCCCAGCCTGCGTAAATTGTTGAGTTTGTTTTTCAACATGTTGTCTTGTGCATCTCATTGTAACAATGGGTCAGCCTGTATCCCTATTTAAGCATTTTGTTTTTCCCTTCCCCTCCCCAAATTAGAGAAGTATATATACAAGATGCAGGGCACCGACATCAAATACAGTGAAAACAGTGGTTATACCTTGGGGGAGGGACAAACAAAGAAGCAAAAAAAAAATCATACGGTACATTATAAATACATTAGAAACAATAGCAAGAAAGAAAAAACCACTTGTGTCCCTATTTTGGGTTCATTTTGCTTAACATCATCTCATATGGTCATATGTACATAGCTTTTGACCTTTTCTGCTTGACTCAGACATATACTAGTTATTGCAAATAAAAGAAACCATGGGACCTATGTTTCTTTGGGCCTGGCTTACTTCACTTAATATAATTTTTTCCAAGTCTTTCCATATACCACCTTTGAGATTTTTAAAATGTCTCCCAAGTCCTTTCCTTCACATAAGTCACACTCTTTGCTCAATGGCAATTGATGCTAACACAACAAATGATCTTCCACTTCCACCAATGACCAGGGACTTTCTATCCCCACTGCTATATCCTTAAACGTGTCCATTAGTCTTGCTGGATGATTTCTATCCTGGTTTCTCTGCTTTACACTGGCCTGCAAGGTTTTATTGTTTTTTAAAATTATCTTTAAATTGTTTACAGCAGGGTAGCTTTTAACAAAGCAATTCATGAACACAATATGGTTAATTCACTCCTTATGTACAATATGGTTAAGGTCACTCCTTTCAACATTCTCACCCAATCTTCCCCTACACACCCCTCCCTTCATTCTTCTTAATTTTTGAGGGTATACTTTGGATTTTTTTTTTTTTACCAGTTGCTGTGATTTTTTTTTATTTATTTTTTTAATTTTATTTTATTTGAGAACATACTGTACAGAGGGGTTACAATTACATTGGCAGGATAATGCATACATTTCTTACCAAGCATTGCAGCCTCCTCCTTTGTTTACCCTTCACCTCCCTTCCCAGCCTCCCCCCTCCCCCCACCCAATCATACCCCCTCCCCCCCCACTCCGACATTGTAAAGCTTGCTTTGACATGACATTTTGTAATTCTCCTTGTTACAACAGGTCCACCTGAATCCTTAAACGACTTGTTTGTCCCCCTCTCCTCCACATGTTATACTGACATCAAATAAAGTGAAAGCGGGGGTTACACTGTGGGGGAGGGACATACAAAGCAACAAAGAAATAATCTTATAAATGCGTTAGAAACACATGCATGAAAGAAACGAAAACATTAAAATACATATTTAAGGGTTCGTTTTCCTAACATCACATTATCTGATCTTTTCCGCTTGACTCATACCTATACTAGATATTGCAAATAAGGGAAACCATGGGCAGAGCTTCTGCAGGGCAAATGACATAGCTAGCAAGATCAATAGAAAGCCCACCGATTGGGAGAAGATCTTTACTAGCCATATAACGGACAAGGGTCTCATATCTAAAATATACTTGGAACTCAAAAAATTAAACCACCCAACAACAAATCCTCAAAGAAACAACTGCCCAATAAATAAGTGGGCGAAAGACTTAAAGAGAAGCTTCTCTGAAGAAGAAAGAAGGATGGCCATTAGACACATGAAGAAATGTTCAACATCCCTAGCCATAAAAGAAATGCAAATCAAAACAACATTGAGATATCACCTCACTCCAGTTAGAACAGCAAAAATCAAGAACTCTAACAACAACAGATGCTGGAGGGGATGTGGACAGAAAGGAACCTTACTTCATTGTTGGTGGGAATGTAAACTTGTTCAACCACTTTGGAAAGCAGTATGGAGGTTCCTCAAAAGACTTCACATAGATCTCCCCTATGATCCAGCAATCGCACTTTTGGGCATTTACCCAAATGTATACAAACAAGACCACACTAAAGCTACCAGCACAACTATGTTTATTGCAGCATTATTTACCATAGCTAAGATATGGAACCAACCCAGATGCCCCTCAGTAGATGAATGGATCAAGAAAATGTGGTATATATACACAATGGAATTCTATGCCTCCATCAGAAAGAATGACATCTCCCCATTTGTTAGGAAATGGAAAAGCTTGGAAAAAATTATACTTTGGATTTTTGATACCATCCTCCCCCTCCTCTTCATGTCCTCCCCAACCCCTTTGACAACACCCCACTCCTTTCTAGTACCTGCTTCCTGGCGTTTTATGTTGTTGAACTTTGATTTACCTTTCTAAGGAATCAGCCTATTGGAATTCTCTTTTGAATCTACTGTATTTCAGTTAATACATTTGTATGTACTTGCAGACCATCCAACATAAATTTTTACTCATTTCTGAGCTTCTATATCAGAAATCTCAACTGGAAGTAAACTAACCTTTTAACAGTATATTCAAAGATGTGACGGATTGATACTCCTTTGTCGCTAGTCCCATCAGACCTGATGTCCATTTCCTGTCCCCATGCCAGTTTCCTCCTACAAAAGGAACTTATTTCTAAGTAAGCTTTGAGATGCTAACAGAACCTGCTATTTGGGATACTTTTCCGGTTTCAATAATCATTGTTTCATCTTAAAAGTACTATACATTTGTAGTATAAAGAGGGTCCATGGATATGTATGCACACAGTGTGTTCAAAGGTTTGAACATGCTAATCTCCTCACCATATTCTCCATCCTCTTCTCATTCCCTTCTGTATGTAACAATCTTTGGTTCGTTTCACTATGCTTCATGACATATACATGTATGTATTCATATATAATTTTAAATAAAAAGTATTAAATTGTTGATTTTTTCAAAGTCATTTGGATTTGTAACATATAAATCTCTTTTGAAAACAGATAGTAACTTGCATAAATACATGCTACCATGCCATATGACTCAACCCAAACACTGATATTTTTTAATCCCAGCAGGGAAATTGATATTAAGTAATTGTTAGTGTAAGTAACACAGTTAATGATTTTACTATCAAATGCAAATATCTAGACAGTCATTTGAATGTAGTTTTATAGCTTCCCATATATTAAAAGAAGGAATACCAGAATAGGCCCAAGGAGTTTATGTTTTACAGAAAAAAATGCAAAAAAAGCCCACAATCAGCAAATGGATTCAGAAAACTGATTTTTTTCAAAATAAATTATCTTATTTTAGAGATTTTATTGTTCTCATTTAGATACAGGTAACTATGAGTAACTTAAAAATACCCATAATCTAACTTGAAATAAACACTATTATTTCATACATTCATTCCACTGTGTGTATATATAGAGACACACAAACAACCCACACATGCAAATAATTCCCAATCTGTAATGTATTCATCTACATGGTACATTCAATGTTAAGTATCCAGTGTACAGAATGAAATCTATGCTTATTAGATGTGCATCCTGGTCGCCTTCAGAGTTCAGGAGAAGATTGGGTAAATGTTGACAGAGGCAATGTGGATGTTGAGTTGGAAAGGGTCTTGAGTGATGAGAAGAGATTGAATAAGAAGAGTCCAGTGTTTTTCATAGTGACCCCTCTGGTTTCTGCATTGCAGGGCCAGGAGAGTTTCCATAAGATGCATGTCTCTGAAATTGCATCTTCTTACGGCACTTGGTGGGGATGGTGAAGGAAACAGGTCTGACACTAGGAGAACTGTCACATGAGAATGGGGAGCTGCCAGTCCTGGGCTGAGGTTACCTCTGAATGGTGACAGGTACCACATATTGGATAATATTCTAAAGATGAATCAATACAATCACTTTAAAACAGTAGAAACATATCAAGAATTATCAATTTATTGAATTAGAGGTAAAGCTTTGAAGAGATTGAGTTACAAGCAGAAATCAATCAAGATAGAGCCTTTATAGTATACTCAATTTTCCCTCTTATCTTGGCCTCTAGGTTCACAGTACTGGAAAAACACTGTAATAACCAGAGCTTGATTTATCAGACATAAACAATACACCTCAGATGCGCTCTGAATTACTCATTGCTGTTGATTGTGATTATGTAAGATTCATCCCATGGTTGAAGGTCCCATTATAATGAATAATGACACAAAATAAATAATTACATTCTAGCTACCCTTGACAAAATATGTCTGCCAAGCGCATTTGAATTTCAATATTTCAATTTTATTACTTATTAATTTGTAGAAAGTCATTAGTGGTGATGGGATTTCTTAAAATTAGTGTCATTTTAATATGCTAAACTGGATTTAACATTATTTTTAACTAGCTTTGGCACAACCTGGATTGTTGAATTATAAGCAAGATTTATGACCAAATCAGGGTAGAAATATTTGAGATACGTCTATTGTTTGACTTTGCATCTAAATAATTGTGTTTGTGACTTTTTAATTAATTCTCAATTTGTCAATAAACATATACTTTATGATATGAAAAAAAGCCCTGATAGATTTCTTTGCTTACAGATAGTCCCTATACCAGTGCAGTGTCAAGTACATTCTTTATTGAAAAAATAAAGAGGAACAAAAAAATCCAACTCATTGATTATCTGTTAAATTCCTCAGAGATAGAGAATAAACAGACATAGTAGTATTTCTCACTGTAAAATGCTCATTTTAGGTTAAACCTGGGATGGAGCTATGTACAGAATATGGATGGCATAATGGCAATAAAAATGAAAAAAATGTGGAAGAGCTTCATGGAATTATTTTGCTTCATCTCCTCACATGAAAACCATCATGTAATATAAGTACAATATTAAAAATAGTAAAAATTATCTCTGATGCATTGTAACATTGAGTACTCTTTTAGTTTCACTAACACATATGAGTCAAATGAATTAGAAAAATCTCAATCAGTGGCTTTCTTAGTAGAATGTATTTCTACTTTACACAGACCTGTAATGCTGTAATTTTTTTTGGTTTAGTTTTTTTTTTGTTTTAATTTTACTCCACATATTGCTTAAGCTGTTGTTAAGGCAGAGGCAATGTTTAGTCTGGCTGGTGTTAATAATGAGATTCTTTTCCAAACTCCTTCAAAGGTGAACGTGTGGGCAGCTGGTATGGTTTATGTCCCTTCAATTTTATACACAATGGAAGATTTTTACTCCCACTGAGAAAGTTGGAAGGCATGTGGATAAGATTTATAGCTTTTGTTAAGCAAGTGCATAAATAGCAATTTTCCTAATAAATTGAAGCAGAAATTTAGTCTGAAATATATGGGCTGCCTTGAAATTAATGTTGTTGCTTTGGGAAAACTGCTCCATAACTAACCCATCATGGACAATTCCTTTTATAAAGTAAACTTGAAGAGTAATGCAATTTAATTCCATTTGATTCATGAAATATTTATTTAGAGTTCTTTAAGTAAGAGCACATGGGAGAAAAGAAGTCAGACAAACAGTTGTTTTGTTCAAAGAAACATGAATTTAGGAGGTATGGAAACTGGAATTTTAGAATTACAGCCCAAACTGTAGAAGTTCCACAAAACAGGTCTGGCCACTCACCCAATATAGTAAACAAAGAGGATGATGAGGGCCCAGAAATGAGATTTATTGCATGGCATGGGCAATCACAGAAACACAGTACTTCAAATTATCTTCATCCAGCTTTATGGTGTAGACATGAGCCCTAACTTTAAATAGGTCAAGAATTGGGAATGTCTAAACAGAGGCACACATAGGTGAATAGTTCCAATACCAGTGATTTCTGCTAGTCAGAATCTCAGTCTTCACATGGGTTAGGAGTTCTGGAGAAGTTATCACTTTTTAACTTGAGAAGAGCAACTTGATTGGGATAAATAAATCATTAACAAAAAATTGTAGTTCTTCCTAGAACCAAAATAGCTATAAAGTTGGTATAGGAAAGAATAGCTAAGTGTAAAGACCACAGATATAAAATAGATGTAGATGGAAAGTCTTCCTTTTGTCCTGTGTTTAGGTATTTTATGAGTTTGGGTAAGAAACCAACCAACATTCCTCATTACAACCATGTTCAAGTACAATACTATAAGAATGTTATCAGGCACACAGAATTTAAGTTCCTTGTGCAATTACTAAGAGGAAAATGCTGTACAAGAACATGAGTTGGGATGTTCACACGATGGACCTTCTGTGCGCAGTGAGAGTGTGGCCGTGAACAGGATTTCAGATGGAAGGCACAGCAAGGGGAGGAATGATGAATGGAGCACAGTGTGAGCCTTGTTTAGGAAAGGAAAGGAGTTTCATTGGAGCAAGTGAAAGGGGAATGAAGGCTTAAGATGGCTTAACATTTGGTTATCAAAACAAAGGAAAACTTGAATTCTACTCTGAATTATTTTCAAGTACAAGTAGGACAGAGCATACTGGAGACAGTGGCAATGTAACTTAAAGTATGTGTATCTTAGGTGCTCTTTGCTTTACTAGTCACTCAAAATGTTGAAAATAGACATGGGAGAAACTTGGTAATGTTATTAAGATAAATACAATGGCACAGACTGTAAAGAAATTACAAAGCATGAGTACTTTCAAAATTAAAGACAATGGCTATCATCATTTTGAAATATTCACTGTATTTCTTCAGAAATCATTCATTCATGAAGGTGTCTACTGATGGAAGGTACCATGCTATTGGAGAAGGATACAGCTGGAATAGGGGTGTAAAAGAATAACTTTTTCTATATGCATAAATATTTTTACTTGTTAGTCAACCATCACACACACACACACACACACACACACACACACACACACACACACACACACACACACACACACACACACACACACACACACACCCCAGCCTGGCAAGGTGTCATAGCAATAAAGATAATTTTTAAAAAATGGAAAAAAGACATGGAAACACAAAAATATAGTAATATTTTTAGAGTTTCATAGCCAAAAGGAGGATAACATCTTGTATGCTCTGCCAAAGGAAAACAAAATCCTTAGCTTAGGAGTTTCATTTCTCCATTCAAGATGTTTTAACAATAGGTTCAAAGCCACACACTGATTTAGTTCTCCCCAAAGGCCTTTTTTACTCAGCTTTATATTTTATTGGTCTTGTAGAGACACAGGCAGGCATCTCTTGAAACTGTAACTCCTCAAGTCTATTTCTATGTTGTTGTTTTTTTCTTGCTCTGAGACAGAACAACTCTTTTTTTTTAAGTCATCTTTTTCTTGTAATAACTTGTCAAATCCAATCAATGGAAAATATCACACAGCATCATGTTCTAATTTTATTCCTTTTCTCTGCAAATAGAAGTTTATTAGGGCTAGAAACCATGCTAAAATCCTGCTTTCATCCTTCTAGTCCTACAGACATGACATAAACCTGATATTCTGTGTTTATCTGCTACATATGGCTATAATTCTTAGAAATGCACAAGAGGAAGCTAAAGGTTATTTCTAAAATGTGCTAAGAAGAGTATTATTTATTTTTAAGCTTTAAGCCTGGAGGGCAGCATAGAACCAGAGCATTCATAACCACTTCTTTAAAAAAAAAAAAAAGACCATCTATTCTCAGAGTTAAGGGCACAGCCTGGGTGGGGTTTCTTCTTCCTGATTGGCCAGGATTCTAACTTGACAACAACACTAATTCTGGCATCACCAACAAGGGAGGTAAACCAGTAACTCTATCAGAATATGTCCAAGGGCAATATTATTATCCCTTGTTTGGACTAAGGCTCTTAGTTTGTTCTACTCAGAGAGTCTAAGGTCCTTGGATGCACATTGAAAGGGGGGCAGCCAGGCCTGCCCAACAGTTTCCTCATCCTCACCAGACTTCATCACATGTCACCAGGTGACATGTGAGAGGGAGAATCCTTCAGTCTACACGGTCCTCATTTCCTAGAACTGCACCTGGCCTTCAGCAGGAATCAGTGAGCTCAGAAGTAACAATGGTGAAACCAAGCAGTCCAAAACAATACTGCAAAGGCTCTGAACATTAAAAACAGCACATAAAGTCAGGACAAGCCTCATATCCTAAACCTTGACAGGTAAAAAACAAATATAAAGAAATATAAATAAACCTGATATTTCCTATAGTACACTGAATATCCAGGATATAATAAAAATAATTGATTATGCTAAGAATCAGAAAATTAAAAATTGAGTGCATTAAGAAAAAAATAATAATACAGCCATCTCACACTGGGGTAATCAGACAAAAAGGACTTGATAGTAGCCATGGAAAGTGCTTGAATAATCCATTATTTTTTGAAGCAAATGAGAAAATGTCAGAGAAGAAAGACAAGTTAAAAAGCAATCGATAGCAAACAAGTCTGTGTAACCAGGTTCCATGGCTGCAGGCTACAGCCCAGCAGATCCCAGCTTGGCATGTGTGATCAGTGAAGAGGCTCACTCTGAACAAAACCACATTCGGAGAAGACAGCCCTGCTGGAAACGCAGACAAGTAGAACAGCTCAGTGCAGATCACTGACCAGCGCTCTGCCATCGCTGGTTTTTGCCCAGCTAAGATCTCTACTTGGAGCATCCCACCTGGCAAGCAAACAGCTACAGTGCAAGAGAGAAAATAACGACTTCACAGGCCAAACCTGGGAAGAAGACCAGTCAAACACCAAACACCATGAACCACATGCTTGCCTCCCCGAGGTGGGCAGAGAGAAGGGCTGGGGAAGAACTCAACCCCTAGCTCAGAATCAGATGTAGGACACAGGAAAGTGGAGGAGGGTGCATAAAAAGAGACTGCATCAATCTCAGCCTGCACCAGCAAAGTAAGGATTTAATCTCTGTCTGACTTTGTCATGGATTTGCTCTTGGGGGAGGTCAGGATGTGGCCCAGAGTTTGTTGATTAGTGGAGAAAGCACAATTCTCAGCTCACACTAAGCAAGAGAGGATTCAACCTCTGGCCAAGATGGAGAATGGCTGAACCCAGGGCAAAGGGCACCAGTCTTGGTCCACACATGTATCCATGGTTCTAACCTCCTATGAGCCTGAAAAATCGTGTGGCTAAGGTTCCAATCCAAGCTCATACCCCAATTCAGACAGGGACTGATAAGAGATACAAAGAGAAAGAGCAGGGTGGTGCTCCCAATCAGAGTCTTGGAATTAGTTCAACCCACAGGGCTGAGTGAAAAGCCAGACTCCAGCCAGTGCTACCTGAAACCAGATCGGACCAGAAGACCCCAACCTCAGAGTTTCCTCAATGAACTCAGCCATCAGGGATGAGTTAAAGACAGGGCTTAGAACCCCGTTATTGGTCTAAGGGAGTACCTAATCCATAGAATGATAGTGGCAGATGCTTTAACATCTAAACAACCACTGCAGGACTCTAAAGCTTTTGAGGTCACCACATGGCCTCTAACTGTGGGGAAGGGCTTGGTGAGACCTCGAATGCCAGCCAGTGGACTAAGCGGGGTCTTCAAAAGCTCATGTGTGCCTCCCCACATGTGCTACTGAAAGCAACACTCTAGAGATGGCCACCGCCTTGTCCATCTGTGCATCCTCAAAAGGGACACTGTCGGCCACACACAGTGCCAGTGTGTGCAGTGCCCACCCAAGCCTGACCTGACACCCCTGAGCAAGACAATGCTGGCCTCCAATAGAGACAAGGCTGGGGAGTCTTCAGCCAGCTGGACCCCAAGCCCTGCCTGAGCACTCCTCAGAGAGAAACCACCACCCACAGCATACAACCAGAGAGATTCAAAAGCCAGCTGGGGCATGCATCCATGGAATGGTCCCACCCACCGTGTCAGGAGTATGTGCCTACCAACTCCAGAAAGCCCTCCCATGCTTTGCCTTGTAGGATGTCCTTACCCACAGCAATGGGGGCGGAGAGTGTCTATGCTCACTTGACTCTGCCTAAGAATCCTAAACTGGGATGCCCGGGACAGCCCACAGAGCCATATTCATGCTTAACAGGCCAAACAGGCTTCTGTCTGTCCCTGCAAACCACACCCTTGGATATACCAGAGAGAGTCACAGCATTCAGTTGGCCCAAAAAGCCTGCCATGCCTCTTCAGAGGATGCCAACTGCATAGTGCCCATAAGAAAGCCAGAGCACAACCCAATATGATTGAAACCAGTACCTACTCTTAAAGACTTCTATAAACCCAAGCCTAGTGCATAGATCACAGTGCAAGATGACAAAATTCATGAGCAAACAAGAGACAATGGGCCAATGAAATAAAAAGGAAGATCGGAAAGCAAAGAGAAGAATCGAAGGAGGAAATGATAGAGAAAATTCAAGGCATAGATAAGAACATAGAAATATTACACACTTTGAAGAAGGTAAAGAAAGATGAAATTCACATCTTGAGAACTGACATCCACAATCAGCTAGGAGACAAGAGGCTCTATCTCCCTATTGTAAAACACAATTGAAAGCATAGGCAATAGAACAAATGTAGAAGAAAACTGGGTGTCAGAATTTGAAGATAAGCAGAGGAATTAGAACAAAAAACCCAAGGCATGGGGAAAACACTTGGAACATAACAAAGGGACATTCAAGAATTGGCAGATTCAAGCAAAAGATCAAATCCACATGTAGTTGAGATAGATTACAGAGAAGTATCCAAAACCATTGGCACTGAAGACTTATTTAACAAAATAATAATAGAAAATGCCCCAGAGACTCAAGAAAGGGAATCTTATTCACCTGACAGAAGCACACCGAACTCCTAGTGGACTGAGAAGAAACATCTCCAGTACATAGTAGTGAAATTTTGGACTTAAAAGAAACAAGGAATTAATTTTAAATGCAGCAAAATCAAAGATGGAACCTTATTACAACAGCAAGATTAGAATTATTACAGATCTCTCCACACAAACTTAATGTAAGGAAAGCCTGAAGTGGTATAATTCAAGCTCTGGACAACAATAATTGCCCACCCAATCTATTCTATCCATTGAAGCTAATATTCACAATTAATAGAGATCCTAATACCTTTCATGAAAAACAATAACTACAGGAATTCATGAACAGTGAACCAGCACTTCAAAGGATGCTAAAGCAAAGCATATAATCTGAAGAAAACAAAGTTAAGGAAACACAGCATTGAATAAAAATCATTAGAAAATCATTTTAGTAAACACAAGAAGAGGAATGAAGCACATTATCAGAAAACAACAAAATGGCAGGAAACATGACATATTTCCCCATAATAATATTAAACATCAATGAGCTCAACTCCTCAACCAATAGATGTAGAGCATCATATTAGATCATAAAATAAAATCCAACTATTTCTTGTCTCCAAGAAACTCATCTGACAGACAAAGATAAACTCATATTCTGAGTGAAAGAATGGAAAAAAAGACCTTTCTTGCAAATTCATCCTGCAGGAAAGCCAGAGTAGCCATACTGGTATGTGATAAAATAGACTTTTATTAAAATCAGTACAAAGAGACAAGGAAGGTCAATATATATTGATGAAGGAAATGATCCATTAAGAAGAAATCACAGTGGTTAATTTTTATGCTCCAAACCATAGAGCATCTAAATACATTAAACTAACACTTTTAGATTTACAGAACATGATAAAACCCAATACAAAAATAGTGGGAGACTTTAACTCTCCACTCTCAACAAAAGATCACAGATTGACCAAACAAGAAATCAGGAAAGAAGCTTCTGAATTAAATGACCTCATATTCCAAATCGACTTAGCCGGCATCTACAGAGTATTTCACCTAGCAACCACACAATTCACGTTCTCCTCATCAGCCCTTGGGACATTCTCCAAATTGACCATATCCGAGGACACACAACAAGCCTGAGCTAATACAAAAAGATCGAGATAACTCCTGGCATCCTATCTGACCGTAATGACATTAAACTTGTTTTTAATAACAAAACGTACTGCAGGAAACAATCAAATCCATGGAGTCTGAACCATGCACTGCTGAACAACACATGGGTCACTGAAGAAATAAAGGATGAAATCAGATATTTCTTGCAATTCAATGAAAACAAGAACGCATCATACTGGAACATCTGGGATATTGCAAAAGCAGTGTTGAGAGGCAAGTTCATAGGTCTAAGTGTATATATAAAGAAAACAGAAAAAAACACAAGAAAATAACCACATGATACAACTAAATCTACTAGAAAAAAAAAGAACAAACCAACCCCTCTGCTACTAGACAGAGAGATAGTAAAGTAGTGAAGATTAGGCAGAAATCAATGAAATAGAAACTAAAAGACAAACTATACATAAAATCAAGGAAAGCAAAAGCTGGTTCTTTGAAAAAAAAATCAATGAAATTGTCAGACCACTAGCTAAACTAATGAATAAAAGAAGAGACTCAGATCAACAAAATCAGAGATGCCAAAGGAAACAATATAAAAAATTCCAAGAAATCCAAAAGATTATGAAGGACTACTTTAAAAAACCTATCATCAAAGAAGATGGAAAATCTAGCAGAACTGGATAAATTCCTAGAGACATAGAGTATAAACTGAACCAAGAAGATATAAACCACATAAACAGGCCTATAGAACACTCAGTGAGATTGAGGAAGTAATCAGGAGTCATTCAATGAGGAAAACCCGTGTTCTGATGGATTCAGGGCTGTATTCAGTATGAATTTTAAAGCTGAACTAACACCAGTACTCCTCAACCCTTTATGTGAAATAGAAAAAGAAGGATCAATTCCAAACTAATTTTATACAGCCAGCATCATTCTTATCCCCAAACCAGGTAAGGATCCAAAGTAAATAGAGAACTGTAGACCAATCTCTCTTATGAACAAGATGTAAAGCTCCTCAAGAAAATACTAGTTAATAGAATTCAGCAAGTAAACAATATACTGACACATTATGATCAAGTAGATTTCATCCCAGAGATGCAAGGCTGATTTAACATTTGCAAATCAATAAATGCAATCTATCACATCCACAGAGTCAAGGACAAAACCCATATGACCATTTTAATAGATGCAAGAAAAGCCTTTGACAAAATCCCACATCTGTTCATATGGAGAAGCTAGAAATAAAAGGAACATAGCCCAAAATACTAAAGGCTATAAATGACACAAATATCCAACATCATACTGAATGGTAAAAAAAAACAAACAACAACAAAAACAAAAAACTAAACTCATTTCCTCTAAAATCAGGAACAAGGCACACATGTCCACTACCTCCACTCCTTTTCAATACAGTTCTGGAATTCTTAGCCAGAGCAATAAAGCAAGAAAAACACATAACATGGATTCAGATAGGGAAAGAAAAAACAAACTATCCCTATTTGCAATGATCTGATCTTACATGTAAAGGACCCAAAACACTCCACCTCCAAGCTTCTAGAGCTTATTGATAACTTTGTCAAAGTAGCAGGATATAAAATTTACCCACAAAAATCAGTAGACTTTCTGTATTGCAACCATACACAAGCAGAGGTGGAAATGGGGAAACAACTCCATTTGTAATAGTCTCAAAAATATATAACTAGGAATAAACATCAGCAAAGAAGCAAAAGACCATTATAGTGAATACTTTAAAATTTGACAAAGGAAATCAAAGATGAGGTCAGGAAATGGAATGACTTTTCATGTTCCTCAGAAGGGGGAACTATACAGTAAAAATGGCCATACTGCCAAAAATGTTCTCTAAATTTAAGGTAATGCCCATCAAAATCCCAATGTAATTCTTTACTGAGAGAAAACAACCCAAAACTTTATATGGAACAACAGAAGACTTAGAATTGTCAAAGCAATTCTAGGTAAAAAAAAAAAAAAAAAAGTAAGACTGGAGACTTCACCATTCCAGACTTCAAGCTTTACTATAGATCTGTAATAACAAAAATATTTGTATAGGCACAAAAATAGACCCTAAGATCAATGGGACAGACTAGAAGCCCCATAAATAAAACCATATTCTCACACTTATCTGATATTTGATGAGGGAGGCAAAGCTATACAATGGAAAAAACACTGGCATTTGGAAAACTGTCCATACATATGCACAATACTGATAGTGGATTCATATTTGTCATCATGCACAAATATCAACTCAAAGTAGACCCAAGATCTCAATATCAGACCTGAAACTTTGAAAATACTGCGAGAGAGTAGGGGAAGCACTAGAAATCACAGGTCTGGGCAGAAAGTTCTTGAAAGGAGTGCCCAGGATAAAGCAGTTAGGAGACTTGACAAGTGGTATTACCTTAAACTAAAAAGGTGCTGTACTGCAGAGGACTGCCTTACTAGCAGCAATACATCTGTCAAAGGCCTAATATCCAAAATATACAAGGAGCTCAAGAAACTAGTCCCTCCCAAAGCTAATCATTAGTCACTAAATGGACAAAGGAGCGAAAGAGACACTTCTCAGGAGAAGAGGTAAGAATGGCAAAGAAGCATATGAGGAGATACTCATCATCCCTGGCCATAAAGGAAATGCAAATCAAAACAACTCTGAGATTCCATTTCATCCCAGTAAGACTGGCCAATAATGTGAATTAAAGAAACAACAAATATTGGCAGGGATGTGCGGGGGAAATAAAATACCTTACTGCACTGTTGGTGGGAATATGAACTAGTACAATCACTCTGGAGAGCAGTCTGGAGGTTCCTCAAAAAACTGAACATAGATCTTCCCTACAATCCAACCATACCGCTCTTGGGCATCTACCCAGAACAATATAAGCCACAATACCATAATGACACTTGCACACATGCATGTTCTTGGCTGCACTGTTCACAATAGCCAAGTTGTGGAAACAGCCCAGATGCCCTACAATGGATGAGTGGATCCAAATAATGTGGTAAGTATACACAGTGGGATTTTACACAGCCATTAGAAAGAATAAGATTATATCATTTGCAGGAAAATAGATTGACCTAGAACAGATTATGTTAAGTGAGGCAAGCAAAGGAGAAACAGGCAAATGGGGCATTGCTTCTCATTATTTTCTCTCATATCCAGCAGCTAGATCTAAAATACACTGGGTCATCATAAATTATACAGGTCCCCAGGCATTCACACACTAGTCAGACAAAAGGAGATAATCTTGAGGGAAATTGAAAGGCAAAATGCTTATGTGTATCTGATCACACAAAATAATATTTATCAAAAGGAATTCCAGGAAATGGAAGCAAGAGATTTTTTTTTTTATGTTTTTGGTTTCCTGTTTCTTTTATTTTGTCCTGTGTTTTCATTTATATTATCTTTGGGAGAATAAGGAGAGGCATAGATTTGGAGGGACAAATGGTAAACAAAGTAGCAATGGTACTCACGGACACTATGTTGAAAATGAAATCTCTAACTTCTGGGTGGGGACAGGAGGGAAAAGTAAGGAGAGAGCAAGGGAAGGGATGACGTTGTACAAAATAAATGTACTCTAGGAAGTGGAGCTGTGTCTCAAAGTAATAGAGTACTAGCCTTGAACAAAAAGCTCAGGGATAGTGTCCAGGCCCTGAGTTCAAGCCCCACAAGGTATAAAACAAAACGAAACAAAACAAAAAATCCTTGCCATGAATTATGTAATTGCAACCCCTCTATACATCATCTTTATAACAACAATAAAAAATTCTAAATCAATAGAAATGCCTTCCAAATATAAAATGAACAGAACAAAGGACTGAGTATTTCTATGGCTGGGTTAAAGAGCCAAAGAAAGATGACAGAAGCATTCACCTGGGAAACTGAGGACTAGACAGAAGAACAGATGTGGAAAGTGGCTGATCAAGGCATGGAATCATGAGAAACAGCTAAAAAATTCAAGAAGTGAAGGAAACCACACAGCACAAACTTAAATATCTACCAATAAAATTTATATATTCAAAACGCTAAATGTATACACATAATTTCCCAGAGCTGAAAAGAAAGATGATCTGTAATTGTATGCTCTCATCTGACCTTCTACAACAGGTAAACAAGTTTTAAACAGAATCCTACAACAGTATCTAAGGGGTATATATACATATATATATATAATATATTATATATTATATATATATATATGTATAGTCACCTAGATCAACAATAGCAATGTACTTTATGTTTCCAACCCATACCAAACATTACTCAAAATAATTAGATTTTGTTGACCATAAGATAAAAACATAGCCCTTTTAAAATAATTAAATAATACATAGAAACAGACTAGCAATATGTAACTGAAAGACATCAGGGAAATCTAGAAAATGTAAATACACACTTACAGTTTTCCTATTAGCAATGAATAACTCTCAAAAGAAATTTAGCGTATTACATTGACTAAGAAAAACTTCTTTCAAAGTTGTTTAGTCACCATAGCTCTTTCAAATACTTAAACTATCAAATCTGTCAATATAGTGTGATTATTGGATTTTCTTAGTTTATTATTACATGCTTTCAATTTGTTTTCAAATACTTTGATATTGCTCTATTTGAAAAACCATAAAATCTGTTTATAAATCAATTATTCAGGAAGTACACAAACATCAGACTTCTGTCATAGTTGTTTGTACTTTGGACTTACAGATCAAACTCTACTGGATATATTGTGTAGGTGTATATAACTCTTCCATTAAAATAAGACTATATCAAAAACTTAATTACTACATCAAAAACTTGAATAAGTTACAGTCTATAATCTTCACATATAAACAATGAAATCTCAGAAGGAAATTGAAAATGACAAAGTAGGACCATTACAACATCTCTCTACATATTTCTGAACAACACATTATCAAAATGTATATGTAACTCACTTTTTGGTTCAGAATAAAAGAATTTGAGAGAAGGAAGGGAAATATATGAACTAAATTGTATCATATAATTTGATATGGGACAATGACTTCCATTGTGATAGTATTTTGATATTGCTGCCTTAATAAAAACACATGAAAAAGAAAAGATTACTGTTTGCATTATATATGTATATATTTTTTTCCACATTTGTCAGAGCTATCTAAGACTTTAGAAATTCAGAGCCATTTTTAGTTCGTTGTGTTTTAGACAGATGCCTCAATATGCTGGTGAGTTATTTTTTCTTGCTTATGTCTGTCACCCTGACCTGATTTCATTTTCCTTGTGAGAAGTTTAGTAACAGGCACCTGCTTTAATGTCAGACATGTATTGACCACTGTGTAGAGTTAGTATTTACATGGTGGAAAAGCAAATGATTCTTCTTACTAATAAAGGAAGACCACAAAGTTAAAACATGTCTCCTTGTATGTGTGGACTTTTAAGTGTCTTTATCTATCATCATCTCTACCCAGCCTCCTCCATCTCATTTGTCATCCCTTTCCTAGTGTGTCATTAAATATATTCATTAAACCCGCAAACAGGACAGCAAGAGAACAGTATACAGAGCAGAAAGGCAATATTTCTTGTGCAGATGCATCCAAGTGAAGACTGAAACAGGAAATCACTTTTATGTGACAGATTTATAGTGTAATATTCCCTTTTTCTGAAAAAATATTTCTATGAAATATAAACTTCTTGTCTGTAGATGGGACCTACAGTTGTATTTTCTTTGGATATAAAATTAGTGACTGATAAAATTATCTTGATGTGGAAATGGTGGGAGTGATTTGGGGACATTCTCGGTGGATGAGATTCAAGTAAACTTATTGGAACTCAATACTTGTGGTTTGAAGTCAGAACAGCTGCTGAGTCTAGCTTGGGTCTATCCCCCCCAAAAACCTCACATAAAGTGGAAGGTGGATCAGGAGACATTGTCAATAATTAGACTTAAAACTTCAAGAAGCAAACATTGTGTAAAACAACAGTCCAAGGACATGTTATAGTTGGATATATCCAACAAAGCAAAATGTCTCAAGTCCTACCCAGCACTAAAACAATGCACTTTAGGATCTCCAGAAAAATAGGTACATTTGTATGGATATTTCTGGACACAGAAGGATGTAAACTTGTTTAAAAGTATAATATAATTTTGAAGAGAAATCAAGAGGGGTTATTAAAAATATAACAGCAAATATCAATCAGCTACTGCCCCTTTACAATTATTGTATTTAGAATTGTTATACAAAATGGAAAAGCATCCTTCAGAGTAAAGTAACTTTAGATGTTTTGTTGCTTATTTTTTCAAAAATTATAATAATAATTATTATTATTTTATATTTCATTGTGAGGGTGATGTCTGAAGGATTACAGGTACATAAGTAAGGTAATGATTACATCATTTTTCATTATTTTTGTAGAGGTAATATACAGAGGGGTTACAGTTGCATGAGTCATGTAGTTAGTACAATTCTCTTTGAACCATGTCTTCCTCTTCCCTTGCTCTCTCCCAGATTTTTCCTCTCATCTCCACCTATAAAATGTACAGTTCACTTTCCATATAGTATCTAATGAGTACCATTGTTGTATTTGTTCCCCTTTTGTTCCACTATTTTACATGACTCTTACCCTCTCAAAGACAAACAAGCAAACAAGATACAAGGAAAAGAAAACAAAAACAGAAACAACAATAATTAAAACTGTTTTCTATTCTTGGAGTTCATTTCATAAAATATTATTTATGATCATTTGCACATAGCTATTGAGCCTTTGTCAACCTGTCCTATCATATCCTCCTTTGGCCTCAGTGTGAAGTCTCCTTTAGAGACCTGTATAATTTATCATGTCCCCAAGGGGAAAAATTATATATAATATAATATATATATTCAGTATGTTCACTTGTGGGTTTATAGGCGCATTCTAGCTTCCACAAATGAAGGAAACCATGCAACTTATGTTTCTTTTGATCTTGCATACTTTGCCTAATATAATTTTTCCAAGTCTTTCCATTTCCTTACAAATGGTACAATATCATAATTTCTGATGGATGAGTAGAATTTCATTGTATATATATATATATATATATATATATATATATATATATATATATATATATATCACATTTTCTTGATCTAAAATTGAGGGAGTAACTGGATTGATTATGCATCTTGGCTATGGCAAACAATGCTGCAATGTGCATGGTTGTGCTGGTTGCTTTAGTGCTGGTCACTGGTTGTTGCTGCTTATTCTTATCGTTCATATCTGTAATGACATTTTAGATCCCATGTTTAGACTTGTGTTAAAGACTTGCTCCCCAGCTTATGTGTTTATGGGGAAGTGGTAGATCCTTTGCAAGATGGGGTGTGATTTAAGTCATTGGATTTCAGTCATTGAAGAAGTCAGTGAGCCACAGTGTGTACCTCTTTCTCTTTTATACCCCAGCCATGAGGAGAATGGTATACCACACTGTGTAGACGATGTGCAGTCTTTCCACAAGCTCAAAATCAACAATCATATTTGATTTCAGACCTGAACCTGTTTAATTGAGAGCTAAAAATCTTCTTCTTCCTAATTTGATTATCACAGGTATTTGGCTAAAATTCTGGAGAGGTTATTAGCATATAAATAATAAGTGGATTGTTGGAGTCTGAGAAAGAGTAGAGAGAATTAAATACAATGAAGTTTATTTGTGAGATTAATAGCTAAATGTTCCCCACATTTGAGACAAGACATCTACAGGTGTAAAACTCAAAAAATTCAAATAGTTTCATCCCAAAGAGGTTATCTTTCTTTATTGGTGATACTTCATATGTAAATAAATTAATTTCATTAATTAAATTCATTAATACAAACACATACAATGGCTTACTGGAAAAATGGAAAACTGTGTCTATGTTGCTTATAGGAGACTCACTTCAGCTTTGAGTAGTAAAAGGGGAAAAATAAATAAGAGCCACAGTAATGGAAACACAAGGAAGCATTTCTTCAAAAATACAGACTTTCAGTCAGAATCTGTCAAAATAGAGAATTCCGTCATATAAAGGGATTGGATTGTCAAGTCACTATAAAAATATATACATTTACAGTAAACATTTGAGAACATAAATATGTAAAAGATTAGAAACCTTCAAGAAGAAATATACATGTGTTAATATAGGTTTTAAAAGCAATTTGCTCCAATAGATAGATAATTATAGATAGAAGGAAGGAGGATTGAGAATTCCTATTCTAGGCAAGTCTAGGAAGGGAGGAAAGAAGGAAGGAAGAAAGGAAGGAAAGAAGGCAGGAAGGCAGAAAGACAGGAAGGCACGAAGGAAGAAAGGAAGGAAGGGAGGGAGGGAGGGAGGGGGGGAAGCAAGGAAGGAAGGAAGGAAGGAAGGAAGGAAGGAAGGGAGGGAGGGAGGGAGGAAGGAAGGAAGGAAGGAAGGAAGGAAGGAAGGAAGGAAAAAGGAAAGACACAATTTTTATCCAATGCTCCTAGTATAAAATCAAAAATTTTCAATGTAATTTTTAGGAACCAAGTTGAAAAATATATGGCAGCTCCTTTGTACAACTACTTAAAAATAATTACATTGAAAAGGAGTGGAGAAAATAGCCTTGTGTTTTTCCCTATTTTAGAAGCAATGGTTTTAGATCTTAACTATGAAGTGTAATGCTGGATGTAGGTTTGTCAAAACAATCCTTTGTTGTACTGAGGAATGTTCCATGTATTTCTATCTTCCCAGAGCTTTTTTTAATCATAAAAAGGTATTGGATCTTTTCCAAAGCTTTGTCTGCTTCTATTATGGACCATGTGGTTCTTGTCTTTGCTTCTGTTGCTGTGCTGTATTACATTTACTGATTTACATTTGTTGAACCAGCTTTGCATCCCTGAGATGAATCCCATTTGATCACAGTGTATGACTTTTCTGGTTAGTTGTTGAATTCAGTTGGTCTGAATTTTATTAAGAAGTTTTGCATTGATGTTCATTAACAAATGGGTCTATGGTCTTCTTTCTAGCTGGCTTGTGGATGGTTGTTATACTGGCTTCTATTTTGTTGAAGAGGTTGAAGATTATTGGTGTCAGTTCTCCTTTGAAAGCCTTAGAGTCAGAATTTCTTTGAAAATCTATCAGGTCCTGGGCTTTTCTTGAATGGGAGATCTTTTATTATCTATTTAATTGGTTTAAATCTTCTAGGATCAGTTTGAGTAAATATTACTCCCTAGGAATACATCTATATTTTAAGTATAACTCAATTTAGTAGAACCAGAGGTGCTTCAGGTTCTTCTTATTTATACCATAAGGACTTCACAACACTGTGTACCCACTAGAAGACAAAAATGCACCTTGAATTTAGGTAAAAAGGTGTGTGCTGCTCCAGAATGGCTGGTTCCCCAGACACTATAGAATCTGTGGTGCTCCTTGCTGAATTTATAATAGAGAGACACATGGACGAAGTCATGAATGATTTCCAGTGATACTTTTAGATTAATGAAAGTTTCTGTTTGTCATAGCAAATAAAAAGCAATTGTAAGAAGTACTTAAATAAATATATGTCATAATCATGTGGATCTTTTCCTGGGATATAAGAATTAAGGAGCAGAGGTAAATCAACCATTGTGACCCACAGATTTATTGACAGATAAAAAGACAATCATATGCTAGTCTCAGTTATCTCATTTGACATGGAAAATAATTTGACAAAGCTCAACATCTGTTCATAATTAAAACCTTTGGAGTAAGTGAGTATTCAGGAAACGTACCTCAATATGATACAATCCATGTATGATAGGCACACAGCTAACATTAAAGTGAGTGGTGACAAGTGGCAATTTTCCTCTGAGAATGAGAAAAAAAGTTTTCATCCAACTATTCCCACACCTTTTCAACAAAATACTGGAAATTTTAACAACCAAAACAAAAAAAAGGTAAAAAAATAAATGAAATTCAAATTTGAAAACATATAATTTTGAATCTCTGCTCAGATAACATGAACCTGTGTTCTAGAACAACCAGCATAAAATGAAATAAGGGACACTGTCACTTCCTAAAGCACTTAAAGGAATGAAATATTTAGAGACTGGGCTTGGTGGCTGAAGCTGGGAACACCAGCATTCGGGAGACTGAGGCAGGAAGATGGTGTGCTAGATTATATCATGCGTCAGACTATATTCCAGGCAAGAATTGCTGAAATAAAAACAAGATCTAGTTTCAAAAAGTCAAAACAATTTAAAATAGAATATAAAATACTTGGGGTTTAATTCAAGCAGGGGGTGAAAACATCTTTACCTTAATAAGTAGGAATTACAAGAAAAAACAAATGACACAATCTATGGAAATATATCCTATGCTCATATCTAAGCAAATATAAATATAATCCTCTCCTTATCATTCTGGGGACAGAATAGAGCAGAAGTTTCACACGGGACAACTTCAGCAGACACTTAGGAAAGAAAGTGAAGAGTGAGCAGGTGATAATACCTTCTCAGAGAAACTCAAGGGACTCTGATGTGTTTTACACATGCACATGCATGGTGTGTAGATTATAAATGTGGAAGGGGAAATATGACATGACCAAGGCCCAGCTTGGCATCCTTGGAACATAGAATACAATACTTTTTTCCTATGCTGCAGTGAGGAAATAAATATATAAGGGATCCATGCAGCAAAGTGAGGAGAAACACAATAAAATCTTCTTGACTGGCTGTCCTTGGACTCTTTTCATATTGCCTCAGTTATATCCAGAATTCCTGCAGTCTTTAATTCCTATCACTGCTTTCCCTGAAGTCAGCGCAGTCTCAATAAGTGTTTGGGTATTCAAGAACCTCAGCCCAATTAAGTATCTCAGAGAATGGTAAAGGCCTAAGGAAAGAACTGTTTTTTGTACCTCAAAAAATAAATATGATTTAACAAAAGAGGAGTGCAATCATACCGCTGAGTCTGCTGCAGTCTTCATCTGATGTTTTATTAATGTGGCAGCTGCATTTTAATTAACAGAATCCTTTATTGTACATGTGCCCCGAGGCAGTGGAGAATGGACATGGTCTTAAAAGTCTACAATGGAGATAAATAAGCAAATATTGCTTCAGACAATATTCTCCCCCCTACCCCCCCATCCCTTCCCATGTACTAGTAACAGGTAGTAATTATTGCATTGGGATTTCACAGAGACATCCATGAGAACCACAGGTCCATTTGCCTCCTGCTCTCCACGTCAAGGTCACAAATCATCACACTGAAAGCCATGAAAGAAAGCACTGGAAAATCTACTAGTCTCTAATGAGTGAAATATATGGAAACACACACACACACACACACACACACACACACACACACACACACACACATGTCTCAGGGACTACGATCAAGGTTTGGGAAATAAATGAAGCATAGAAGGTTATTTGACAGATTGTGACCTTGAACTCACCAGTAAGGTCATGGCAACTTCAGTAAAAGAAGCCAAAAGGGCCAATCAAACTTGCAAATCTGTCCAGTATCCAGCATGAAAAACTCAAGTAAAATCTCATTAGAAACCAATCTGAGACCCTGTAGAGCACCCCAGCCAAAATATTCTATGGCAAGGAGGACCTTAGGGTTTCTATCCTTGTAGACAGATAGAAATGGACATGATGTCTGGTTTCAAATCTCCTGAATGAGTTTTCTCTTTTCACCCTGGATTAGAACCACTGTCTGAGGATCTAGGAAACATTCAGTTTTAACCTTGGCCTTAGTCTCACTATTCTTAAAAGTGGTAAAATGATGCCTGGGTTGTAGGAAACTGTAAAGACTTAGGTGGAAAGACAGATACAAAATTGTTTTCATACAAAGAAAGTATAAATAAATAATAGGTCTCATTATTTTTTCAAAGTATCTTTTCATCACTATGCATAGTGACAATTTATAGATTGAATAAATTATATCTGGTTATATCATCTCAATATCAACATTCAACTTTTTCATTTTCTTTCTCCTAAGGGAAGTTCTAGCTAATATGTCAATACAATTTGCCCACCCCAGAGTTCCCTTACTGTTCTCAGATTAAAGAATTGCATGTAATTGGCTGGCATATCTTAACTCATGGTAAATACTTAACTCACAGTACAGCGTGTACATTCTGAGCACCAGTTGTAAAGTACCCTTTTCTACCTCCAAGATTCTTGAAGATCACGAAGTCAGAGTCATTGAAGGTTTGCAAGCACACTAATATTGCTACTTGAATTTGAAAGTGTTAAAATATAGTTCACAGACCAAATCTGAAATGAGAAAATTATGGCAAACCATCTGGGTTAGTGTAGAGATAATTTATAGTCTTCAAGTAGGTCAGAAACACAGGGCTATTCCTTCATAAGGTCAGAAATGAGAGTAGATGGATGAGATGGATTAGATGGAAGTCTCATCTACAAACATCTGGAATCATTAACCTCCCAGCAAGCACGGATCTTATTGGAGCCTAATTCAATTCCTCAATTTGTAAATTGGTGATGTGAAAGCCAGTCCTCCTGGCACTCTTGTGTTCATCCAGTAAGAAATCACTGTGCTGTGTGATGAATCTGCTCTGAAAATTATAAACCCAGGTGTGCACAGGTGATCATCACTAACATCAGTGTGCCTTCTTTAGCATACGTTTCATTAAAAAATAAAGTATAGAGAGAAGCTGGAAAGCTCTATTGGGACTCTTTAGTTGGAGTTGGTAAATGTTCAACAGCAGGAAATTGTGGCTGAGCAATCTGAATAACTTGGGCCATGGTCAAGTCTACCTTCCATGTCCCAGTTTTTGCATTACACTGTCTCACTACAGTGACAGGGCCAAAGGATTTCCTTCAAACCATGACTTCCATTCTTGCTTGAAATAAACAGAGATGAACACAGTTTTGAGCAGTGTTTTTTTTGCATAAAGCTATATTTTAGTTGATTCCATTGGAACTGGACACAAATATTGAGTAAACCCTTTTAGCCAAAAAATTTCAGGCTCCTAGATGAATACAAGCCTGTCAGGCTTCTACAAAGCCATGATTAACTATTCAAATGTATAACAAGTGATTATATTCTAAGAGCAATTCAGCTAATTACATTGCATTAAAAAATTAGAAATAAATTAATTCTAAAAGCAAAGTATATACTCAAGATTTTTGTGTAGCAGCTTGGGCATAAATATTTAATGCACATGAAGTCTTCAATGTGGAGTGTTTGGCAAACACTCACTTAGGAACCAAATCAACAAATTATATGATAATTGCTTTTGTGGAGCTCAGTTCAAGAACTAGAGAAAACTTAAGAACTGCAAAGTTGAGTGTGTTTTTAGACATATACCATAAAAACTGAATTCAATTATCTGAGATTTTAATATATTTATCTACATTTATTTATCTGTCTATCACCTTTCTACTATTTTTTTTCTTTTGGTTGTTGGGCTTGAATTCTGGGCCTGGGTGCTTTCCCTGAGCTCTTCAGCTCAAGGCGAGTGCTCTACCACTTGAGCCACAATATCATTTCTGGTTTTCTGGTGCTTAATTGGATATAAGAATCTCATGGACTTTCCTGTCCAGGCTGACTTTGAACCATGGTCCTCAAATCTCAGCTTCCTGAGTAGCTAGGATTACAGGCATGAGCCACTGGTGCCTGGCTTCCTTTCTACCATTTTAATGCTTGCATTTATTTTCTTTTTTCTTTATACATATATATATATATATGCATATATATAATTGTAAAGATACTGTACAGAGGAGTTACAGTTCTAATTGCCCATATTTTGTCTGCTCAACATGATCTTTGAACATGTATATACAATTTTAAATGGTTGAATCAAGTTAACTAATATATTCATAACTCACATACTGATTTTTAAAGAATGAGTTTTGAGTCAATGTATAATAAGGTTATAGGGATGTGAAAACAGAGCAAACTTGAGGGTCAATCTGATTAAAATATTGTATATGCATGTGTTAATTACCTCTGTGATATGGTATATGTTTTATGCATTTTATGTGTGTATTTTTCTCTGTATATTTGTGAGTATACATGTATATGTAAGTATACATATATGTGGAAATCTATATTTCTGTGTTTATATAGGGATATGTGTTTATATAGGGATAAATATATGTACATATATATATATATCTTAGAGAAGTACCAGATAAAAATAAATAAAATACACTTAATTATCTCATGTAGTAAGATATCAGGGCTATCTCATAGATGATAGATGAATAGATAATAGAGATATAAATATAGATAGATTTAGGTATACTTATGTCTATAGGCATAAACATATAATATATGTACAATCTATTCCCTGTCTTTCTCTTACATTATGTTGAGAAGTTATTAGTTTGATATCGTCACACATAAATCATGATCATACCCCTAGTTTGATGTGATAAGAATAGTACAACTCTTTGATATTCTATCTAAAACCCCAAAGACTAGATGAATCATATAGAAGCCACAGACAAATCCAAATAGGGTTACTAGAAAATGCCTCAGCAATATTCTTCAAAACTGCTTGAGTCATAAAAAGCAAGAAACAGCTGAGCGTCTATCACAAATTGGAGGAGACTAAAGACTCATACATGTAAGTTTTCCCCCTTGAGGACAAGTTTCTAGACCACCAAATGCTTGTGATTAGAAAACCTATTAAAAGAAAACACCTACCTTGCACTTTACTAATTGTAGTGTGATAACTGTATTCTTACTTTTGCTCAAGATTCTATGGAAATATTTTGATGGATACATGAGAACTATCTAGATAGTATTTATATGTCTTCTGTAAGTCTTAAACTATGTCAAAATAAGGACCTTGAAAAGTCAAGACAGGAAAACAACATTTCTATTAAATAGATTTTTCCAGCCATTTTCTCTGGTGCCATTTGTCTATGTTGAGTTCAGTTCAATCAGTGAAGGCCTATGCCTCCTATGCGGGAAAAGAAAATTGAGTGTTCTTGAGATATCTAACAAGGTGGAACTGGATTCTGAAGAGATAGGAAGTAGGTGTAAAAACATGGGAAAGTGAAAACAACACACAAAAGCAATAAACACTTCTAAACACCACTCTGATCTTCAATACAGGGAAGGGAAGCTGAAGATAAACCTCATATGTTAAGACATGAGACCCTGGTGATACTGACAGTTCTAACTTCAAGATTAGCCCTTAAGCCTATAGGCCTTAAACACAGTGTAGTCATAAAAAAGAGATTGTGATCCAAGAGATTGTGATCCAGTTTTGAGATTCTATCTCAATATTAACTCGCGAGGACAAGGCACTGGAGTCCACATCTCAGTATTGCAAAAAATGAAAAATAGAAAAATGGATAGGCTGGGAAGGTGTCTCAATGGCAGAGTGCTTGCCTTGCATGCCTGAGGCCCTGGGTTCGATTCCTCAGCACCACATAAAGACAAAAGCCGGAAGTGGCATTGTGGCTCAAGTGGTAGAGCATTAGCCTTGAGCTGAAGAGCTGAGGGACAGCACCCAGGCCCAGAGTTCAGGCCCCATGCCCAGATTCCCCCCCAAAAAAAAACAAAAGAAAAGAAAAATAGAAAAATGGTAATTAGCAAAGTTATTGTATTGACACTTGAATGAATTCAAAGAGGATACAAATAAACAGCTGAATACAATACAAAAGATAGTACAGTGTGTGTGTGTTTAATGTGATACAGAATATGTAAACACAATAAAACAAAAAATGAGGTGAAATGGCGTACTACTTAAGATAAAATTGAATTTTAATGATCCTGACACTCCAATAAGGAGAATGACAGATTAATTTTTAGAAGAGCCGACCACTGGTTATTTACAAGGAACAATCCTTAAAACAAGGATATAGTATGGAAGAGTGGAGAAAATATTTTTTCCAAGAAAATAGACCTCAAAAGCATGCTACTTATCAATTGTTAATAGATAACCTTAAATCTGATAAAAATTGGAATGACAATAATAGAACTAAATTTGAAAACTATAGGAAAAAATACAATGTTGAAATTTATGGAGGCTGAAACACACATTGTGGAATAACCAGTGGGTCTTTTAAGAAATA
Source organism: Dipodomys merriami (assembly GCF_024711535.1). Lineage (NCBI taxonomy): Eukaryota > Metazoa > Chordata > Mammalia > Rodentia > Heteromyidae > Dipodomys > Dipodomys merriami. The sequence goes on from NW_027205603.1 coordinate 90,846,522, forward strand.
AGAATAAAATGAGAAGGCTCCCAGAAACTACGGCATATTAAAAAAAAAAACCTTCTAGAACTTCGGAAGGAAGGAAGGAAGGAAGGAAGGAAGGAAGGAAGGAAGGAAGGAAGGAAGAAGGGAGGGAGGGAGGGAGGGATGGAGGGGGGGAGGGCAGGTGGGAGGGAAGGAGGGAGTGAAGGAGGGAAAGAAGGAGGGAGAGAGGGAGAATTAAAGAAAAGAAAAGAAATAGGTCAGGAACAAGCCAAACTGAATTCAGCAGATGTAAATAAATAATAAACTATACAGAAATGAACAAAGTGGAGGATAAAACTTTTTTTAAATATCAATGACACAATAAGCTGGTTTTGCAAAAGTTAATAATGAGAACTTTCATAACCAATCTAACAAAAGGAGGAAAGAAATGACCCAAACTAACAAAATTAAAGACAAAAAAGGGGATATTCAGAAGGTACCAATAATATGCAGAGAATTGTTGTGAAATTACTATGAAATTTTGGAAAGTTATATTCATATAAATTGGAAAATCTAGAAGTAGGTAATATCTCTCTCTGTTTCATTATTAATTCACTTTAATGTTATTATAGAGGTGATGTGCAGAGGGATTACAATTACCCGAGTCAGGTAATGAGTACATTTCCTTTCATACAGGATGTTCCTTTCCCTCACAATCTCCCAGTCCCTCCCTCCCATCTACACCCATGAGTTGTATAATTCACTTTCACCAGTGTCCAATGAGCTGGAGTGCTACACTTTTTCACTGTTTTTCCCTTGAGTTTTTTACCCTCCCCCCAACCCTACCAGTGAAGTACCCTTGAATACACCATACATAAAATGTAGAAGGCAGAATCATCAAAAACTAAAAATTAAAACAAAGTCTCTCATTTCCATATCTTTGAGTTCATTTCAGTACATATAATTTATACAATATGAAGAGGTACTTAGGCATTGCATTTTTGTGTTTCCTGAAAGTATCATCCTTGGTTTTACTGTGTGTGAGTATCTAGAATCTGTATAATTTATCATCACACTGTATTTCTACATATCAGAGAGAACATGTCCTGTTTGCCTCTCTGAGCTTGACTTACCTCACTTAACATGATTTGTTCTAATTCCATCCATTTCCCTGCAAGTGATATAATCTAACTCTTTCTAATGTCTGTATAAGATTATTTCATGTATAAAATTATTTCATGCATAGGTATCACACTTTTGGTATCTACTTGTATTTTGTGGAGCATCTGGGTTATTTCCAAATTTTGGCTATTTTGAATAGTGAAGCAATGAACATGGCTGTACAGGAGTATTTATCATATCCTGGTTCATGATGGTCAGGGTAGATGCCCAAGAGTGGTATATCTGGGTCATAGGGAAGTTCTATGCTTAGTTTTTTTGAGGAAATGCCAGACTGTTGTCCAGAGTGGTTGTACTAGTATACATTCCCTCCAACAGTGCAGTAGGGTTCCTGTTTTCCTACATCCCCACCAACATTTGTTGCTGTTTGAATTCACAATGTTGGCCAATGTGCTGAGTTGATATAGAATCGCAGAATTATTTCTGATTTGCATTTCTTTTATGGCCAAGGATGATGAGAATTTTTTTCATATTTTTCTTTGCCATTCTTACTTCTTCTTCCAAGAAGTCTCTCCTTACCTCCCTTGAGCATTTTGTGATTGGTTTATTAGGTTTGGGACAGTTTAGTTTCTTGAGCTTCTCATATATATTGGACATTAGGTCTTTGTCTGATGTATTACTCATAAAGATCTCCCATTCTGTTGGTTGTCTTTTTAATATAATAACTATGTCCTTAGCTGTGCAGAAATGTTTTATTGGGATGTAACCCCATTTGTCTAGTCTCACTCCTATCTGTTATACCCCTGGTACTCTTGCCAAGAAGGTTCTACCTTTTTTTGGGGGGGGGTCTGGTCATGGGGCCTGAACTCTGGACCTGGGCGCTGTCCCTCAGCTCTTCAGCTCAAGGTTAGCGCTCTATCACTTGAGCCACAGCACCACTTCTGGCTTTTTTCTTTTTGCTTATGTGGTGCTGAGTAATTGAACCCAGGGCCTCAGGCACGCAAGGCAAGCGCTCTACCACTGAGCCACTTTCCCAGCCCAAGAAGGTTCTACCTGTACTTGTAAGTTCCAATGTTTCTCCTACTCTCTTTTGCAGTACTTTCAAAGTTTTGGGTTTGATGTTGAGGACTTTCATCCACTTTGAATTGATTTCAGTGCATGGTGACAGCTAGGGATTCACTTTTAGTTTTCTGAGTAGACATGCTTAGTTTTCTCAACATTAATTATTGATGATGATATTTTTGTTCACTGTATATCCTTGGTTCCCTTATCAAATGTAGGATAACTTTAAGTGCATGGTTTTATTTCTTCTAATCTATTCCATTAACCTTTGGGTCTATTTTTGTGCCAATATAAGCTTGTTTTGTTATCATAGTTCTGTAGTCGTGTTTGAGGTCTGGAATTGTGATACCACCCACATTGCCTTTTTTTTTTTTTTTTTTTGCCTAGAATTGCTTTGGCTATTCTAGGTCTTTTGTTGTTCCATATGAAGTTTTGGATTGTTTTGTCTGTCTTGCTAAAGAATATCATTGGTATTTTGATGGGGATTGCATTGAATTTGTATGTCACTTTTGGCAGTATGGCCATTTTCACAATACTGATTCTACCTATCAATGAACATGGAAAGTCTTTTGATTTCCTGGTGCTCTCTGATTTCGTTCTTTAGATTTTTATTGCTTTCACTATAAATATATTTATGTCTTTGGTTAAGTGAATTCCTAGGTATTTTTCTTGTGAGACTATTGCAAATGAAGTTGTTTTCATGTTTCTTTTTCTGCTTGTACATTGTTGGCATAATGATTTTTGTGGGTTAATTTTATAATCTGCTACTTTATCAAAATGGTTGATAGCTCTAACAGCTAGAGGATGGATTTGTTTTTCTTTTTTTTTTGGTTCCTTTAGGTATAAAATCATGTCATCTGCAAATAGCTCTGGCTAGGAATTCCAGAAATGTATTGAAGAGGAGTGGAGAGGATTGAAATCCTTGCTTTGCTTCTTATTTTAAGGGAAATGGCTTTAGTTACAACAAATGTTTAAGAGTCTAAATGATTATAAAGGACTACTTTCAAATCTATACTCAAAAAAGAGGAAAATGTAACAGAAATGGACAAATTTCTAGAGGCATATTAAGTGCTTAAGTTGAACCAAGTAGATATAAACCAGTTAAACAGCCCAGTAATACACAATGAAATTGAGAAGTTATTCAGAAGCCTTCCCACAAGGAAAAGACTAGGTCTAAATGTGTTCACCACTAAATGCTATGGGACTTTTAAAGATGAACTAACACCAATACTTCTCAAGTATTTCCATGAAATAGAAACAGAGGGAGCAATTTCAAACTCTAGTTGTACTATACCTACAAATGTGAGCCAAGGGGTAACAAATCACAAAAATATCTATAACCAAAATGAGAATAAAGCACTAATAAAAAGTTTCCAAAAAAGAAATGCCCAGAACCCAATGGATTCCCTGTTGAATTCTATCAGATCCTTAAGAAAAACTAACAGCAATATGCCTTGAAGTTTTGTGAGAGAAAAATAACATTATAAAATTCATTCTTGAAGCCAGTATTATAATTATCCCAAGACCACACAACACAGAACACAAAGAGAATCATGGATTAATCCCTTTTTGGAAATAAGGAGATATGAGGTTAGTAAATTTGACTGAGGTACATGATATGTACATATATATAAAATGTCATAACAAAGTCATCATCTTATACCTAACTTATGCCAATAACATTTTTTCCAAAATGAAAGAGATATAAAATAAACAACTTGTTAGTATATGTCAAGGTCTTAGAAAAATCAAGAGAAAACTAAACCAATGCAATTAGATAGAAGGAAATCATAATGTGGAGGAAAATTGAAACTTATAGTATAATACAAAAATAAATGTAACAAAATCTTGATTCTCTCACAAGAGCAAAAAGGATTGTCAAAACTTTGGCTGAACAACCAGATTCATTTGGGTAGGCTCCAAATTTGTAAATTAGATTAACATGTTGGTTTTGAGAGAGAGAGAGAGAGATCATATATTTTTAAAAATATTCACCTTTGGGGCTGGGAAGGTGGCTCAGTGATAGAGCGCTTGCTTTGCATGCCTGAGGCCCTGGGTTCAATTACTCAGCACCACATAAGCAGAAAGAAAAAAGCCAGAAGTGGTGCTGTGGCTCAAGTGGGAGAGCGCTAGCCTTGAGCTGAAGAGCTGAGGGACAGCGCCCAGACCCAGAGTTCAGGCCCCACGACCAGACCCCCCCCAAAAAAAATTCACCTTTGTTTTATCTTATTTCCTTGTAATGAAGCTTTAACATAATGACTTCTCTCTATGCTTTTATAGGAGCTATTGATAGAAAAATATCTCTGAATTGCACCATTGGATTTGAATGCAGCACAACTGTAAAATATATTTTTCCCATTCTGTGATGAGTATTTGTCTGTGATATCAATTATCCCTTAGTTTTGTAGAAGATACACTGCCTAAACAAGCTCCTCTGTCTCAAACTGAGTGCTTTCTGAGGAGGGTCCTGATAGTAAAATCAAAGCAATTTTATTTTGCACAGACTCCCCACTTACCACCACCAGAATTGCCCAAGAACCTTGGCTTCATATGTCTTCCTTCACCAAGCAAGTCTGCAGGCATCCGCTGCCTTTTCTCCCATAGCTTTCATGTGAAAGTCAAGTATCTGCCTGGAGTTCGATGAGAGGCCTGCAGATGCCTGCAGAGATGGGTAGGAAATGTAAACTACCCAAGGCTGTGCCCATTAAACCAGGTCAGAGGAAAACAAATGTGTGTCACATCTTCCCTAGAGTATGAGGCTTAATGCTTGTTCCTTTGGATTGGGGCCCAACCTTCTAAGTCAAAATTGCTGAAAAATGATGAGTGATTTTCTTCTATTAATAACTATTGATTATTTCCCTTTGATATATAAGTTGCTTTGATGACATTTACTCACATCAGCCAGGCCTGACTTAGCTTCATGTGTTACTGGTGGAAAATCTGATATTCAGAGATGAGATTTTTGCTTGATGGAAAGAACAATTCTTGGCTTAAGTATGACTTTCTTTGAATCAGATATTAGACTCACTCTAATAACTAAAATATTGAAAGTATGTAAAAATACTGAAAGTATATACAATATCAAAGGGAAAAACAAAGGCACCAGTCTCAGAAAGATCTGAAGGAAGGGGAATTTCACGAAGATGGCAGAAACTGTAACAGTAACAAAATGTTACTGTTGAGTTGCTCTTTGGTGAACTTGGACTACTGCCAAGTTTCTGTGCATTATTTCTTGTTTATTAAAAAGTGTTCAAAAGCCATAGAGAATTATACAAAATAATAAAAAAGGAATTTGCATGCTCACAAAATGTAATAAAGTTTAATAGGTTGACTTCTTTTTCTTAAAATATACTTTATTGAAAAATACTATAGATTGAACTACAGTCTCCTTTCACTTCTTCCTAAGGTGTGGACTCTTCTTTGAAATTGGCAGACATTCTTGCTTTTGAATTAGTATTACTATTACTCAGTATGGGCTGCTAATATACACCTATTTTATATTGTATTTTAAGATTTGTATATCATGCAACATGTATGCTTTTCAAGAGATGTTTATCTCACTTCATTTTCAGATATTGAATTATGGGTTTTTGCTCATTTATCTTAATTATTTTATTATCTACATAAGGTTTAGTTTGTATCTTTCCACGTTTTTGAAAAGGTCACTCTTTGTCACTATTTTTAATGATACTTTGCCGCTCTGTCCTTTACACATAATTTCCTTTCTAGAAAAGGATTACTAAACCATGGAAATCCCCCTCTTCAGATTTAAGAGGTTTTACAAAATTTTACTTCAGTGGTTGCGATAATCAATATATCAATCATTACTAAAATTGAGTCTATTTTCCAGAACTCTTTTAGTACTTGGTCACTCGGTTCAAGTCCTCCAGTTGTTACAGGGCACATTCCACAAGCCAAGAGCTCAATGATTTTTTCCCCCAGAAACCAAAATAAACAAGAAATAAAACATTCCCCCTATATTTTGCCATAGCTTCACATAAGCAATGACCCCAATAATACAAAAAATGTATGTGTCAGAAGTTGATACATGTTAAGGACAAAATCAGGCAAGACGGAGCAGCAGAGCTGGTGAGTTGGTAAGAGAGCCAATCAAAGCCAAGAGTGAGGGGGAAGAGAAAGTGCCCTGCATGTCTACAAGCAAAGACCTGCTGGCCACAGGGACCTGGATACAACACTGTGTTATGTGGGAGCAAATCAACTGAGAGGAAGGTTGTCCTCGGTATGTGTTTGGCTTTCCTGTGTGTCAGTGTGTCAGCAAAGGAGTAGCTGGAAATGAAGACAAAAGCAGCACTGCTGTGCCATGCCATACTAAGCCCAGGAGTGTTCTGGTCCTGTCTGTCATTGAAAGAACACTTCTGACTGGTATATTAAAACAACTTCAGAAAGGCGAGAATGGAACAGCAATGACAATTTGGAGGAAAAACAAACTACAATAGTTTATTGGAGTAGTGTAACCAGATTAGAAGGTGATGAAAATAAGTAGAGTTTAATGATTTTTTTAAAGTTACCAGAGTGATGTTTTGTGTCTACTGTTAAACCTTGCTTCTAATAAGAAGTCCATTTGATATCTGCATGTAACTTCTTAATTTTGTATTTTTTTAAATCTAAACAATGTGTGTTTAGAAATAATTTATTGTACTTTTACCATAAATTTTCATAGTTATTTTTATTTCAGTCATGTCTCAGGAAGTAAAACATATTCTCTTTTTACTTCTTTGGAAATCAATGAATTTTGCATTTTTACTTATAATTTTGGCTATATTTTTCTTTCATTGATTGATTGAGATATGTGGTTATTTACCTCTTCCTTTTCTTCTGACTTTCCCCCCCTTTATCCCTTTATCCCCCCCTTTATCATTTCTTCTTCTCTCCTTCCTTCTTGTTCTTCTTGCCATCTCCTTTTGCTTCATAAATCCTACCTAATTCTGGCACTGGTATAGAAAACTAAATAAGTGGTGCTTACTCCATGGCAAAGTGGTGAGCCATGAAAAACTGTCACTGGGAAATTGTGGAATTAGATCATGTGCCTTCTCATCCGAGGATTTATAGGAAGCCTTGGGATAGAACCAGTGTGAGCAGCTGTCTGCTTCCATTACATGACCTTGAAGGACAGTAATGATAGCAATGTGAGAACAGAGACCAGGTTAGATTCTAGGACAAACTAAAAAGGAAAGATATCAGTGCAGAAATCTGGTCTATCCACATGGGAGACAGTGAATTAATGATGGAACTATACCCTATTGAAGGGCTGACACTTATCAACGCCATGCATTGCATTTATGAATTGACATGTTGAGTTGAAATCCTTTTATAAAACAACTTCCAAGTCAAAGAAAAAGAAATAATTTTTAAAAGAAAGTTTGCAAGTAGAAGTCTTGTTAAAACTTCTTTTAATCAATGTGACTCAACTTTGTATCAAAAATTAGAATGAAGACAAGCACTGTTGACTCACGCCTGTAATCCTACCGACTCAGATGGATGAGATCTTAGGATCACGGTTTGAAGCCAGCCTGGGCAGGAGAGTCTATGAGACCCTTATCTCCAAAACTACTCAGAAAAAGATGGAAGTGGCTCTAATGACTCAAGTGGTAGAGTGCTAGCCTTGAGCAAAAGAAGCTCAGGGACAGTGCCCAGGCCCCGAGTTCAAGACTGAGGATTGGGGGAGAGGGAATGGAATGAGGATATAGGCATTCAGACGTTGTTAATGCCTTGTATCTATCCTTAGTTTTTCTTCTATAGTCTCTTTTATACATCTTCTCAGCATGAATATCCCTCTACATCAATATTATTTTCTTTTGGGTTTAATAATGACCAAGAGACAAGTAGACAAAGTATGTATCATCTGTCAATTAGATCAGCCACTATTTATAGACAAGATTTTACTTTCACCAATTAAATTATCTTGACATTTCTGCTGAAAATTAATCGAGTATGAAAATGAGAGTTCTTCATAATTATGCAAGTATCACACTTTCTTGGTTACTCTAATTTTATAATAGAGTTTTACATAAGGAAGTATAAATCCTCCAAATTTGTCCTTCTTTCTGATCATCGTTTTATCTATTCTGGCTCATTTGCATTTCCACAGGAGTTTCAAGGTCAGCTTTTCACATTCTGTAAAAACAGCCACTGGGGTTCTGACAGAGACTGGATAAAATCTGTTGAAAGAATGGAGGAGCTGTGTCATGTTAACACTAATTAGTTTTTGGATTTATGATCATGGGTGACTTCTTTACTTTGGTCTTCTTTAAAGTATTCCAAATGTTTGCAATGTCCAGTGAATAGACCTAAAACTTCTTTTGCCAATCCATTCCTAAGTGTTTTATTTCTTATGTAATTATGGCTAGAACAGTTTCTTAATCATCAGCCTTCTTTTGATTCCTGTTTCTTGTGCCTGGTGTGGGTGTAAAGCTACTTTTCCTTACTGCAGTGTTCTTGCTGACCTCTGAAGATAACTTAAGATGAGGTCTGTCTTCCTGTTGATGACCATGGAAAGTGTCTAGAATATCTCCACAATCTTTTTACTTGATACCTGGTCCTGGTTCAGAGGTCTAGGTTTCTGATGTGATGAATCAGAAACTTGGTCTGTTGGTGAGATGGGAAAGTGAGAAGTGAGTAATAGTCACTCGTGTAACTCTGTCTCACTCACCTTCTTCTCCGGATTGTTACTATGCTGCTGCAATGCTCTGCCTTGGAGCCATCAGCGATAGATAGCTCTCTTCACTATTTTTCCATTGGAGTTTCATTTTCTATAATCACATTATGAATTATAATATTTTCATATTATCTAGAAAGTTGGTGATTTTTATAGAGATGGTTTCTGTTATGAGCTAGTTTATTTTACTGGTCTAGACAAAGTGTTTTCTATTTTCATTATCAATGAATGCTTATCTTCCCACATGCTTTATTCTAGTCCAAGGAAATGGAGGCCAAATGACATAACCTAAGTTACTTAATTCTTATTAAGAAGGACAGAAGCTGTTTTGTCGACCGCAGATGGAATAGGGAGTCATCCAAGAAAGGAATCATGAGTGTTGGCTGTAGATATACTCATGACAATGGTGCCTGTGAGCTGAGCTTCAAATACCTCTTTCTTCCACATACAGAGACAGAAAATGAGCAGCTAGCATCAGAAGTAAGGGAAACATTGACTTCAGCTGTTCACCCCTCTGTCCCACAAAACTGAAATGTTATTAGTGGGACAAGCAGAGGGTCTTGGAGTGAAAAGAAATGTTCTAAAATATGTTGTCACAAATGCACTTTTCTGCTCCCCTAGTCTGGAGCTTTGCCCTCCAACAAAATGTGATCAGAAGTCACGTGCAGTCATTTCACCATGGGATATTTGACAAACAAGTGCTTTCGTATCCTGTAGAGTGAAGTGAAGGTGGCCGGGGCTGAGCCCAGACATACTCTTGTGAGCCCAGACATTCTCAGTGCATTAGTAAAGAAAAAATCACTGCTAACTCTCTAGCCAAGATATTATAGCTACTCTCAACTCCAGTGCTATTAAATCATTAGAGATTTTACAAGGAATGAGTTCAGTGTGGAAAATTAACATTCTCTGCCAGAGATATGTTCTATATGATTACTCAATTACATAGATGAGGAAACTTAGATTCAGGCAGGTTAAATAACCTTTCCAATGACATGTATCTCATTAACAGTACTAGAATTGTCCTTCAGAAACTGTATTTATGAAACTATAAGTGCTAGAAGCTTTTTGTGTTATACGTAGTTCAACTTCTAGGTACTAAAAATTTTTTTTATATTAAAGAAAAGCCCTTTAGTAGACAACATTTTCCCAGAACCAGCACTATTCCATAGAACCAAGCACTGAGCAACTATTTTTATTGCAAATTGAATCTTTTTGACTGTTATCTGGTACACTTCATTTAACAGCAATTAAATTTTTCATAGGTTTGCATTAAATAATGTATTAATGAACAGTGTTATAAATGTTCTGTCATTATGATCTGCAATTAAAATATCCCGGGGAGCCTTTTGCTAATGATAATAACTGCATTACTGACACCTTTGGAATCACAGTGTATTTCAAATACTTGGGGCTGGTATGGAAATTCAGTTTGGTCAATATTAACTCAGCTGTCACAAGATGCTAAATTCCTCATGAATAAGCATTGTTCAACTTATTTCAATATATATTTTAACACCTGTTCCCAATTCAAAATATAAATCTTTTTTCAAAGACACCAGTAACACATACAAGCATATTAATAGAGGCTGAACTTCATTTTTATTAATGGATTAGCACCTGCAGCATGAGCATTTATTGGGTGATGGCAGTTAAAATATAAAGGTCATTTTGGAATCTTTACTTAATAAATTGATTTATCACTGGCTGTCAAGAATGCACTTGACATAGCTAACCTGTCGCCTAGATATACATGTTTTAAAAAATCGTAATGTCTAACATTTGTATAACACTTTTTACTCTTAAACGTTTTTTCATTCTAGCTCTCATAAACATTTTATTGTTGTTGGAAGTGTATTTTGGTGGTAGAGCATGAGCTTATTATTTGCAAGTGTCTGGGATCAATGCCAAACACCAAAAAGCAAAACCACAACCTCCAAAAGACTGAGATTTGGAGAACCTAAACCCAGAAGTCCACAGTAGGACTGATCCATAGGAGACATGGGTGAGTGATAAGGAAAGAGATGGGTAATAAAATATGTTGAATAGAAAGCAATACTTGTTTTTGAGCTCCATGATATGAAAGAGGGGAAGGACATGTGACTTTCCTGTGGAAAATAAGTAGTTAAACTGGGTTCTGGGGGCTCTCGCCTGTAATCCTAGCTACTTGGGAGGCTGAGCATCTGAGAAATGCAGTTTGAAGCCAGCCAGTTGGTCTTAGAGAATCTTATCTCCAATTAACCATTATCTAGCTGGAAGTAGAGCTGTGCTTCAAGTGGGAGAGTAGTAGCTGTGAGCAAAACCTAAGGGACAGTGCCCATGCTCTGAGTTCAAGCACCAGTGTTTGCATAAAACAAAGAAGTTAAATAAGTTGAAGAGAAATACTATTAGACCGGATGGTGGGAGAATGCACCCCATCCCTTTTTAGCATATAGCAGGGCTGGAAAAGAGCAACAGATAAAGCTAAGGGTGAGAGATAAATGCATAATTTCACTTTTTCTAAACTATTCCTGGTGATCCATGCAGTTGTACGCAACTTAAGGTTATGCTTTTCATCAGCAATTGAAAATTAAGACTTTATTTTATCTAGCAAACACCATGCATACTGACAGATGAGACACAGTCCTGATGGCCAGCAAGTGGAAGATTGCCTTCACAGTCACAAAAGATGAAGAAGCTGGTATTTTGTGCTTTTTATTGCCTCGGAAGATGAGTGGGCAGAAACCACTTACAGGACTTTGTTAGAAAACACCTCCTTTGAACCGGGTCCATCCTCCAGACAGAACAAATCCATCTAGTCAGAAGCATGGAAATTATTGATTTGACAAGGAACAAAAGAACAGGATTTGAAAGAATCCTTTGTGAGATGATAATTCCAGCATTCCACTGATGTAGCATAAAGATTTACTGCACTCATCTAGGGAAATATCTATCTATTGGGAAGCATATACATTTTTAATATATTAAGACTTAATTGCCTATTTTATGGTTATTAACTGAGCTAAAAGTTTTATGTATGTGTAGAAGTTTCTATATTCTGGAAAGATAGAATGGGGTGAGTGGAAGGCATTGATAACACCAAATTATGTGGTGCCTTAATTGTAAGGTTGCAATAATATACATCCACTTGAGTTTCCATGAGTCTTGCTCTTATTGTTGATCTTCCTGTGTATCTAAATCTTCTGTGGCTCCTTGGCGGTCTTTACCATTTTAAGACATGTGTACTCATGGATGCTGAGTCTCTTTGTTTGATCTCTGGATCTGCTTGAACCTAATGTATGCATCTCCTACTCCCATAATTCTAAGTACACTTTAACGCAACCATCATTCCTAAACTGCCTCCCTGGTAGGCCATTCCTGTGATATCATACATGAATGAGCTACAGGAATCTCACCCGGGTGCAACACCACCAGTATCAGCACCCTCCACTTTCTCATAGTGTTATTGTGGATGTTTGTTTCATTATCGTATCAACTGTCATACACAGATGCTTCATACATTCTTGGTGACAAGAAATGATAATGCATTTAGTAGGCATTTGCATATTAGATAATCATAACTAAACAGGTGAGAATGAATTTGAATCCAGCTTTATCAAACAAGAAATCATAACATTGGACCATTCAACAAAATTTTGTGATTACGGATCATTGATTATTATAATAAGACAGTTTTTCCATTTTGATCATTTTCTTTTTCTCTACTTCAGTAATTTTATTATTCTCTACTCAGTCCCTCAAGTTGTTAAAAGATTAGGTTCAGATCCTAATATATGGCTATCTCTCATCTAGACCAAGTAATACCAACTTGTTAACCACCCTACTCAAGCCAAAATTTTGTTAATTCAAAAAGAGAATTCAAAAACTTTTCCATGAAAATAGAAATCTTTCACCACTCATAAATATTTGTCTATAAGATTTGCCAAATAACATGTAGATAAGACAATGAACAGGGAGGCTAATAATGTCACAGTGGAAATACCTTATCTGGCCCAAATATCTGACAATATTTGAGGTGTGTCTTGAGGTTTCTTCAGAAGTTATGCGCTATCATACATATATATACCCACACATGACATATCTAATCTCCATTAATCACTAACAGTGAAAACTTTCTAAAGATATCTACGATATACTTTGAATACAGTAAACACTTGAAATTGTCCATTTCAATCACATAAACCTCTATGAGATAAACTTTTGTAGTAGCTTCCATGTGTTGGATTAGCCTTAGGCCAAACCCTCTCTACTATATTTTATTTAGACACTCCAGCAACCTGAGCAGTAGTCAGTTCTTGTCTAAAGCATTGAGTTAGGTGCTTAGGGTCTATGCATTAAGTATATTAGATTCCTTGATGTTGGATGGGTATGAATGGGCTTTTAGGCATGCAGTGAGCATGCTAAATAGATATCAAAAGTAATATTGCATTATTTCCCTCAAGTCTTGGCCATAATCTGTTTAATTTGAATCTATATTATTAACAGAGGATTTTTCTCAAATAACACCAACAAAGATAATTCCAAAACTTTAAAGTTTTCTTCAACCTTGCCTTCCTGCTTAGTGTCTACACACCTATACCTATGATTTATATGATAGGTTCACTGAACTCCCACTTAGAGTCTGAAACTGATATTGTGGTTATGGCTAATTAGTTCATCTCAAGAGGAAGAACTCTAGGACCAAAGAGAATGACCTGGTATGCAAACACCACCCATTCCATATGTTTTGTTTGTTTCCCTGATTTTCTTCTTTATTTAGTTAATGCAGCCAGATTCACCAAACAGAGCTGTGTAACTAGTGAGCGTCTTCTCTTTTTGGGAAAGTGGACTCTGGTGAATCAGACACCTGTAGGACTAAATGGAATGGAGAATTTTTGTTGGGGAATGCCATCTACTGGACTGTCCACTGATCAAATCTTCCTCATGGAAAGAGGCCTTGGACTGCTTCCTCGGTCTCTCCTTCAACCAGGCTCCTTCCTCCAGCATTTGCATAGCACTTGGTGTGCCCAGCTGTGACTCAGGTCAGGCAGTCCCAGTGGATGTAACATTTCCCAGGTCTGTGCAGGGACACTACTTCCTCCCTCTGAGAAATTGTATGGGGCTGCATCTTCTTCCCATCCTATGTGCTTGTACATTTTGCTGTGTTGCCACAAGGAATAAAGACATCCAGAAAAACTAAAAATATCTAAAACATTGTTTCTGAAGCATAGCTGTTTTCTTCTCTCTTTTTCTTTTTGTATCAAAGTGCCCCAAGAGAAATACAAAAAACAACAACAACAACAACAACACTCAAAGCAGTCTTGCCAAATCAGTTTTCCACAAATGCTTTTCATGGCAGATTTTCCTGTGAGTATTTGGCCTGAAGCCCAGGTCACTATATTAATAAAGGTGATGCTTACATATTGGGTGCTTTACAAAGAAGATGTCAGCATCAGTTCAAGTAGGCAGTAGGCTTCATCTCAGGATCCTAACGTATCACATTTGGAAGATTCCTGCCATCATTTTATACAATGACCCACAATGGAACTAGGGAGGCCCTGTGGAAGACAGACCCATGAACACGTAAATTCCCAGAGAATGATGGACAAGGTGACGCTGATCATGATGCATTGTAGTTATAAATTGACAGTTTGAATTGAAACCCCTTTGTACAGCTATATGAAGATAGTAAAAAAGATAAGAACAGGGAAGCATCATAGGAGTAACATGCTACATGTTTTAACTTGTCCTACTACTTGAAAATAAATAAATACATAAATAACCAGCAGTTAGCAGGTGCTCAATGAATATTAGAAGTGTGACCATATAAATGATTGAACAATGAGGGAATGAGAGACAGAAGGTGCCTTAAGAATCAGAAGATCAGCTCACCCTCAAACTTTACCATTTTGCTGGTCTCTGCTAAAATATAACTATCTATTCCTCATGCATAATCAATTCTTATACACCTGTATACAATGTAAGCGATATAGCTCTAAACCCTATAAGAAAAAAGAAATATTAACTTTCATTCTAACATATCAGGAAAACAGCATCCAGACCACTTTGGTAATATATCACAGGCTGCTCGGTAAGTGAGTTTAGATCTCAGAAAAGTCCCCAGCCATCCAACTTGACAACCTACCCTTGGACCCATGGGTACAAGGCATCACTCTTTGATCTAAATGACTCACATTTTAGTAGAGAAAAAAGATAATAACATAGAAACCAAGTAGTTCAGTAGATGTATATCAAGTACAATTCATTTGCCTCATTTCACGAGCAAGCCATTTAAAAGATAATGAAAAATGAGCCAACGTAGCACCTTTGAAACTATTAATATATTATCAGGACTAGCACCTAAACTCTTCTTCTCTGCCGTGAGGCTTGGATTAGACATACTTATCATTTATATTATAGCTAGATTATGTTTCATCGATGTTTAAAAATGGATGTGAGAATTTATTTCATGTGGAACCTCAGATTTATATTATTTTATACTTAGAGAGTAATTTCCCACCACGTTGCACCTAGACCTTGGTGTTGCCGATGGTCGGTGGAGCTTCTGTGCTGTTTCCTGCTTGGTCATTACAATATTAGGAGGAAGGTCATATGACTATATTTGGGGGGGGGAGAGTGGAGGGTGTTGACATGCTCCTGGTGCTTCAACAGGGCCTGACTGCTGTTCCAGTATTTTTGCTCAAGGCTACCGCTCTACCACAGCACCAGCACAACACCAGCCACAGCACCATTGCTAGTTTCTATAGTAGTAAATTGAAGACTCACATGGATTTTCCTGCTAGGGCTGGCTTTGAACTGAGATTCTCTGATCTCAGCTTCCTGACCCTGTGACTTGACTTCATTTTATCCAAATATATCTGAAATGCAAATATTGCTAAATGTGCCTAAAATAAAAAGAGTAGGAAATTCAGAACTCTAAGTCCTCTAGTCCCTATTCCAGCTCTTTTTACCCTACTATACCATGCTGCCTCAGTTAAAAATAAAAATAAACTGAAAATGCCTGACACATTTTTTTGTCTGTTCAAACTCTTTCCTCCCCAAGAGTTTATCCACTGACTTCAGAATCACATCACACAGAGTACATAATGAAATCAGCTTCAGGATCCCAACATATTTAAGAGAGATAAGTCTTTATATAATCAGATCAAGGCAGATGTACACAAAGTTCAGATTTTTTAAACCCTATTTGGTTCTCTAAAAGTCAGGGTAGAAAAGATAAATTAATCCTCTTATGTTCTCTGAGCTGTCAGAGTTCTTAAAACATCATTATCTTCCTGAATGAAACAGATCTGCAGTGGAGAGCTAAGTTACGGCAGTCCTAAAAACTTATCTCCTGCTTGACACTAACCTGAAGTGCATCTTCTAGTATTTAGACTTTGGGATTTTTTTATCCTAATTTTGTGGATGTGTTAAGTCTAAATTCAGAGACAAGAGGCCACTTTTCAAGGTCAAACCATTATGAAGTACAGATCTAATTATTGCGATCCAATCATTTGACTCCGCAATAGTGTTTCATTAAGCTGTTTTTAAAAGAGATGAAACAAGAATTGTCTTATGCACTTAATAATTTATATTGTTGCTGAGAGTTTTGATTTTCATGTTAAGATATTAAATTCACATGGAAGTGGCACTATGGATCAAAGTGGTAGAGCGCTAGCCTTGACTGAAAAAGCTCCGGGACAGCGTCCACACCTGGAATTGAAGGCCCACAACCCCAACAAAACAAAACAAAATGAAACCTGACAAGGTATTCAATTCCCACCGCATGTGTGTGCATGCGTGTGCCTGTGTGTATGTTGACATGTGTGTATAATAACTGCCTTGGGAGATATCTGTGTTTACAATAGATACAACAATCAATTTGAGAGGGGTTTGTTGTGTACAAAAGTTGCTTGTCTGTATTTTTGCCATTTATCACAAGAATTCCAGGGTTTGAGTCCTAAGCTCCACACCTCAAAATAGGTCACTGTGTGGGGATGGGACATTTGATGCTATTGTAGTGTGGGTTCTCCTCCAGGTGATGGATAGTGTGAAAAGAGGGCTGACAGGCACACAGAGAACACCAGTGACTGTGGAGGCAGAGACAGAATCGCTTTATCCAAGCCAGTGTTCTAGGGATGGCAAACAGCCAGAATCTAGGAGACAGACTTTGTGGAACTAACTTTTCTCATGGCCCTGCTGACAATTGAAGGCTGACCTCTGACCCCCAGGACAGTGAGTGTGCTCCATTCCTCGTCTGTGACATTTCATTATCACCCCCGGAGAACCAGCCGCAGACACGCTGCATGAAACAGCCCACATCCCCTGGAATTTAATGAAAGCTTGGAAATAATCTTCCTCTGATTACAGAGCCAGATTATGCCCATGTTTTATTTATTTCTGAACAAATGGAAACATGATGATAAAATCAACAACAAGCCACCTTTTGCCATGGCTCTCACAGAGAAACTTTCAATAGCTCTAAGCGGTGACACTGCTGCCAGATCTGAGTGTCGAAGCTTAGCAAACACAGATGGAAAACAATAGTGTGAGCAGTTAGTTACTTTTCACCACTGCTTCCGCTGTGGATTGGTGATGGGTAAAAGAGCCCTGGGTTTAGAATGCACATTAGTTATTTGGTGATTTAAGAAAGTGATGCTGTCCTTTCATATCATACCAATTCTTCAGAGAAGTTCCAAATATTGTTTTTATTTGCTTCCTTTCCATGACAATATGGGTCTGGGAAAGAGAAAAGTTTGGTGAACTGGAAAGGAAGCCAGATGCCTGTTCAATGTCAAAGCCATGCCCAGTACAGTCACGTAAGAAGTCAGTGCTGGAAGAAGTCAGGGCTTTGTGGAAGCCCCTGGTATGCAGCCTCAACTGATCTCAGCATGTCTGTTTCTGAGATTGAGGTGATAGGAGCTGAGAAGCATCTGAAAGAGTAGGACATGGCCTAAGAGAGAAAAGTTATATATCATCAAGATGAACAACAAAGCCATCCGATAGAAAACACTCAGTGAGCAACTTCATTAGGTAGTCAACTTATGCTGAGTCTTCTATATGAATCAAGTATTTGATGAATGTCCATTTTTATTATCGTGTAGTAGTTGCACAAAGGAGTTGCCACTTAAGAAAGCCATTGACAAATACAATGCGTTTTGATCTGTGTCACCCCTTTCACTATTCTCATCCATCCTCCCCAACCCATTCCTTTCCTCACTTTCTTTTTCTTTGTGCAAATTTTTAGTGTGATTAAGTGATTAATAATTTCACAAATGTTACAGTATTGTGATGCTTGTTAAAGTCACACACACATTCTAACCTTCTTGGGACAAGTTGTCTATTGTGGTCTATAAAATTTATGAGTTCTGTGGGCTTTGACTATACAGTTATTTCTTCCACATCTAGTGATATGTACATTCCTTTCCTTTTGCATAGCGTCAGCTGTTCCCTCTTTCCCACTCATTTCCTCCCTCCTATCACTGCCATTGATTTGCTTAGTTCGTTTTGATCAATGTCCAGTGGAGCTGATGGGTCTGGCTGTTGTATGTTTTCCCATTTCCCTCTAGTTCTGTGTCCCCCTCCTAGTTTCTCTCCAATGTGCACATATATACCATATATGGGATCAGCGGCATAGGGTCATTTAGTAATGATTTGACCAGATGAGTGGAGGTCCTTTGTTTCTTGAATCTTATTTACTTTGTCATATCACCATTATGTTTTGGATTTAACATCCACTTATCAGGGAGACCTTGTGCCATTTGTCTCTTTGCTCTTTGCTTACCTCACTCAACATGATTTCTTCTAGCTCCATCCATTTTCCTGTGATGCCATTATTTTGTCCTTTCTAATGGCTGCATAATATTCCATTGTATATAGATACCACAGTTTTTGGATCCATTCGTCATCTGAGTTGTTTCCATATCCTGGCTATTGTGAACAGTACTGTAATAAACATGGAGGTGCATGTGTCTAAATTGGAGAGAGATTTGATGAATGAGACTACTTTAAAATAAAAAGTTTCTGCACAGCCAAAGACATAACAACTAAACTAAAAAGACAGCCAAATAACTGGGAAAAATATTTACCAGCAATATATCAGACAAGGGGTTAATATCCAGTATATACAGGGCACTCAAGAAACGAAACCCCCAAATAACTAGTATAGGCTGAAATAAGCAGAAATGGTCAGATAAGTTGAAGTTAGGCAAAATGAACCCCAAGATAAAGACTCAATTTTTTTTTCTTTCTTGCTACTGTTTCTAACAAATTTATAAGATGATTTTTTGTTGCTTTGTATGTCCCTCTACCACGGTATAACCCCTGCTTTCACTGTGTTTGGTGATGGTATAATTTGTGGAGAGGAAAGGAAAAAAACAAATTGTTTAAATAGGGATACAGGTGACCCATTGCAACAATGAGATGTACATGACATTAGGTCAAAAAACGAACTTTACAACTTTGGTGTGGGGGGATGGGAAGGGATGGGAAGGGGAAACAAAGGAATAGGCAACAATGCTTGATAAGAAATGTACTCATTTCCTTGCTCATCTAATTGTAACCCCTCTGTATGGTATTTTTACAATTAAAAAAAAAAAGAAAAAGAAATCGGAGACTAGAAAAAAATAAACTAATCCCTCCCAAACCCAACAAACTAATTACTAAATGGGCAAGGGAACTAAAGAGAGACTTCTCAGAAGAAGAGATAAAAATGGCAAAGAAACACTTGAGGAACTGTTCACCATCCCTGGTTGTAAAGGAAACGCAAATAAAGACAACCCTGAGATACTACCTTACCTCAGTCAGAATGGCCCACATCCTAAAGTCAGGTAACAACAAATGCTGGAGGGCATGCGGAGAAAGAGGGACCCTATTACACTGCTGGTGGGAATGTATACTTATACAACCACTTTGGAAAGCAGTCTGGAGGTACCTCAGAAAGCTAAATATTGACCTCCCCTATGACCCAGCCATACCACTCCTAGGTATCCATCCTGAACAATAGGAACCAGTTTACAAGGACACATGCTCCCTTTCCTCACTTTATTAATTTTGAAGGATACAAACACATTGAATTGACTGCTTAGTCCATTTTTTTTCCAACCTGGTGTGCGTAGAGTCAAATTCCATTTCTATTCATGTAATATTGATAGGACTAACAAGCAAACACCTTGGTTGCATTTGTGATCTGCATAGGGTGGAGCTTAGATTTATGCCTACTAACTTGTGATGTTATTAGATTTCATATCTTTTCTCCCTTGACCAGAAATGAAATGAATATAGTCTCCTTTAAGTCTTTAGCCCATTTGTAAATGTGGTGGTTGTTTCTTTAAGGATTTGTTTTTTGGGGTTTTAATTTTTTGAGTTCTAAGTATATTTTAAGTATGACCCTTTGTCTGTTGTATGGATAGTGAAGATCTTCCAGTGTGTGGGCTTTCTGTTAATCTTGCTAGCTATGTCCTTTGCAATGCAGAAGCTCTGCAGTTTAATATAATCCCATTTATCCAACCTTTCTTTGATTTATTGTGTATCTGGGCCTTTATTAAAAGAGTTTTGGCTTTTACCAAGGAGCACTAATATTTCCCTTCTCCCTACCTGTAATATTTTTGTGGTGCTTTTACCATGAGATCATTGATCCATTTGGAGTTGATTATGGTGTTGGGTGATAATAAGGACCTAACTTCAGTTTTTAAACATGTATAAATAATTTTGCCAGCACCATTTGTTGAAGAGGCTTTCTTCTATATTGTTTTTTTTTTTGGTTCCCTTATCAAAGATTAGGTGGCCATAAGTCTGCAGGTTCATTTTTGGGTCTTCAGTTGTATCCCATTGGTCCTCAAGCTTGTTTATGTGCCAGTACCAAATATTTTTTATGACTGCAGCTTTGTAGTAGAGTTTGAAGTTTGGTATTGATATTCCTCCAGCACTGTTCTTTCTGCTAAGGGTTGCTTTTTCTATTCTGGGTCTTTTATTGTTCCATATGATCTTTTGGATTGCTTCTATTTCATTAAAGAATGAAGCTGGGATATTGATGGGTATTGCATATGAATTTGTAGAGAGCCTCTGGCAGTATTGACATTTTGACTATGTTAATCCTCCTAATCCAAAAGCATGGAAGGTTTACCCACTTCCCCAGATCTGTTTTAATTTCCTTTTCCAGCTTTTAAAAGTTTTCATTGTAGAGGTCCTTCACTTCATTGGTTAAGTTAATTTCCAGGTTTTTATTTTTAAAGGCTATTACAAAAGTAGTTGCTTTCCTGACTTCAGCCACATCCTTCTCATTGTTGAGTTAGAAGGTAGATGGAGGTTGAACAAATGGGAACATATGGTACAGCCAGCTGTGGTGTTCAAGTTGTATGCAATCAATTTCTCACACGTACTCAGATACTACCTACCTATCTGGGTAGGAGCCATGGTTAAGATGTTTTTCACTGGCATTGACAAACTGGTGTTACTGAGAAGGAGCAGGGTTATGAGTCAAATATGCTGGAATGGGTGCTCAGATGAGAAAATTGTATACCAAGTTCCTTTTCATCCACTTGTTCTGACTCAAATGATAGGGAGGAGATGGCACTCCAATTGACCTTGTTGGATAAGCAGGTCATGTATCCTCTGGTTTTGCATGCTCCTGTTAGTGCCAAAGACCTCTACACTCCCCAACTTTATACAAAAACATTAGTGATGGTTGGCCACTTGGAGAAATAGGCCTTCTTGGAGAAGAGCAAATCCTTCCAGGTTTTTGCTTGTTTTGTTTGAGAGCGTTCGGAAGCTGAGGAACAATATTTTAGTATTTAGATATAAAACTATCCCTCTGGATCAATTGTTGCATTACCAGGAAAAAAATCATTGCTTCATTTGGATGCAGGACATTCGAAGCTGCTTCATTTGTGAGCCTGGCTTTTCTTAGGCTTGCCCTGATGACAGGATTCTCCATGACGTGTAGAGCACAACATATGTGTTTTCACAAAGTAGAACATGATTAGGTAGCCTCTGTGTTGTGTCATTTTCCATGAGTCTCTCAAAATAATTAAGATATTGCCTCATCATGTGATCTTACCCATAGTGTTTTGTACAGAAATTTGAAATCAAATGCCCACTTTAAGCCAACACCTTCACCTCTTTCCATTGTCACAAAAGAGAAATTGTTTCCTGGTTAGGAATGTACCGTTCTGTAGTAGATGGCAACGGATTCATGCTCCTCTCTTCACCAGCTCAAATTTCTTTGGCACATTGCTTAGCTTGTAAATACCTCAGTTTCCCACTCAGCGGGCAATGAATTATATATAGTAGAACCCACTTGACATGATTACTTTGAGGATTTTCTAAATTACTGTGAAAGTCCATCAACCACAGGCAATGCATCTTGATCAGAATCACCGCTTCTATCATTCTCTCCCCATAAAAATAAATGTCTAGGCTAAATCAGTTAAAGAAGAGTAAAGGGAAAAATTGTCAGACAATTAATGAGAAAGGACCTAAGACACAGCTTCCTGGATACTGAAGTCATCAGCAAATATGGCAAGAAAAATATTTTAAAGATAAACTATGAAAAACGGAATTAAATTCCAATGGGATAATCTAGGAGCATGTACATGACTTCAACATGCAGTATCACTTATAGACTTAAAGAATGAGATTCAGAGCAGAAGGATGGAAGGATATAATTTTTAGGTTATTTATCATTACCTAGAAAGGCAAAGAGAAGATAATCTTTAGAAAATAATTGTATTTTCTTTGTAGTAGAAAAGATGGGAATACATAATCACACACACATACACATCCTATAAATTTATTTTTAAGCTAGATGAGATGGTTTTATGTGAAGCTTATGCTCAACAAAATGTAAAGTTATACTGTGGAAGCCAGGGTCTCACACGGGTGAATGAATGGCATGGAGTACCTTTTGGGCATTGTCTCCTTGGTAGTTATTATCTCCTATCATTTAGCATCTTTTCAGTCTCATCTCAGCTATGATTTCAAAGCCTAGAAGAAACCCTACTACATACTACTTTTAACATACTGGCCTTTGTAAGGCCTGCTCCTGGATGGCAAGCAGACTCCATCCTCCTTGCAGCAAAGTCTCCACCCAGTACCTGCATTACCTAGGCAACTGGGACACCTGGAAGAGGTCACATCTGCATCCGCTGAAGTCACTCTGAATTTGATGTGGCCACACCTTTCTCCGCCCATACCCTAGATAAGGCCTAGCCCAGGCCCAGACTCCCTCTTTCCCAGGTCTTTCCCAGCTGTGTGGAGTGCCAACGTGGTCTGGTGCCAGCCGGAATGAATAAACCTACCCCTTACCTGAATACCACATGCATGGTGTGGTTCTTACTTGGCTACCTCTTTTTAAAAACCTAACATAAATGGTGCCGTTTGAACCTGGGAAGGGCTTACAGACAGGATAGGTGGGATTCCTCTCCTTTGTTTTCTTTTTCTTTGTTTGTTTTTTGTTTGTTTGTTTTTTCCCCTTTTTTGCTCTGAGAATACCCAGAGTTCTGACAGCCTTTTGTCAACCTGTCTGTCTGCTGCGGACACAGCGCATCAATACCATTGCTGGTCTCTGCATCCACCTCCACACTTCTACATTTTGGTGAGTAAACTACTCCATAAGGGTTCTCTGTCGCTCAGTCTCTCTTCAGACATGGTACCATGCCAGAGAACCTCCTAGGCCTTTAACTGAAAGGCTGGTCACCTCTAGAGCCCAGGACACTTGACTCTGGTTGCTTGGCCACTCCTCCCTAGAAGGCTCGGTGGCAAGTTGGGATGCCACTTCCATCTGATAAACCCTCCTTCACTCACTAATTTTTTTCTCTCTTATGCCTTTAATGAGGTGCTGTGTGTCATACCGGTGCCATGAAACCCTCTGAAATACCTCCTGCGCTCCCTGGAAAGCCAGAGTGCCTAATTTTTTTATGCTGCTCTCAGATTTAGACAATTTTTGCCTCTGCAATGGTAAATGGTCAGAAGTCTGTTTACTTTCAGGCTTTCTTTGCTCTCTGCTAATCATGTCCAACTTTCCCTATCTCCCTTTCTCTTTTCTACATTTTGGCTTGTGCCCTGAAGAGTGCGAGGCAGGCTGGGTCCCGGGGAACCCCCTCTAGGTTCCCTCTCAAAGGCTAGCCAATCTAGGCTTGATCTATTTGTTCAGGGTTTCTTTGCATTTTTTTTCAGAAGTTCACCATCTTGGCCACATGGTGGATTAAGGGTTTGGTCTCTTGTGACCCTTAACCTTCCATCAAGCTTACTACTCCTCCATCTATCTATTCTAAAGTAGTTAGGAAAAGAGAGCTGGGAAAGAGCTGGGAAAAAGAGCTGGGAAAGACCTGGGAAAGAGAGCTGGGAAAGACCTGGGAAAGAGGGAGTCTGGGCCTGGGCTAGGCCTTATCTAGGGTATGGGCAGAGGAAGGTGTGGCCACATCAAATTCAGATGTGACCTGAGCGGATGCAGATGTGACCTCTTCCAGGTGCGCCAGTTGCCTAGGTAACGCAGGTACTGAGTGGAGACTTTGCTGCGAGGAGGATGGAGTCTGCTTGCCATCCAGGAGCGTACCTTACAACCTTGTGTGCCATCTGTGCTCTCTGCCAGCCTTCATGTCCCCCTAGGGTCTTGCCAAATCATTCCTTGACTCAGTACACTTGCTTTGGTTTTCCTAGTCATCTAGTTAGCATCTCAACAGCATCTTTTCTTCAGGCTGTGGTGGAGTCCTATATATCAAATATCAGTGACACACCTGGTTCCACAGAAATGCTGAAAATGGGCCAAAAGCAAGAACTGGTATATAACAAGTAGTGGGTAATTATTGCTCTGTCGTCATACTCCATTATGTAGAAGCTAGAACTGAGTGCCTCTTCTACAGAAAGCCTCTCCGTGAACATCCATCCAGACCCCATACCCCACCAACACAGCCTTCTACCATCTCCCGTTAATACCGTTCATTCCATGTGCGTGCTCTGGAATGCTCTTGTAACTCCTTGGTTTATGTACTTGTGCAATCATTCAAAAAGATGGGCCATGTGCCAAGAGTAGAAGCTTTGGCTTTTGTTTTCTTTTTGCTTCTTGCTCTCAACTACTTAGTATCTCGAGTAGATATTAGAGTAACAACTTTCACAAAATGAAATTTATATCCTGAATCATACAATAGCTCTACAGATGTGTAGGAGCATTATGCACCCCACTTCATTATCTTTGTGATAAAGATAATAGCCTCTGTGGAAATCTAACTTCAGATGACTAGGTACACAATCATTTTGGTAATAAACATCATTGGCTTAAAGGAAGTGTCCATATGGGAGAAAGTCTATTAATCTATTGATTTTAGCCCTGTCATCTGGGGTTCTATCAAGGTACCTCATCATTTTATTATTGATTCACACATGCATGCATAAACACATCTGACAAATTTTTAATGATAGGCAAATATTCACCATATAATATTAATTGAAAATAAGAGGATATAAAACATGCAGTGATCTCAACCATGTATAATGGGAAATTATAAATTATAGACTGCAAGTGGTCATTAACCATTCACAGATTCCGAGTCTCAATGTGGTTTTAGATATTATGTTTAAATATCTTTGCAGTCGTAATGCTGCTTTCAATCATTTAATAAATGCCTATTGCTTTTATTATCATGGTACCTCAAATTTTTGTATATAGAGATAAGATCTGTGTATTGTATGTATGTATTGCAAATTACTAATAAAATACCTGACATGAAAATTGGAAATACATTTACCAATTACTTAATGTATTTTGGAAGAGGCAAAAGGAGATTGACATGGAGCAAAGAGTCTCTGATATCTTACTTATTAGATGAAAGTTTTTAACAGTGTCTGCTATTTGATTATGCTTGTGCAGAGAAAAGGGCAGAAAAGGTCATATAACTTAGAAGACTGGAGGAATATAAGACACATGCAAAATGAAATGTTATAATAAACTCACATTAATAACTAGGATTAAAAATACTTCTATGGTGCTAGAATAACTATTGGTAGTACAAAGCTGTTAGGTTTTATGAAAGTAAAGAAGCAAATACATTTCTCATATGCTCCATGCATGCATTTACTGATGTGTGTATCCGTGCACACACATGTGTGCATGTACTGGTATAGCTGGAGGTTTGAGTGTTGGGACCTAAGTAGGGGGATCTATTTGTACTATGATCTATTAAGCTACAGGGGACCTATGAATAGGAAGCACAGTTCAGACGGAACTTGAGAAGTCACTTCAAAACTCTTGAGAATCAGCCTGATCTGGAAAATTAAATCATGCATTGATTTGTTTCTAATCAAAAGAGTTACAGAAGGTCTGTCAGTTTGTTTCTGTCTCTGTCTCTCTCTGTCTCTCTCTGTCTCTCTCTCTCTCTCTCTCTCTCTCTCTCACACACACACACACACACACACACAATGATTGTAAGATAGGCAATTTTTTATTTCTCCTTATACTAATGACACTTAAAAATAAAAATTACACCAGGCAGTGGTCACTGAGGATTGAGATCTGAGGATTGCGGTTTGAAGTCCATGAGACTGTTATCTCCAAGTAACCAACAGAAAACCAGAAGTGGAACTGTAGGTCAAAGTGTTATAGTGCTAACTTTGTACAAAAAAGCTCAGGGACAGAGCTCTGCCTCACAACTGACAAAAATTATAAGTAAATAAAAAGAAAAAGAAAAAGAAAACAAGTATTTTTAGACAAGCTCCATCAGGCAACACTCTTCTGATTCAATCTGGAGGCCTTTCTCCCTATGCTTGGTCCTTTGTATCTGTTTATTCTCACTTACCCCTTCCCCTAAAAACTCCTTATTCTTTTTATGAAGAGTTGAATTGAAATTAATCTAGATCTTCATTATTTCATTCTCCAGTCTTTGATTTTACCTTTCATATCAGCTCATCTCTCTGTCTTCTCACCTCAGTGAGCTTGGGAAGAACGTGCTCATTTAATTCATATCCACATAATTCTTTACCATTTGTGTTGCCACTCTGCATTCCACTAAAGGGGGAAAGGAGTATGTTTGATTAAAAGAACAAAGGTATTTATATTTCAAGAGATTTCTCTGTCACCTATTGCCTGTGAAACCTTACGCGACTGGAAGTAATTTCTAAGCTTCACTTTGCTAAGATTTAGAACACGTTTTGATAAAAAGGAAATAAAAATGTAACGGCTTCAACGTGGCATCAAAACAGAGTACTCCTTTCTATACATTTTTTTTTGGCCAGTTGTGGGACTTGAACTCTGGGCCTGGGCGCTGTCCCTCAGCTCTTCAGCTCAAGGCTAGACCTCTAGCACTTGAGCCTCAACCCCACTTCTGTCTTTTTCTGATTTTTGTGATGCTGAGGAATTGAACCCAGGGCCTCATGCATGAGAGGCAAGCACTGCACCACTGAACCACCTTCCCAGCCCTCTATAATTTTAATTATGTCCACACCCATCTCAAACGCTGCCATTTTTTCATTGAGTATTTCAGAACCTAAGGAAAGCTTAGCAAACTGCATAAGCTTCTCAGCCAGTTAGAAGTAAAATATATACATGTGTGCATAATAAACATCCTTTCTCTTTGATACATGTTTCTATCCCTGGTGGTTGTAAGAATTCCTGGAATTATCTATAATTAATAGATCAAATAAGACTTTTTTTGGTCAGTCATTGGGCTTGAACTCTGGGCCTGGGCACTGTCCCTCAGCTCTTCAGCTCAAGGCTAGTGCTCTACCACTTGAGCCACAGCTCTACTTCTGGTTTTCTGGTGGTTTATTGGAGATGAGAGTTTCACAGCTTTTCCTATCCGGGCTGGCTTTGAACCATGATCCTCAGATCTCAGCCTCCTGAATAGCTAGGATGACAGGTGTGAGCCACCGGCACCCGGCAAAACAAGGAACATTTTTTTCATAGAGGATTCAGTATTCTATATTGTGGATTCAGTAAAGACAAATAGCCTTAAGGTAACCTCAATGGAAAAAAATAGAGGTCAAAGACATTACAAATAATATATAGGCATTCTATCTGTGAAATTGTAAGCCTTAGTGATGTGGCAGGCCACTATCACTGGGTTAATGACCCTTGACTATGTCTTTCACACTTCTATTATTCATCAATATCCTCATAATGACAGGGAAACAACTTTACTACCCCAAACTATTATATTGCTTAGATTTATACTTCATATTTCTCTGATGCCTTACAGTTTTAAAAGTACTTCCAACATATTCTTGGATCCACTAAAATGCCCTATGAAGTAGAAAGAACAGAATTTTAAAGCATACTTAATGGGTGAATTCACAATGGCCTTAAGTACTTTGAAAATCATTCCAAATTAGCTACAAATGTAAGAGCATTGTTGGAGCATGAAATCTTATTTCTTATGACCTGTAAGTGTGAGGATATGTAGACAGATTTTTGTTCTGTTTATTGTCTATTAATCAACCAACAAATTCACTTGTTAGTGTATTTATGGATTCATTCATTCATGGAAACAGTGCTAAATGTACAATCTATGTAGCTGTCGGCGAGGGACAGTCTTTTAGGTCTGTGAGTGGTTATCATATACATGTTGCTGTTTTCCTCTCTAGACCACAGAGTCAATCACAGAAGCTCCTCGACAGTTTTAAGACATTACAACAGTTAATAAGCATTAGGGACTCAGTGAAGCCCAGATCCTGGAGAACATTCTCTTCTTGGTCCTGGGCTCCTGTGCTGTCTAGGAGTTAACTGGGAAAACAAGGAGAACAACATACAGATTAATTTACAGTTCAGAAAGACAAAGAAGGGGGTGATGGGCAATGAGGAAATGCATTTAGAAATAGCGTTGCAGCAACTTGAAAACTGCTATGATGAAAGTGGCCTCTGTGCTAAGAATAACTTGGTATTTTTTACTTTGATGTTTTTCATATTGTTATTACCTTTAAGTACTTGTGCAGAGGGGGTGCCTGTCAACAAAGCAGTTTATGAAGACAACGTGTCTTCCTTGGAGTTGAGACAGCATTCCCCCTGCTTCAGGTGCAGTGGACAAGGAAAATTTCCTTCTGGAATTCCGCCTTTCTTTCCTTCTGCAGCGTGTCGTATGACCATCTTCATAACAACCTTCCCCAGCACGGAGGTTGACATGAATTCCTCTGTGTCTCCGTGCATCTGTGAGAGGCCCCATGACAAGGTGATTGGGATGAAGCTGATTCCGAGGCATGACTGGATGAAAGGGAAGAATAATTGAGTTTGTGGTCTGTTGAATCTATCTCAAGCCAAAGACATCTCCAGTTCTAGGCTTTAGAGTAAATAATGCAAATGAACCCAGCAACTAATTTCTATAATTATGATCATCTTTGTGCTATGACTTCCAACCAAATCCAACCAAAGCAATGTACACTGCAACGTGCATCCTTGAAGTTCAACCAGCAGTCTCAGGAGAGACTAGGACTAAATCCCACAGGTACCCAGACTGCATGCAACCTAATCACGGTTGCATCTTCCACATGAAGGCCCTTGTGGGCCCTCAGCCCCAACTTACCTGTGCTCTCTTCTTGGATCTGGGGTTTACTTCTGATATTCAGGCCTGCACATGTAGTTTTAATGCACAGGGGTTTATGACTAATTCCCTGCTAATTCCCAGCTTCCAGATGACATTATTAAAAAATTGACTCCGGCCCTGCTTTCCCATATCCTTCCCACTGAAAAATCAATATTCTTTCTACACATTACTAATATATCTTTATATTTGTGCCCCAGTGAGTATAATAATAAACACATACTTAAATAAAAATTGAAGTTTACATAGTAGTGGATACACCAGGTAAAGGAGTCTTGGAATAAAAATTCTGATAATCATGATACGTGAATGAGAGATGGACAAATGCTCCCAGGAGCTTCACAGAATTTCACCTTAAACTTTTCTTGCCATGTTTTAATTATTTTTTGCTTGTTTATTTTTAAATGCAGTTTTCTTGTTATTGTAAAGGTGATGTCCAGATTGGTTACAGTTATAAGTCAGGTAATGAGTACATTTCTGTTTGAACAATGTCATTCCCTCACTCTCTCTATTTTTCCCTACCATTCCCACCCACAAGTTGTATAGTTTATTTTCACCAGAGTCTAGTGAGTACCCTGATGCATTGGTTTACCCTCTCCCCTCCAATTCTGCGCCCCTCTTTCCCCTCCCAAAGACAGATAAATGAACAAACATGATAAAAAGCAAACAAAAAAAAAACAGCAACAAAGGAAAGAAAAAGCCTCTATACTGTAATCCTTTGTCAGAATTTAAAAAATACGGCAATGCCAGTTTTGATCTGTTTCCTGCTCATTAAAGTATATAAATAAATCATTTCCAAAAAACTCATAATAATAATAGACTTGTCTTTCAAACTCATCAAATCCTCTGTAATGTAGGCTCAAAAATCTTAGCACTATTTCCATCGGTTCTCATCTTTAAAATTGTTCTCACATTTATTATCCTATAAATTAAGATGTCTCCTTTTTTAAAAATCTCATATTTCTTCCCCTGGAATTTATCACTATCTCTTCCTGCCTCTCTGATTTTCCATGGTGACTTCAACTAATTTATTTTCATCTCTTCGCAGCAAATGGAATTTCTTTAACCTTTCTCCCTGAGACGTTACAAAGGATATTACTCATCATGCTTAATTCCTTTCGTTGCTTTCAGGCAATTTTATGCTCAGTGAGGTATTGTTAAAGACTAAGGGAAATTTACCAGGTCACACACAGCTCTCCTCTACCCAGAAGTAATAGAGCCCTCTGTGGCTACAGTTCCTTTCAGCATTATGTCTATTGTAATGTTTATTCTATGGACTGTGTATTTCACACTTGGGTGTTACTGTTTGTGTAGTACTGTGTCCCAGGTAACTAATAGAAAAGGAAATTTGTAGGTATAAGACTGCTTAGTCTTTCTCTGAAGATCCATAGACACAGAACTCATCTTTATTTAATATTTAATGCCTACTATCATTTAACTATTGGTCTGTTTATTTGTCAGCTTTATAATTATTTAGCAATAATATTAACTTTACGTTTTATTTGTAGGCTTAGCACTGGTGACATATGGATAGATCAACCTCTGGGTGCCTACTTGGTCTCTCTTTTGGGATCAGGGGCATCTCCACGTTATTATATCCACATTGAACGTTCTTTGTCTATCACGGTTTCTGTGAAGATCCCAATGGGTCAATTCCATATTTCCTTTTTATGTGTGTGTACACTTACAATCCATCAAGAAGTTGTTTGATAACTTCTCAGACATGTCCAGAAACTCATGAATTTTCACTCTCTCCGCCAGCATCACCTTGTCTCACCCACTGTGAACTCTGGCCAAGATCATTGCCCTAGCATCCTATGTTGAATTTTTGTTTCTATTTTATCATTGAGACTATTTAATGAACGCTGTTTGCTTTCCTAGGTGCCACAAATGTATGCTCTCAAGGGAGCACATTTAGAATGCCAGCTAGCTAATGGTTTCCACTGCACAGGTCCCCAACTCGTACCAGGTAGAGAGCAGCAGAAGTGCTGGTGGAGCAGGATGTTCCCTTTAAGCTGATACTAGTTGTGTGTTCCCTGAGATTACAACTCCTTCTTCATGCTTGATCCTCTACAGAGCCACTGACCCCTAAATTCTGATTCAATTAACATCTCCTTCAAACCTTCATCCCCTGTGGTAGCATTGGTTTTGTGATGTTGCTGATATTTAAAATTGATCTTAATGATGCTCAACATATGGAATTACTCAGTATGTTTTGATTTCCTTCTTAGATCCCATAACTGACCTAATATCTCAATCACATATTACCTCCATCAAAGTGAGTTTTTTTTTCTTTAATCACAATTATATATCTTATATCCAGGTCTCTGCTCTAGTTATGCCTTGTAAAATTACTAATACTAGGCCTCATCTACAGGATTAAGCCCTCAACACCTTACCTACATACATGTTAAAGGTATAAATTATCTCCTCACAGTGGATATAGGACTAAAAATCTGTACCGTAAATGGTCCAATATCATACAATTTATCTCAAGACATGAGGAAGTCTGGATTTCTATTTAGGGCTCAAAGTTTAGGATAATATAGTGATTACTAAACTTCATGGTTGTTGAAAGAGAGTGGTCATAAAACTTATGGGAGTACATCAGCTATTTTACACTACTTTAGAAATCAGACAAGAATGAGCATACTGTTAAAAAGTTGGCTATGCATTGAGAAATGCTGGAATAAAATTGTTTTTATGAATACATCAAATAATACATTACCTTGAGAAGTTTTAACCTAGTTGTATCATTGAACAGAATACAGAACACCAATTGGTGAACACCAATTGGGAAGAGCCAAGGGAGCAAAAGTGTAGATGTGGCAGTGATGGAGACACTTGAAGCTCAAAGCTAAGCTGAGTTTCTGGGGCAGAAGAATAACATTTATCCAACACATCAAAGTAAGGTTGACATTACAGTTTTTTAAAAAAAGGACACTATACTATCAATGACCCCAAAGAAATTTCACCACAGTTACTCTTTTCTTCATTAATCTCCCTCAAAATATCTAAATTTTGTTTCCTTTCAGAACCTCAACATATATTTATTCTTGCTATAAATATTAAAATATAATTTATTATTTTAAAGTAAGGAAAGGGATTTCAATCCAACATGTCAATTTGTAAGTATGATGCATCTTGTTCAGTGTCACACTTTCTATCCTTCCCCCGCTACATTTGAGTGAATTGTCACTATGTTCAAGGCAATGATGCCCAGAGCTACATTTCCATAAATAAACACAAAGGAAGGCATATTCCTGTGAGCTTTCTTCACTAATAAATTGAGAAGTGTATGTGTGGTTAAATTGTAGGAAAACAAGACCATATGGAATCACACAGAAACAATATCACATTAAATTGAATGTGTTATCGGGAAGTGGAAGCAATAGTTGCAATAGTAATAGAAATCTTGATCAGAAATAGACTGTAGCCTAGAGCATTCACATTCTAGAACTCTCCCATTGTGAATGCCTTGTGAAATAAACATTGGATTTGATTCCTCTGTGTCACCTCAGTCTATATCCACACCTTAACCCTTGGGTGGAAGGCCCAGAGGAAAGAGGACCATTTGCAAAACCATTGCTGAGGCAAATCTCATACATTCATTGTCTTCCAAAGATGAAGCCATAGAGAGAGTTACAACAGAATCCCATTCTCTGGCCTTGATGACCTCTGAAAGAGGCAGAGGTCCTGTGAAGCCAGAAAATTATTATAAAGCCTGGTAGACTGGTACAATCAGTTCCTTTAGCCCTGGGAATCTGATGATTAGCCCTCAATCTACAGTGATGGCAAAGATGCTAGGCCTACTATAGGGATTTTTTGGTTTATGTCACGTTCATGTCCGAGAAGCAGAAATCTGATTTTAGAAGGCAGAGATCTAAATCTATCTACAGACTCTTGAATGGAAAATAGACTGGATTACCTTGGAGAATCTATCATTCTGAGGTACACATTTCATGTCTTCCACTATGATTTTCCCAGAAAAGCCTTTTATCAAGGAAAATACATAGGAGAGAAAGACACATACACACACCTGACACATCACCGCAATCCAAATGGTTACCCTGTCAAAGCAAGAGCCTGTACCAGTTAGGCCATCCATAGACAGTGGGAGGGAGTGGGTCATGAGGCAGGCTCAAGGAACTGAAGGCATTCTGACTTTTTACAGAAAGGAGCAGATGCATCAGTATTTAAATTCACCCCTTAGCAATGTGACTGGAAAACTCACTACCTTCGGAAGGTTGAGAAGTGGGATGAACAGTCAAGAAAAATGCTTCTCTAGACTCCAGTTCTATTTCAATATTCAATTAAAGCAGAAATGCTAAGCCAATGGCAGGGTCTCTATTTTGCTTCATTAACATACTGAAGTAAAGTCCACGGATGGGCTGATTTTAAAGAAATGTTGAGTCACAGTAGATTTGAGGTGTTAACACGAATGACAGAAAGCGTTTTAGATTTGGATTCTTTACAGAAGCAAATCCGACAGCTCCTGGTGACAACTATATAGCTACCAAGTGACTTCTCAAATATTGTGTTTCTTATTTCCAAATTAATTTATTCACTTGGGAATAGTCCAATTTCACCTGGCAAGAGCAGTAATACTTCTTGGTTGTGTTTTCTCAAGAATATGTCATCTCTAATTTGCCATTTCTTAGTATATTATGCAAAAGTTAATTGTGTTAATTAATTTATCCCAGTATATCATGCTGTTACATAACACAAATGACTTTTTGCTAATTACATTTGGTGAGGAAAATCTAGAAAACCCAAAGGCCTTATGAAGACACATGGTGCTATGAAAATATCAGTGATGTTTCATGGTTATTTGTGTATTAATGGGGTTTCTAAAATGCTTTTGATGCATCTTATTATTTAGCATGTATCATGACATAATCACCTTGTCTGGGTATCCTGCAGTGTCTTGTGACAATTAGACAATGATTGATGACACAACTTTATCACATACCTGAAAAGAAAAGAAAGAAAAATGTTTCTAAGACTGATATAACCTGTATCAGTCCAGGTCTGTCTAGCTGTAACTCCAAATAAATGATATGTTTCTATATTTTGTATCCTGCACCAGAAAATATAATAAAAATATAAAAATATAATTAAACATATAATAAAATATAATATACATATGTATATATACATATGTATGAGTATTATCTGAAAAAAGATGCTCAATATTATACCTACACACACACATATATATGGATTAATAACACACCAATATGTATTATATTCAGATATTCAACAGCTGATTGACTTGTCATATTGCTCTTCTAAACCTATCCTCTCTCTTACTTAGTGTCTTTCTCCTCTCTCTATCTGTTGTGAACCAAATACCTCCCTGTTCACTAATGTGTCACTGTTTCTGTTTGCTCCTATACTATATCAGTTTCCATTGTCCCTTCTTCAATTAAAAAAAATAAACACCACTTGTTCATTGCTATAGTAATTTTAGTGGATTGTTTGCTCCAGTTTTGCAACGTGTGCTTCTTTGTTGTTCCTGCTGTTTCTGAAGCAGCCTTCTCTGTCTAGATAAGACACCAGGACTGCCCTGAACTTGTTCTCTTCCTGCTCCTCTTTGCCTCCCTAGTGCTCTGATTAGAACTTTACAACTCTGTGGGGAGGAGGATTGGGTGGGAGGGTAGGGGGGGAGGAAGGGAAGGGATGGGAAGGGGAAACAAAGGAGGAGGCTACAATGCTTGATAATTGTAATTGTAACCCCTCTGTACCGTATTTTCACAAAAAAGAATATGAATCATACAAGCTACTATCATCCTTTTAACTCAAGATGTGGCTTCGACTTTCATCCATTCTTGTAGTCACTTTTAAAATCATGACAAGTGGACTCAATATTAGCCTAATGAGGAAACATTTTATAGATTTTTATTTACTAAAAATAAATAGAACCACCAGCTATTTTTAAATTAATGTGCACAGCATGATTCCCTGTGGTGACAATTCTATGTCAGAGACAAACTGCAGTAAGTTAATTCTGGGACTTTGATATCTAGAATGAGGTAGAGATGGAGGGGTTTATTTTTGTTTGATATTTGTTTTGCAGTTTATGTTTGTCATTGGGGGTTGAACTCTGGGCCTGGGTGCTGTCTCTGAGTTCTTAAGCTCAAGGCAAGTGCTCTTCCACTTGAGCCACAGTGCCACTTCTGCATTTCTGGTGTTAAGTGGACATGAGAGTCTCACTTTACAACTTGGGTTGGGGGAGGGAGGAGATGGGGTGGTGGGGAGGGAAGGGATAGTAGGGGCAAAACAAATGAGGAGGTAACAATACTTGATAGGAAATGTACTCTTCGCTTTACTCATGTAACTGTAACCCCTCTGTACAGTATCTTTACAATAAAAAATATATATTAAAAAAAGAGTTTCATGGACTTTCCTGCCTGGGCTGGCTTTGAACCAGATCTCAGCCTCTTGAGTAAGTAAGATTACAGGTTCACGATTTTTGTTTTCATTTTTGTTTTATAATGATGTTGTTCATCAAAAAGATAAGATTTTCTCTAATCCTATGCTTAGCATTTACAGAGTTGTGAGAAATGTTACACTCAGTTTGTCGTTAGAACTAGATTATCCCATAAACCTGCTGTCATATTCTCTGAAGCCTGTGGTCTTACAGCTTCCCTCCCTTTCCCATGTCCCCTGCCAGTCATCTGGACAGTCTCCCACTTGAGCACATAGTCCTCTCCTATTTCTCATTTGCACAAACAGATGGAGAACAATTATTACACATACTTTGCTTTTGCATTTCTCCATCTCTGAATAACAATCATTTCTAAGATAACTTTCTTCCTTTGTTTCACAGTTGCTTATGAAGAAGAAATTGTTGCCTTTGTTCAAAGAAGCAGAGTGAGCAGAGATTACCATAACTCACAAATATATCCAGGTATCTGTTGTTAAATGGATTTTTCATGTGTTTCTTTGAATTTATAACTTAGTTACCAAGGTATCTAATAACGAAATTGGCTTGTCCTCTAAAATGCTTCTGATGTGTCTTATTTTTTTCTATACATCATGGCATAATCACCTGGCCTGTGTATCCTGCAGTCTCTTGTGACAATTAGACAATGATTTATGACACAACTTTATCATATATCTGACAGTGGCGAGAAAGAAACACACCTGTCCTGCTTTGTCATTCCTACCTCCTGCTTCCTAGCAAGAAGATATTACCATCTTTACAACTTATTCATCATTACAATTACCAACCAATTTCTAGAAACCATAAATAAATGCTGTTTATTGATTAATTTGTTAAAGATTACTCATGGGAAATAGTTTATTTACATATAAACTCTTCCATAGACTTGAAGAAATAATCTACGGAACATGTCTAGAGAGGGTAGGATTGAAGAGTTTATATGTTTCCAATTAATTAGCTGGATGAATTTTGTTTCATTCAGATAAGAACCACAAATAAAAGAGGACAAGCCTTTCCAGTGCCAGCATGCCCTGAACATCGATTTTAAAGGAAAAAAACCATTAAGACAAGTGCTTACTGTAGAGGCTTAATATTATGATGAACAAAATTTATTAAAGCTTTAGCATTGTCTAACTCTTGGACAAGTACTCAAGGAAGACATTGCCCCTCTAAGCTGACTCATCTGAATTGTGATCTTTCAAGTAGGAAAAAATTTTGTCCTGATATTCTCTTGGCCATTTTGGAACACAGGCTAGTTGACAATTGCTGGCAGTTTTTATTTTATTCTTAGGACACTCCTAGGTTCCTACATTTAACCTCAAATGTATTCCAAACACCAAAACTGATTGCAATCTCAGGTAGCCCCATTAAACACTAGAAACGTCATCAAATCAGCATATCTGAAACCACAGTATTCTGAATTATATTGTTGCATTGCAGATACCATAAAATGCTTATCAATAAAATACCTCCAACTATTCAAAAATGCAATTTTCTTAGCCTTAGAATCTAACTAGGCAAGAAATGCTGGTGTTAATTTTCGCTCACTTCTTTCTTTAAAGGGTACAGAGATATTTTTTGCTTTATTTTGTTTATGCACTCCCAAATTAGTATTTTCTATCAGTTTGCAAGTTCTGAAATAGAGACCACCGAAACTTACAACAAGGCTTCCATTTTCACCTAATGGATATGTTTGCTCTAACCTTGTAAGTGTGGTGATTTAACACATTTATCTTGTCATCTGGCCCATTTGTTCTACATCTCTGTGAATTTTCGATACGATCATGATAAATTCTAGAGCTCCACATCATGGAGGACATCTTCTAAGTGATTCCCCACAAATGTCACCTGTTGTTGAGTCTTTGGCTTTGATTCACCCCAGCTGGTGCTTTCCAGTCTATGCTTTCTTCATGGTGACTCCTTTGTTCTGGTTTTTAATAGACAGTCTAAACTTCCTTGACAATGATCTATTACATAAAACACAAATAATTTTTGTTCTTATTCTGGTTAGATAATACTGTAAGTTTTTATTCTAATTAGCCCTCATTTTCTCTACATGCCATTAAATGAACAGCTAACCTTGACACATATCAAGCTAACCTTGATATTTTTAACGAAGCTCAGAAATTTTCTACTTTTAGATCCCACAAATCAAATGTCTACATTGGTTTTATTTTGTGTTATATTTGGAAAAAAATTAAAGTTAATATTCCCCTAGCACATAGGTAGAAATTAGTGCTTTAAGCAATGTAAATATTAAACATTTCATTTTCAGTGAATCATTTTATTTTCAGTCATATTTGTAGCTCCTTTAGAAGCTAGACTATACCTCTCAGAAACAACTAAAGCATAGCTCTGTAACTGACCTGAATGAGAGGTCATTTGATGACAGGCCATGCATTGATAGTCTGACCTGCACCTACTCCATTCACAGAGTAAGTCCTAGTTCTTTGTCTGGAAAATAGGAAGTGTATTGGCTGAATTAGATGTATCTCTCTGGCAGGTCTAGCAGGAAGTGAGAAAGTCATCTAGGGTACAGATAAGATGAGCTGGGTAGTACTGAGGTAGACTAAAAGAAGTTTGGCAGACAATAATTTTGTTACAATGACATATAATCTTACACTGAAAATTGTGACATAGGTTGTCATATGGACATAGGTTGTGTAGGAAGAAATAATTAATATTGAGCCTATAGCTGGTAAACAGAATAACGTGTTTCAATGTGTTTACATCTTAACTATGGCAGTACTTATGTGACCTTAGAAATTAAAAATTAGAGAAATTCCAGACTTCTATTTAAGGTTGAATTCTACTTCTAAATTTCCCTGGAAGCAAAAGCACACAGTTGATAAAAATAAAGAGAAGCCCCCAATAGATTATCTTGTTGATCACTTGCATGGTTACTTGCACTTCATACAATCACAGCATTTCTTACAATTTTAAGATAAATCCATTAATGCTTTCTTAAGTTGCATAAGAGATTGACAGCTCATTACAATGATGAAAGCATAATTACAAAAACCTAGAGGAAAGAACATACACTCAACTGGGAAATTATTGCTCAATGTATATTTTTTGCTTCATATTGTTGATTTGTTATTACAAACATTAATTCAATATTTTCATTAATATTCTTGCTCTACAAAGTCAGAAATGAAATACAAACCCATACAAGAAATGTTTCAAGCAGTATGTAATGTATACGGCCAATCAGAAAGTTCTGGCACTGATGTCACTATTGTGACTAGCGATTTTAAATTTATTCCATGAACTGAATTCCAGGTCAATATTACATGCCATTTAATTTCACTTTAGGACTTAAGATGGCTACAGACTTATAAAGGACACTAATATTTTCATGACTATTTTAAGGTATTTTTGTTAACATAGAACCTGACCATATACTACTAGCTCTACATTTATCGATGTCTTCAGTCCTTTAGTTTATAGAGTTTTGTATATGATTACAGCTCAGAATTCCAAACCCAGTGAAAAGTAAAAATAAGATGTATAAATTCAAGAATGCCTCACACATATGTAAATGATATCTAAAGCCATGAGCACCCACCAGGATAAAAAACAAATAATATATGAGCAGAGAGTTCACAGAACAAATCTGGCATTAAACAAAATATTTTGCCCAATGATGCAAGTTCTTTTTTTTGTCAAATTTGAAGAAAATATGCATTGAAATTACATAGAAAAGAAACTTCACACGCAGTAGTGGTGAAAAGGCTCTTGTATCTTTCCTGTAGCCTTGATAACATCGCATGCCTGGAACAAAGAGACTCCATACTGACCCTAAGAAGAGACCAAAGCACCAGAAAACTGAATGTGATAGTAAAATTGTGTCAAACTTCCTTGTACTCTCTTTAACTTTTGGGCCAACTTTAGACCTTACCGGTCAAATGAAAAGCTGCAGTTCCCGTTCCTGGGATCAGAAAGAACCTTGAGATCTCTCTGGTTTTAAATTAGAGATTGGAGTTTTCGGCCAGAAAATATTGGGAAGGTATGGAAAAATAATGCTGAAAGGAAACAATCCAGAGAAAATGCTTTGATTTCTGTGTACAATCTCCTCAAATCTCTCACAGTTTCAAACTACAAGCATGTGTGCAGATTTTGAGTATCTCAGATAAGGGTAAGTACACATTTCAGCTACAATTCATTGTTATATTGAATGTATAGGATTCCAGTTTAGGTACATTAACTGCTTACCTAAGAGGAAAAAACAAAAACAAAAGCAGAGTTAATAGTGTTGAGAGAGGAAAAAAGCATAACTTCAAAAGTGTATCTATTAGTTGCAGAGTCTAGTGAAAAATTTTCAGTTGTTCAAATTATAAAACATTTGGAATTGATGAAAATATAACTCATGTACCAGAGACATAAAAAGGAAAAAAGATTAGCCCTGAAATGACGTAGGTGATAGAGTTTAGAAATAAAGAGAATTTAAAGCAGTGAGCTTCCAGATAGAGAATGAACAAGAAATAAATATTATAAAGAAAATGGAGGGCTGGGAAGGAGGCTCAGTGGTAGAGCACTTGCCTTGCATGCATGAGGCCCTGGGTTCAATTCCTCAGCACCACATAAGCAGAAAAAAAGCCGGAAGTGGTGCTGTGGCTCAAGTGGTAGAGTGCTAGCCTTGAGCTGAAGAGATGAGGGACAGCGTCCAGGCCCAGAGTTCAGGCCCTAAGACAGGACTCCCCCCCCCCAAAAAAAAAAAGAAAAAGAAAATGGAAACTATAGAGTATCAAATTTGAATTTCAGAAATAAAAATACACTATCTGTATTAAGAAATACTCAAATAAAGCAAGAGAGGGGTGGAGAGGGAGGGAAGAAAGGAGGGAGAATGTAAGGAAAGAAAGAACAAAAGTATTTCTTAGGAGCCAACAGGCCAAAATAAAAGATGAAAGAATCAGTGAACTTGTAGAGAAGTAGTGGAAATGATTCAATTAGAAGGATGAAAATATTCCTATTTATATGTACATATGTGTCAGAGTCTCAGTTATATGTGGAACAACAATCTAATATGCACATTTTAGATGTTTCAATATGAATGGATACTGGAAAATTCACAATCATTTTAAGAACCAATGTTCCAAAATTTTTCCTAAAAAGCAAAAAAAAATTCATTTGAAGATTCAAGAAAATTATTAACATCTAAGATAGATAAATCCAAAGTGAGGAATAATCATGTCTTGTGCAAAAAGTAAGATTGTTAAAGGATCCAGAGATATGTGAATTGCTCTACAGAGAACAGTGGTGTCATCACTGACTAAAATTTTATCAGAATGAATAGAGTCCAGATGAGAATGGGAGCCCAGTATAAAATGACAAAAAAAAGAGAAAGTCTCCTCCACACAAATGAACATGTTCTCCCATAACCAAGCAAAATAAATAGTTTCTAAGTGAGCCAAAACATGGAACATGGAACTCAAGAAAGATCATCAGTCTGGAGAAAGGAAACCAGTGAAAACTTTAGTTTGTCAGAAAGGACACACTGTCCTAGAGGTCAAGTAAGTGGTAAATACGATGTTATATTCCCTATTACTTTATAACATATAGACAGATATAAATAACATTGTCTTGTGAATTTATATTGTGTGGCTGTGTAATTTATGTGAGGACTCCTAGTACAAAAGACAGAGAGGGTGATAAATCAAACCTTGTGTGGCATAGTTTTAATATCAGGTGTATAGTTTTTAAATAACGTCTATTGTATATGCTAGGAAAATTTCAAATGTAGATATAGTCAAAAAGAACATTCCAAGATTAACTGACATTCTAAATGATTGTAATAGTTTTAAAATAGAGAAATGTAGAAGAAAGTCTCAAAATACTTGAACCTTTAACATTTTTATAAACAATGTACTGAAGCTGGGCTCCAGCGACTCCTTCCCATACTCCCAACGACTCAGGACACTGAAACTTTTAAAGCCATTTTGAACAGAAATGGGCAAGAAAATCTTCTTTCCTATTAATGAGCAATGTATCAGACTAGAGCCATGGTTCATTTGATTGACTGTCAATTGTGATTTAATTTTTATTTTAAATGGCAAAAACACAAGATGTTGAGACATTGGTAAATTGGTACATCCTTGTACCAATATCCAAACACACATGTACACACACATGCTAACAAACAAAGGAACAAAAAGCAATCACATCAGTCAAAGAAAAAATTGAAATGGAAATGGATAAAATTAAATAAAATAAAAATAAAAAACAAATGAAATAACTGATAATTGAGATAGGAGTGAAAATAAGTGTCATTAAAATTAAGTAAAATATCCTTCCATTGATGGGAAGGTGAAGAAAATTTGGCATATACATAGGACAAAAACAAAGGAGGCGGCAACAATGCTCGATAGGAAATGTTCTCATTACCTTACTCATGTAACTGTAACCCCTCGTACAGTATTTTTACAATAAAAACATATAAAAAAGAACGTTATTCAATAATCATAGAGGTAGAGCAAGAGAGAGTTGGCAGTTTTTAGAATTTGTAGAGAGGGATAATGGGGAATTGTTTAACAAATACAAATCTTCAGTTATGTAATTATATGATGCCAGTAAGGCCTAGATATCTGCTGTACAATGTTCTCACGCTATTGCATAAAGTAAAATTTATAACCCTAAATATGTTCAAACGATATATCTTTTGATAATAGTTCACATAAAAAGTAATTAAACACACTCAGACAAAAAAAAAAACACAAATACTCTTCCAACGTAATAGATATGTTAAGTTCCTTGAATGTAGATAAGGGGTATCAGGTATATGACAAACTTATCAAGATCTTTATTTAGTAATCATACTGTACCTCAATAAAATTTAAAAAAATGAATTCCAAACTTTAAAATGGTTTTTCTTACTAAATTATATCATACACAAAATTCATCTCTAAAGTTTATTAATATATCTAATATCTAAAATATCTAATATCTAATATCTTCAAATATAATTTTAAAATTATGCAGTTTTTAAAAAATAGTGAATGAGAGAATATTTTGCATTTTATTTTAGCAGGTAGTCATCAGCGTGCCAAATCATATCAAATAACACACACATGCTAACATAAACACATTTTTACACACAGATATAAATTTGTAGTCCAAATTCCTTCATAAACACATATATAAAAATCCCTTTAAAATGGTTTCTCTTATTTGCCATATCTAGTATATGTCTGAGACAAGCAGAAATGGTCAGATAAGTTGGTGTTAGGAGAAATGAACTCCAAGATAAGGACTCAAATATTTTCTCTTTCTTGCTATTGTTTCTAACGTATTTATAAGATGATTTCTTTGTTGCTCTGTATGTCCCTCCCCCACAGCATAACCCGTTTTCACTGTATTTGCTGATGGTATAATTGGTGGAGGGGAAGGTGGACCCATGGCAACAATGAGATGCATAAGACGTTAAGTCGAAAAATGAACTTTACAACTTTGGTGCGGGGTGGGGGTAGGGGGGATTATGGGAAGGAATGGGAAGGGGAAACAAAGGAGGAGGAAACAATGCTTGATAAGAAATGTACTCATTATTTTGCTCATGTAATTGTAACCCCTCTCTGTAAGGTATTTGCACAATAAAAAAAAAAAAGTAACAGGAAGTCAAACTGCAATGCCTATCGACCATGGACATTTCATAAAGAATAAAGACAAAATCAGAAATAATTTAAGGACAAATACTTGTAATATATTAGTAATTAAAAAGTAAACAATAAGATATTTAATCAGTTTTCCTTCTATAATGGGTATTTTCTATCCACAAATGTATGGTTCTCAGGAGATACCTACTGAAGTAAAACTGGAAAAGCTCAGGATACAGAGTTCAGTTCTATACTGTAGATGCTTAATTCATTTCCTCTATAATTCTGTTCAGTTTCTGCAAAAAATATTCTTCATTTCAACAAATATCGCTTTTTTTACCATTTAAGTTAATCATGTTAACGTTTTCCTTACATTTCAGGTACCATTA
Source organism: Dipodomys merriami (assembly GCF_024711535.1). Classification (NCBI taxonomy): domain Eukaryota; kingdom Metazoa; phylum Chordata; class Mammalia; order Rodentia; family Heteromyidae; genus Dipodomys; species Dipodomys merriami. The sequence goes on from NW_027205603.1 coordinate 90,890,258, forward strand.
TGCTTGTTAGTAAGCATATGTTCACAAAACTTAAGACAGAGAAAACCTCAACTGATCACACAGAAAATTGAGAGTAATGCAGGAGAATTTGAGAGTCACTCTGAATTAACTGAACTATGAAATGTTCAGAAATGTAAAATATTTTGAGTTTTAATATTTTTATTCATTGTTTGACCATAGTTGGTTAAAATCACAAATAATGAATCTGTGTATAAAGAAAAGCTTGCTATAATAATGGATTTGCAGGAGTTAATCCTAGTTTAGGAAGCCCAGTTTTTTAATTAAAATAGCTACAGATAATAAAAATAAGAAAATTATATGTACAATTATTATTTTATTTCTAAGTTGCCTTCCAAAGGATGTATATGGATTCAAATATTAGATGAAGTAATCACTGAACACACAATAGAAAACTTCTAAGCAAAGCAAAAAGAAAATATCATGTGTTATCAAATTTCTGAGATTCTTCTCAGACCACTGATAAATTTCAGCTTAATTGAGAGTTTGGCAACAAAAGATTTCTCTGATTGCTAACACTTTTTTTTTTCTATTTTTCCCCCCTCCCCCCCACCCATTCATACCCCCCTCCCCCCCACACCGACATTGTAAAGCTTGCTTTGACATGACATTTTGTAATTCTCCTTGTTGCAACAGGTCCACCTGAATCCTTAAACGACTTGTTTGTCCCCATCTCCTCCACATGTTATACTGACATCAAATAAAGTGAAAGCGGGGGTTACACTGTGGGGGAGGGACATACAAAGCAACAAAGAAATAATCTTATAAATGTGTTAGAAACACATGCATGAAAGAAACGAAAACATTAAAATACATATTTAAGGGTTCGTTTTCCTAACATCACATTATCTGACCTTTTCCGCTTGACTCATACCTATACTAGATATTGCAAATAAGGGAAACCATGGGACCTATGTTTCTTTGGGCCTGGCTTACTTCACTTAATATAATTTTTTCCAAGCCTTTAACACTTGAGTATACTTAAGCATAAGAAATAATCTTGGCAAAATAGTTCTCTTTGAATCACATTAGTTTAAAGCTAATTTCATTTCTTACTAGAAAGCCGCAGGAAAAAGAAGTAAGACTCATATTCAGTAGACGCCTCCCTGGGTGGATCTGTTTCAAGACCACTAGCGGAGCCATGAATCCACATATGCTTAGATAGTACAAACTATCAGCAGGCCACAATTTTCCTATGCATTCATGCATATCATAAATCTTAATTTACGAGCTAGATATAGCAGAAGATTGATAAGGGTAACTACCAGTGAGATAGTTTAATTCTGGCAATGTATGATGATAAAAGTTACAATGAAGTGACATTTTGCTCCTATAGTAATTTACTCTAATGCACTCAACTATTTTTTATTATGAGAATGACAAATGATACAGTATGAGCAGCATTGAGGTAAACAGCTTAGGCATTTTGACCTAGTATTAGACTCTTGCTATTGACCTACTTCCAAAGTGCTGGGAGTAGAATGAGTGAGCTAGGACCATGTTGTCAACATGGTAGAAAGCTAAAGCAGTTAAAAATAGGGGCAGTTATAATAAACAGAGTAATAAAGAATATGGAATTATCTGCAGTGCAAATTCCAAGTATTCTCAAACAGCATATATATATTTGTGTATATGTATAATGTATATATGTATTCCCTAGAAAAAAAACAGACCTGGAGTCAATAGTTTCTAGAAAAAGACAGATTTAATTTTTCACAGCTGAGCACTTGGAAATGCATGGAAATCCTCACTGAAAATCTATTGAATATTAATTATACTTAGTACTGACCAACATAAAAAATAAACAACACCAGATAATGAATGGATGTATAGCTACATTCCTTGAAGTTCTTTGCCATTTTTTGCCTCTTGGTTATTGTGTCTAAATGTCATTAAAAGATGCTGCAACTATACAAAAGCATGGAAACTATTTGTTGAATAAAATTAAAGTTGTTCATATAAAAATAATACTCAAATTATCATAGTCAAAACAGAACAGATGCCCTACAGATAAAGTATGGGTCAATAAAATGTGGTGTGTGTAAACATACTCAATTATAAAGAAGAATGGAATTAGGACCTTTGCAGGAAAAACAAATGAATAGCTTGCCTTCTTTCCTTCCTGCCTTCCTGCCTTCCTGACTGCCTGCCTGCTTTCCTTACTGCCTGCGTTCCTTGCTTGCTTGCTTGCTTGCTTCCTTCCTTCCTTCCTGCCTTCTTGCCTTCCTGCCTTCCTTCCTGCCTGCCTGCCTGCCTCCCTGCCTGCCTGCCTGCCTGTGTTCCTTGTTTGCTTGCTTCCTTCCTTCCTTCCTGCCTTCTTGCCTTCCTGCCTTCCTGCCTCCCTGCCTTCCTGCCTTCCTGCCTTCCTGCCTTCCTGCCTGCCTCCCTCCCTGCCTTCCTGCCTGCCTGCCTCCCTGCCTGCCTGCCTGCCGCTTGCTGTCCTTCCTTCTCCCACATCTCCCTCTCTTTATCCTCTTTTTAAATTAAGTAGTTATACAAAGGAGTTAGTATTAAAAAAAACATGAATACAGTGCACCTTGATGAACATCACCTCTTCCAACATTTCCCTCCCTTCCCCACAAAACTCCCCTCACTCATCTTAATTTTGTAGGATGTGAATTTAATTTTTGACTGCATCCCCCCCCCAACCCTTTCTTCTCTTCATTTGTCTACTCTCTTCCTCTTGATACAGATCTACCTCTTTCAAGTACCCATTTTCCAGAGCACAGTTTGATTTTCTAGGCCTGACTCACTCCACTTAACCTGTTTTGCCTGGCAGTACTGGGGCTACTAAGTGCTACTTCTTCCTTATAGCGTTTTTCTGGTTAATTTCTCATAAGAGTCTCTCAGCTAGGTGTGTCCGAGGCTGACTTCAAACCAGAAGCATTAATCTCAACATCCTGAGTAGCTGGGATCACAAGCATTGGGTATGAGATGGCTTTGTATTCCCAGCTTTGTGCACATAGATGAGAGGATGGAAGACTTGTGTTGAAGGATCTGGGTACTCATGCTGAAGGAGGCGTACTTTGTTCATTACTTGTAGTGGCATTCATGGATCTCACCCAAATAGAAGAGGACCAGAAATTTTGTTGTCTTACATATCTGGCTAGAAGAGGACTGGCTGAACATAATTCAGTTCTTCTATCATCAAAGATAACCCTGTCTAATAATCACACTCGTATCTTCTATTTGATGTTCTTCAATTATAGTTATTTTGTGTCCACAAGTTTTCTGAAAAGAATGATCTGTCTCCTTTTCAACAATCTCTCATTCAACCAAGAACATATATTTTCAAACATTGTACTTGGTGTCAAATAAAAAAGTGTTCAGACTTCAACTTGCCATCTAACCACTGGCCCCATGTCTAAATTCTTACAAATGGAGGCAATTGTTATATAAGGGGATGTTTGCCAGGATTCCTGTGTTGCATTTGCTCAATGAATTCACGTCGACTTTATTTTTACCTACTCAAAGCTCTCTGAAAATTATTCCTTCTGTTTTGTTATATTTTATAGTGGTTGCAGCCTGAATCATGAATTGCTTTCCATAAGAATATGAATGGAAATCAGTGTGAATAACTTGGAAGTGTTTTCAGTTAAGGATTTCAAAGCAACATGACAGATAGCTTAGTGCATCAGTATCTTCCAAACTGCTGGACAACTTTTTTTGGAAGCTGAAAACAGTTGAAAACTTGCATTAAGGCAGGGCATTAAATTCAGAGGCAAATTTCTATGGCATCTAAGTATGAATGTTTTCACTGTCAAAGTTATTTGAGGGTTAAGTTTGTATAAGTTGTTTTTCGAGGACTCTTTTTCTACAGCATGATTTCCCACCTTGTGAATCAGCACATGTTCATATTGGAATGAAATTTGAGGATATTCTACTTGAACCCACCAAATACATGCCAAGATAAGCTGCTTCACACCTTACTGGAAATCCAAACGCTGAAGACGTTCTACCAAAGAAAGGAGGTAAACACACGTGAATGTGACAGACAGCTCCCACACAGGTGTGGGCTTGTTCCACTCACTTCAGCTGTCCTGAATTTCTCTGGGTTGCCATTATTATTTGTGTCCATGTACTTTAGTATAAGATTTCTCTGCTATTTGAGATAACCTACCACTGGGTTCACAATTTTGCAACATGCTGAAAGGCGACCGGGCGACTCTGCAGGTGATAGTTCACATTTAAATACTGATTGTACACATTACACTCTGCTTCTATCAAGAGCCTGAATTTTTACATTATCGACTTCTCAAGGAGATAAAATCTGTACCACTCTTCTCTGGACCCTATTAAAATGATAAGTCTTTGATTGTGTTGTCCCTGACTGATAAAATGATGATGGTTTCCTTATCCATTCTCCACCAGCATTTTATAAACTCATTATTCATATGCCAGAGTATCACCTGGTGTTCTCTTGCATAACTGTAGTCTGAATTTCAAATAACCTGGTAGAAAAGTGCATGTTGTATCCCAAAAGATTTGAAAGAGTCAGCTGCCGGGGGGGGGGTGAACGAAGTACAGCTTAGGGAAACTGATAGATGGCTGTAAAATACCACATTTTTAATACCAGGACCCAGGAATGGATGCTGAACTTAGAGAACAGTAATGCAGATACTCCTCTAATTGATAATCTAAAATCTTTACTACCAAGTGTAATAGACATACATAATATTCTCCATAGTGCACAGAGGTGTCTCTTTATGCTAGAACACGTGCATGCATATATGTACATCAACATGACTGTGCATCAGAGTAAGGCATGTGATTCCTGTGCTGGGCAACAGGAGGGAGAAGTTTATCCAAACAGAAACAGGCAGGCTAGGAGAACAGGCTAGGGCTGTGGCAGACGAGAGCACTGAGCTCCCAGCTATACCCAGAATGCTGAGAGGCCAAGAAAACGGCTTATTTGACCTCATCTTGCCTTTCCAAATCTCGCTTCCATTCCATCACAAGTTCTGCTTTACTTGGGCCACTTTGTAGTCTTATCGCCCTTTCTTCTGGCCTACGTCTCCACTTACAATTAGTACAGCAGGTTCTATATGAGGTGGGACTCACTAACTTCCTTTCAGTTCGTCCCATGGAACTAAACTCTTAAAGCAATGGGCAGCCATTTAGTTATCTTTGTGTATCCAGGACTGAGGAGGGTGCAAGTACCTGCATTAGGCCTCCATAAACACCTGTCGTCTAAAACCTAGCTATGACAGAGAAATGATATTTTGTGTTCTGCCTTTGCCAATATTTTATGGGAAGCTTTTTATTTTGGTTTATAGTCTTCATAATTATCATTTAAATTGCTGCATAAAAGTCAATTAAGTTAATCAATCCTAAATTAACACATTTTTCTCCTTTGTATATAGAAGTTTTCTTTATAGTTTTATTACTAATTAAATATTTACTTAGAGAACACTCCATCTTTTTGATTTTTGAAAATTTTGAATTATGATACATGATTATGAAACCTCATTTGTCTCTGAAAGGCCTTTATAAAGGGTTTTAGTAGTTTTCCTTAAACCCAGTTTTATTTTAATCAAAGTATTATTTAATACTACAAGTTCATGTTGATGAACAGAGCATTATTCATCCAGATACTGGTGATTCATTCCTGTAATTCTGGCTATTAAGGAGGTGGAAACGTGAAGTTGAAAGTTCAAAGCCAGCGTTGGGAGTAAAATCTCTAAGTCATCTTCAATTAAACAGCCAAAAGCCAAAAGTAGAAGTGTGCCTCAAGTGGTAGAACATCAGCCTTGACCAAAAAGTGGTAAAGGACAGTGAGTACTCCAGCCCTGAATTCAAATCTCAGTATCAGCTCATAAAGCAGAGTACTTTTAATATAGTGTTTAAATATGCATGATATAAACTCTAGGTGGGTCAAACATATGAATACAAGATATGTTAACCATTTAAATTGGGGGAAAAAGACTTTGCATCTATGTCAAAACAAAAAAAAAGTTGAAGACAGCAAGAATTCAGTTTGTCCTACCTCCTCCCTCAAATAACACCTTAGCATCAGAAACAGGAAAGGCTCGGTAATCTTCAGTATATGAGATCCTTAAAATAATAACCTGGGATTCCCAAATTCCAGATGGGGAATTTACTCGCTTCCCCATTATAAGTAACCGTAGTTTAAATTGTTTATTCAGAAATATTGACCGATTCGGAAATTATTCTCTGAATAATTGTATGGATGCCTCATATACATACAAGTTACAACAAAATAGAATTGGAAATAAACAATTGCATTTTGTGCATGGAAGCACTTGTACAACCCGCATCACAGTGAAGACTATAAACAATTCCACCATCCTCCCAACTTTCCTTCTGCTTTTCTCCGTTATAGGCAACTCCTGCTTCACACAAAGAGCCATGCAACTGCTTTCTGGCACCAGAGATGACTTTGGCTCTTGTGAAGAATTTTTCTGACTTACTATGTGACTACACAAGACATATTTGTGTTGCTATAAATCGGATTGTTAGAATTGCTTTAGAGCAGCACCATGCAACAGTGAGTTCCAGAGCTCCCGTTTAAGAAATGTTTCTCTGAAGAACAATGTTGGATCACAAGTTCAAGGTGCATTTTCATCTTCACCTGCTCTGCTAGCTCATTGGGTATATTATAATTCCATGGCCGTCTTTGGTGAATATGGATAATTAGTTATAATCTACCACAGTGTCATGAAGAGTGAGTAAAACTGGATGAGCTATAAAAGAACCAAGATCGCTTTCCGCTGTATACTGCCATTGATTACTTTGTATGAGTAAAGATAACTGTGACCATCGGCAAAAGAGAAAAAATCCAGACATAGTATTAGATGGCATTTGAAGGTTAGCTTCAAGTGATTCTTCCCTTACTTTTTTTGAAAAAATCAACACCATTCTAGACCTGTAGAAGGGCTTCCATTTAACCTACCACTCATTACTTTGCTTTGCTGTTCAATCTTTGACAAGCCATTCAGTGTTTCCCAGTCACTTACACAAGTGATAATCATGGTATCTATTTGTCTCGCCCTGTGGGTAAACACATAAGCAGACAAGTGTGATACCCTTTCCAAATAATTGGATATACTGATAGGAAATTGTCAGACTTGATTATTTATGGAGCCTCTCCGCAGTTGATGGCTTTATTCAGTCCTAACACTTCTAGGCCGTTCTCTCATTCCAGTGAGGTTCTTGGCATCGGATCGACTGTTTGCAGTGCTGTGCAAGGTCCTTGGAACACATTGCTTCTTATAAAGTCAGACTGGAAACTGATGGGGAGCAAGGAAGAGACTGATCCTGACAAAGGCCGGTGGCAGGCCGGCTCTCCCAGGATGAAGACAGCTTTCAGGAGGGAGACATGGGGTCTGGGCTCAACTACAGAGCTGTACCCTTCTATGGATCAGGAGCCCTTCTGTTCTGTCAGGGATGATGAAAATAACTGGAGTCCCAGTTTCCCCAAAAAGGGGTTGTGTGTTTCCTGACAGTCAGTTTAATCTCACTACAAATGCCACAGGCTCTGAGAGTCCTCTTCTAATGTGTCCGCTTCTCTGGGTCACTCTAGGATGCTCTCCTCCACCAAGCCCGGTGGTGGAGGGAGGAAGAACAGCAACGAGGCAGGCATGAAACCCAGCCATGCTCCAGGAATGACTGAACCAAGTACAACCAGAGGAAACTCTTGGGCAACAGTTTTCTGGTGACATAAGGCACAACATATCCAGAGAGTTCTACATGTATGCTGTAATGGAGAAGAGGGGACATCTATCCGAAGAGCAAGTCATTCAATGGGGGAAAAGGGGCTTAAGGCAGTAGTAAGGATTGCTTACTTAATCCTAATTAATTTAGTTACATAAGGATTAGTTTCATTTCTGACCATTTCTTCCATAACTATCAAGGTTATGCAGAGTTGTATGCTGGCAAGGAGAAAACTGATCAGAAATGGTACTTTTTTTCTCTTGAAACGTGAGTCTCAGTAGTGAGAGAGGGCATATAAACCAAAATATAAAGAGTATGAACATAAAGAATGAGTGTTATTATTGTTTGAGGATCTTACGACCCACTTCAAACCAAATTCTTTTTAAATGGACAAGGAAAGATTCTTAGCAGAGAAATTAAAGGTCCTGGTTTCAGTAGAAACTATGGTTCAGTTCTGGACTCTAGATGCATCATTCTGTATGTTACATTTTTATGACCTGCTCAATGACTCTTGTATTATTTTTAATTATTAATTTCCTTTAAGTAGTTATACAAAGGAATTGCCATATAATTAATCAGTTTATAAATGAAATACATCATGATCAATATCACCCCTTTCAACATTCTCACTCATCCTTTCCAACTTACCCATCCCCTTACTTCTTAATTTTGTAGGATGCACATTAAATTTTTTTTTTTTTTGTCGGTCGTGGGGCTTGAACTCTGGGCCTGGGCGCTGTCCCTCAGCTCTTCAGCTCAAGGTGAGTGCTCTACCACTTGAGCTACAGCGCCACTTCGGTATTCTGGTGATTTATTGGAGATAGGAGTCTCATGGTCTCTCCTGCCCGGGCTGGCTTTGAACTGCGGTCCTCAGATCTCAGCCTCCTGAGTAGTAGGATTACAGGCGTGAGCTACCGGCGCCCGGCCACATTACATTCTTGATTGCATTCTCCCTCTCTTCTCCTGTTCAATAACCAGAGTTTTTTCCTACTCTCTTTTTACTTTCAAAATATTATTGTAAAGGCAATGTACAGAGGGGATACGGTTACGCGAGTCAGGTAATGAGTATATTTCCTTTTGAACAGTGTTACCCCCCTCCTTCATTCTCTCCCAGTTTTTCTCCTCCCAGTTTTTCTCCTCACAACTTCCCTAATCCTCAAAATTGTTTTTTTTTGGGTCCAGTCGTGGGGCCTGAACTCTGAGCCTGGGCGCTGTCCCTCAGCTCTTCAGCTCAAGGCTAGCACTCTACCACTTGAGACACAGCGCCACTTCTGGCTTTTTTTTCTTTTTGCTTATGTGGTGCTGAGGAATCGAACCCAGGGCCTCATGCATGCAAGGCAAGCTCTCTACCACTGAGCCACCTTCCCAGCCCTCTTAACCCCAAAGTTGTATAGTTCATTTCCAACATAATGTCAAGTGGGTTTCACTGCTGAATTGGTTCAGCATTTGTTCCATTTCTGTGATTCCTCTTCCCTTCCCCAAATCATATACATTTATGTACAAGACAAAGGGTACAGAAATAAAAAAGCAGCAAGAACAGGGAATGAACCAAAGGAAATAAAAAATAACTGCAAACATTACAATTGAAAAAAAAACTTCTTGTTTCCATTAATTGGAGTTCAAGTCAATAAGCACGATTTTATACAGCCATATGCACATAGCTATTGAGCCTTTGTGATCCTCTCCTAAGAATATCCTCCTTTGTTCTAACTGTGTGAATGCTGTTTAATCATGTCCAAGTATAATTATTTGTCCTTTACTATTCATTAGATTTACTTGCAGATTTATAAACACATTATAATTATTACAAATGAGGGCAACTATGCAGCCTATGTTTCTTTGGGTCTGGCTTACTTTGCTTCATATAATTTTTTTCCAAATATTTCCATTTCCTTACATATGGGGTAATATCATTTTTCTGATGGAAGTATAGAATTTCATTTTGTATATATATATACCATATTTTCTTGATCCATTAGCCACTGAGTGGAATCTAGGTCGATTCCATATCTTAGTCATGGTAAACAATGCTGCACTGAATATGGTTGTGCTAGTGGTTTTGGTGCAGGCTGGTTTTTGGTCATTTGGGTTAATGTCCATGTGTGGGATTGCTAGATCATAGGGGAGTTCTATGTTTAGTCTTTTGAAGACCTCCATATTGTTTTCCAGAGTAGTTGAACAAATGTACATTCCCACCAACAGTGTAGTAGTGTTCCCTTTTGGCCATATCCTCACCAGCATCTGTTATTAATTGTTTTCTTGATACTGGCCATTCTGACTGGAGTGAGGTGGAATCTCAATGTTGCTTTGATTTGCATTTCTTTTATAGCCAGAGACATTGAGAATTTCTTTACATGTCTATTGGCCATTCTTATTTCTTCTTCAGATAAGTCTTTCTTTAAATCTTTTAGCCCACTTATTAATGGGGTTGTTGTTTCTTTGAGGATTTCTTTTGGGGAGGGCATTTAATTTTTTGAACTCTGTGTGTTTTAGATATGAGGCCCCTGACTGATGTCTGGCTCTCAAAGATCTTTTCCCATTCCATGGGCTTTCTATTGATCTTGCCACCTATGTCCTTTGCCATGCAGAAGCTCTTCTGTTTGATGCAATCCCATTTATCCAGTATTTCTTTGATTTCTTGTGATTCTTCATCTTTACTTAGGAAATATTGACCAGTGCCAAGAGGGCCTAGTGTATCCCTTATACCTTCCTGTAATATTTTCAGGGACCTAGTTTTACATCAAGGTCTTTGATTCATTTGGAATTGCTTCTGGTACTGTGTGATATACAAGAATCAAGATTCAGTTTTCTGCACATGTATAGCCAATCCTGCCAGCACCATTTGTTGATGAGGCTGTCTTTCTTCCATCTTATGTTTTTGGCTCCCTCATTATATATTATTTGACTCTTGGGCTTTGGATTCACTTCTGGGTCTGTCCTCAGGCCTGTTCATGTTCCAGTACCAAGCTGTATCTATTACTATGGCTTTGTAGTAGGGACTGAAGTTTGGTCTTGAAATTCCTTCTGCATTATTCTTTGTGCTAAGAATTGTTTTTGCTATTCAGGATCTTCTATTTTTCCATATGAATTTTTGGATTCCTTCTTCTATATCATTGAAGAATGTTCTTATTCTGTTTTTTACTTTTCCAAATTTGTCTCTCCTTTCAATGAAAACAATAGATTTATTCTCTCATGAGAGCTTAACAAATACAATATCTGCAAGAATCCTTTGACCATTGTAAATTCCAAAGAAATAATGGCAGATAATAGGCTATTCAAATGTATTACAGGGACTCTAGAAGCCTGCTAGGAGCAGAGAAACTCACCATTTCCCAGGGTGAGACTCAGATCTGTTAGTAATGGATATATGGGGAGAGTGGCACATTTGCAGGGAGTGGGGTGGACCTGACAAAATCTTCCAGAGCTGGGTGAATATATTCATTTTTTAAAACTTCATTCCTCATGGCTACTGTCCATGTGAAGGGAGTGCTGCCTTCCAGGGTTCCCAGGTGAAACTAGAATGTAAAATTTGATGAAGAAGTAGTTGTGGGCAATTCTGCAAGTAGTTTTCCCATGAGAAAAAGACCAGAATTCCAATGTCCAAAATAGAGTACTCAGGCAAAATCTTTAGAATTTAGTTTTCTTCCCTTGCCATCTACTGCTATGATCTCTTGTATTGACTCCATATTAAGGAAGGTCTTTGGGGAAGAATTTAAAGGTGAGTTAGATTTTAAAAAACAGCAAGAATTAATAAAGGAATAGGAAGAGAGATTGAGAAAGCTGCAACAGTGAGGCTGAAAAGATAGAAACTTTTAAAAAAGATTATCAGGAACCTGGGAATCAATACAATTCACAGTGCAGCAGGGTATTATATGGTCAGAAAAAGGCCATGAATAGAACACCTTCTGGTAATGTTAGATCCAGCGATTCACAGAGTCTTAGAAAATATTAACTAGCTGTGTCTAGGCATAATGAATGCTTGCTCAAGAATCAAAATATTGAGCTGGGTGCTGGTGGCTCACACCTGTCATCCTAACTACTCAGGAGGCTGAGATCTGAGGATCATGGTTCAAAGCCAGCCCAGGCAGGAAGGTCCATGAGACACTTATCTTTGATAAACCACCAGAAACTGCAAGTAGCACTCTGGCTCAAGTGGCAGAGTGTTCTCCTTGAGCTGAAGAGCTGAAGGACAATACCCAGGCCCAGAGTTCAAGCCCCATGACCAACACACACACACACACACACTCTCTCTCTCTCTCTCTCTCTCTCTCTCTCTCTCTCTCTCTCTCACACACACACACACACACAGAATCAAAATACTTTTTTTCCCTAGAACATTATCATTTATATTGTAGATATAATATGAAAAAATATGACAGACCTTTTGGAATTAGCCAAGACTAAAACCACATAAACAAAAGCCTTGTAACTTTTAGCTCCCTGCTCAAATAATTCAAATAGGAATACAGAGTTCCATTGGCTATCCATTTATATTCTACTTGTTTTATTTTAAAAACTTCAAAGAGCACCAGAAGAGCCATCATCACAGCTGAAATTATAGTTTCCTGATTTTAATCCTGGGTCATCTAATTCCTTTCTCTGAAAGTTTGACCAAACTATGCTATACAAATTTCCTCAATCAGTATAATGAAGGTAATATTACATAATTCAAGAGGTTGTTGAGAGAACTAATTTTGAGGATGTAGGAGAGTGATCACATATAGCAATTTCTACATAAATGAATGTAATTTGTAAATATAAATGGCAAGAAGGCATGAACACTTTCCTCTTTCTCACTTACTTTGGTTCAGCTAATTTCCCTGAAGCTTCAAATGCTACATTCCCAAAGGCTGATGAAACAAATGTGAAGTGCCGACACTTCCTTTAACATTCGCCAAACAATTTGTTAATGAGACCATTTTAAATGAACCACAATTTTATGGATTGTAATCTGGTTCAGAATGATGCAGCACAAAATTGATAAGGAATATTTTATCCACTGGGGATTAAATTTTGATTTTAATGAAGAAACTCATTAAGGAGAGTTGATTTCAGATCCTCCACTCCTGGGCTGCAAAAGTCATTCAGAAACGAGCCTTCTTGTATTTGCTTCCCAGCACTGCTACTTCATACCTCTGTAGTAGTTGAGCAGTTTGGACCTCTTCTCTTGTATTAAATGCCCCAATCTCTGTATAGTTTTCTTCCCTGAAAACACCTGCATGGGGACCTGCTGTTGTTTGTTTTCACCTTCACAGTTGGCCCTGAAGGAGGTTCCTCAACTGGCCCATTGGAAGAACATGATGATCTGAGTGACAAATGACTGCATAAATGAGCGTTGCCTGCAGCTGAGTATACTATTGGCAGATTAACAGGAGCTATGTAAAGCTGTCCTGGTAATAACAATGATAACTGCACCATTTACATTTAATTAAGGCTAATCACTTATGATTCGTCACTCACTGTGAGGAGGGATTCTATTTATTCTATCATTTGCTCATTATAGCTGACAATAAAGCATTTATTGTCACCTCCCCTCCCCCAATCTCTGTTAAAATAAATGAGGAAACTGAAGGAAAGGAGACTTTACAAGCCATCCAGGATGGTACAGTCAGTAAATGCCCATTAAAATACAGGCCATCTTAATTTTCTGAGAATCTTTAAATTGTCTGGGGCCCAGTAAGTGTTAGAGGTACAGATTTACATGTCTTAATTGAAAGTATCCCTAGAGAGGAGTCTGGGCCCCATTTTCTGCCCCTAAAATATAGCCCCAGTTGTCAAGAGATGGTTCTGACCTTCCTCCTCACTGAAAACATTGGCCTTTGCTTCCCTGGCAGGATCAGCCTTTCTCCCCGTTCCTTCCCCAAGGGCACACTTGCCATTAGGTCTCTAAGGCCCATGACCCTAGGCCATGCTGGCATGCTGTTTAACTTTCTCTCACACATGGCTCATTCCCCACCTTGAGGGAAAATCAGCTATAGTCAGGAGAGTAATTAGCTCCTGATTACTCCCGATCTATTAATTGGGAAGTGCTGTAGGCCCTACTTAGAGTGATATGACTAATGAAATCACAGTATCTTTAATCAAGATCTGAGGATGTTCTGAGTTGGAGGGTGGGAATTAGATATATTTTACTGATGAAAATACTCCACCCTTTCTTGCATGATGTTTGGTGGGTGGAGCTGTGTTTCTCCTCTCCCAAGAGCTGGGATGACTGCGGAGGCTGCAGCTGCTGGATGCTCACTTGAGATGAAAGCCAGCTGATGCTGGTGTGTTCACCTGAGGTTATAGCAGGTGCTACCGAGGCTGGCAGGTTCACTTGACTTCACCTGTCACCAGATTAGTCATTGGTCCACGAGCAAGCGAGCTGTGGATTTTATCAAGTCCTCAGTTTCAAACTCAATGCCTGGAAAAATATAGTAACTCAGTAAATATGACTAAAACAGAAAAATGGGCTGTTAAATGTTTCAGTGTTTGGCATTTTATCTGAACAGCATACCAAAAGATAAATGTGGGATTATTAGCCCTAATTCAATGAATGTATAGACTGTCACGAACTATTGGCAGTGCCTAAGAATTCTTATTTATTCATCCAATGAATTAATAAAAAGAACCAATGAATGATCAAAATTAACTGAGCAGTAAACAATGAATCTATCACTTCAAATAGTTATTATAAGGCTGGGAATGGCTGTGTATGTCTATAATTCTAGTGCTTGGAAGGCAAGAATAGAGAGATCATGAGTTCGGAGGATCCTACACTATGCTCTGAGACTATCTCAAAAGAACTATAATAGTCTGAGTGCCATTGGCTCATGCCTGTAATTCTAGCTCCATAGGAGGCTTAGATCTGAGGATTGTGGTTCAAAGCCAGCCCAGGCAGGAACGTCCGTGAGACTCTTATATCTAATAAAACACCAGAAAATCAGAAATGGCTCAAGTGATTGGGTGCTAGCCTTGAACTGAAGAGCACAGGGACAGTGCCCAGGCCTGGAGTTCAAGCCCCACTATTAATATAATTAATTATAACCTAGTACACATTTTTAAGAAACATGTCTTTAATCACATTTTATTCCTCAATAGGAAATTTCTTCAGAACTTTTACTCTATCTCCAGGGAACACATTGAATGCAGATTTCCTGTCCTTCCACACTAGTTATTGATGTACATTTTTTAAATGATAAGACATATCTCTTAGGGGACACAAGTGTTAACTTTTGTCACCTTCATTTTCTAGTGGAAAAGATGCTAGCATATGATATACTGTGGATTTGTTCTTTTAGCCTTCATTTCAACATTCTTCTAGTTGGAGAAATTACAAGGTTGATAACAACAATTCATAGTCTAACTTCAACCTGGTTTTCTGAAATAAAATAGTCATTATTAACTAAATATAGGCTTTTTCTGTGTCTTCTTTCCAGAGTCCATTCTCCTCTTAGCTATAGAGAAATACTGTGGAGAATTCAGAGAAGA